>NW_006921175.1:115792-720292 GCF_000392275.1 Phaeoacremonium minimum UCRPA7 | reverse complement strand
GGGGGGGGGGGGTACTGTGCAGTACTGTAGGTACATATTTTGCGGAGAGAGAGCTGGAATCCCCAGGAGCCATTCACACCTTCGTAAGACAACGTCTCAACTGAACTGAATTGTCTGGGGGTGCCCCGGGCGGTTGCAAGGTGGCTTAGTCGGCCGGGCTGATTGGGTCTTGCTGACGTTTCTCATTCCTGACTTTGCGCAAAACCAAGTTCTTTATTGCTTTTTACCTTTGCCTATAGGCCAGCCGGTGTTGGTGACTGGTACTGTACCTGCGCACATCGTTGAAATAAGGTACGTAAGGTCATTTCAACTGCATATGGCGACAAGGCACCGCTGGATGGCGAAAGAAAAGAAAGGGTACAGTCCAGTCCAGCACGATGGTGTCACTACTCCTCCTGACTGGCTCATACTCACGATGACATGACAAACCTTCACTTCACATGTAAGCTTCTAGGATCATCGACTTAAGGGGCCAGTCGCCTTTTAGTCACCGCGCTGCTTCTATGCTTCCTGAAGTTAAATGCTGGCTCCTCGAACTCTTATACGCTGCAGGAGGGGCACCTCCGGCATCGCCATGCGCACTAACAAAAGTCATATCGCCCTTACAGCAGTCCAGCCTGTCCCTCTGGGTGTATCACCACCTTCCTCGTTGAACAAGGGCAGAGCAGGCATTCTTCCTAATCTGTCTGATCGATCGATCAAACAGTCTCTTGTCAAAATCACTCGAGCCCTCCATCCGTGTCTGTGGAGTGTGGGGGTGAGCGGCACGGGGGAAGGGGAAGCCGTCTTCCTTCCAAGACACGCACGCAGCCACTCCAATGCACATAGTAGGTGCTATTTCGTTCTGCTGTCTGATGCACCTGGCGTTCCTTATTCTTGTGACTTCTCCCACCTCTTGCTGCATAGGAGGTGCTTCCGCCCTGAGCAGGGTCCTGGACCTGCCAGGCGACCGACTGAAAAGCCCTGGCAATTTCGCTCTCTAACGAGTCAAAGCTGAGAAACGTGGGACGTGGCTTGTCCGTCTCCTCGTGGGGTGACTCTAGAGAGATAAGGAAGAGGCTTGGTACCTCGGGAGTGGAGTGAGTCTCGGAGCAGTACTGCGGTAATCCTCCCCCTACCAGACAAGACAAGAGCACGCAGGGCAGCCAGCCCATCTTCCATCCTCCTGCCCAGAGGGTCGACCTGTCTGTGCTTAGTCTCCTCAATATTTACCTAGATAATTAGTTAGCTCAATGATTATCCGGGGGACCGCCTCGCCCTCACCCATCTCATCTGCTCATGACTTGGGCACGTCGGGCCACTGGAGCAGACAGCCAACTGCATCCAGCAAGGCTTACAGATTACAACCGACTGCCCGCCCAGGCTAGCTGTCGGCGGACATGTCCTCCAGGCCGGATAGCCTTTAGGGCACATCGAGTTCTAGTTCTAGGCCCCCGGTATCTCAAATTACTGCTCGTCTCTGGGAATCTGGGGTAATGTCTCCCCGACTCTGCGCTCGCATAGTCAGTCTCACACGAAGGGGTTTCCCCCGAGGTTTCGCCAGTCAGTCAGTCAGCTCTGGGCAGTGCCTTCAGGAGTCAGATTTGACCCCGTTCGGAAACAGTGGTATTGTCGCTTATTGCGTCGCTTGGAAAAGCAGCGTGGGGGTACACTCCACGCACGGCATTTATCCTATCCCTCAGCAGGATGCGATATGCTGAAGGTCCCTGTCCGAGCCCCAACACTGTTGCTTGACGTATAGAAAAAGAGAGATAGAGACATGTGGTGTTCTATCATCATTTTCATTGAGGCCCTCCCCTCTTTTCGAGTTTCTCAACAAACTCTACAAGCAGCAGAATAGCCTTTTGGTCTCTATGCTGCGTTTCCCCGATTTCCGTCCCCTTCCCCCGTCCCCGCAGCCTCACAGCTGGATCGACGGCGCTTTCTCGGATGAAGCCACTAAGCCCGAGTAGGGAATTTCTGGGGAAGCGCGATCTCCTTATCTCAGATCTAGACGGGCTGAGAAGCCACGTTTGCGACAAGGCCGCAAGGAACAGCTTCCGACTCTGCGGGAAAGTCCAGCTCTCACTGAGGTGAGGTTGCCGTTATTGAGGGATGTTGGCCATCGTCCTCTGGTCCGTTGCATGTGTGCGGGGAGCACGATCTCTTGGTGAGTCTATTACACGCTGAGATCGATACGACGTATCGGCTTCTTTGTGCGATTGGACAGGGATTCTCCATGCTGATTCACCGCCGTCGAAAATATGGGTTGCGCTGTAGCTTCGACGTGCCTGGCTACTGACAGCAACACAAGTGGCATGATTCCTTCTGTTGCTTTCAAAGCTATCTCCACACTTCACACATACTCTCTCACATTCAAGCTGCATGCCCTTCCTTGTAGCAGGTTCTATCTAGTGATAGGACAGAGATTCTTAACTTTTTCTGTGTGTCTCAATCATTATCACATGCTAGCGACAGTCGCTGAATGGACGCAATGCACGAAATGCACGAAATGCAGGCAGGGGGCTGACACGTCAAGAGAGTCGACGGCAAGGAGAGGTCAAAATGTCGTCACGACGAAATTTGATATGTCACAATTCCCGTGTTATTCACCGAAACATTCCGAGGTGTTCTGCGCCAAATCTGCTCTCTCCTCTACTCTGCGCTGCGCTGAGCTGCTCCTTGGACCCGGGCGCCTGTCCTCCGTACGCTAGCGGGATCCGGAAACCAGCACGCCCCCAGGACTTGGCGTTGTGCCTTGTTCCTGGGGACTTCATTCCCTCTGATAGAGAAAAGCCCGTCTTGTTTGGTGTTGATATGATGCCTGATTCTACGGGTCCTCTCCTGTCGAGGACCAAGCGCATCCTCTTCTCTACTGGTTTACGGGCATCAAGCAAGGTGCTTGTATAAGGGACGATTGCGACTTCAGGTCTTCACCTACTGCTAGCCTTATCACGTCAGTGTTTAGGGCCATTCCTTACCCTCGGGGATTTCGCGGGTAATCCCCCTATCAATCAATAGAAGCTTCGGCGTAGGCGACAGTCAACTGGGAACCGTCTGGGGCACCGCGGCGAAATGTCCACCGTCAACGAGTCAGGGACCGATATGGATATGACCCCAACCCCAGGAACGGAACGGCGGCCGACCTCGGCTTCATGCAAATCTTTTGAAGGCGGCGACACTGCCTTTGATAAGCCAAGGCTTTACGAGGGTCCTCTCAGGATGATGGCCTCTAATTACCCCACAGCATGATATGGTGCCATCCTTGGGCTCAATCTGCTTCTCCAGCCTGGATACCTCTCGTCGCATAGCCGGCGTTGGAGCCGGTAGTCAGTGGCCTCGAGACCTTTGGCCCGCGAGGAAAGGGGACCCTGCCATAAAATGATTCCCATTGCAGCGCAGTGTGCAGCGCAGTGGTCCCCTTCCCGTTAGCCTTGGGGAAGGGGTGACCTCTAAGAGTAGGACCATAGAACGACCGCGCCTCAAGCAACAAGCAGCGAGAGATTTCCCGGTTATCATTTACCCGGCGGCTCCACCGTCATGCCCCAAACACCAGGCCCAGGGACCTCCATCGAGCCCTTGTCGTGCGCCCGTATGAAAGGCAATGTGGGGCGCACACTGCTGGGTTTTTGCGCACTAATCACCGCCAGCTTTCTCCAATTTTTTTTTTCTTCGCCTTGCTGTCTTGGGCAATCCGACATTCTCCGATATGTTGGGATCCTCATGAGTCGACCGGCTGCAGAACAATGCCATGACCGCATTGGCATATGAGGATGGGGAATGCGATCGCCAATCAGCGGCCCCAGACGCAACTTCTCACGATGGCTGGCTGCCAACTTGTTAGCATTGGCACGTGAAGGAAACTGGGCAAGAATTAGCCTACTCAACACAGCATAAGAGTGGCACTGGCGTTGCGATAAGAGCAGCTCACAATTACATGTGAGAGGCTAGGTCGCCATTCTGGGTCCAGGCACTTACCTGTTTCTGCTGCTATTGTTACTGCTACGATAGCGGCGGCGTGGATAGGGAAGCGATCCCTTTTCCCCGAAAATAACATCGAAACGGGTGATGTCAGCAACAAGCGCTGAGGTTTGGCATCGAATCAGGGCTGGGTCCTGCCCTCCCTCCTAGAATGTGTGCCTCCCCGTACCTTGCAGCAACCCCAACGCCTCGTCGGCCCTACAACCTGGGGGGAAAGCAAAGGCCTTGACAGCTGGAGGACAACCCCAACTTTCAAACAGTGACTTGTAACGTAACTGTACTCAAAACTCCTCACCACTCGGGATGTGGCCGACGACCATCTTTGATGCAAGTGTGGTCAGCATGAAACAATCCAGATCCCTGAAGTGATTTTCAGTACTCTTGTCCGGCTGTGACATGGAAAGGAGCTCCTCGTGTCTAGGAAACGTCTGCGCACATCATGCGCAGTTGATTCGACATCACTATCTAGCGCTTAGCCTCTTAACCGCATATCAAATTTGAGCAGGCTGCAATGTGAGGCCAGTCGAGAACCACTTCGACAACAGAGCAAGACTCTCTCATCGTCGTCTGTTATCCGATCGCCACGAGCCATCTACTCTAGAGGATAGTCGGCTCCATAGCCGATAGATAACACCACTGCAATAGCTCATGAGCAATGAGTCAAGATCATCGCTGATAAGCAGCAGGACGACTCGACGATGACGAGCTATTCTGGGGTCTCGACCACCCTTCTCCGCACCCGGCAACGTTTCCAGGAATCCAGAACCTGTCGGGCTGTCTACATCCCAGGTAGCCGCCAGACCGCGATAATTAATGCTCTTCGGGTGATTGTTTGCAGAGACATGCACTCACATACTACACACTTTCCACCTTTTTCCCTGGTTCCTTCATTTCTAGTCTTGACCAACCCCGCTCTCTCAAACGCATTGCATAGTGCTGCATAGTAGATTGTGAGAAGAGAGGCGAACAGAAATAGACGTAATATACCTCTCTCGAGCACATATTTCACAAAGCATGAACTACTCCGTGGAGAGACTCTGGGTCTGCGTGGGAGCATAGGAGATCACCCCCTAAGCCCTTTGTCATTGGTGGTATCCATTGCAGAGATTGCTACCCTGACTCCTGAATAGCTGCCTCCTGCTCTAGTACTATTCGCAATTCCCCTAGCATACCTCTCGCCATAACGTTACCCCAAAGAGCTGGTCCCCTGAGGCGTCTTCCCTTTGCCATCCCCGGATTTCCTTTTTGAAGGGGGGTAGCACTAGCTAGGGTGCCAGACTGTGGGGTGGCTCTGTGGGAAAGAGGGTGATACGCTGTGAGACCGGACCAGGGGTCCCTGTGGAACGAAGGAAGGCGCAGCCAAATGAGCCCAAAGAGATACGCAGTGAGGTAGTAATAAGTGACCTAGTTTAGGGGCAAAGATAGGAATGGATGGATGAGTGAATGCGCAAGCCCAGACCGAGACTCCGCGGCGCCTGTGCTATCGTGGTTGGTTTAGCGCTGACCCTCCCTGGCTGGCTGGCAGGCAGAGAAGCGCCATATCCGTCTTGCCACGCGTGATACTAAGGCGCTCTCAGCTGATTTTTCGCACTGGAGAGAGCAATCGTTGACTTATCCGACGGAACTGTGCAGCCGCCATTCCCGGCACAGCTCTTCCATCCAGGTCGATATCGTCTGCTTCGGGAGAAGACGTCTAGACCTTGTGCATTCTCCAGGAAATAACACTATGCTACTACTAGGCAGTTGGAGTAACTGGGGTCAATATGGGGTCTACCTTATCACGAGGCTTCATGAAATGACTTGACTCTGTGCGACGGACTCCGAGCTAACCTGGTAGAGTACTATGTAGTGTAGACCCAACCCCCACACAGCTGGCTGCCCATCCAATTTCGCGGCGGTCCCTCAGGTGTGGGGTTTCCCGGGTAGAAGAGCATGGAATTTCGAAACTCGACCGAGACATACGAGCCAGGGAAAATGGAACGAGGCGAGAGCATATGTGTGTTCCATGTTTGCGGCGTTCGTTGAAATCAATCTCGCTCGCTGCAAGCCTGACCCGAGGTACCGAGATCTTTTCCGGTGCCCCCTACCTAGGTGCCTAGGTAGTGACGAGGAACAATAATTCAGGGGGATGACTGATCACATCAATAAAAGGTTTGTAATTCTTTTTACGGTGCCCTTAATTTCCAGAGAAATGAGAAGGCAACACTGGATAACATCATTAGTAGGCGAGAAGAAGAAATTCTTTGTTGTGCGGCAGTTGAAAAAAGAAACATAACCTTGAAAAGACAGCCCTGTTTTGCTCTGAAGTACCTTGGACTGCCCTGTAAGTCTGCAACTATAGGGGGCTGCTCTTGCACAAGTGTGCCTGAAAGTGCTGCAAATAGAGTCACATGTTGCTTTGTCCAGTGACGTGGATATGTTGTAATTTGTTACAATATTTGATAGTCTGCGATCTCATGCTTGTTGTTTTTCTACCATTTCTTTGTGTGTGAGGTGTTCGCCGGCTATGGAGAACCTCTTGTATTCTGTGAAGCCTGGGTTGCTAGGCCTCTACGATCTTACTAATATGATACCTTCTCAATTTCCGTCACGTGCCGGCGCGTAAAGTGCTAGGACGCGCTTGCTTCGATCCATGGATATCATCCGAAGCCAGCATCTGCATATATAGAACAAGTCACGATGCACGTTGCAACCCGTGATATGCCTCTCTCGTGAAAGGGCTGCATAATCAGGCATCACGCAGTCAGAAATGGATTATCACGCATTGCACGGGCATGACGTCTCGAGCTTCGATTTGCCTTCTACACGTATGTGTTTTGCCCCTCGTTTCTCTGTAGAGCAAATACTAACATGTCACAGATCGACTGCCAACTGTCTCAGCTGCAGAAGCCCTAGAGATTTTGAATGATGACAGCTCAAAGTACATACCGAGTGGTCTCGATGACCTTGACCGGTCCCTAGGGCTTGGACTGTCCGAGTCTGCTCCAGAAGCAAGCACAGGCGGCTTCTTCAGAGGTCAAGTAACAGAGATCTGGGGGCCCCCTGGCTCTGGCAAGACTACACTCGGGTAAATAATGATCACTTCCACAAATGCCACAGTCAACTTAATCATCTACAGGATTCAACTAGCCGCCAATGCCCTCAGAGACGGGAAGGGTGTTGTGTGGGTAGGTCTGTTCTCCGCCCCTTTACTCTATCTCCACACCTTGCGGTTCGCGTAGTTGACTGGCTAGGATAGACGGCTTCTTTGATGTTTGCTACGACAGGATCGTCGATTTCCATACTGGCGAGTCTGCGTCAGTCGATCAGACCGTGCTAGATGGATTCACACACTACAATTGTCCGACTTTACCGCACTTCATCGCCTTGGTGTGCAGACCGACTACGACCTTCATCCCGGAAGGAGCTACCCTCCTCGTCATTGACTCGTTGTCTGCCTTGGTCAATCATGCGTTTCCGAGGACTCTGGACTTGAAAGCTAGTTCAAGAGGCCCCAATAAAGGTAATTCCCAGGCCTTGATGCACGTGTAAGCGAATCTGACCATCCAGGCATATCATCGTCAGCCAGGAGGTTGCAGGTCCTGCAGTATATCATTGGCGCGATTCAAAAGCTTGCAGCAACTCGGAACATTGCCGTCGTTGTTCTTACACAATGTGCTACAAGAATGCAGGCCGACAGACGAGCAACCTTGATCCCTGCTATAAATGCAAACGCTTGGGAGCAAGGTGTTACTACTAGGCTGGTGGTGTTCCGAGACTGGATCTGGAAGGATGATGAAGCATCGAGCGTGCACCTCATCGGTGTGCAGAAAGTCAACGGGAAAGCAAGTTCGGATTCAATTCGGAGCATCTCTGCTTTCAAGATTGTAGCTGTGCGTCTTCCCCGTGTCTTTATCCTCCCGTCGGAAGGAAGGATCAAACGCCATGCATGCTAACTGAATGTAGACCGGGCTATCACCCCTGAAGTATGACAGTAGCCAACAGTCCATCAATCTCTCAACAACAGCAGCTCACAAACGTAAACTTGGCGATACGGCATTTGAGCTTGCCAACGGCGACGACGAGGAGTACGGATGGCAGGAGGACGACGACGGAGCGATGCCAGCTCCGCCACCTCAATGGCAGGGCAGTGAGGATATCCTCATTGGGCAACGCCGAGACAGCGGAGACGAAATTGGCGATTCAGATGCAGATTTTGATGATGACGATGATGATAACGAGCCGCCTGCAATTCCTAAGCAGAGTCCCTGACTTCAGAAGGTTGAGCCAACCCTTGAATGAGCTTGGACCACGACTCCTGGAACTCCTCGGCCGCCTCAAGAATGCCAGTAAATTTCGAAACCGCCGAAGGCCCGAAGAGCCTCCATGACTGCCGAGCCGAGGCGACGATAGCGCAATTAACCAGGCCCCCAGCTTTTCAGTGACACCTATCTCACCAAGCCCCGCCGGCTACGCTAAATGATAAGATATCTACATCGGCCAAATATCGGGCTGACAGTATCCTAATGGGGCATTATCCACAAAGACCAGCCCGGAGTCTATTTCCCTCATGCACTGTCGCGACCGGCTTAGCGGAAAGCTTCGGTATCAGTTGACGCCTGGAGTCGGCTCTCCTGATAGCACTTGCTACTTCCCCACCGCGATATTTACTACTGGATAGGGAGCTGGGCGCTTGAAGCGGTGAGACATCTGAAAATGCTCGACGGCCTCTACGGCAAGCATCAATTGAAAATTTCAAAGACGCTACATGTACGCCCATGCAATTGTCATTGACTGTCTAGGAGTGAAACCACCGTGATAACCTCAATTGCATATCAAATACCCTCTTTCACCCGGCGAGAGAGCCTCCGGTGCCTGGACCCTGAGATCTGAGGCCAGACCTTAGGTGTCTGAAAAGGTTGACTTGCAGTAGTTAGCCCCCCAACACCTGCAGCTCTTTTACTCAAAGATGTTACACCGCAGCCCTCCAACCAACGGCTGCGAGGGTCTGAGCCAGATTAAATGCTCCGATGCATGGACAATCAATTGGGGTTTCGCTTGCCCACAGATTACTTCGCAGTAATTTAGGACCATCCGCCCCGACTGCTTTGCCCTTCGGTTGCAGCCGGTGAAACTATCTCGTAGGTATCTTGGAGGCGACCTTGTGTTCGAGGTTCCGGACTTCTACAACCGGGATAGTTCTCAATCCAGCAGCTGTCTCAGGCTCTGCCCTTGTCCAGATTTTCATACTTCTCGGTTGGATATTCCGTGATCGCCCAAAGCTTTGACGTAGGATCCACGAACTGGTGGTGCAATCTGTTACAACCTCCCTTTGACGTTGTATGGTGTTCAACATGTGCATGTGTGTCCAAGCTCATAGAGGGACATCCCCTCCATCCCGCACCTGCAGCACACCGTCGAGACTCTGCCGCCTCAACCGTCCATCAACCCTCCAATAGGCGCTTTTCCTTGATGACCCCAGATCGGACCGCCATTTTGTGGTGGGGGACGGAGACGGGTCGGACTCGGAACAGGTCCCGAGTGTATCGTGATTTCTCCTCATTTACCTCCTGATTCTCAGGATCTGATGCCACGCCAGCGCGGGGATCAGATCAGAGCCCCTCCAATGACGCCAGCGCTGTCGGCCGTGATGTAATTCGGTTGAGGCGACCGAGACAGAACGGTGTCGCTTGTCTCTCAACGACTTGGTGCGTGGATGGATGGGTCGCAGCGGATGGGCGAGCCTGCTTCCCCAGATGCTCGTCCGGCGGCTCGTCGGTCTCGATGTAACTGCCGATCGAACCATGGTTGAGCTCGGGTACAGCAAGTTGTGTGCAGGCGACGGGTTGTCATGTGCGAGTTCGCTCTAAGGCGTAGTTATGCATCGTGGATCTGCTGAATTCACATGTGATTGATCCCCTCTGGACGTACCTTACAACAGCCAGTTGTCATATTGAAGGTTACCTTGGAAAAGTAACGGCTTGCTTGATCACTTTCTGACATCTAGTGTGACCTACCGATAATTGAGATAGTTCTTCTATTCCATTGGAACCTCGATAGGTATTAGTTTATAGACTATGGTGCATGTTATGCTGTAAGCTGTCGCCGGTAAGCACATCCGCCAACCTGTCGTCTCCAATATCGGGAATACAGGTACCGATCTGTTCACTCTTGACGCAGCGCCAGATATGGAGACTCACCTCAGTGTCAAAACTTTAATGCATGCACCTCAGGGTGTCTGGGATGACGAGCGACCATGCCTTGTCCCAATATGTCACTGGCCGTCCTGATACACATCTGCTATCACGCAATATCAACTAGGACTATGTACTTGCTGCAGCGCTCATTCTCTCGCTTCATTGGGTAGCCTAGACAACTCCAACAGCATACAATCATATTTGGTCTCTTGCAGCAGAGATAAAACCCAGCAAATCAGCTGCGATCATGTCGCTGACGTATCTTGATTTTCTTATCGCGGGACAGTCGTCCGGTCTTTTCACATGTCAAGTCATCTTGGAACTCATCGCAAGCCTTCAAGAAATAGACTTTGCACTAAATCATCGATTGTGAGACGTGACTTGTCATCTACATCAAAGAGAGTATCACAAAGTTCATGGCATTATGGGTATCAGAACTGAGCCTCGTAGCTTGGAGGGTTCGGGTCAACGCCGTTCATGCCCATCGCCCGTAGGAAGCTCAGCACCTCGTATGCAGCCTTTGCAACGTCGATGCCCCTCTTCCTCCAATCATCCTCACTCCATATGCCTCCCTTGAGCAAGTTGTCGGAGATGACTGTGACGATGAAGCGGACATGGTGGTCCTCCGGGGACCAGCCGTCCTTCTCTGGGTGGTAAGACAGGTATTTGACCGTCTTGGACTTGATGGCGTCTTTCGCAGCCTGTGCCGTCTTGGTTTTGTCTGGCTCGGGCGAGTTGGGGTTGCGAGCCAGGAAGTCACGGCAGAACTCATGCCATGAGCCACACACGAAGGGACCGCTGATCCACTCGCGGAACTGGGGCCCGTCTTTCAGTGGAAGCAGCTCGAGAATAAGGCGCTCGTGCTGCGCGGCGAGTGGAGAGGTGGAAGGATAGCCCATCGGAGCAGGTCGTGGGCCGGGAGACAGGAGGCTGTCTGATTCGGTGAGAAGAGTGCTTGGTCGTAGGTCTTCACGGGAGCCCTGACAGCCCATTGATGACGAGGAACGTGACGAGGTGAGGAGGGACTTTTGCAGCTTGGACATAGAGAAAGGCTCGCCTGGCTTGACGGAAGTCGAGCGCTGGGAGAGAGTTACAAGTGCTTTACCTTATCTTATATCACTGTCACTCCAGCTTCTCTGTCGTTTCTGGTGATGGCTTATCGGGACAACCGATTGAGGCCGCTTGAAGACGCACTTGGCGTTCGCCCTTCTTCGTGGGATGAGACCGCATCTGGATAGCGGCATGCAGCCATCCTGTGGTTGCTCGAGGCGTGATTCGATCATCAACCAATAGACTCGAGCTCAAGAGTGTCATTACGCGGCTTTCGAGGCTGGTTATGAGTGTTGCCTAGCTTTGGAGGGGCACTTCCTCGCCAGCTGCTCATTCCCGGGCATGGTAAAGACATGTCTCCTCTTAAGTGCATCGTACTTGCTCGTAAAAAGAGCAGAATCTTGTTTCGTGCATATAACCTCGCTTACTGGAGCTATCACACCCTGTTGAGCAATTTCAAGGCTGCGAACATGCTCAAAGTGCATCAATCGACAGACTTATCAGGCAAGGTGGATGATCAGCAGTAGCACTTGCCTGTTCTCCAATCCAAGTGTTGCAGAATGGGAAACTACTGCGCCAGCCGCTATGGTCCGTGCTCTGACGGACCCCACGGCGGCAGCTTCCAGACGGTGTGGTTGCCCCTGCACAAGCCACCTCAAATTCTGGGATAGTGAAGGAGCGACAGCTTCAATTTCACACCGTGGACTCATCACAATTCTCACCAAGCATCGAGGGAACAGAGTCCTTTCATCAATTGACATCAAAGAATCAATCCCTCTGTTCTCTCTTTGCAAGCCTCGTTCATTACTCTAGGTCCAAATTGTGCCTGCGATTGCCATCAGGCCGTCTTTTGTGATCGGGTGGTCCGCTCTTCTGAGAAGCGCTCATGGTATTGAAGGTCTCTGATCTGTGAGACCGGGCTTCAATGTAAGCGTATTTCATCTTCATTGTGCCAATTGCCGAAGCCTTAAGCTCTATATCGACCCCTGTATCTTCCTCGGATCAACTTGATGGTTGGATATATGTCGTGAATGTGTTCCTACGCTTCTCACTGTCTGTCATGAGCGGTTCGTCGGCGAGATGCCGTCTGTTCCGAGAATGATCAAGTGTTTCAGAATTTTCATATTTCTAGTCATGTGAATTACGTTTTCTAGATCAATTGGTCATCGTGTACTTGGTACGAAATTGACTGAGGTACTGACAGCAAACATAGTGTTGCGGCAGGAGACCATTGCCACCATGGACAGCATCAACAACGACGAGAAGAAAATCGCTACTAAGACATCCGAAGAACCGTCTGCATTCTCCTGGCTGTAAGCAACCTAGAAGATGCTCAATTTGCACGAGGAAGTCTGACAAAGTCACAGCGATCCGCATCCTACCTTCGTTGTCATACTCGTTAGTCCAGATGAAATTCCGTTTGGCATTCAGAAAGACTTTCTCTGCGCCAAGTCAAGTTACTATCGCGAGTATTTCGAAGCCAGTGCTGAAGATGAAAAGGTAGAATTTCTTGTCAAGCTTCCCGACACGCCGATCGAGGCCTTCGCCTTCGTTCAGAACTTCATGTACACTGGAGAGGTCTTTCCTAATGCGCAGACAATCCCGTCGTACGAGATTCTGGTCGATGTCTGGAAATTGGGACATATTCTGAACATTGAAGGCCTCTGTGACAGAACTCTGGAGGCGATGTCGGAGGTTCGACGGCTCACTGACACGATCCCCTCCACGCCTTTGCTGGTCCAGGTGTGGAAGGACACGCCAGAGGGCTCATCCCTGAGGAAGCTACTCCTGATGTGGGCTGCCGAGTACATGAGATCATCGGAATCACGCGCCGAGTTTGCCAAATCCTTACCGCAGGAGGTTCTTAGTGAGCTGGTAGTGGCTATGAGCTCCCTGGACACCACCCCCGTCGTGCAGGTCAACGGATCTACGTCTGCAGGCCATCAAGCCCGCAAGAATGTGCATTATATTGAGGAGGAGAGCGATGATGGCTATGCTGCTGTTGCGAAGAAACAGCGATACTCTGATATCCTACCTACCACATCCACTCAGTCCACTCCCAAAGCAGGGCCCGGTCGGAAACCAGGTCGCAACTCCTTGCCGGGACCCAAGCCCCAAGGGAGACGTCGGTCGAACAACGCTAATGTCGGAGATCTCGAATTCACAATAGGGGACAAAGTGAGATTCTGCGATGATCTTTTGAATCGAATGCTCTCTGGGCCTGGTAAGCTCTTGATCTTATCTATTCATTCTCGGGCATTCTGTTGCTCTATCATGATGAGTTATCTCGGCTAATGGACTCCAAGGCTTCTGGACACGCCTCGTCGGCCCTTTCAAGGAGCCTGTTGATCCCGCCACGGATGGCGTCCCGGACTACCTGGACAAGATTAAGCGGCCGATGGATCTTGGCACGATGAAGGCGAAGATGGACGCGCATGGATACACCAGCGACGAGGAGTTCCTCGGGGACATGCAACAGATGTTCAACAACTGCTATACATACTGGAAGCCCGGAGATCCCATGTATATCGCCTGCCAGAAGCTGGAGAAGACGTTCCAGGAGAAGTATTCCCAGATGAACAAGTGGCTGGCGAAGATGGACGGGTTGGAGGATCGCTGAAGCAGGAGTGTTCGTCATAGATGCCTCTCTTCAACGCCTAAGGCTTTCAACTTTCACTTCTCTTCAAACTTACTTACCTTCAATTTCGCTACCCTTTTTCGGCCGGAGACTGTTTGTCAGGGCTTTCTTTCTCGGTGTTGGGAGCTGTGATCAAACTGGGCTTTATCTTCCATGAAAAAAAGGTTGTACTCTACGATATGCTAGGACGGCTATACATAATCAGGGAACGGATGAAACGGAAAAGCACAACCAGATTGTTGTCCATTGGCGTTATCTTATATCTCCAAATTGTTAAAGCAGCGTTACGGACCATCTCAACAACAGAAGGAGTGGGCAGGAAAGATAGAATATTCTGTTCTTCAAATTACCTTTCTTCACACGTAGCTCTGCCTATCATCACGTGAATATAATCTTTCATGTTGGCCAGGTCATATATCTTCGATGGTAAGTTGTCATGCTAGGAAGCTGCGCTTAGTGCATGCACTATGACCTCGAGATTGAGGATCACCGATATCATGACCGGCAGAGACACACCCGACAGGAAGAGGCTGTAATGCAAGCGATATCTGTGCCGAGGGCAGCAGCAGATTGTCTGCAGAATCCTCCACCGAATGAACCGAGCTGCTAATTCTTCCTACATCCTTGTATTGACACATTCGAATGAGCCGCTCTCGGTTCAGATGCTATATCGATACAAGACATGGTAATGCTTCCAGAAGCCATTGATGTCAGCATACAGACATACCTGCATCTGGTGTCATGATGTCATCTGCAGCCTGTCCCTGATATGTCTATACCGTGTTATTGTGCAAAGTGTGAGTGCATGTGTTTCTAATTATGCAGTGGGCAATTTGAAATGTCATGCATCAGCCAGCCATACAGCCAGCTCTGGGCGCCAGTTCCTGAGACTGGGGGCGGGCAGAGCGCGAGACAACCAATAAGAGGCCCGTTCCTGGCGGGCTCTACTGCACCAGAACAAAATGCAGGAACGGCCCCATGGATTTAGAGCGATCGCCGGCGAATCAGCTAAATGCGGGCAGGGGTTATTTCACTCTAGTTGGACCACGTTGATTAGCCTCTTCCTCCTTTTTCCCATGTTCCCATCCATGATCTCTCCTCTTCTCCGTTTGTTGCGTGTCCTCGTCCATTTGCCGCCAATTCTCATTTCACTTGTGCAAATAGCTTCCTCCACAAGGCTTGCTGGCTCTCGCTGGCCTGCCAAGATTGTCCATCGCCAGAGCGATCCGCAGCCTTCTGGTTTAATTGGATCTGGGGCCAGACACTCTGACACACGTATACAGACTCCGCTTGAGCGATTGCCGTTGGCTGCTGAAGCCCGTCCTCCTCCCGGATCTTGTCTTCTTTCATCGCCGTCTAGCCTCATTTCGCTTCCATCTACTCTACAACCCACGGCTGTTAGTCTGGCCGTTGAGTATGCGTCCGCAAGATGGGCCAAGTGGCCGGGCGGCGTCTCTCTTTGTCGCAATCATGCTGCGTTGCATTTCTTCAAGGGCCATGCTCTTGGTAGCCCAGCAGGCGCGCTGCTTCTTTGTCTGTCTGTCTCTCTGTCTGTTTGTTTGAGTTCCTCGATGTCTAGTGATGCTGTCTTTGTGTAGTCGTGAGAATGAAGCGCAACAAAGCCGCCAAGACGGAGCACTTTGCCATCGGTGGCGCCCAGGCCAGTCGAAATCTTTCAATCTCACCTCTTGCAAGCGACCAGGGTTTGGCCTGGCGCTCGCTGATAACCGTGTGCTCTGTTGATGGCGCTTTTGGTGGCCATGACCGGGGTGTGGGTGGTCTTCGAGGTGACAAGGGCCAGTCAAGCCCGTCTGTGAGTAAAATTAAGGAGACTGGCTTGGGTGACCTTGGCTGCTACCACAGCACCCAAGCACCACACACACAGTCAGACAAGCCCACCCTATTTATCGCTCTCTCCCCCCAAACCGCCTGCTTTGTACTGTTTTCTGGGGTTTTCCTCTTCTGCTATCCGTACCGCCGCCGTGTTGACGCTTCGTTGACGATACCTTCGTTCACTACTTCTTCATAAGAGTATTTTACTCTGTCCATTCATTTACCCACCGCGCAACCGCTCTTTTTCGTCGTCTTCATCGCATCGTCAACCTCAGCTTTCTCCCACCCCCGAGACCAAAGCAGAAAACAAACCGATACATATTATCACGAATCACTTCCGAGAATCACAAACCCAGCAAGATGCTTTTCAAGTCCGCCTCCGCCCTGGCGTTTCTCGCCGTCGCCTCTCATGTCATCGCTGAGCCGATGCCCTACAAGCCCGTCAAGCTGACCATGTCCGTCCGCGAGATGTTTGGAATTGTTGGTCGCGACGACTCTGGCTACACGCCCACTCAGCAGTACTGCGGTATGGGAGCGACTTGCGCTGAGGCCTGTGGTGCTGGATTCGACCAATGCGCCTCCAAGGACAAGTCCATCCACTGCTACAACACCGCCGCCGCCCAGACGTGCTGCCCTGATGGCAGTGGCAGTAGGTTCTCCCGAATATAGACACTACCGTCCGGGTGTAGGACATATTGCTCACTCTAATCTCACTTTCTAGACTCTTGCGACGCCGGCTTCTACTGCACTGCGGACACTGATGGCGAGACCTTCTGCTGCCCCGAGGGAATGGGCCTGGCCGACTGCGCAGTCAAGTACGGCGTGACTGGCAGTCTCAGCTCTGAAATCCCGACCCCGACCAGCACCTCCACCTCCAGCACCTCGTCGTCGTCATCGACGTCTTCATCCGCCTCTAGCACGTCTACTAGCACGTTCTACGAGGCCAAGAACACCACCACCACTGTCAAGTCTACCGGCTATGCGACGACTTGCACCTCAACTTTGTCCGCCGAGGTGACCTTCCCGTCCGCCAACAGCACCTCCCAGATCGTCCCGGTCACCGCCACCCCGACTCCGTCAACGGTGCCGCTAAGCGGTGCCTCCGTTGCGGGCCCGGCTGGCGCTCTAGCCCTGTTGGTCGCCGCCGCCGTTGCCGCGTTGCTGTAATTTCGAACCGTCATTCATCAAAGTGCTCGGAGGAACACGCCATCTAATACCGGCACGGCCATGAGTCATGAGTTACGATCCAAATATGCGGCATCTTCTCTAATCACCTCCACAATCCGCCCGACCTAACCATCATCCCCCAAAGAAAACCCTCAATTTTTTTCTGTGCGATGTTGGATGACACTGTTGGCTCTTTCTTCCGCTATGGAACATTGCAGCGCAGTGGCGGCCTCTTTCGCACCTCGACGGCAAGGAGTTTCAGGCATTTGGTGGAAAAGATTTGGTCTGCTCCCGCTCGCGGCGGCGGGAGGGCCTCTTATTACTTGCATCTTGCATTGTGTTTAGCTTTACTTTCTATTCTACTACGATACCCAGGCATGCCTCGGGGCCTTCTTGTTCTTACTTCGCCCAAGAGACAATAATGACATTCCAACATTGCACAGTCCTGCTCCTCATTTCTCATCGTCCAGGTGACACTTGCATTCTCCCCCTGCTGAAATTGATTCTGCTGACCGAGCGGTGTGAAAGTGCTTTTTTCTTCTCTTTTGAATGTGTGAGGTGTAATGCGTTGGTGGAGAGGTGCGGGCGACTGACACAGGTGTCTCGCCCACAAGGTAAGGAAGGGTCACGCTACTGCAGGTACGACACATGTCTTGAGTCTTGGTCCCGTCCGCCCCGGCTCCACACCCGCCAACGTTAGGACAACCCAGACAAAAAGCCCATACATTCATCCCTTTGCTCCAATTGCCGGACACCACGACCTCGTGCCAAGACGACGATGCTATCGGACTGGTCATGTCTGCGAAAATCTCGACGCCTTTAGCGCAGACGAACCCGCGCACTCTTCCTCTCTGCTCTCATCCCGCTACCACTGTGCCTTGCCTGGTCGCTTGCAGGTCTCTATGCGCTGCGACAGGTACACGCCTTTGCGTTTGACCCTTACTCGGCTGCCAGACGATAACCTGGAGCCGTTGGCTCTGGTGGCCGGTCTATGCGCAGCGCTGCTTGAGGCTGTTCAGATTCTTTGTGAGACAGTGTCTTGCATCCCGACGATATAACGGTTGTGAGACCCTTGCGGGTGGCTTTAAAGGGTCTTTCATCATGGACATCTGTTACAATCGACCGTGGTCAAGCAGTCAGTTGTGAATCGTGCACGCTGACGGTATTGCACGGGAAAGCAGTGCAGACGCTTGCTTGCATTTACGAGCTGTGGGCAAGCCCTGATATTAGATCCAGGCGAATCATACTCTAGAAACAAAAGGCAAAATGGGTATCACAACACCTGGCCGTTTCCTGGACCAAAACTCCCGGCACGATCAAAACAGCCTCAACGCCAATCCCATGCTCTGATGCGTGATCACGCCAAGGACTCGTTCCACGGCAGCCAGCTCTGTCTATCGAAGCTGGGCATGCACTTCACCATGTCCGGCGGTCCCGCCCAGTCGATCCGCAACGGCAAGTCGCCCTCGTCCTCCACCGCCGTCCAGTTGCTCGCGTACCCCTTGTCCTGCTTGATGTGCCGGCCCCTCTCGTCCGTGTACTCGAGGTTGACGCTAGGGACGACGGCGATCTTGCCGTACCCGTGCCACCACATGTCCTTGCAGAACAGCTGCGGCTCGCCCTGGAAGCACTCGCCCTTGGCGCTGACGCGGAAGTCGAGCGCGCGCTCGAGGACGGGGCGCGCGGCGAAGGTCACGGCGCCGTTCCAGCACGCGAACGCCTGGAAGGGGCGGTGCGCGGCGAGGCGCGCCAGCGTCGGGGGGTCGCGCTCGAAGGGCCGCAGCGCGTGGGCCCAGCTGCCGTCGTCGGGGATCTCGAAGAAGGTGTCGCCCGTGATGCCGCGCGCGACCCAGACGTCGTAGAAGGCGGGCGGCTCGTCCAGCCCGCTGAGGTACGCCCAGTCCATCGCACACGTCATGTCGGCGCCCTGCGCCACGCGCTGGTGCGCCAGCTCGAGGATGTCCTCGGCGCAGAGGGCCACGTCGTTGATGAAGATGACGGTCGCGTCGTCGGCGAACGACAGCGACGAGCCCGGCAGCGCGAGGGCCGCGGCTGTTGCGTTGCGGCTGTTGCGCAGCGGCTCGAGGGCCTGCGACCGCAGCTGGGCGAGCTTCTCGATGCGGCCGCCGTCCTTGGGGTCGATGGCGCTGTTGACGAGGAAGTACTCGACGCCGAGCGCCTCGAGCTCGGGCTTGAGCAGGGCCAGGACCTCGGCGGTGCCGTCGTCCGAGTTGCCCTCGACAATGGACAGGGCGGTATGTCGGGGGCCGAGGAAGCGGATGGCCTCGACCACAGAGCCCATGAGCCGGGGCATGAGGTCCATCACCTTGCGCAGGTCGAGGGCGATGAAGTACTTGTGCTTGCGATCCCACCTCGACACTGTGAGGTGCTCGTATCGGGTGCTGTTCACTGCTGGGCAGGCCATTCGTGGGACGCTGGTGTCGGCTGGGTCCATGATGGCACGGGCATATTCCCGGGCTTTGATCATCAGCTCTGTGTTTGCTTTGTCTTGGTTGTTTTCTTCATTTGGCCCCTTATCCTTGTCTGCAGCGTCTTCTTGCTCGTGCGAGATATGCTTGTCTTCCTTTACATCTTCTTGTGGCTTGTCCTCACTTGTCGGCTCGGTTGTCACCTTTTCCTTTGGTCGCTCAATCGCAGTTGGGCTACTCTTCCCAGCAATCGGAGAAGTCTTCGTCGGAGCAGGGAGCTGGACTTGTGCCTTCTTGTCGCCATTGTCTGCTATTTGTTTGCCTGTCCGCCATGAATCTGGTATCCTGTTCAGTGCTCCACACTTAAAGCATAGGTAAGCGGCTGCAGCCTCACGCCAAACTGACCTGAATAGTGCGAGATGTCAAGGCCGGAGCTGAAGCTGTCATAGCTCACGAATAGATAGATGAAAAGCAAGAGGACGACTGCTGCTTGGCTGTACAGCAACAGCCTGCGTCTCATCATCTTTGCGATCATCGTCGGGGAGCGAATAGGTGAGAGGAGGAGGTGGGAGGTAGAGGTGGAAGAACAGACGGGAAACGCATGTAGGGTAAGGTAGGTTCGGGGTGGACCACACCACCGGGACCATTATAAATGGTACATACAAAGAAAAGATGGAGGGTAGGCGAGGTAGGCAGCTGGGTAGGTAATCGAGTCGACGGCAACGCGAGCAGTCCGAACATGTGCATGTGCATGTAGGTTGATTCGGAGCGGCATGTTGGTGGCGGGCCAAGCAACACGACATACTGGACTAAATTAGAATAGAAACTACCAACAGCCTACTGCTGCTGATACTACCACCCTATGTACTGTGCCAACACTATGCTACTCTACTCGATCCTATCCTTCGTTCACAGCCGTATACGAGATGGGCGGTGGCCCGGCGGCCGCGTGCGATCGAATTCTCCGCCCACTTACAAAATCACTGCAAAGTGACTGACAACGGCGGTTGTGCCCGGATCGGCGCTTGTGTCGGGCTGGTGCTCCGCCAGAACAGGGCAGGCCACTAACGGCTGGTGATCTGACTCAAAATGCCCACTATACGTGTCGTGCTAGACTAGTTTAATGTAACGGCTGAATAGAGCATCTAGGACTCTCCTTCTGCACTGTTTTATCTCAGTGCCGCCTGCAGTTGATCTGATTGACTCGATGCTCGCCAACCCGCAGGGTATTCCTTAGAATGAGCAAAAAAAACCTTGTATAGGAGACAGGAGGGCCAAAGTAGGCACCTCGGACAGTCAGATGAGGATAAGTAGGAAGCCAGGCTAAGCATCCTGCGTCATGCGCCCTTAGTACAGCACCACCAGCCTCTCGAATACGAGAAACCTGAACGAGTGAACCCGAGCAACAGTGAGAGAGAGAGAGAGAGAGAGAAAGATCGTGACAGTGATTGTTAATCCCCGCTACCTACTTACTACAGTGGTACTAGACTGTGCGGTGGCACGTTGCGGCAGCCTGCAGATTGGATGTGAGTTTAAAGGTTAATGCCCCCCGCCCGCTTGGCAGCGCGCTCCACCGCGTCCTCCTCAGTGCTTCCTCAATTGACGTTGGGGATGTGTTGTAGGTCGTTACTTGTGTACGATGGTAATACTGAGTTTAGATTAGTCTTCAGCCTGAAGAAACCACTGTCGCAAATATACTATCATTCTCTCTCTCTCTCTGTGAATTGCTGAGACTATAAGATGCCGGAAGGGCACTCAATGCCCATAAATGGCTGTCACTTGTCGTCCCGTAGTCAGCTCCTCGCTGGCTGGCGGAAGAATGTTTTCTGCCTCTCGGGACGTTGACTCGTGCTCTAACGGCGCTAAGTCTCCGTCACGATTCAGCAAGTGTGTGACAGACACATCCGCCGCTCTCGCTGCTGCTAGAAGTTCAGAGGAAAGCTGGTACCGCGAGACATTCAACAATGAGATACTGAGATACTGAGACTATTGAGTGCTCTGTTGTATTACTTGACCACTCTAGAAGTACAGCGCTGTGGGACGCCCACCGTGGAGGCTGGCGGGGTCTTCTCAACCACTTACACCACCGGGTATGTGTCTTGCCTCGCTAGATCGCTACGCAGTGGGTGCCTGTTTGCTGTGCAATAACCTACTGAAGCATACGACGCTGGCCATCTTACTTTGATCCTATGTGCGTTGCCGTGGTTTGATTAGGCCTGATCACAGCGTGGTCTAGGTATCCTTTAAGTGAAGAGTTGCACCAAAGCTTCACTTTCTCCCACCGACAGAACAGGTGCTTAGTCACGCCACGCGACAGCTTCCAGAACGCTGGGTTTGAATTCGTTCAACCCTATAACCGGGACCCGGGACGGACCCGAAACTTTAGATAACAGGTCGACTTACCTGTTCTCTTCACTCATCGAAAATAATATAGCTTTCGGATGGGATCTCATCCTCGATTCTGGGAAGTAGGCAACAAGATAGAGTGAATCACTAAGCCCAGGTCATGCCGTGATATTCCATGGCGAGAATACTTCTAGAGTCTCGGCGGCCACTCAACCTCATGAGTCAGCTACTCGGCTGGAACTCTTACCGAATGTTGTTTTGACTGATAGTATAACTTGATAGAAAACCAATTCCAGTTTAATTTCCTGATTGAGAACTTTCCTTAGTTGGCGACTTAGTCTTCTGCTCAATAACGGGAGCATATCCCACTGTTAACCCTAACCCTTTCAGACTCGTTTTTGGCTTGAGTCTCGGACTCCTGCCAGATAGGGTTAAGGTTACACGCGCTATCAAGCGCTGTGGAGCTCTTCACCTCCCCTGTCAATCCTTCACCAAAGTCGCCCGTGTGATCAAGGGCGTATAAGAGCGACAGCCTCATGCCATATGCCTGCTGCTGCGCGAGTTAATTTGAAATGATAGTCTTTTCACCTGCTTTCAGTACTAGAGTGTCGATGCCACCTGTTCAATCATGAGTAACATTTCCTCTGCCGCGGGTTGCTTCCCAACGGCTGACGAGGCATTCGGGCCCGTTGTTGACTCGTGCCGTAATGACTTCGACTTCACTATCGCTTTTGAGCAGTACTTCTTCACCATTGCCCCTGCGGCCCTCCTTTTGATATCTGCTCCCCTACGATTAAGATATTTGAGCAAGTTGCCCTCCGTTGTTGTGGGAGACCTATTCCGTATCACCAAACTTAGCGTCATTGCCGTTTTTGCTGTCTTCCAATTAGTCTTAGTCGCCCTATGGGCTTCTCAGTCAAAGACATTCGGAAGGGTGCGGACGGTATCCGTTGCGGCATCTTCTGTGTCACTTGTGTCGAGCCTGGCGTTTTGCGCTCTCTCATACTCTGAGCACGTCAAGTCTCGCCGCCCATCGTCCATTCTCAATGCGTACCTTCTCGTCTCGTTGATCTTTGATGGCGCCATCCTCCGCACTTTATGGCTTACATCGTTGCCAACCACCATTCGTGCTATCTTCACCACCTCGTTTGCTTTGAAGGCTATCTTACTACTATTAGAAGCAAAAGAGAAGAAGGTCTCCCTTGAAACAGACGAAAAGGGGCGCAATCCAGAAATCACAAGTGGTCTTTACAGTCGTGGTGTGTTCTGGTGGATGAACCCATTGCTGAAGGATGGGTTCGGCCGCCTTCTCAAACCCGTCGACCTTTATTCCCTTGACGACCAGATGCGAACGGAGTTCCTGAACGAAAAGTTCTGGCATACCTGGAATCGAGGTTCGTACAACTATACATGTTCGAATAAATGTCGTACTCGCTAACCGCCTCAATAGCAACCTCTTCGAAAACCCATAACTTGATACTCGTGTGTGCGAAGATTCTTAAATGGCAACTCCTAGGCGTCGTTGCACCGCGGCTCTGCTTACTCGCATTCACGATTTGCCAGCCCCTTATGCTGAATCGCTTCCTGTCATTCCTTCAGAATCCGGCGGAGAGTGTCAACATTGGCTATGGCCTCATCGCTGCGTACGGTCTAGTGTATCTCGGAATTGCCCTATCGTCTAGCTTCTATCGTCATCAATCTTTTCGAACTGTTACAATGCTGAGAGGCATTCTCGTATCTGCTGTCTTCACTCGGTCGACGAGTCTGAGCACTGCGGACATTGATAACTCTGCTGCTGTAACTCTCATGAGCACCGATGTATGTGGATGAAGAGAAAGACTGTGTCTAATTGCTGACAGTTCACAGGTGGACGCTATCGTCAGGGCTATGCGAGAAGTTCATGAGTTTTGGGCCAACATCATTCAGATCGCTCTTGCCGCATGGTTATTGAGTATCAGGATCGGGTTCGCTTGCATTGGCCCGATCATTGTCTGCGTCTTGTCACTGGCTGCAACAATGCTCTGTTCGAAGCCGTCACAGATGTACATGCTAGCCTGGGTCGAGAAAGTGCAGGAGCGAATTGGTGGGTGCTCCCCTACCCTGGTGTCCCTTTCTTCATCACAATCTAACTTTACGGTCCAACAGGTATAACTTCCACTATGCTCGGCCACATGAAAAGCATCAAGATGAGTGGTCTCGGACCAACACTAACCGCCGCGATTGCGAACCTGCGTGTCAAGGAAATCGATGCGGCAAAGCCCTTCCGCATGATGTCGGCCGTCACGTCTGGGCTTGCACAGGTCCCGGTTCTGATATCGCCCGTGGTCGCTTTCGCCTTCTTCACCATCACATCGGCCAAGACAGGCGAGGCACTCGATGCCACACGCATGTTCTCGTCTCTCTCGCTTATCATGCTCCTCGGCCAGCCCCTGTTCTGGATGTTTGAGACGGTCATGGATGTGTCTGCCGCCTTGGCATGCTTCAAGAGAATTGAGGCGTTCCTAGTGAAATCCGACAGAACTGACAACCGCGATGTAGCACCTGGATCATCGCAGGTAAGCATTCCGAGCCAGAGTAGTTCGACGGCTCAGTTGGGTCCTGGCATAGAATTACAGACTTTTGATCATTCTTCTGGGGCTGGCAAGGAGGTAGTGTCAAGGAGCACCGATATTGTCATAAGGAATGCTTCTTTTTCGTGGAAGGAAGACAAACCTGTTCTCAACAATGTTAATATGGAGGTGAAAGTGGGATCCCTTACAATGATAGTTGGCTCTGTTGCTTCCGGAAAGACTACACTTTTGAAAGGACTCCTGGGCGAAGTTCCAGTGGTTACAGGTGAAATCAGCCTAAAAAGTCAGAAATCGGCTTGGTGTGAGCAAAGCCCCTGGCTGATTGTAAGTCAAGCTATCACATCAGCATCTCTATCTTTTGAGACTGAATTTATGTACCGGCACAGAACGATACAATCCGGAATAACATTATCGGCTTCTCGAACTTCGACCCCGAACTCTACCAATCAGTCATACGTTGCTGCGACCTCGACAAAGATGTTTCGCGTCTCGAAAACGGCGACGAAACAGTGGTCGGAAGCAAAGGTATTACCTTGAGCGGCGGCCAGAAGCAACGTGTGGTATGTATGACTGAAAGGAAATATTGAAGTGGCAGTGATAAGAGCTAACGAAATTCACTCGCAGGCTCTTGCTAGGGCCGTCTATTCTCGACCACAAGTGGCTCTCTTTGATGACATTTTTAGTGGTTTGGACAACCATACATCCAAAACAGTGTTTGGACGCTTGTTTGACAGAGAAGGAGGATTGCTCAGACAATGGGGCACTACAATCATTATCGCAACCCAAGCAGTCAAGTTTTTGCCCTATGCTGATCAAGTAACTGTTCTTAAGGATGGGACAGTCAGCGAAAAAGGAACCTTTGATGAGCTGCTTCGCTCTAGTGGCTATATCAAAGATATCTACCAACAACCTACGCCAAATGACGATCAAGAGACTATTGAGTCTATCAGCTCTGTTGAAGAGACCGTAAAACAGCAAGGGCAACCCATGAGCCAAGGCACTGAAGCACCCGGAGACAAGAGGAGACAGCGCGGAGACTTTACCGTCTACCGCTTTTTCTTCGGGCAGGTTGGCCTATGGCTCACTGTTGCAATGCTCGTGGTTGAGATCTCCTGGGCCTTTTTGGAGAACTTCCCAAGTAAGGCCCTCTCATACGAAAGTTTGAAATTGTTCTGACTCTTCAAAGCTGTGTGGCTCAATTTCTGGACCGAGGCGAACAATGAGCACTCTAACCAGAGGATCGGATACTATCTTGGCGTCTATGCTGCACTGCAGGTTCTTGCAGTGCTGGCATTCGGGCTTATGGTCATGTAAGTCCGCCCTTGCTTGACCGGACTTCTCCATACTGATCAATATAGGGTTGGGTTAGTCTTTGTTGCAGCTCGAGCAGGGCTCCAATTACATCAAAGTCTGCTACAGACGGTCATGTGGTGAGCAGATATCTGATTACGCTTCATAACATTCGCTCACGAGAGACAGGGCGCCATTGTCACTGTTCAATAAGACAGATATTGGATCAATCACAACGAGGCAAGCTCTTCTCTTAGTAACATTTACCATCCTGTAATTACTGACAAAGTGGAGTAGATTCTCGCAGGACATTGGTCTCATTGACAGGTCTCTTCCTCTGGCTTTAATTGTATCGTTGGCTGGTGAGTAAACTTGACCCCTAGAATGAAAGGCTGCTAACTTTTACCCTTGACTTCTTCGGGCTTTTCGCAAGGTCGGCTCTACTTGCATCTTCGACTGGTTATCTGGCTATATGCTTTCCTTTTCTCGTGGTAGTCTTCTATCTCATTCAAAAGACATACCTGCGGACTTCAAGACAACTGCGATTTCTCGATCTTGAAGAAAAAGCACCGGTTTAGTAAGTCGAGCGGATGCTAGATCTATCCTTTGCATGGTTGCTAACATGAGAAACAACAGCACACAGTTCCTAGAGACTCTAGGCGGTCTGCCCACAATCCGCGCCTTTGGCTGGGGAAAGTCGGCCTTAGAGCTGAACCACAAGCTGGTTGACAAGTCCCAGCGACCATTCTACCTCCTCCTCATGCTCCAGCAGTGGCTGACCCTGGTGTTGGACCTGGTTGTGACCGGCTTAGCTCTGCTGATCGTCGGTCTCGCAGTCAGACTCCGCGACTCGGTGTCGGTTGGGCTGACTGGTGTGTCGCTCGTGCAACTCATCTCCTTTGCCGAGACGCTAAAGCTGCTCATTCAGTTCTGGACATCTCTTGAGACGTCAATCGGCGCGGTGGCCCGGATCAAGAACTTCAGGGAGGAAACACCGGACGAGAGACTGCCGGGCGAGAATCACGCGCCGCCGTCTGACTGGCCGGCAAGCGGCGCCGTAGAGATCCGAGAGATTTCGGCGTCTTACGGTGAGGATCGTGAAGCCAAGGCTCTCGACGGGATTTCACTCTCCCTGAGCGCGGGACAGAAGGTCGGGATCTGTGGGCGGACGGGGAGCGGCAAGTCCTCTTTGCTCCTGGCCCTTCTGCGCCTTCTGGATCTGTCCTCAGGAAGCATGACGATAGACGGCGTCGATTTGTCGACTTTGCCACGGGAGGAGGTACGCTCACGCCTTATTGCCATTACGCAGGAGAGCTTCTTCCTCCCTGGCACGATCCAGCAGAACATCGACCCATACGACGCCGCCACTCCAGAAGATGTCGCATCTGCACTGAAGAAAGTGGGCCTGTGGGAAACGATCGATGCAAAGGGCGGTTTGGCTGCCAAGTTCGAGGAGGACATGCTCAGCCATGGACAGAAGCAACTATTCTCGCTGGCGCGTGCGATACTGCGGAAGAACAGAGGAAGAGTGGTGCTTTTCGACGAGGCGACGAGCAGTGTTGACCACCACACTGATGCGCTGATGCAAGAGATCATCCGCGAAGAGTTCCGTCATCACACGGTCGTATCGATCGCTCATCGACTGGAGACTGTTGTGGACTTTGACCGTGTTGTCGTGCTGGAGAAGGGGTGTTTGGTTGAAGAGGGCAATCCGCAGGAGCTCTTGATAAGTGGCAAAGGCAAGTTCAAGGAACTCTGGGATGCGAGTCGCCATGCTGGTCGATCAAGCTGAGGCTCTGATGACTTAAGCATAAGTGGTCGTAGGTGGAAGTTAGGGTAGTAGGATATGTAAATTAAATTAGATAGTCTATTATTTTCCTGTATGCTAAGCAGCCTTTGAAGATGCTGAAGATATCTACATGCCTTCTAGTTCTAAATCCGTCTCCACTGTGATCCATCGTCCTTTGCCAGCTCGCTGTGACCTGATGTGTCTCTCAACACGACGTCCGGCCACGATCGTCTCCGTATACTTATCCGCTTCGGCGGACCTGTTGTCGCTGGGTCGGGAAAACCCAGATCGAAGGATCAAGGTAGTAATCTTACCCCAGTGCCCCGACCAGTCCACAAAGTCGTGCTCGGCCGTCCGAGTAAGAGCCTGGTTCCACGACGCACAGCCAGTGAGGTCGAGGTATTCGAGACCGTAGAGATTTCTGCTCAACCTCCGCAGGACCGAGATGGCCTCTGACCAGTCGCCATCAAGGGAGTGGCTGTACGGATTGGTGCCGCCATACTGCACCATCCTCCCTGAGGCTGTTACGACGGATGCAAACTTTGCGTTCGGTGTGAGAGATGGCTCCGGCCAGTATGCCAGGCTGAGGTGAGTCAACCTAGGCAGGTGGCTCGAGAATGCAAGCAATTGCTTCCACGAGACCGATGAGCTGTTTTGAGGGTCGATGGAAAGCGACAGATGCGTTAGGGTTGGCAAAAGTGGAAGGTGTATGGGCAATTGTTCTGGCGTATCCCATGAGTCTTGAAGACTGTCCCGAGTCTCTCCTGGTACTGGAGGGAAGAGAAGATCCGAGAGCTCTCGGAGCTTGAGCAATCTTCCCAAGGCTCCTGTTAAATCGAAATGTTGGATGTCACCGTTTAGGGTGCTCGGAGAGGGTGGTGGCTCGTTTCCATAGCCTTCATCTGCAGGAGGGGGGAGCAGAAGGGACTTGAGGTCCTGTAACGATACTCCTGGCTCATGCCATACTCCAAGATATGCAATAAGAGCAGCTCGGAGATGGCTAGGTAGCGAGTACAGGTAGTATTGGTTGTATACGCGCTGGTATTCCCAGTCGATAGCAATACTCCGAAGAGAGATATCAATCAAGCTGCCGCTCTCAGGACGGTAAGCGTCCGGCAGATCTCGACGCTCGAACCCAAAGTCAGGGAGCGCCGAGTCATTGCCCGGCCGCGGAGCATGGCGCGACAGGGACAGCCAGCTACGAGGCGGCGGTGGTCCTGGAGGGAGTCTCCGGCCTCGAGGATCGAGACGTGTAGGCCGTCTCGGTGGAGGGGCTGGAGTCTCGGGTAGCTGGAGAATGTGGCGGATAGCTGGCGGGACGCTCGGGGCCGTCAACGGTGCGACGCTCGCAGAGGGCTGGCCGTTCAAGTTGGCCCGTCGCAGATCAGCGAGCAGTTCGTTTACGCTTCGCCCAGGATGATCTAGAGTTGCCGCGGGAAGTCAGCCATCGTGATCTCGTCCGTGATAAGCCACGCAACTAGCAAAGCAGAACGGGGATGGAGGAACGGCTGGCCGCGTGAAGTATGCTTGATTGCTTGCTTGCTTGCCTGCCTGCCTGCGAGGGGGTTTCATCAAAGAAAGACTTGCCATCCTTGCCTCCATGCGGGGCAGAGCTGCGGCTGCTGAGAGAAGCGGGAGCTGTGGACTGCGGTTTCGAGTACTTTGCCTGATGTCTCTTCTTAGGCATAACAGAGCCTGTTGAAGAGAGGGGGAGGGAGGAGGTTGGTGAGAGACAGACGAAACGACACGAAACGAAACAAATCAGAGCAGATGACAGGCAGCGCGCGCGCCCCGAGACGGTTGCCAGCAGCTAACGTAAGGTGTGAATCAGACGCAGGATGCAAGTGGAGTGGACGACGATGTTTGCCTGGAGGGGATCCTGGAGGGTCTCTGGGCTTCTGATTCGACGTCATCCAAGCGAGTCCTCCCCCCCCTCGTGGTCTGTGCAGGGCGTCCTGCTGCACGACACCCGGCGTGTCTCCACTGGAAATATAGTGGAGCAGGGGCGGCTCCGCAGCCGTCAGGGCCACTACCACTGACGTCCAGCGCTTCTACCCCCTTGCCAACATGCACGCCTCCTGCGTGGCATCACAAGACTAGCCTACTTGATGTACCTGATGGTCTAGGACAAGCCAGCTTACGAGCGTTTCCGATGCCCGTCACGGTATATGATATGACCACCTGCCAGGGCTAGCCTGGTCAGGAACGGCATTTCCCAATCAGGCCCCTGAGATGGAGAGGGAGAGGTTGCTCCTGGGTCTGGAGGCTTCCAGAATACTCGCTTAGCTCTTCCCTTTAGGATATATTGGCAAGGAGGGCTTCCGATGTGTGCAGGTGGACGACGCGGAGGCCGTGACGTGAATCTCCCTGAGGTCAGGTCTTCTCGTCTGTTTGTCCAGGTCCAGGTTCACGGACGCGTGGGAACATCGGGGGCTAGGGGGCAGACTAGGGACTTTCGTACGTCGTCAAATCCTGGCTGCGGCCTCTCATGACTTTCTGCCTGACTTATCACGTTGCTTGACAGCCAGCCCAATCATGTCCGTCAGCACACCGGACGCCTCCAGGTCTCCCCTATTCGGTGACACTGAGTAGCGGTGAGGTGTCACGGTCTCGCATCTAATCTGGAGCATGCGCCCACTGGGGGAAGTCCCGTTGCCTTGCTCCACCGTGGCGACTGCCATCTGCCCCTTCCTAGACAATGTCCTTGAGCCCGACGAATGTCCTTGATGCTGCTCGTCATTGTAGAGACGTCCGAGCTGCGCCCTCGGGCCTTCTCTGCCGAGTGCCCAGATTAGAAGTTATCGTGTCTCAGCCCAAAGAATAATATGCTTCCCTAGCTCGCATACAACGAAAACTGCGGGCGAGGTAATCCGAAGGAGAGCACGGCGAATCACGCTTTTGATCACGTCTCCTCCAGGCTCGGTGGGAAGTGGGCATTAGCCTCCGCGCGTGAGACAGTGTCTTGAGGACGCAAAGAATCGAGTGGCGGGCCCCACGGGGCGATCTTGGTTGCCCGCAGCAAGAGCCTCGAGTGGCAGAGCAGAGCGCTCACATCGGGCATTGTCGAGCACTGCCGGTCATCATGTCGAGACCAGTTGCCGTGCGACACCAGCGGGCACGACCAGACACAGACACCCCCGGGTGCCCATGAGGACGATCTTGATCGGCTTGTTGACAGCTTCTCAAGCGGACGCAAGGAGACGGGTCTTAGCTTAGGGCCTGTCATACGTTACCACGAACGAGTGGAGACGCGTCTGCTGATGGCCCAGGCATTGCCAGTTCGTTGTGTCGTGTAAAATGGCTCGAGGTATGAAAGGGCTTATGCTTCTGGCCGACCTCATCATGGCAGTAATAACTTTCTGAAACAAATCAGATGTACCGGGACATGTAGTAATCGGTTTGATTCGAGGGGGTTGTTCGACGCACCAGTAGCCACGTAGTTCATGATCAATGTCAGACAGGTCAGGGGCTCCCCGGGCCCTGAATAACGACCTTCTGGTTGTTGAACTCATTGACTGATCCAAGGAGCATCCTGGATCGAACGAGGTCTGTTGATCACTGCAGCAAGTGCGCCGCGGTGCGAGCTTGAATTGAGAACAGTCTGGTGACAAAGACTGCGAAGAAGACGTGGTGGCCATCAAAGTTGGCGGCGACACATATCATCACGCCCGATTTGGAAGCGGTTAGCGAACGAATCCGGAAAGTAAGGTCTCTTTACGCCATCACTTGCGGTGCAAGAGGAGTGTTTGAGCAACGTGGTTGAAGGCTAGATTGTTCGATATAAGTCTCATCTCATGTAGCGCAGACGACGGAAAGACGGCTACCAGGGCCGTGACATCCATTCATGTGGTGTCCATCCCAGGAATTCGGATTTTTGTAACTCTTCCTATTCCTAGGGACCTGCTCAGGTCATGAACAACGGAAACAGCTGGGTTGGTGTAGGTTTTCTGAAACACAGCTGCTGAGTTGCCATTTAGAGACAGCGCGCCTTCCATCTAGGTAGTTGAACAGCCGTCCGTGTCTTCGCCCACGTATCATGGCAACGGCATCCCAGGAACGCGCCATGGAGCAATCATGATTCCCTGTGGCCCATTGCGTACGGATCTTAATATCTCCCAGGCCTATCAGCAGTGCCCTCATGCGATCGGGCGGAGAACTCCTTTCACAGTACGGCTCAGGGGCATCGAGGAGCTTGGGTATGACCTTTGTGTGTAACCGCAGTCTTGAGGTCCTTGTAGATCAGCGAATGGATGAAGTGTTCGCATAACTTAACTATGGACGGGCATGTTGTATGTACTGGGGCTGGCGGTGTTCGACAATCAGGCTTGGCTGTGGTCAAAGAGTGTATGGATGGGTGCCTCGAAGCGGTAATGAAGGCGAGTCGCGCACATCGGATGCCTCGTTCTGATGCAGGGAGTCGTGGTCGATGATTGTCGCCCAGAATCTTGCAAGGCGGCCCAACCCAGCCCAACATCTTTCTTCCGAATGAGGCGGTCAGTTGGTATACGAGGTGACTCCCTCCGTGTTAACCATGTCCCGTCGACTTGGTTTGCATGGTCTTTGGAGATGTGTAAACAGGGCCACAAAACCACCGTCGATCCTTATAGTGAGGTCATGCTGATAACAACATCAAAACTCAAGTTCAAAAGATGAGTGTTGTTTTCGACATTCTGACTAGATCTAGCTAAGTCTGCTTGCACCGCATATGACCATCTCCGGCTATGGTGTAATCATGAAGCCATGTTCTGAGACTAGGAATGAAGGATCGCGCGACTCCTGATAATGAAGTATGGGATTGAGACATCCCCACACCCATGCCTGGAATTCAACTTGAAGATTTGGCTTGCATACTGAAAGTGCATCGAATGTGGCTGTTGATCTCCGTACTAATGACAAGAAAAAGATGCTCTGAGGGTAGGTCGGGTCTCGATGCTTCTGTAAAGACCACGAAATGGCACTTACAGGAGCTCTTCTAACGTATGGCCCGGAAAGTGCTCGCCAGACTGAACGCTGGGGGCAGCACGAATCAGATGGCTTGATACCTAGGTCATAAGACATACCCAATAATGGCAGACGGAAATTACTGATTCTATAACATGTGTGCAGAGCACAGGTTCCGAGCCAGACCAACATAAAGAACGGCACGAAGATCCGTGGAGTACCTTTTCGAGATCCGAAGTATCTCGCTGTACTCGGTTGTCTGGACCACTAAGTGTGGGGTTTGAAGTCGGCGTCATAGTGTCCCTGCCTTACATGCACCGGCTTTGTGAAGTGATCGAGAATGGTCGGATGTGAAAGCCTGGCAGAAACAGACGCATGTGAGGGGTTCTGAAAAGGTGTGGCAAGAGTTGCAGGCGGGAACATCTTAGGTCGACAGCCTGCATGAGTGAATGGTGTCTTCTCCCCCTGCAAGAAACCCAGAAGGTCTCACACATCTTCACGCTCCAGGCTGCCTCCTCTCAGCCTCGACAACATAATGAACACGCTGCTACTGAATGGTAGGCTTTCCGGCTAGTGCACCCTTGCCAAATTGGAAATGATGCTTTGCCCCTCTACTGATTCTGCAAGAACTGGAAACGGGCCAGGGGTGCCCGAATTTCGTCACAAGGATATGAGGCACTGTAAGGCGTACGTTGACAGGATCTCGGTCTTGCGGGGGCTGCTGCAGTAGCCTAGGATCATAGAGTGTGTATACCGACGCTGGTCGAACTCGTGGAGACACCGACTTTTGCTAAGGCGCCTCTAAACTTCTAAACCTGTGTGTCGGCTTCCTGCCCGCATTAGATCAGAGGTTCTGGGATGGTGTGGTGCATGCTTCTCGAAAATCGTCATCATCATTCTGAAGAGCAATGCTTGTTGTCTACGCCATTGGCGCAGGCTGTTGCCGTCCACCCTCTTTCTCATCTGTTTTTTGAGTAGAAATCGCGGGTGCCGAGCCAATAGTGACTGTGATTCAGCAGCCCGATGCTGTCTATGACACTTCACCGGCCTCAGCCGGTCGAAAAGTGAAAAGTGACAAAACACATTTCGTCGTTGCGTAGTCAACCACACCAAAGTAGACGATACTTTGAGGTTGTATCTGGGTACTGTACACGAGGATCCAATGAGACTTGAACGTTTCCTGCGCCTTTCCAGGCGTTAGGCACCCTTGATCTTACTTGGTACGAAGACTGCATCCTTTTCAGATTACTGACATGGCTATGGCGGCGAGTGAAATATTGGATATTCGTCCATCGCTCGACATCACATCTTTACGGCACCCACTGCTCCGGGATAGGGTGAACCGGTGAATGGTCTGATTAGGGAAGCCGGCATTTGCCTGTGTTAGTGCATGAGGGATGACTACAAGGTGTTGTTCCGGAAATCATCACTGATCGTAGCTTCATAAAAGCCAGTTGGGGGCCATAGTCATTGTAAGATGGAAAACCTTCCTGAAATGTGTGATCACATTCCTTCTGTTCTTCACTTGGTCGTGGGTTGACTCCCGCATTGCAGGTTCTTAGGGACACCCTCTCTCCGCTTGAAGTCGTAGTCTAGATAGATATTTGGACACTCCGTGACGTTGATTGTCCGGCACACCTCACCGTATACCTTGTTTAAAGTCCCAACCTGCCTTACCTTACCTCAGGCTAATGTAATCCACCCTCCTCCAATCCTCTCGGCGGCTTCCATTCGTCTTCCGCCACACTATGGAGACTGTGATCTGAGCTAGAGAAGTCCATTTCCCGATTATCGGATCATTCACACCGCCATGCTCCTAAATGCGTTGGAATAAGCCTGACATGCTGTCTGGAGAGCCTCTATGTCCCTCTCAGTGCCCAACTCCGATACCAGCGCCAGCTATGCAACACTGACTCTGGGACTCATCTGACAAGTTGTGTGTAACGTTCCCCTCGTAGTCCTGTTTCAGTGCCTCAAGAGAGGAGGCTCAACAGCGCCTGGCTGCGTTCATGCATCATTGACTTGCCTCCTGCAGGACCAGAGAGATATTGTCATTGCAGATCTGTTTCTTGAGCATCTGTCTCATTCTCTACCATCACAGAGAAGACCCTTTGAACAGATGATAACTCACATAGCACAAGATCTGAAATCCTCCAGGAGGGGTGGGAAATTGATGTGGTGCCCAGCACCAGTGAGTTCAACCTCGTTGTCCAGGGCCGCTGGGAGGCAGTGCTGGGCACAAGGCTTGCAGTTTACCGGCATCTCTTGGGTGATACTGCCTTAAGTAGACATATCATGATGTGCATTGGTGGGATGAGCAATATCTGCATCGAAGGCGCATGTGGTACTCCTTTGAGATAACTGAGCCATGGCCCAAAAATCATAGCGGCCCGATCCGGCATGAGTTGAGAGGTAGTATCATTGAAACACTCTCACATATTTGACGCGCATGCAGGTTTGCTAGACTCAACTATACTTCGGACATAGAAGAACTGCTATTCAGATCACTTCATACGACCGGGACCAGGCTTTCGGATGAACATTGATTGCGCGTGTCCTATCTGATACGAGAATTAAAATTTATCTGACGCCCTCAGCTAATAGTCTATAAAAAGACCCGACGAAGTTGAAACGAAACGGAGAACATCGTATCGCGGAAATAAATTCAAGAATTTGACCTTACGCCTTGAGGGAAACCCGAATAACGGATGAAGTCGCGCTGATCGCGGGTCAAGCTGGGAATGGGCGGATGCATCAATGAAATAGCGATACGGCAACCTGCACAAACGACCAGCCAAACCAATTCGATTACTCCCCCTACTGGTCGGTCGACCTAGCGGCGTTCCCCCTATATTAAGTATGCATGATAGAACACGAGAAATCAAAGAGTCTGCTCGTTCATTGCCCTTCGATCTCAGGGGAAGCCAAGACGCGTTCTGGAAACCCCGTCCTCCAGTTTCTACATCTTGCCATCACCCTAATCATGTAGACTAAGCAAACCATTTCTGCAATAATGCCCATAGCTTAATGAACGACTGATCGCCATAAGGAAGGTCACTTGACTTGGTACAAGACGAGGCCGGTCCTGTCGTCAAGCACCACTCGGGTATTGGCTATCATGATTGGCTAGGACGAAGCCGGCCTGCAGGTCATTCAGGGCGACATGGAAGACCCTTCTTCAACATGGACACACTTGGAAGTCAGATATGCCCGCGAAAGAGCTCCACAATCCCTCTGCATGCTCTCAAAAGGCCGTCATCTACGCTTTCCGCCTTGTTCATTCGATCGACGTCCGGAGAATCGGCCAGAATACACGGTAACCTGCGTGGCACGGCGTCATGATCAGTCGAGGATTGACCGAGCCTGTCTATGAATGCAGTCATGCCGGAAATTGGTCTAGAGTCTAGCCTTCTGACATCTCTATGTACCTGGTTTCAATGAAACTCTATCCCCAGCTCTTCACGTGTCTGCCGGTAGGAGTGTCCACCCTGGCACCTGAGACAGGAGCCTAGTGGGCTTCTAAAACCTTCCTAGACATGGACTCAAGGTTCGCCGGTCGGTGGCTGCCGAGAGCTGCCGAGATCGAAGCGGCCATGCTTTGAAGGTTCTGAGCGGGAACTCGTGGCAGTTTCGTAGGGCCGAAAGCATGAAGCAAAAGTACCAGCTTAGATGATGCTTAGCTGATTGCCTCGCGGATATGGTTGGCTGCAGGCTTCAGGGGCGAAGCGAGGGAAACGGCACTTGCCAGAGCCGGGAAATCGATTTTCTGGTTGCAACGAGATCCTCCCGAGTTTGAGCGTTGGTGGTAGGTGGTCTCCTTCCAAGTCCGGACTACGCCTTGGGGGCCCGCTTGGGTCTGTCCTCCCCTTTGCATGATGGCCGGCCAAAGATAGCTGCAGTTATACCTGCGTCAGTCAAATTCCGGCGATGGGCCAGTGGGAGAACAGCCAGGCACTTCCGATCTAGGTGGCGGAGAAGGCGGCGCCATAATCACCATAAGTATAGTAGTGAGTATGCAGGTATCCGTCTCTGGAGCATCCTTTGGCTGAGGTAGAGCTTCTCCCCTCAAAACAGGGTGGCTGTGGCGTGTAGTAGGATGCCATGACGGTAGGGTAGCTGCATCTCTGATGCATGGAAGAAAGGAGTTCCAGAGGGTAGTAGGGATGAAATCGGCCAACGTTCTGTCTCCTTTCTTGTCGAGACTTGCCGGCATTTTGGAGTAGTCCAGACACTTAACGACATTAGATACACAGGGAGGGTCTCGATCTTGGGTCGAGGGGCGTATGCCCTGCTAGGTGAGCCTCCACGCCCCGTTCATCCTTCTCACAAGACAAGAGAGAGGAAGAGAGCCTTTTGAGCCAGCTTGTCACTTGGACACAACGAGTCAGACTACGATCGTCATTGGCTCGTTGTGGCGAGGTTTAGAGTCTGTTTGGTCTTCCCGACTAAGACCACCTCGAGCGCAGAGCTTCAACTGGCTCGGTTCCTTGCCTAACTGTCAAGGACTGGCCTCTGCTCGGATCCAGCTCGGTGGAAGGCTCTCTACCTTCAAGAAGAGGACCTTCAGTAGGCCAAGTACACACATGTGGACTTAGGTCCTGAAGGCACTGCGCGGTCTTGGAGCTCAAGTAGCACACACATACGCCTCTAGCCTTCACCTCATCTGGATGAGATGGCCAAACTTTACGTCAAAAAATAAAATGACCTCGAGCTCTCCACAATTTCTCATGTGTTCTTGTTCATTGTCTTAGTCTCTTGCACGACCGAGTTGTCCAAGCTTAAGAAGGAGAACATATCGCACTCCCCTCCCCCGCCCTTTTCTCGAGTTCCCCCGTCTCTTCTGAAATATCGGCTGTCTACTGGACAACTGATATCTGAGATCTCTTTGTTGTTGACCCTGTATCACCTGTGTTCCTTCTTGAGGCTCCAACCACTCCCAGCACCGCCGCTCTCAACCCTGTGCGATCCTGTCAAGCCACCACTCCTGGGGTTACAGCTGAGGGGCTTCTAAATTCGTACCTTTACAGCACCCTGTACTCTGCGTACCCTAAGAAACCTTTAAGACACAGGCAAGGCTGCGAGCAGCTGGCAAGACACTACTGACATCAGCTCGACCTGGTTCCTACTCACTACAGCCTCAGCACTTCACTTGAGTAACTGTGAAGAACACGACTTCATCGTTGAATACAGACCCCAAAGTCCTGTAGATAAAGCAGTGTCTCAACCTCTGAAGCCGATAATAGCAGCGAGACATCAGAAGCAACGAAAGAATCGTTAAGATACTCATCGATACTTTCCGGTAAGTACGCACTTCCCCTTTGATAATTAGAGCAAGGCCGGCGATCGTAAGAGAAACGTCATAAGATACTTTCTCTGCGCACTTCTGGTCATTAGTGTGTTCTTAGTAGGCCACAAAACCGCAAGAAGCGCCCACAATTCATGGAGAGGCCCCGGGTACGGAACCCGGACGACCGGCGAAGCCGCATGGTCCCTGGAGCAAGCATTGCCGATTCTAACCAGAGATGCGTACGAATCGATCAATCGGATCGCCGTCGATTGCGCAGGAAAAGAAAGCTGACTCTCCAATAGGGACGAATTGCAATCTCCACCGTGCAGGTGAGTGGCTTCCGACTTCTCCCTGATCCGTGGACTCATCCGAGCCGCGTTACGGAACCCGTTGAGCTGCCGTTGGGAGTCGAGGAAGAAAGCGTGAGTGCGGGGCGATCTCAATGAGCTTAGGAGGGCATCCAACAGGGAACTCGTTCCTTTTGATCGAGATTCCGCGGATGTCGCCTGGCCGCCATTTACGAGACAGTCTTGAAATCAGCTGTCCGTTGCCCATGCCCTCGGTCGCATTCATCGCCCTCTCGACGACTCCCATGAACCAGCTCGGCGGGCGGGCTTCCAATCCCGCAATTCCCATGATTCCCTTGCACTGGCACATTTCTTCCCTAGGGCCTCTTGGGTTCTCTTCCACAGCACACCTTACACCTGTGATGGTGTTTTGCGCGCCCCCCTGTGATGGCCGTTTGGCCCTTGATCGGGCCTACTGACGAAACGCTGGATTTTGGGACGCTGACGCAGGCATGGAATTGGCTAGGATAAAATCGGGGACCCTGTCTCAACGAGTGTGCAAATTGAGTTCTGGGCATGACAGGGGCAACTATAACGGTCGGTCAGCACCCTTCCCATCCTTAAAACGCCTCACGGCACGCCAGAAGCACCAAGTGGGTAGCCGGGCGGCGGAACAGAACAAGGCCTCCCCTCCTCCTCCTCTTCACCTCCCCCCAGGCCAAGGGCAGGAGAAGCCACTCACGGCACGGAAGCCAATGGCGACGACGGCGTCGAGATAGCGCCAAGTCGAGCCCCGGTCTCCCACTCCTCCCTACCACTCCTGTGCACTAGGGCCCGTCTGGCTGCGTCTGTAGCCTCGCTCGCCGGGTTCAGTCAGCTCGAGGTCTCAGATCAGTTGCCGCTGCTGCTGGGCTGTTGTTGGTCTGAGTTCTCGGACGGCTGGCTCCACTCACTCGCAGTCTTCTTGAACTCAACACCGGCCAGGCGCTCCACTGTCTCAGTCTACGTTGGCGAGGGAAGATGAAGAACATCCTTAGCGCATGTGCATGTTCTTGCTTGTGTGCACCTTGCGGTTCTGCAGGGCAGAGCAGTGGAGAGAGAACACCGGTCTGCCCAAGGTATCAAGCGAGGAGGTACGGTGGCACCTACAGTACGAAACGATACAGTCCTGCAACTCAAGTCCTACCTGAAGTCTTGGTTTGACACAGGCTGCAGGTTCCGTATCTGCCTGTATCTGCATCTGTATCTTTGGTGGTGCTTACAAGCTCGATGCCTGTCTACAGTACACGTACATACCCAACGGGCGAGCTGCCGCAATCGATGTCACCCTGCGCTGCACTGCACTTCACTTCTGCTGGGTTTCCCTTGTCCTGCCTACATGCTGTTCTGTCTATATACGGTCACACATCACATTCCCACCCAAAAACCAAAAATACAGGCCCTGGCTACCAACCAGGGTATCTGGTATCTATCTTAGGTACCTACCTGAGGTGGTGAGAAGGAGCTTAGCTAACAATGGCCCCGCGCAACGGACACAGACCGCTACCGCTACCCAGCACCCACCGCATCAGCACCATCAGCAGCAGCAGCAGCAGCACTATCAGCTCTACGATTACCTGCGCCGTGACGCCTCGCCTGCTAGAGACGAGGACTTGCGTATGAATTCGCAACTTCCAAAGGTCGGTAACTAGCTAAGCTCACTTACTCACTCTATTTTCTTCTCCCCTCCTTTCTTCCGCCTGCCCACACACACACACACATACACTCGACATCCATACCTGCCTTAGTCTAATTATACCTGCCCTACCCGTCCGTTGCTCTTGCTCCTTTTATAAATATATATAACACTGTACACGCGCGCGCGCACGCTCGGCGCAACCTACACACGCTTGCTGTGGCCTGCGTCGCTCCTCCCTATTTTAACCTCGCCTCGCCTGGGTGCTTGCTGTTCTTTGCCGCCAACCGTTTCCAAACTTGGTCCTGGACCGTGTCCGAATTGCAAGGAAGGCGCTCTTTCCGGATCTGCATCAGGACAAAAGAGGCGTCAATCGCAGCTGCACCGCCGCATCTAGATCTGCTGCAACTATTGGGGCAACTACGACCCGACCTGCTGCAACTGGCAACGGCAACGGCAGGTGCAGTTGCAGTTGCATTTGCAGTTGCTGCAATAATAGCAGCAACTGCGGTCTCTTGCCAAGTCAACTCAAATCTCTCAGCTCTCAAGTCAAATCAAAGAGAATTCGACCAAATTGTCAAAAATCTGTATTGCGCAGAGCAGGACAGGTCAGATCAGGACTGAACTGAACTGAACTGGACTGGACTGGATTCGACAGGCGACCAGGATATCGTCTTTTTCTCGGGCTGCCGGGCGCCGATGATGACATTAATCTAAACGGCAATCAAAAACTCAAATCATCGTCAATGTCGCGGCGCTTCTGCTGAGAAGACAACGATACGAGGAGAAAGATGGTGGAGGAGCTGCAGCAGCCGTGTCAACAGCCACCGTCCCCAACCCGTACTTAGACAACAACGACCTACACGATAGCTGAAGAGTTGTTACCTCAACCCTCAACCACCTACCTAGAGCGACATTATCGCCACTTATCACTCAAAGTCGCGAGACTGCAAAGAAGAAAAAAAACGGAAACAGGAAGGACGACCTAGACCTCTGTGAGTATGCATAACCTCGCCCACCTGAATCTGTCTGCTTTTGGGCCATTTTGCCTTTTATGAGTTCATCTGCCTGCTTGGGTAGCTTTTTGAGAAAGCCACAATCACAACTCCCAGGCCTGTCTACCTTACCTAGGTTTAGTCCTGGACTGCTCATGCAGATCCATGGCTTTCCTCTGGACAAACATGAATGTATGCGCGCACGCACCGTCCTCGATGATGCTGGCTGCAGACAGACAGACAGACAACCCCAGACAGACTTCCTGCATCCCTACATACATACTTAGGTACTCTAAGATGTCCCGGCAATCCCTCTCAGTCTCACATTTCACTTGACCGAGAACCCCCCTGCACATCGACCCGCCTGTCCCGAACGGGCTGTTCTTGTTGGCCGGCCCAGGCGACTAGTGTCACTTACGACTGTACCCGGCGACGGCTGTCATTCACTCACTCACTCACCACTACCTGTACCTGCCTACCTTAGGTATTTCCTTACCTCCCACGACTACCTGCCAATTTACATGAGCTCAAAGCCCTGGCTGCGCTGCTGCACTCTTTCAGTCACTCACACATGCACAAATACGTACACAAACACACAGTGGGTGGCAGGCCTAGTGACCACGCCGCCCACTGTGGCCATCACCTCTGCCACATCGCATCACTGTGCATGGGCGAGGACATGGGCAGCAAGTCGATCTCTGCTCTGCCATGTGCAGTGTCCCACCCCATCATTCACGGTATCAACGAAGCCCACGCCGGGATCAGAACACGGGAGCACAATAACGAAGGACTCTAGCGTGCGGATCTGTACGACGTGGGCGCGCTTCTTTTCCCGACAGCTGAAGGGCGCCTACCTTCGTACCTACCTACCTTACTCTACATTCTCCCCTCCGATGAGGCCCTGCGGCTTTCCCTTGTTGTCACTTTCTGGCTGTCTGTGACGTACCTCCCCTCCCTCGCACCTTCTCTCAGAGATGAGCACCTTGGCTAGTCTTTTGGGCGGATGTACCTCTCCGTGCCTGGCCGTATTCTCTTGTACCGCCAGGGAGAAAACGCTCCCACCATCCCACCATACCTACAGATCGGCCTACCTACTTGACATACCCTACTCGTACCCTGGAGAGCTCCCTAAGTAGATAGGCCTGACTTCCCTGAACTTGCAGCTGCGACCCTGCAGACACATATACAGCACCTACCTACCTGCCTACCTACCTACCTACTCTACCCTACCCTTACTCTGCCTCTCTATATCCATACCTACCTGTCTACGTACAAACACGCATTGCACGCGCAAGGCTCTTGCCTCTCACCTTTTAGACGGGCAAGCATACCTGCCTACCTACCCACCTACCGGTCACTCTTCCCTTGTCTTTCCAGTTCCTGGCCCCGTCTTTGTCTCTGTTCTGCCATTGTCACTCGAGACCATTCCCAGTCTACCCTATCCACCTGCTGGGTACTCCCACTAAGCAACTCACTTACATGTACTTGCCTGACCCCCTCGAGGATGACTTATACGAACCTGCATATTTGAGAGTCTGCCGTACTAACTGTTTCTGTCATCCGGCACAGGAAATCTCATGCATCACTCCTCTTCTCTCTTAACGACGTTCGAAAGCCATGCCAACTGCCCGGCAATGAATCTGTTGCCGCTGTAGAAGGGTTGAGACGACAGCCCCTCATTTTTCTGTTGATTTCTACCTTGACGCAAGACGTATTCAACCTGAAATACAAAAGAACAGCCGAATCTGACTTGCCTGTGTTTTCCAGCAGGATTTCGATCCCTCGCCCTCCTCCTGTCCCGGGCTGGAGTACCTCGACATACCAGCACCAAATGATATGCGGTATGTGGGAAATTTTCTAATTGGTCTTCCGCCCCAAGAATACTTCAGTCTTTAAAATAGCAAGTCGCCAAAAAAACCTTCCCTGCCTGCAGCTCCTATGGCTCTTCCAAATATCTGCTAATCTCCATTCCCACCTGTCTTCCCTCTCACCCCTCTATAACCATTAACAAGCGTCGAGCCCCGGCATCCCATCTCCACAGCCTCATATTTCCCTTTAGTCCGCTGATATTTCGTACTCTCCTGGAAAGTTTGCCTGGACCAGTGTACGGCGACACTTGACCTGAATTTTTGAATTGAAGCACATGGGCATGGGGATTTGTTGCCTTCCAGGAGGTGCTAAGCACAACTCCTAGCCGTCCAGCCTTCTCCGCTCTTTACCTGGATGCAGTGTATTCCTGCACTCCCCGATTCTGTATCCGTCGTTTCTGTGCGACGCAGGTGCTGGCAGTGCGACGAGTGTACAAACCGTCACACACCTCGACTGTTGCATGAGAAACGAGATACAACATCCCTCGTACCAGGGTCGGCCAACACTAATTCTGTCCCTGGCACTGGAGTGTGTTGGGCAGACTTGCTGATGTCAAGATTAGCTATAGCCAGGACTCCAATAACTCCCCCTTGACGCTAGAGCAGCCGACTCAGCCCTCGCCAGTGATAAATCTGTACCCTTCTGGACCAACCTCCGTCTTTAACCCAACTCCAGCTTACACACCAGAGCCGGGCGGCTCCTTTTACACTCCCGCTTCCCACGTTTTCTCAACCCTGGACGTCAGGTCTCGACTGGGCTCCAAGTAGGTGTAGCACATCCTTTTATTTTGACCATTCTTGACGATGCACTGGGGCTATCAACTTACCTATGCCAGTAGCACTTCGACCACGGGCATGGCACATGCCCACCGCAACACGGCATTACCCCATCCAGCAGCAGCAACGCAAATTAGCACCCGAGAAATCTACTCACCAGCGACGCCCTCGTTCAGGAGAGGCCCAGAGCATACGCCCAGGTCACCCTCTTTTCCAGGAAATCTCCGTCGCACCCACATATCCCCTACTCCAAGCCCTAGCTTGGGCTTTACGCCTCCCATCGCAGCCTCTCTCAGAATGGATCCTTCCGGCTACGGCTCGAAATCGCAACAAAACATCCCTCCCCTCTTACCATTGACACAACTAGGCACGCTCACGTATGCTGACGCGAATTCTGGTGGTCAGCCTATCAAGATCGAAATCAATGGCACCATAGACAAAGGATTCTTCCTCGCGGACAACGAGTGGACTTGTTACAGGCGAAACTATTTCTCCTGTGTCTGCTCGTACAACCTCACACCATATTACCCAAATTCGGTCATGCAGTGGACCGACAGTGCCTCACAGCAGACGTATCGAGTGTATGGGTTCGCCATGAGCATCTCAGCTCTTGTAGCGGACAGCGAAGGGCACACCATCGAGCTCGTGCAGCATACGCCGAAGCGAGACAAAGGCCCGATCGCCGCGCCAGATAAAGTCCGCTTGAACCCCAAGCCACCACAGGCGCAACACCATCCACTCAACCATTTTGGGCAGCCCGATATGGGAATGGCGGGATCCTCCAGAATGTATGAGCAAAGTGGCGGTTACGGAGCCCAGCAAGGATCTCTACCCATTGAGCATACTTTCGAGCGAATCCAGTTCAAGCAAGCAACAGCCAATAACGGCAAACGACGAGCAGCACAGCAGTACTACCACCTCATGGTGGAACTTTACGCAGATATTGGCCCTCAGGGGAACGATCAGTATAAGAAGATAGCCTACCGGAAGTCAGAGAAGATGATAGTGCGCGGCCGATCGCCTGGTCATTATCAGTCGGAAAGAAGAGGGAGTACAAGCAGCGGTCCCGGTGGCTCAGCAGGGAGCATGGGCGGTTACGCCGGATCACAGGTGATGGGAGGTGACTATGGAGGACCGAACTCTGGTCTTTTAGGTGGCGGGTACGCTGCCCCATATGACACGCGGAATACTGGCCACTATAGGACCCACCACGAACTGCCCGGGGATCCCATGCTCACAGCGGATGATGCAAAGGCGATCAGCGAGCCAAAAGAGTACCAATACTATCCTCACGCCATTTATGAGAACAACCAGGACCCGCGACAGAACCCAGTCGAGATGTTCCCATCTCAAAGAAATGAGCCAGCCACCACACTACCCCATATGGCAAGCGGATTAGACTACGCCTCCAAGACCAAGTCGGAGTACGATCAAGTGCTCCCGAGTCTGTTCTACCCGGGCCAAGCCTATCACCAAAGAGGGTGCGGTAGATTCGAGGGCAAATCAAGCTCTGGTGGATATTATCCTGCTGCAGCGATGATCCATCCGCCGACTTCGTCTGGCATGAATATGACCTAGGACTCAATCGCGTCATTGAGTTCAAAGATTTGTTTAAGGATTGAAACACCCAATGCAACAATTTGATCCAGGCGTCCTTCCCATTCGTTAGAGAACTTACGACACTTGCATTCATGATTTCACACGAGGCATGGCATTGGGACATGGGATAAACAGGCGAGAAAAAGCATTTTTGACAGGATTTGATTCGGATCTGGTGCCTAGGGATTCTAGGCTAGGGGTTTATGGCGCAAGGGAAAAGGAAAAGGCATAAGCCCTACTTCCAATATTCTACAGTGGAATATTGGTTTATGGATGTTATGGAATAAGGACAACTTTGGCAAGAACGCAAAAGACTTCCACGAAATGGTTTCGTAACGAAGTTTGGCATTTGCGAGGATACCCAGGCTCATTTACTCTTGCTTCGTGCGTCAATGCTTGACCTGCTAGAGTTTCACTCGCTTCGAGGATGGGATGATGGGACATATGGCAACCTCGGATCGGCGAGATGAACCTTGTGGCAAGACAACAACAAGAAGGGGGCATGATTTGATCGATCCTGGTTGCTCTGATTTCCATTTTGCATGCGACAACATCTCTCGACATTCTCCTTCCTCTGATCCCAGTTACCCTTTACTATTTTCTTGTACCTTTTTTACAATCCCCCCCTTCTCTCAAGTTCTTCGTATGATCATACGTAAGAAATCATATTTCACATTTGAAGGGCGGCATATCTAGATTATTTACATTATCTCTCACGTCCCGTCGAACAGTCTTTTGCACTTGAGCATAGTGTTGCTTCCTCTGCTGGTCCAAGAAACATAGGTATGACGTTTCAAGGGCAGTATGACCACTATCGGTATCGTATACTCTGTGAGACGAGTGGGATGGATATCAGCCTCAGGCCAATGGTTTCCCATCACTGGAGAGCTGCTTCGGAATGGCCCGAGAACCCGCAACACGAACTGCAGCAATTGATTGAGGTGTGGGCCATGACAAGCATTTCTGGCGTGGCCGCTCTGAGTCAGGGCTTATGCAAAGGGCCGAGAGGGTAGGGCAGGCATATACATGAACAAGCGGTGGGTCAGCAGCTGCATACGTAACCAGTACCGATATCCCAGGTCTTCTCGTAGGGGCGGTATGCGAAGGCGGAATCCAACACGGTGTCTCAAACTTTTGCTTGGTAAAGGAGCAGTAAAGTAGAAAGATGGAGTAGTAATCGTCAAGTATCTACAAGTCAGAGCAGGTAACTAGGGTGTAGCCAGGCAGTAGTCAGGTAGTAGTCAGCATGGGGCGACGACAGCCTTTACCACTACTGGTCCATGACCGTTGCTGCTACTAGGCAGTCAGTCTAAGGTAAGGAGTCTAGACAGAGCAGGGCGATGCAGCGCAACGGCATGTGTATCTGCGATATTGCGGAGGAGGCGGAGGCTCTCGCTAGGGAATCGGGGAGAAGGGGTGTGGGTTCGTTTCGGGTAGGCGAGTTGTACTGCTGCGGTAGGGGATGGATTACGTGCATATGCTGTTGCATATGGGTGGACGGACGCAATCGAGCGTCGTGGGATGCGATGGAGGAGAGGGAAGTCTGCCTTGTCATCCTTCCCAGACGGGAGCTGCTTACAATCTGACAAGATGAGTTGCTTGTGTGGGTGAGGTGTCTGTATGGGAAGCAAGCACTCTCTTGTTCAGCCACCCCCAGGGCAACAGTGCACTCCCAACATGCGAGCAGCAGGGGCTACCTACGGCTACAAACTCAACCGGCCGGCCGACGACCGCCTGCTGATTGTCGGGGGCCGAAAGTATGCGAACGAACAAGGGCACAACAGACATTCGGACACGGCAGCGACTACAGCAGGCTTGTTCACCCCCTACAGTTAATCGTCGTCAGATAAAACAAGGAGGGAGGGGGGGATCGATAATGCTAAGGAAACGAGGCGCTTGGTTGGCAGCTACGCTTGCTGCACTGCGGCAGAATAGCAAACAAACCATCGGCACTGTGGGGGACAAACAACGCCAAGATCGAGGAAATTTCCCGAGAAGTGGCAGAGCCCTGCTTGCTTCCCTTGCTTGCTTGCTTCTTGCTTCTTGCTTGCTTGCTGGAGTGCGCTGGGATGGATGTGAGTACAGTACAGTACCTCACTAGCACACACATGAGCGTGCAACCCCAACGGGGGTCCTAGGTCACTGTGGCACCACCCACAAGGGACAAGGAAAATGGACGTCTGGCGACCGATGCAAAAGAACCGGACGTCGGTAGCGGGCGGAGAGACGTATGCGTTGAGGTGATACAGGCCAGCCTTAGCAGTCGCTCGTGGCACATCCAGGAAACCGGAACTGCCAGTTTGATATGTCAAGATAGGGCATCATTGCTCTGTTTGGTTCGACACCGCCTCACGAGAATCGGCCGTTCTGAGGACAACGGACTTGTTTGCACTGTTAGACCAGAAGTGCAGAATGATACTTTGTACATTCATGATACCTGCAGCGGGATAATTGGACTCCGCCTTTTTACGCAGCGCAGCACTCATTCTCGGGATGTTGAGAGCGCATGTCATGTAATTACCTGGGCAAGCATATATGTACTGTCGCTTTGTTGTGTGCGGGTGATGGGCCGATCGATCAGTTTTTTTTTTTTTTGGCTTCTCAGACCGGTTACAATTCTCGGCTGCCTGCTTGCCTAACGAGCTCACTAACGGCGACGAACCCTTGTCTGAGGGGGGTCCTCCCCTACCTCTAGCTACAGAACCCCCCTGGTCTCACTGTTGTTTGCTCTCGCACACACTCAGATTTCGATTCGGACTGCAGCCGGTGGACGGGAATTGGGTGGGAAATCAAAGCAGGAAGGGGGGAGGAAAACAGCCACAGGTCACTTTTCCACCGGGGGTGCGGGTGCGCCTTTCTGGCATTTCACTTCGCAATCTCTCACACGACGGCGACACTCGGGATCGGGGTGTAGTTGTGCTTGCCAAAGACTCTTCTTGACGGTTGAGACGTGAATGATGAAGCACCAGCAGCCTCCCGATGGATGTTCAAATAAGGTTTTGGGCCTAAATCCAGGCATTTTCCCAGTTGAGGCCAAGTCCAAGTTTCTAGGCGGCGGGACCACAGCCCAGGCCATCCATCCCTCGTCCGTCCGTCTCTTGCCTGCCCCGGCCGGTAGTGCGGCGGCGGCGGCGGTTGCGGGAAGGGCTCAGCCTAGTTAGTTAGGCGAGGTTAGTTGGCCAGGGCATAGCAGGGCAGGGTCAGGTCAGGTCAAGTAAGGTAAGGCTTCTACCTACGGTAATAAACGGTAACGGTTGGGTGGAGAGGTTTGATAGTAAACGGTACCGGTGCCCGGACGGAGGGACGGACGGGGCTTACAGACAGATAGTCCGTCCCAACAAACACAACACACCGACGGCCCAAGAGAGCGGGGAAGAGATGGACGATCGGAAACGTCTGATGCTCTCTCTTTGTCTCTTTCGCTAACCCGGCTCCCACTAGACCTTCGACAACTCTACTTCACTTGCCGACTTTTGGTCACTCAAGTCATCACTTATTCTCTTGCCTTGCTGATGCGAGTACCGACAACATCGGCTGTGCCAAGGTTCAGGTAGCTTGCTAGGCGAAGTGCATCATGCCATAATCAAACCAGTCCAATCCTCTTCAGGTCAGGGCTAAGTAGGCTAGAGATGCCTGCGAATGACTTGACTTGGCCCGGCATGACGCTACGTCTCTTGTGTCGTGGACAAGTCAAGGGCATCCTTGCTAGACATCCATCACCGACTCCCCGTTGTGGGGTTTCCGGCCCTGCTTTCTCCTCCTTTTAAGCCTGTCGTTTCTGTTGATTAACTTTGATTTCTCTCCCAATCTGCATCTCTCACCGGTCTCCCTCATTCCCAAATTACTCAGGCGTCGTCGTCGAACGGAGAAGGATCGAGCTGATACACCCATGGACGCCCAGTCTCTTGGCAATGCGAGATCCGCTCTATCCCGGTACTTATCTCAAGATCGTCCGCCATACAAACGGCCCCTCGAGTCACACACAGCCCTGGGGAATCTTCTCGATTGCCGCGACACCCCTGGTCCACCACTGACTGCTGACGACTTCGCACACCGCGATGGCTCCGGATCTGAGAAGGATGCCCTAGCGCGTTGCGTAGACCTCGGGATTCTCGACAAACTGGTCTTTCCGGACACGTCTCTCCTCTCAAAGACTCACACCTCCGACAGTCATCGTGTCATTGACTCGGACTGGCTACTTGGTCCTCGTCATGTTCCACCCCCCTGCAGAGCGAGCTCATGATGACAGCAACATGCCTTTTCCTTGGTTGTTTCTCCTTTCTCCGTCTCTTTCTCCTTCTGCTGCCTGCCATACGAGGTTACTTCCAGGTCAGCTTATCATCTTGTTTGTTCATTAAGCTCCGCGTTCTCCGGGTTATGCCTGACCCCCCTAAGCCGAGTTTGGAGGATTGACGTGGGGGTTTCTCTACTGATCTCGCACGCGGTTCTGATTACTCAAACTGCTCTTATCCCCTACTCCCGCCACAGTAGCCCGCGTCGATCAGATCTCACCCTGCGTGTCATCCTCCCTTGCGCGCGTGCGTGCGTTTTGCTGTCCTTTATTTTCCCTTCTCACTCGGCATTGGAGGGTTGACAAGAGGCGGGAAAGGGTTCGACACCTTCTGTTACACAGCCTTCTTTTCAGCCCTACGCAACGCACCTCCCGCGCCCGAGAACAGGGTCGGTGGGAAGGGGTGGCGCTCCACTGGCGTACCATCCATTCCATACATCAGCACCAGCGGAGAGCGCTGCTGTTGGATCTGGGCTAGCCGGGTTCCATGGCCCGGATCCGCGATCCTCCATCTCATCTCTCCTTTCTCCCCTTCCCTCCCCCTTCTCTCTATCAATCTCACTATCCTCTGCAACCTTCTGTCTGGCTCCTTCACTCGCTCACCCGCTCGCATCCTTCCCATTCCTGCGGGCGTAGCCTATCTCGGGAATGCTGCACATGACTTGCAGCACCTGGGACTTATATCTTGCTCACCGGTGTGGATGAAGCCCACCCCCTTTTTCGTTTCTTTGTCTGTATGATTCGCTCGACCGAGGGCATGTCTAGGACGGCCGTTGCGAGACGTCAGCTCTTAGCCCGGCCTGTGCCGAGCTGGGGTTCCTACTCCTAACGCCGACTATTCCCTCTCTCTCTCTTGTTCCTTGGCCCCCAATCCTCCCGCTCTGCTTGGTCGCACAGGAATAGAATGCACACTTGTAATGTGCCGGTGGAGCACCGCCGCCAGCGCCTAACACGGCGACTCAGGGTGGTCGCTGTTTGTCCTGGGCCTCATGAGTGGTTGGAGCCGTGGGCAGGAGACCCCCTCCAGCTGAAAAAGTCAAGGCTGCCAGCCGGCTAGCCTGGACTGGCCCCCTTACACCAAACCAAGCCGCTTCTGGAAGCTAGCCGAGTCGTTGCTGTGCATTGTGCGCGGCAGGCAAGGTCGTTTCTTTCTGATATCAGACTTGGTGACTTGATGTAGCCGGATTCGACACCGAGTTGTAGATGGAGGTATGGGTGAGTGTCATGTGCGGGAGACAGCCGTCTCATCCGCGCCGAGGAGGTATTTACGTGGTACTCCAGTGATGGTGGCAGCCTCGTGGCAATGACGTCTCTTGCGTTAGGTAAGCCGCCACGATGGTTCACCGCTTCGTGGCCTTCCCGAAGGGGTAATCTTACGAAAGAGTGAAGGTAGCGTGTTACTGCACGATGTTGAGGGTTGATACAAGAGAATATGGCTAGATAGGGTAATTGAGATTCGTCAGTCGAGATGACAAATAGAGTCTTCGGCGTGGCAGATGTGTTGCAATCGGCGATGAATACTTTGTGTCTTTGCTGAGTCTCTGCGTCGTCAGAAGATATTGTACATGCAGTGACTAGACTTGGGTTTCGATGACAATGAACAACATGCTCCAGATAGTCCATCACATGTTGCTGTTCGGTAACAGCGGAGTTCCGTCTACTCATGCCCTCCTGCTCTCATTTGCCTAGGAGCGGGCCCCTATTCCAGTTTCCATGCTCGAGCGACCTCGCCCCAGTGCCATCAGTTCGTGTATTATTTTGGATGATCGTGCCTTTGTCCCTGATTGTACTGCCTGGGCATGAGTGGAAACTCGACCGAAGCGCAATCTCATCCTTCGTAGCTTAGGTATTGCCCCAGCTGCTATCTGTATGGAGCATTTATGCGCTTCGCCAGTGCTTGAACTGCGCCCGAGCAATCTTCTGCCTGACGGGACGGTCCGTTTGTTGACTCTTTACTTTACTGGGATGCTATCACTGGAATACTTCTCTTTACGAACCGCTTTTTTATGGAATACCTTTTTGCTCGGAGAAGTCGTTTATGGAACACTTTGTTACTGTGCTACCTTTTTAGTGGAACCCCTTCTGATGGGATACATTTTTACTTGGAAAACGGGTTACTGGAACACTTATTTTCTGAAATACTTTTTATTGGGATACTTACCTTTACTGAGACATTTGACTACTTCGAAAGTTTACTACTCTAATGGTTTGCTACTGAGATAGTGTACTACTAGGGTCGTTAATTACCAGAATACTTCTTTGTAGTGCTGAGTCAGGTAATAGAATATGTTTTTACTAGAACACTTTTTTTTGGTGCTGTGGTAGGTAATAGAATATATCTTTCACTGGAAGACTTTTCTTGGTGCTATTGTAGGGTAATGATATACTGAATTTACTGGAATAGCTTTCTGAGTACTAGATTGAGGTTATGGCATATCTTTTTTTCTGGAATACCTTCCTAACTACTGGATTAAGGTAATAGAATTTTTTTTTACTGGAATATCTTTCTCAGTGCTAGAATACGATAATGGTATATCTTTTTTACTAGAACATCTTTTCACTGTCTGAAAGAGTTGATTCTCAAATATGTAACAACGAGATGCTTCTGTTAATGGAATAGATTATTGCTACAAGAGAGGCTTTGTAGAATACCTACTTTATAGAATATGTTTTCTCTAGCAAAAGTGCGTCATGAGACACTTTTTTAATGGGATATGTTTTCCCTTCTGAAAGAGCGTAACAGGAACTTTTAATAATGGAATAGATTTTCTCTGCTAGAAAAGCGTAATGGGATACTTATTTTAACGGGATAGATTCTCTCTCAAAAGCGTTTAATAGGATACTAATGTTTATGGAACAGACCTTCCCCTGCAAAAGGAGCGTAACGGAATACTTATGTTTATGGGATAGGTCTTCTGATCTGGATATATGAATCAATGACCCGACATGCAGGCATGCGGTACATCAGAGTACCGCGCCCCGGGAGCGCAGCAACCGTGCAATTTCCTTCTGACCTCCGACATAAGCAAACCATAATGGGGATCTCTCTGCATCATCTCTCCAGTTTATGTCTACCTTCCTTGATGCGAGTAAGTCTTGCACCATGGCAATATGTCCACTCTTCACAAGCCTTGCAAACCATCTCTGACGAATCTCTACCAGGGAGCTGGTTTGGATAGGAGGATTGATAGTTTCAAATAAGACTTGATTGATACGATGAAGGTAGAGTCCGACATCGCCTGAAGACCACATGCCAGAGTACAGATTGTCGGTGAAATATACCCCATCTTTTTCCATGGCTATTGACATTGCTGTTCGTCCAGACTCGTCTATCATCCAAGGATCCGCTCCCCTTTCGATTAGCAGCCCGAAAATGTGGGATCTTCCATCATCGGCAGCTAGCATTAGAGCCGTGAGACCTCTGCTGTCCCTCGAGTCGACATTGGCTCCGCCGGCGAGCAGAGCATATATGATGGCCTCATTTCCTTTGTGGACAGCCAGCCATAGAGGTGTACGGCATGTACTATAGTCACTGATATTCGGGTCAAGTCTTTCCTGCTGAAGTAATAATCGGACAAATTCTTCGTTCTGGAGGTTCACAGCCTTCCATAATGGCGTGATGCCAAGGTTATCAGGCATATTGATGTCAGCACCATTGTTGAGTAGTATCTCTGCAATCTTTACACTTTCTTGTTCGACCGCATACAGGATTGGCGTTCTTCCATGAGTGTCTCTCACGTTGACCTCATTTGTCTCAAGTAATCTGCGGCACAGAATCGGCAGATCAAAATAAACGACCAAGTGTAAACCACCCATTCTCTCTGTCATATTCGTTGAATTTGACCATTGGAACCTACGTGTTTGTAATGCTTGGCTGCATGCTTCGGCTTTTGCTTCGCATTTAAGGAACTCTAAAGCTTTCTCGCCGAAAGATACCGCATTGCGAGCATGAAAACCCCATCTCGAGGATGCGTACGCGTACAATGGATATGATAGAAGGCGTTGCGCAAACTCCTCCTTTGAATGACAATATCCCTTGTCGAAAACATCAAATGAGAGATAAGTAACACATGTAGATGCGATCTGTGTGTCTGCGTCTGGAAACCAAACCTTACAAGTCTTTTCGAAATACTCTTGTGTAGTATAGTGAACTAGCCGGACGACATCACTCTGTTTATCAACGGTGACTAGCCCGGCACACATTGAGATGATATCATCGACAGGGCAAAGATTAGATTGGTCAAAGCAACGCTCTCCTGGTTCTGTCGCCATTGCGTGCTCTAGCTCGACGGTCGATAACGGGAAAGGCGCATGGGTAATCCAAGCAAGAACTTGCATCGCCAATTCTGTTTCTTCTGGTTCTTGCCTGTTGATTCGCTCCATGGCATCTTTGTAAGCTTGTTCATAAGCATCATGGCCCGTCGGAAGGTCGTCAAGGGCTTCTCGGACTCTTGTGGGGGATTTCTTCCCTTTCAAGGAGTCAAGAAAAAGTTGTGCAAGCAAGAACCTGTAAATATTGAGTATTACATTAGGAACAACAGAGGAGAAAATGCATACATGCCGTTGACGGATCTCCCGATTTTGGTCTTAATTTCCATCTGTAGTTCAGCGGAGCGGGTCGCGCAACGCGGAAACTGTGATGCATGGCTGTTTAAGAACCTCATTACGTCTTCGTCTCTTGCATAAATCTCAAGCAATGACGCTTCCTTGAACTTTTCTGTAATTTCTGGAATATTTCGTGAGGTTGCGAATATGATGCTTGTGTCTTTGCTGAGTCTCTATATTGTTGAGACATATTGTACATGCAGTGGCTAGACATGGGTTTTCATGACAATGAACAATGCAACTTCAGGTACCCCATCAACATGTTACTGTTCGATAGCAGCAGATTTCTGCGTTGTCATCTTCTCTTGCTGGGATAATATTAAGATTAACATTAGAGGTGGAGAGTAATGCTAGAATTATTCAGCATAGAGCCAGCTTTGGTCTGAACGTGCTCCTTCGCCCAGTTGAATAATGTGATAACAATCCTTATAAACCCAGAATGGATCCCAAATTCCTCCCTGAAGCCCAATAACATGATAAAATTGTAGCCCGTAAAGCTCCCAATATGGTCCCAACCCAATCTATAGCCTTGATAATGATGTGAAACAAGTAGCTTGTCATGTTTGCGACCTAGGCGTTTGCGCCTTTGCGGCGCTTCATTCTCCTGACCTTTCTCTCCGCCTCTAGTTCTGCTTCATATTAGTAATGCCAAGTTTGGATCCATGCACAGGAACATACCTTCGGGAGACAGCTGCTCGCGGTGACGCTTCAGTCTCGCCCTCTCCACTTCCCTTTTGTGGGCTTTGAAAGCCTGCTTCTCTATTTCGATGTCAATATGGTCCCATTCGGGGTCGAAGTGACATACCCTCAGGAGTCATCTTGGCCAATCGAGATGCTTGCCGGTTGCGTGCAGCTTCGTGATATGTATCGCGTGCTAAAGATTCTATCAGTGATATGATACCGCATTTGGACCTACACTACCACGAACCTGCAGGGTCCATGTTCTCAACCTTGACTTGCTGGCGGATGCGTGCAGCAGTGTTGTGACTCTCCCGCTCTGATTCATTGTCAGCGCTTCAAGGAACCGTACTTGGATCGACACAGTTGACATACGTTCAGGAGTCCAGTTTGCTCTTCTCGCAGTCTGCAGCTCTATGGCATGAGCGAGATGAGCTGCTGCCTCTGTTTCGATATCAGTGCATGCACCCAATCTTGGCCCGATGTTTATCTTACCTTCGGGAGATCGATCTAACTTTTGCTGCTCATATTTGTCGTGCCGCTTGACATAGAGCTCCTCTCTCTCTGCGTTGATGTTAGCTTTGAGCGCCGAAATTGGTACGATGTACATGCCTTCAACAGTCATGGCAGCCCACTGCTGGCGACGCTCTTCATTGATAGCGTCTCTATTGGCATAGTAACGCGCTGAGGCCAGGGCGCGAAGACGTTCGGAGTTTTTTTGGCCCCATTCTCGCTTTTCGGCGAGCAATTTCTCCCTTCCTGTGTAAAGTTAGAAAGGACCTAGACTGGTTCGACTGACTTACTCGGCTGAGACAAACCATCACGCCACTCGCGACAGCGCTCGGAATTTTTTGCCTTGATATACTCCTTACTCATAGCCTCTCGTATTGACTCTGAAAACGATGCATGTGTGCAAAGGCCGGTCCATTTATGGTCCTTCCACACTGGATCGATGTTGAGATTCTTGTACTTATGGGCATCGAGAAAGATAGTGTAGACATTCTCCGCCAAGACGCAAAGCATTCGATAATGTGTTAAGTCTTCCCAATCGAATAGCTCCATGGTCGTCATTGCATGGCCATCTATAGGAGATTTGAGGCTGATGTCGAGAAGCAAGATCCATTGTTGGTCCGCCTCTCTTCCATGTTTGTCGAAGATAGATCCTCGAAGGGAGTCTCCAGGACTAAGATAAATTGTCAGATCGGTCCCTAAATGACACGAAGATACTCACCGAGATGTTGTAGCCCGCCTATCATTGCGTCGTTTCCGAGTTCCCCCACCGCTTTGATTCGAAGTTCCCGAGCCCACATAGGCCGACTTTCTGTCCACCAGACAGCCGTATACTCCGAAGGAAGGCGAGTCAAACCAATCCAGGTCCGACCAGTCTTCGGGTGCTGTGTCCTGCAGAAACCATTCCTGGATGCACAGAGGGGTGTGGGCAGCTATCTTAGAGGCCCATTCTAGGGGCGTAGAGGCTCTTAGAATGGCAAGGCTCTCCACATTCGACATCCAGGGATCTGCTGCAATCTTTTCAATGCGTCTCTCAAGCATACGCACGAATGGTGTTGGATTATCCATCAACTCCGGATCAGGTCTGGCCCGAAGAAGTTCTGCAACCATCTCAAGTTCCTTGATTGCGCCTTCAGTGAGGTCGGGCTTTTCAGTAGCGGCTGGGTACCCAAGTTGCGTCAACGGTTTGGCGGCAGTGCTCTCTGGGTGTGACTGAAGATATGCAAATGACCCGGGAAAAGAATCCGCGTCGGTACAATCTTGGCCTGACGTGGATTTCCTGGAACCGAGCTTCGAGGGCTCAGTCATGAATCCGTTATCGAGCTGCGAGTGAACGGAATCGAGGACGTGCTTCAATGCAGATGGTGTGTTGTAACATTTTTGGTCCCACGCGTCTTCACCTGAGTTTTTATGCATGAGGGACGCTGGCTCAGGTTCAATACCATCATGCGTTTGAGAATGGCTTGCAACCTTATATTTCATAAAGTTGCCGGAGGGCGAATCGTTACGAGTCTGGCCCGACGTGAATGAGCTCTCACCGTTTCGCGGAGGCACAGGTGAAGCTGACTGAGGCGCGTTTTTCTTTTGAGACGGATCCAGGCGCGCGAAATAGTTCAAGATGCTTGACGACTTATCGTCCCTGATCCGGCTCGACGCGTGCTTCTTATTGCGTGGCGCCATTTTCCTAGCTCACCAACTACTGGCGGGGGAAAGGTGTACTGGAAGCTGCTGACGCGCTTCTTCGAGCCAGACTCGGCGCGTAACCTGGTGCCAAATTTGCCAGTTTTGGCACCAGGTTATATATCAGCAGAGTATGGGTACAGTACTGGCACGACAGATATGAATAATAATGATATTAGGGATGAGTGTGTGAGGAAAAATATTTTATGGTTGAAATGGAAATGGAAATAGAGAGGAAGATTTTTGTTGGTGGACATTAAAGCGTGTCAGGGGTGGAGCTCAAGACGTGACTTCCCCCTTTCGAGGGAAATCGAAACCTCCACACCACGGTGGCGGACCTTGGCCTCAAAAAGAAAGCCACAGCTATTCTCTTATGAAAACCTCCTGCTCTGCGGTGCCCTAACTCCAGGGCTCTGAGTGGATAGTTATATGGTACACAAGCTACACTCCTTCCACATTTAATTCATCCTTTCTTTCTAAACTTCTTCCTCTTTTTCAAACTATCTTATTTTATTCTCATTATTAAGTCTTCTCTAAGGACAGTCAGAGCACCAGATTTACACAATTATTAGCTTGCATTAAGAAGCTTAAAGAACCAGATCTGGCATGATGGCGGACGATGCCGCTGGCTCTGGCGGTGAGAATGATGAGCATAATGCTGCTGACGAAGATATTGCATCTGCGCCTCAGGATGAGACTGGTATGTGTACTCACATCGCAAATTTTCTCTAAAAGTTCTCTCCAAGAAGATATCTAACGACCCATATTAGGCTCGGCGAATGAGCAGACTCCTATGGCTCAGCAGAGTCAGCTTGACCATTATTCAGATGAATTCCAAGGAGATTATGTCGAGCCCATTCCACTTCAGGTCCGACAAGCTTCTTGGCATTTCGACAGAGATCTTGGCATTGACATGTATTGTCGCTTCCTTGAGCAGCTGCATAGTCAATGGGATTATAACGAAAAGCCTTCGCGCCAAACTTGGGCCAGATCGATGTCAGCCTCACGCCGAACTCTCCCTACCATCATCGAGATGGAATTGGTCCGATGCTGCAATGGAGGGCATGTCCCTTCATCTTGTGACAAGCTATTTTCACAAACTGAGCATGGCCAGAAATGGATCGATCGTCGTCCATCGCATCTTCCTGGAAGGCCACGCCCGAAGAGAAAGGCCGACGAGATCAAATCGAAGCCCAAGCGTGCTAAAACCAAGAGAAGCTGCAACAATAAGGTGCCAAAGAAGGGTCCAAAGAAGGCTGACGGTGATGACGAACCCTCGACTGGCCCTGGTACTTCTGGCAAACCTGGAGCGAACGCGCTCATAGTTGGCACTTAGACGCAATTATGGGGGCACACAAAGGACACTTTTTGGACCGAGGAATATCTGCGTTATCTTGCTTGCCTTTTAGCTCAACATGAATGGCAGACGGGTGTGGGGCACATTTGGGACACTTACATCTCTTAGTCGGTTGACTTGCTTGCTGTTTAGCTTTGCACCGAGTTCGTGGCATAGATAGACTAAGAGCCAATTATGAGCCCATAAATCATTGATTCGTTATCAAAGTTTTGCCTATGGTCTACAGAAATGAACCATAATTGTGCACCTGCAGAGTAAAATGCCGCTTTGTAGAATGACATCCGGTTTGTTTCTGAACACATCGCGAGTTACTCGAAATGCTATCACACATAATTCTTAAGCAGCCATTCCTGGACCGTTGTCATTTTATATAGGGAGGGCGAGTCGACCCAACCACGGTTCCTTAAACCTCTTAGTAGGGCCAGCCAAGTAGATAATATGTATGTTTCCAATGTTGAGGTGATAAACTTAAATTAATTACATGATAATCAATGTTTGAGTGCTCACACTATGTATGATATTTGTTCATTATATATATACTACTAATTAAAAATTGAGTTTACTCGCTTTGTGATCAGTGAAACAATTTGAAACTACCTTAGCTCGTTCACCCGCCTGGGCTGTCAAATCAAAGCCTGCTCTGACCAACAGCCCCAACTAACACCAGGATGCTGGCTGCAATGGAACGCCAGAACAATGCTTTCAGTGGCGGGCACCGCGTGGATAGGAATCCATCGAGTATCGCTCCTCTTTGACGCGCCTCTGAACTCCACCTCTTCGCATTCGTGTCTCTGCGAAGAACTCGTAACCCCAGTAGATCGTGCTGACAGCCATAAGTGCAAACGCAGTCCAGACGAGTGCCATGAACTTATCTCCTCTGGAAGCGTATAGGCCAATATCGTCCCCAAAATCAGCTACTGCGTCGACAACCTTCTTCCCGCCGATGGTTGTCGCCAGATTTCCGGCGAGGAGGCATACCATCGCGAGAAATGTGAGGGTGAAATTGACAAGCACGAGTATCCGACCAGACTGTGGGAGCATAAATAGTGCTGCAAGAGATCCCAGCAAAGACAACCCTGAAAAGCCAGCTCCAAGAATATAGAGGACGCTCATGGCCATGAAGAGCTTGGGAACCTCATCAAGCTTCTCCTGGAGGTCATCAGAGAAGCCTAGATCGTTCAGAGAGATTTCAAATGGTCCAACGCGCAGTTCCTCGTCGAGCAGGGCAGAGACGTTGAGATAAGCTATGGTTAGAGTCAACGTAAGTATCACAAGATTCAGAAACAAATCTAAACTTACAAGTATCCATCGGCTCTGTGCAGTTGGTGACATTGTAACCAGCGTGCGGAGTAGTTGCATTTGGCTTGAAATAGCCCTCACAAGCATCCATGATGTGTAGCGAGTAGAACTCCTTGATGCCAAGGGCTTTGGCTAACTCGTCGGCGATGTCATTCTCAATACTAGCCAGCTCGCTCTCGATGGCGCCCACCGCGGCGGTAGCTTCTGAAACAAGGCTCGTCCAGAATCCGCCGATCCCACCTCCTCCAGATGTCGATGTCGGGCCGCTGTTACCGCTTGTCGGCGTCGGTACGAGGTTGTGTCCCAGCTCGGAGGTGTTGAACATGATGATATGGTAATCCTCCATGAATCCTCGCCTGTAGCCGGAGAAAAGACTCAACATAGTGAGCACGAAGCTCACTATGGAGAGGACGATAGGTACTCCTACGATGATCCGCATTTTAAAAAAAGAATATGATGCTATCGTCTTCAAGATTTGGGGAATTGAGTAAGAATTACCAAAAGGCACAACGAAAACGCTTATTCGACGACCAAGAGGTTTATGACGGCTCTTCAGGTAGGGAGAGCTCAGAAGCGCTGCGTATATCGACTACAAGAATATAACCTACAAGAAAACGTCTGGATTGGAAAAGGGTGCCGATGAATCAAATATAAAGCTAGATCGGACCCTGCTGGATGGCTGGCAGGTTGGCTACCACCTCCATTGGCGGTGACATATAGTACGAGCGTGACGCAACGAAGCACATTCCAGGATAAGAGACAAAGGGACGGCAGATGCACCGTGATCCAGCCATTCCTCACACACTCGCCTACAAAGTGGGCATAACGGCCCTGGCTGCCGCTCTGAGCAAGTACGTGTACAAGGACTGGCTGGCGGTAACTGGCAGTGGCTCGAGTGGCAAGGAAGCCCTAAGGTTCTGTTGTCTTGGTTGGTGGCCCAATGGAGGGTGCCGGCTCTTTGATGGTGTTGCGTCATCGGCGGGTTTGGTGGTTGGACCTGAATCAACGCCGTTCAAACCTGCTTTGCCGTCGGGTGTGGCTGTGTGGCTCGCCCGCTAAACTCCTGCCATTGAGGAGCCTGCCGCTAATTTTGGAGTGGGGACAAGCGGTCTGGTCCGGGGCGTCATCGGCCACCTAACGGGCCACAACCCTCGACGACTGTAACTTTCAGCACCGTGATGCTGGGGTTCGATACCTAGATTGAGCGGCGCTGTCGTAGCGCTGAGTGGATTGTACCACTGATGCTTTATCTGACCCAGAATCGATCCCTTAATCAGCAGAACGCGGGAATGCTATCATGAGGCTGTATTACCCCTTCATCTTATAGGCTGTCGAATAAGATATGTCAGAAACCTTTGGAAATAATGGGATGTGTTTTGAACGAATGTTGAAATCTCAATTCACCATAGCGGCTGCTGTCAATTGGCAAATCTCGAACCCGTTCCGCTTATGATATATTTTGGGCGAGAAGTTATCACAGAACTTTCGCATTGCAAGGTCAGACTTCTTTTGTTTTTAGACGCTATCTTGAGAGCAATTTCGGTAAACAGTACCTAGAAGCAACGATGTGGCTGGGCGATGCCTATCGCATCCCCGCAATCCACCAGTTGTGGCACCCAATCAAGCTGCGGTGCCTAACGGTGGTGGCTTATGACGACGTTGGCTCCAGGACGCCCAAACCGCCCTGGCCCCAGTGACGATCTCAGTCCAGGCAGACCATTTTGGTGACCAGCGAATGTTGCGGCTCTTTCTACTCTTCCCCATTTCGTGTCGTGTCTGCTGTTTCACACGCGGCTCTCTCATCACGCGGTTTTTGTCAGTACGATTGCGCTTTCAAGAAAGCGTGGAATGCCTCGCCTTAGCGATAGCGGCGAAGAAGAGGCTGGCCTCTTAGAGGCTGGCAGAAGACACTCGCGCCGGTTTGTTGATTCGTTTTTTGACTTCGCTCTCCAGGGAAATGTCCTCGGTAACGTTTGACCTTTTACCAAGGAAAGCTAAATATGCTGACTCCAACCTTTTATAGAAATCGCCTTCGGTTTGATGTAAGCCATCCAGGGAAAACGTTGAAATTCTGGCCTTGGAGTCATAGCTGAATTCCACATAGTCTTGCCGCGGCTTTCACTGCGCTTGTTACGTCCTTCGTCTCGGACATTCTGCTGCCGCCGTTGTCCGTCCTGCTCCCGATGAACAAGAACCTGGATGAGAAGTTCGCGGTTCTGCGCAAGGGGCCGCACTTTGGAGAGTACCACGGGTACAATACCCTGAAGCAGGCCCAAGAAGATGGCGCTGTGGTCATGGCCTATGGGTGAGTTGTAATTGACTTGTTGCCTCTACACTGAGTATCCTTGAATCCTTGAGTCCAAACAGAACCATTCCCTAATTTGTGAAGTGCCCAAATGATACAAATGTCTCACAGCTGCAGTTGAAAGACTCTTGCTAACTTGACATAATGAAACAGCCAATTCATCAGCCGGTTGGTCAATTTCCTTGGCCTAGGACTTGCGCTTTACGGATTGGCCGGGTTCTATCAATGGGTGTCGAAGGATCCGATTATCAAGCATACAGTCAAATGCAAATACTGCCGCAAGCGGATCAACGAGAAGGTAAGCGACTCGAGAATTACTAGGTAGTCCCTGGTCATCGTTGCTTTGCTAACGAAATTCTAAGGCGTCACGCTGTGTTAACTGTTCAAGTTGGCAAGATGGTCGTGAAGACATCCATTGAGGATCGAGGCACAATGATGGAGACTCGTTAGGGATATATGAAGCATTCGAATCATGACGCGGGAGTTTGGTATTTCGTATGACGAATTTATGTTGAACACATCCTGGATGTTGGCATGGTTGCTTTGACAGTTTGGTTTTGCATTGGTCTCATCATGTTTAGTCCTAGCCATTATCATCATCATACCCCAGACAGACGTGTGATCCTACAGCATATACATAATACAATCTTGAACCCTTCCGGACCAGAGAAGCTTCCTTCGAGCTCAGGTGCTGCGTACTATACAAAGGCCATGTCTCGACCTCATCCCCTCAACGCCTTGACCCATCACATTGTATCCCATCATTTAGTTGTCGCCACCCTTCAGTAGCGTCCGCAGGCTGACCATTTCTCTCCTGAGCCGGGCGTTCTCCTTCTTCACCCGCGCCGTCTCCTCGCTCTGCTCCTTCAGCTTGGTGATCAGCTCCTCCTTGTCCTCGCGGCCCTTGCCCTTGAGCGCCTTGACGATCTTGCCCAGCTCCGAGTTGAACTTCTCGTACAGCAGCTCGTTCTCGGCCGTCGACTCCTTGAACAGCTGGTCGATCGCCTTGACCTTGGACTCGCTCGCCTTGAGCGTGCTCTCTAGGTCTCGCTGGATCGCGCTGTGCCGCTCGCTCAGTTCTTCTATCACCTGCGGCACGCGCTCCTCGAGGGCCTTGAGCGACGCCGAGAGCTTGTGGATGTCCTGCGTTACCGATCGCGGCATCGCGCCGTTCACACGGGCCATGTCCTCGCCGATGCGTGAGAGCTCGGACTTGAGGCTGGCATCAACTTCGTCGACTGCCTTCTTCTCCGCTTGTAGACGCTCTCGCAGCTTCTGCGGAGACTGTAGTCGTAGTTTCTGGTTAGACGACTTGCTGGGGCTCGAGGTAGGCCGCGTGGGTGACTCCGCTACGGTCGAATTGTTGGCCATGCGCGTGAGTTTCAGAGTCGGGATATTAGAGGTGGATAGGGTCTTAGCATGAGGGCGCCTTTCGGACTTGTCAGGGCTGGTAGTCTTTAGGACTTCCGGCGGAGATGCGAGCTTGGGGAAGCCGTCACCGGGCGCGTTCTCCTTCTGGCGCGGCGATCGCAAGCTTTGGAATTGAGGGCTGATTGGGATCTTCGAGGGTGACGGAAGGCTCGAGTTGAATTTCTCAGAAGTCTGTTTCGTAATGCGCAGGGGCTGCAACGGCGTATCTTCAAGCGTGGCAGCCTCCATAAGACTCTTGAGATCGGAGAGCGAGCTTCGGCGCTTCTTCTTGAGAGACTTGGGCTCTGTGACCTCAACCTCTGGCTCGCCGATCGTTTCCAGTCTGTGGGAGCTAGCCGGGCGCTGGATTGTTTCGTCGAAAGCACCCGCAATAGGCGGCCTATCGCGAGATTGCGGGCGTCTCAACTTGTTTGGTCCAGCCGGATGACCCATATCGATTGATCTCGCCCTGTTGACAGATGCCTTTGATAGGCTTGAGCTCTCACCAGTAGCAGGATTCCTGCCGTGCCTGCTTAGACTACGCCACATCGAAGGACGCTCAGTCTCAGCTTTGCTATTCTGTCGCAAAAGGGTATCAAACTTTCTTCGGAGTGAAGAGGTGTTGGATGTGATGGATCCTGAACCAGACTTGTAGCTACGTGTTGTCGAGTTCATCGACTCGTATGCAGATCCCCGAAGGTGGATACCGGCACCGAAACCGACCTCATCGAAGATGCGATCGCAGTCTTCAACGAGGCGATCGAGAAGATTTATGTAATTGTGGGCACTGCCATCTTCGACAAGCAACTCGGCGAACGCAAGTGTGAGGGCACCTCGATCACCATCGTTCCCACAACCGTCCAACAAGTTGGCAAGTAACTTGATAAGCGCTGTGAAGGCTCTGCGGTTTTGAGGAGCCATGTCCGAGAAGAGGTAGTTCACGAAATCGCCGAAATCGCCTACAGCTCTCCGACCAGCGCGCTCCTGCAACAAGTCAAGCGCCTGTATGGTCATGATGGGCCCCATCTGATCTCGCCACGCAATACGTACGAACTTCTCAAACGCGACGAAAATGACCTCGGTTGTCAGATCTGAAGATACCTCCCAGTCGTATGGACTCTCGATGAGTCTATTGTACAGGTCGTTGACGGACAATTCGTCAGCAGCCCCTCTGTTGAGCAGAGTGCGGCCGACAAACTGACCCTTCCGAGATTGCAGACACGCAATATAGCCTGTGAATGTCTGCTCGAGACGGACCAGGGGATTTTCCGGTCGGTCATCGTCTGTTGCTTGGCGCCCACCGTCTCTACTCCGGATTGAATCAGTAAAAGACTCCGTCTCTTTCTGGCTTGTTGATCTATTCAACGCAGGCGGTGGGAAGACGTTCGCAACGGCAGGGCGTTGGTGCTTGCTTGTATTGGTTGTCGTCTCAGAGACGGTTCCGCCACCGAGGAAGCTTGACAGCAGCTTAACGGGCGAGGTTGCAAGGAATGACTTGGGCCGTTCGATCTTCGTCGAGAATTTGAGACCCCGTATTATTTTGGTGTAATAGGACACCATAGCCGGTGCCAGCCGGAGGTTTGAGACATTGAACTGCGTGCTTAAGAGCTGTATGACTGCGAAAGAATGAGTTAGTTTCCTAAAGTAAATCGGGAAGAATGCAACATACTGCGCCGTGAGAGTGTGGGCAAGAAGTCTTCGAGAGCGATATCATCGGTATACCCCTTCCCATTCAGACCTAGACAATTCATCCGCACTCGTTTCAAATCACGACTCTGCACCTCGACAACAACCTCAACTCCAAAGTGTCCCACCGGTGCGCTTTTGGTTCCCTTGTCATTGTCGATCACCACCCTGATAGGGGCAGGCTCTTTTCGACCCTCGACAAGTTGTTCGGCGGCTTCCTGAAATACGGCCGCGTGCATTCCCAGATTGCTATCTGGCATCCTCACCGACCTCAGAGTCCATGCGGGAGTTTCACGCTCGGCTTCAGAGAAACGGCCCTCGATTCGGGCCTTCACGACGTCTTCGCTCCACTTTGCTGCCTTCCCCTCCAGGGTCTCTTGCAAAAGGAAACAACGCGCAGTAACAGCCTTGCCAGTTACATAACCTCCAACATGTGCGCCTTTCATTTCTTGCGTAGATGTCATCCAGATCAGACGTCCATCAGCAGACTCAGTGAAGCGGACATCTGCTAAATTGTGCCATCCGGTGAATGCAAATTCGTATGTACCAGGTCCTCCTGCCGCATTGGTCATTGATGCGAGAAGACCGGCCGGTGAGGGCTTCTCAACTTCACGTAGGAACTCTCGCCCTGTAAGGCCAGGGGTTGTCAACTTCTTCAAGATGACTACAGAGTCCGAGAACAAGAGGAATATTCCCGCTCTCTCGCTCTCCTTGGCATTTTGAGGCTCGTCGATATAAGGCGCTGGTATCTCTACAAAATCTGCCGCCAAAATCAATCTGCCCTGGGGTTCCAGGTCGGGCGGCCAGCACTCGACCATGTTGCGCAGACGATTGGTGATATGGGGTTTGTCTTGCAGAGGCTCGTCCATCGAACAGATATTCGCAATGATATCCCGTGCTCGGAGCATAGGCTGCAGAGCAGGATGTGTGATAGGAAGACAGCCGACGATTTGATCGATCAGCAGACTGTATCGAGGCAGTCTCTGAACCGGCTCGATGAGAATGGATCGGATCATCTGCTCTCCCGTGTTGGCCACCCTTGTTCTGAAGCTAGACTCCTTGTTGAGGAAGTTGTTCAATAACTGCGGGAAATGCTGACTCGCACGGATGTAGTCCTGATAGCTGTCGGTGAACTTGGGGAACCATTCTAGAAAGATTCTAGCAATAGCAAGGGCGCCACTAGGGTCCTTTGCTTTCGCTGAAACGCCCAGTCTAGATCCGACAGGCAGAATGTGGCCTTCTATATCCTTCACAGCATCTTCTTCAGTGTCATCCATGGCTTTTCGAAGCTCTTCCATGAACGCCGAGTTCAATTGTAGAATCCGGTCTGCAGATTGTGGAAACAACTTCTCTATATCTTCGTCTGACGGACTGAGGCTCTCCTTTGGACGATTCCGCGCATTTTGGCGAAAGTCATCGGCGATGTGCTTGACCAGCTCGTTCAGCTTTAGAACGTATCGTTCCTCGGTATCCACCAGCTCGCCGAGTTTCATCCGCAACTCAAGCTTCTGGTCCTTGGTGAAAGACTTGCTTCTATTCAGGGAGCTTGGCTTGGATGGCGCTCGTCGTAATCTCGAGGTGGGCAAGAACACGGGCTCGCCCCAGAGCTTGACCAACGGGTTGTATCCGCCATACTGTCTCAATGTTGGATCCAGAATATCATCTTCGTCTTCGGGTACTTCCTCAAGTTCCTCAGGCTGGAGGGGCACAATAGAGCCGGGCGGTAGGACAAAATCAATGTCGACATTGTTGATGTGTTGCGTCTGCAGTGCATTTTGAAGCACTCGAATGACTTCTGCTGTATTCTCCGACTTGACCATCGACTTGGCCAAGTCCGCTGCGTGCTGCTCTCCAAACAGAGCGGGAGCCGAGCCCGGTCGTCGGCCGCGAGTGGTGGGATACTGATTCTTCAGATGATTCTTCACCACCTCCGGGAGCTCCTTGAAGTACTTGAACAGTCCAAACGCGAGACCCCTACATATCTCGTCGCCTTGGAACTCCCGAGGCAGGTGGGTGACGACGCCATAGAAAGGCGAGTTGGGCGATATGGTGACTCGCGGGTAGGACTGGAAACCGGCTGGGCTGTAGATGTGGATCTGGACGCGCGAGCTGTTCAGCGTGTAGTTTGCCGTCGTCGAGGGGCCGTGGAAGACAAGGACAGGCAGGTGGCCCAGCAATGGATCGCTGGCATGATAGAGAGTGACGTGCTCTGGCGACAAGGCCAGCTCCTCGGTGACTCGAACCATGGCCACTTATTGGGCCCGTGGCATTGCCCGGCCGGGGATTCCAGCGATCTGGGATGATCAATGGCAGAGAGAATTGGCGGGACGGGGCGGTGATGGTCGTCGTATATCGCAAGAGGACGAGGAGGTAGCGGGGATCGGCGAGACTGGCGAGGATGCCTCAAGTAAACATAGAGTACGTGCGATGGCGCGTCGATTGGCAGGATGCTTGCAGCTGCAAGTCGCGTTATTGACCGGGCGTGCGCAGGTGTGTTGCGCAGGATGGCGCACAAGCTGCTGCAGTCTACCAAGTTCGCCGCAATTGACCGGTCCGGGTAGCGAGTTTGCGACTACGGGGGAATGACGAGATCGCAGGCAAAGTATTGTACAAGAAAGGAAGATGAGATGGCCTACAATTGACCGCCAACCAGCAGCCTAGGATGTCGACCGGGATTTGGTCCGAAGCGAAGAACGGCGACAAGGGCGCTGGATGGTGCAGCGGGCTGGAGGCTGATCCGGAGGGTTTTTTCGACGGTTGAGAGAAAGGCGCGATAGTTACAATGCTGATCGCGTCGGGCGCCGGTGAGACATTGATGGTTTGGCGGCGGTGAGTGCCGGGAGTAAACAATGCCCCACCCTGCACTGGCCACTTACACGGGACTCGCTCCCGCACTAGACCCCTGACCCCTGCCCACGCGGATCAGATCTGCCCCTCCAAGATACAGACTCCACTAAAAAATAACCACCCCTCGGGCCTGGCAGATCGCGCTATCTAATCGAAAAGTCTCAGTCCGTTCAACGTCGTCTCCCTTTTCGCATGTGACTTTTTTAAAGTCGACGAAGCAGCATGTCCAGTCAAGACAATCAGGGGATCAGCCTCAGTCATGCGCCCAATGGCGTTGGCTACAAGCTCATAGAGCTGCCGCCGGAGCTTGTATCTCTTCTAGAGTCAGACAACCCACCAGCGTAAGTCGTGTCTAAGTGCATCAAGCGTAGTGATGAGAAGTGATGAGAACTAACAGAGCATATACCTATAGCCTGACGCTTGAATCTTCGCCAACTGCCGGGCTCCTAAAGACAGCAGACAAGACATACTCGTTACGGCAGAAGAACACGTCCAATGCCTTAATTCTTCTCTCCGTGGCCGAATTGCAGCCAGACTCCAGCCAGATCCCCGAAGCAGGAGTGGCAGCAATTGCAACTGTCCATGATACAGTTGAGCTAGTTGCCGAGGCAGGAAATGCAGCACCGGCACCGGCAGCCAAGGGCAAGTGGCATGAGAAATTCGGGAGGTCGAGGTGACTGGTATGCCTGGAACGGCGTAGGCAGACTGCGCAAGCCTGATTGTCACAAGTTAATGGTGGACTGAACTGTTTTATGGATGTATCTTAATCACTATGCTATGCTAGCTACGTCTAGCACTTCTCGCGCACTACGATCCAAACTCCGTCCCTGACCTCCTAGCACAGCTAGGCAGGTTGCTTGGGCATTAAGTGCAAAGTCGTTAAGGATGGGTATCAAACGCTACAGAGAGAATTTGATCACCTATCATGCTATCGTGAAATGCCGCAAACTATGATCGCTGGATGGAACGAAGGCAATAAAAACAAGTGAAAAACGGGTTATCGACATAAGGTCACTGAGTCATGACCGCTGAGCCGGGGTGATATCTGCGAGCTTCGATGGACCACGCCTCGCATATCTCGAGGACAAAGAAATGACGGTGAAGTCGAAACACCGCAATCAGAGTAGCACTGATTTCTTCAGGCCCTAGGTCGACGTCTTCCTGAGCGAATAGGGACGGCAGCAGGTTCCGCTGCACCTGCCGCACCATTCTCATTTTCCCCTGCAGGGACTGGGCCGCCACGATTGCGGCCTACTCGCCGACCGGGTTTCTGGTTGCGGTTGCCGTTAACGTAATCAAACGGTACCGGTATGCCAGCCATAGGGAGAGGCTGTGGGAATGGTTGTACCGGCTGACCAGGACCAATACGACCCAGATCCATGTATGCATACGGATTGAATCGGCGTGCCGCATCTTCCGGCAACTCGTCTCTACCGAGGCCTTGACGCTGAGGTCCAACATTTAGTGCAGGATTGGCCAAATGTCTGGGAGGAGGTGCTGCTCTTGGCAAGGCCCCTGCAAGATCACCGGCAGGATGGTTGATAATAGGAGGAGGGGGCGGCTGTAGACGCCATCCCGGCCCCCGGAAAAAATCAGCAATTGCTATCTCAGGTTAGCTAAAACGCCTAATGAATTGTTTTTGTTTTTGGTAGTAATCGACTAGATAGTCGAGCAATTGTACCTACCAGGTTGCCGTTCCTGGTCGTTTGGCGGGCCGCCAGGAGCCGCGGGGGGGTTCAGAACACGGTTTCTGGCGTGGAATCCGGCGAATTCCCTTTCCTTTCTGTTCCGGCGAGCTTCTTCGTCGGCCTTGACTGTTTTGGAAACCTTGATCTGGAGCATGTCGTGATCCACGTCAGGATTCTGCTCCTCAACCTTCTTGCGGGCCGCCTCCTCTGCAGCGCGGACCTCAGCCTCGTGACGCTGCTCTACGCTGTCAAACAAGGGGCAGTTGCCTTGTTTGCCGCCTCGGCTAGTGTCATCGAAATGCGAGTAGTCACAAGATTTGCTGCAGACGTAGCATTGAACATTCATGCAGCCGGCTCGAGTACAAGTCATCTTGTTGCATCCATTCTCCTTGATGAATGGCGTTCCACCTGTGAAGTGTCAGTTGTCGCGATTTAGGTTTCAAGTATAAGGGCACCTACACTTATTACATGTACGTATAAGAGCCGCAGACATAGCCTCCTCAATCTCTCGTCGCGCAGATAAACCGTTTTCCCGTTTGGCTTCCTCGCATGATTTGGGAATGTGAGTTTCCTGTCTGCAGAGCCGACAGCTCACAAACTCGCATTCAGGGTTCTGGCATCGAAACTCCTTGTCGACCTCAACTGGGGGATACTCGGCCGCGAAGGGGCAAAATGGACAGGTTTCGAGGTTCTCGATGCCAGCCAGGCGAAGCACAGCCTCTTGCTCGATACGCTCAAGTGCGATGGCTGCGTTCTGATCGAGGAAGAGGTCCCGCTGGTCTCTTGCAAAGCCAGCTTGGCATCCGTCCATAGACATACAGCCCAGCTCATACTTTGAGAGGCCAATCTCATTCTCAGCCATCCGTCGAGCACAGTCGTAGCAGAAGAACTATTGGTTCAATTAGTAAGCTCAAGAGAATAGGGGGTAGCACCTACATGGCACTTCTCAGCATTACAGTGTACCATGCGATTCAAAGCAAAGTCGTCGCAGCAGCATTCACAGGTGGTGACAGTGCCCTCAGCTTTGGCATGGTTGAAGTTGTCAGCCTCTGCCAAATCATGGCGTAACTTGGCATCTGCTTCGGCTCTGAGAATAGCCCTCGCTTTTCTTGCCTCATGGAACTCAATGAGGGCTTCCTTTTCGGCGACGTCTTCGCAATTCTGGATAGTCTCCTCGATGGCCTCCTCAAGGTATGAAGCATTCTCCTTGATGGGTCTCTTCTTGAGCGTGAACGGCGGATCCCGCTCATCATACTCGGACATGATTTTATCCATCGCCATGAATGTAGGGTAGAGGCACTGACCATTCTGGCTAAAGGTGGCATAAAGATCTCTTACTGCTACCAAAGGAAACCCTTGCTGAAGAAGGATTTTGCTGGCAACTTGTCAGAAAATAAAGGTTTGTGGAGTGAGCAAACTGATCAGATGAAGGAAGACAACACAACAAACTTGGAGACGGCTAGATTCAAGGTGAAAAAGACCATGGTCGGGTGAAAATGATCGTGAGAAAGGAACTAGGTGCATGCTTGTGAACATACCTTGTCTTGAGGTAGGTAAGTGTCTTTTGCTCGCGACGACGTTCATCATTGTCAAAGCGTCTTGTGCTGTCATTGGCCTGTTCTGCACCATCCTCGGTCCGTTTGCGCTTGAGGTTTGTGCGAGGCCGCTTGGGATAAGATTTGCCATCTTCAGACTGGTCCAGAACGTGAGAGATGACTTCGTGGAAGTCATGGCCCTTCTCCTCAGAAGCCTTCAGAAGGAACTCAGGGCAGATATCGGGGAAGACCGTAAGGACTGCCTCCCTGCAGGTGATTTTGAGAGATTCTGGATGATCCATTGTCTGAACTTGTTGGGGAGGGGATGCAGCCCTCTTTTGGGTCTGAGGCAGGAGTTGAGGAGGAGGCGAGCGGCTCTCTGGGTTACTGGCTTTGACGCCCTGGTTGACCTGACTCTGAGGGACAGGACAAAGCTTCTCGTGGTCCTGGCGTGCACCGGGATCGTTGGCGACGCAAAGCAAGTTTCCCATACTTTACAAGGAAAGTTCTGTGTCAGCAGAGTGGGACATTTGTATTCGGGGAGGGACAAAAGGGAAGGGACAGAGAGAGGGGTATCTCCAAGAAGGTGCGCTAGGGCTTGATGAGGTCGGTGACAGTGACAGTTACGGGTTTGTTGTCTTGAGCTCGTCACTGAACAGGAAAATGTATCGGAGAAGGAGAAGGAAATCTCTCGGAAGAAAGGACGAAGGTGAGAAGGAAAAGAAGGCCCCACACCAGGTGGGATATCTACGGGAGGCTCGATCCGTGTTGTGTGGTGTGTGTACGTGTGCAGTGAGCGGTGCCAGTGAAAGATGAGGGTGCTCAGGCCTGGAATAAACTTCACGGGAGCCCTAGTTACACAAAGCTGTCCACCACGTTTCCTACTCCTTCTGGTCTTCATTATTGTGACAAACAATTATCTCCAAAAAATATCACGGCCACTTAGTCCGCAAAGAATCTCAGTATAGCAGAAAAAACATTGCTACAACCAAATTTACTTGAAATGGTATCTCATTCTTCATGATTACTAGCAAAATGTGTCGCTTCAACCACAATAATCAACTAGCCGCCTAGTTGGCGGGTAGCATTTTGAGGAAAGTTTAAGAGTAGAGCAGAGGAGAGTGTGTCGACAATCTCAGAACACTGCTTACCATTCAAGTGCGACTGAACAACATGGTTCATTGAGCCCTGCCAGCCTCGATTAGTGAAGGCGGAATGTCAGAAGCTCTTCTGCTGCTGATGAGGTGGGTGAGGCTCCAAGCCCAAGAGCGTGATGATAAGGTTGCGGACAAGTCGGAGTTCACTGAATTCCCTTGGGATGAACCACCACTTTGTAAGACTGCTGAAGAAGATAATTTGCAAAGTCTGCCCCGACTGTGTAGAAATGAGAGAGGAGAGACAGGCAATCAAAGGAAGTCCTTCAGACAAAGAAAAGAGGCACTGGCACTGCGACAGCCTGTGCAGCTGCCAACCCGCTATCGGGTCTCGGGTGTCAAGGTCGCCTAATAAAGACAGAATAAGGCTGTTTGTTGCCCATGATCCACTAAGATGTGGCAGGTGGTCCGTGCGTTAATGACAGTCCCCGATGAGAATATCGTAAGATTTAACCAGAAATACAACATAGTTTAGAGAGTAATAATAATACACATCTACAAGTGCTTAAATCAGGTCTTCTTGTATTATAGACAACAAACATCAGCGGTTTGAATGAGGCAAGTTCTGGCTTTGATACAGGATCCTCGTTAGGTCTAGTTACAAATAAGCATAAGGTACATTCCTGAAGTATCGACACTTCCTAGCCAAGTAGGTATAAATGACACATCATTATATTTGGTATCTATTTCAAAATAAGAATGCATAATAGTCTACTGCAATAAACATATCTCCCACAGTTGAGACTATCATGTATGATGAAGAACAGGGCTCTGCAAGAGACTAATGCTACTTGCCTTATTCGTGTAAGTCAGCAACATGACAGAGACAAGGTCCCCATACTAAGTACCAATGTAGAACTACCTAAGTTGGCGGCTACCACGGAAAGGCCACCAATCGATAAGGAGGTGATAGTCAGGACTGTTAAGGGTTTTTAGCGCCTTGCAGCTTGCCGCCCCGCATTAACTTGCCCCATCCCTCCCAAAAAAATTTCCCCCTCCAAAGCGAAGTCGCTGGCTGGCGGCGGGTTATCTCTCTCACAGAGAAGATCCCGAGAAAATGGATCCCGTCAACCTTTCCTCCTCCTCTCAAAGGCAACTTCGGCTTCTCTTCTTGCCCTGGATTGGTCACCGATGACAATGGTGTCTACAGACTTGTGAGAGTCATCTTTGATTTCTCATCTTCTCTGTCTCTCAGCAACCCAACCATCCCACTGTCCCCCGCGACTCTCGGCGCGCCCTTCCTCGTCCACCGCCTCCCTCGAGACCCCACTACCCGAAGCCTCCACGACCTCAACGTCACCCAGTCCGTCGAGCGTATAATACCGTTACAGGCAGACTGAGAGAGAGCTGCGTTCCTGCATTCGACTCCTTGCTATAGTCTCCATAGATCCCTGCGCATATCGACACAATGTGTGGAATTGTCGCCCTCATCCTCGCCGACACCTCGTCGGATGCGGCAGCAGACTTGCACGAGAGTTTGTACTATTTGCAACACCGTGGCCAAGATGCTTGTGGTATAGCCACATGTGCTGCTGGAGGTAGAATCTTCCAATGCAAGGGCAATGGAATGGCATCCAAGTAAGCTCTGCCAAGTCGTACATCTCAGATCCTTTGCTCACCACCAATCAGGGTCTTCGAGGATGGCAAGCGCGTCGCGGACCTCCCAGGATACTTTGGCATTGCCCATCTGCGCTATCCGACTGCTGGAACCAGCTCGGTATGTTCAATTCACGCTCCGACCCCTATGGTTTGTGCTAACCTGCCCATTTCTAGAGCGCCGAGTCGTGAGTGGACTTTCTTAATGGTATTGACGCGATTATATTGATCGAATTCTAGCCAACCATTCTACGTCAACTCCCCTTACGGTATCTGCTTCGCGCACAACGGCAACCTGATCAATGCCCCCGCTCTGCGCACTTACCTAGACAAGGTGGCCCACCGTCACGTCAACACCGACTCCGACAGCGAACTGATGCTCAATGTCTTCGCCAGCGACCTCAATGAGACCGGCAAGGCTCGTGTCAACACCGACGACATCTTTAGCGCTCTGGCCAAGACTTACATGCGATGTGAGGGAGCATGGGCCGTCACAGCTATGATTGCTGGGTTTGGTATCCTTGCTTTCCGGGACTCTTTCGGCATCCGGCCTCTTTCACTTGGTTCCCGTCCGTCAGCCACCATCGAAGGCGGGATGGATTACATGTTTGCCTCTGAGAGCATTGCCCTGCGCCAACTCGGATTCAAAGACATTCAAGACATTCTTCCAGGTCAAGCTGTCTTCATTCAGAAAGGTGGAAAGCCACAATTCCACCAGGTGGTACCAGCCCAGGGTTACTCTCTTGACAGTAAGCAACTCCTAGAATTCGTTTTCTTTCCAATACCATCCTCTATTATGTTCAAATTTTGGATGCACCACTTAGTTCGAACTTAAATGTTCTTGAGCCATCTTTGATGCAACCTCGAACCAACCCAACCCAACCCCCCTCATCTTCTTTGCCTTCCCCCCCTGTTCCACTACTCCAACAGCGAATTTACTAATTCTTATTCATAGTATGTAAGCAAGTTCTGAATTTCATTTTCAAGTACAGCAGCCGTGACTTGAGTGTTGGAGACAAAGATACAGTCCAACCATGGACACTCATTGCTGAGTCATACTCACCAACTCCTCTCTTGCATCCCCTTGTACGTTTACTATCCTCAAGAGACAAACTAACTTCCCCTTCGTCGAATTTGTCTACTTTGCTAGGCCTGATAGCATACTCGGGGAGATCTCTGTCCATCGAAGCCGACAGAATATGGGTGCAAAGCTCGCTCGCAAGATTAGGGAGACTTTGAGTGAGGAGGCACTCAAAGAAATAGACGTCGTTATTCCAGTTCCGGAAACCAGTAACACTGCTGCTGCAGTTGTGTCTGAGCACCTTGGCAAACCTTTCTCGAATGGGCTTGTTGTAAGTTCGTCCTAAATATTAGCCTACACAGCTGTACTGATGTCCTTGAAGAAAAGTCGTTATGTGTTCCGAACATTCATTCTGCCTGGGCAAGCTGCTCGTCAAAAGAGCATCCGGAGGAAGTTGAGTGCTATGGAGAGCGAATTTAAAGATCGAGTCGTACTGCTCGTCGATGATAGTATTGTGCGTGGAAATACGAGCCGGGAAATCGTAAGTGTGGCTCGCGAAGCTGGCGCTCGCAAGGTCATTTTTGCCAGCTGTGCACCCCCGATCATCCATCCACACATTGTAAGTGTTCGAGCTCTGCAGGAAATCAATCAGTCGTGCTAACGGGGCTCTAGTATGGCATTGATCTAGCAAGTCCTGAGGAGCTTATTGCACATGAAAAGACTAGGCAAGATATTGCAAAGCACATCAATGCCGATGAAGTCATCTACCAGAGCCTCGACGATCTCAAGGCGGCCTGTTTTGAAGCTGCCCCTGATACTCCTGTCACCGACTTTGAGTGTGGCGTATTCTGCGGCCAGTATACCACCCCAGTGCCAGATGGCTACTTTGAGCATCTCAGTCACTTGCGAGGGAAGAAGCGAAAGATTGGCGCTGGCGAGAGCGTCCCGAATTCGGCTTTGACTGGCAATGGAGGCCCTGTAAGTGTTGCGGTGCATGGTTCGGAGAATAAGGCCCCGCGCCTCACAAACGGTGAGGCCAACGGCCACGGTGCAGACCGGAATCCGGAGAACCGTGTCGATATAAGGTATGTGGTGCTCTTTTTCATCCTGGGATTCATTCAACTTCTAACGCTAAATGCAGTCTGCACAACCTCGCCACGGAGTAGAAGAGCAACTTAGATTTCATGGTTGGCAACAACTACAGGTGTGTAAAGCATCTGAAGAGTTCGCAGTGAAGACCAGCAACTTTCGAAACTTCAGGCTTCATGAAGTTCAGAAGTTATTTTCTCTGTGTGTATATAATGCATATCAGGATTGGTGGCTGCTTCTGGCCGTGTATTCATGGCATCTTGCATCGAATAGAGTTGGTAGACATGTCAAGAGTTTAGTTTTATGAGAACAGTTCCAGCCTGCTGCTTGTAACCCATTTCACTGGGCAAATGTGGTGGTGGGGCTCCAGTAAACACTACCTAAAGCTTGTGTGGGTCATCTTGACTTACACAAGCCAGAACTAACCTTGGAATGGCCCAAAATGGCTGTTGTGCCCCTTGCTGAACGATGCCCTAAATTGGGCGGGAAGAGAACGCAGCATACTGTCACAGCAGCACTTGGTTGCCTGAATGAACTGAATTGGGTGGTTGCATGACGGAAAAAGGTATGCATGCACACTCATTTTCTATCTGGAGATCATTGGTTCTGGATTTTTGGGACGGCACCTTTGTCAAAATTCATCCGTCTAGCCTCTCACCACTGTCGTGCCTTTAGAGCAACAAATGATCAAAAGACAGAACTACCAAAAAGATCCTATCTCGAACGCCGGTTGCTCCCCAGAATTGCTAACCAAGTTGGCTGCCCGCTCCAGACAGTCCGAAACCTTTGCCTGCCAGGCGACCATCCTAGCCCTAGATCTTCGCACCTCCCGAGCCTCCCTGGTATCCAAGCAAAACACAAACGTAATTAGAAGGCCTTGGACATCTGCAGCAAGTGCTAACGGGTATCATAACCAAGCCCCATGACTCCAATGACTTGCAAGTTCAATGATGGCGAGGGCGATCTAGAGCATTGCAAGAGCAGTTAACACTGGCGCGAGGACAGCAGTTGAAAACAGAAATTTGATATCAAGCTTTACATACCGTCAAAATCTATGCACTATAACAACGATACGGTGAACAAGGCGCCGGAGATCAGCGTTGTCGTGTTGTGCTTGGCGAAGTTGTAGATGTGCCGCTCGTAGTTGTAGGCGACCAAGAATGTAGGAGACGATTATAGCAAGGACGGCGATAATAATGGACACAATGTTAAGAATGGTGTTCGAGTCCGGCATTGGTTTTAAGTGTATAGACTAGTATCGCCCTCCTTAATGCTTCTTGGATTTTATGGCGAAAATGAACATCAATGCAAAGTTGTAAGAGGAGACAGAGTGAAGGCCTCCCGCAAGCTTGAAATGAAGAGAGCCATGGACGTTGCTGAGACCCTGAACTTAGACGAGCAACAATTGTTACACGGCTCCTGCGAATTCCGGACTGGGACTTATCAGATGGTCCTTGTCAGCCGTAGTCAGCCGCCGTTAACCCGGGACACACCGACCGCACTTGCACTTCGCACTTCAAAAGCTGTCAACTGCCCGTTCTAGGGGACTTATATCCTGACTTGTAATTTATTGTTTCAAGACATTCACTTTTATTTTGGCACTATTCCACCTCCTTGACCAGGAAAAATGGATACACCGCATGAGGTCAATGATTTTATCGGGGAATTGAGTCGAGAACCAGCCTCTTCAACAGATCCAACACCCAGAAAACGCCCATTGAAGCGAGGCAAACAGGCCCGAGCGAAATGTGATAACTGCCGGGAAAACCACCTACGCGTGTGTACAATTTTTGTTATAACTTGATGTTGATCATGGCCGTGCTGACGGAGGCACTGTCCGTAATATAGTGCAGTCCCGAGAGAGACACCCCAACAAACTTAAGCTGCGATACATGTAAAAGACAGGACCGCAACTGTGGCGGTTACACTGTAAAAACAAGAAAGGAAAAAAGACCCAAGCAAACAGACGCGAGACCAGCAGCCCCTGAACAGTTACAGCTTATTTCTCCTCCTCAGACATCCAGTCCGTCCTTAAGGGCAACAAACAACCAGATACGAGCAGGAGTCTCTACATCTCGTGTAGGTCGTTTAGAACAGAATGGCCAGGACGAGGAGGAAATCAACGAGGCTCTCCATACACCAACCAGAAGCCCCAGAAAGCCGCCTCAGCAGCAGGCATGGAACTATCAAGACTTGTGAGTGCCTTTGAGACGTGATATCTATATGATCGAATTTGACTGATGCGTAGCAGGTTGGATGCCACGAATATCTTCTTGACTCTCAAGATTGAAGTTAACATCTTACATCGCCAACGCCGAAGATTGGTGGATCTTTTTTATTTTGTAGACGAGACTCCGCCGCAAACAGATCTACTTCGCGCGATCGAGGATTTTCGCAGGGTACTAGAGACAGCAGTCCGGGCACGGTTGCTCAGGGTAACATCGGGAGGCGCCGAAGAAGGCTTGCTGCGTCTCGTCTCCCAATTCCTTCAGCTCCCAGAATTGTCACTTGTGGATAGCATTCGTGCTGACATGATGGGAGCCGAGGTTTTTGGAAACGACTTCATGAAGTCTGCGCGATCCATCTCAAAGTCTCCTCGGGGGTTGTCGAGCGAGAAACTTGAACATCTGCTATCTCTAGGTAATCCTCTTCTTCAGCGAATTCCTCGCACTGAATTATTATTTGGTATTCAGATTCCGGCGATTCTGAAGAACGAAGTACATAGTCTTCCGGCTTACCTAATTTGCGCATCATGGGGATGTGACATTGGTAGTGAGGCATTCGTTGATTGTTCATTCCTTTGGAACTGGATGCGATCAGATTTGCTTCAGTTGCTGAAATTGCGGGTCAGACTTCAATGGTTGCAAGATCCCAACAGTGTTATGGAACACGGGTTCAATAATTTCAGAAACATCGGCGCACAGGACCTGTTTGGCCACACCTTCTTTCACGTTGCGGTACTAGCAGGAACCCGGATACAGAAGCCTGATCTGTTTGCTCGTGGTAAGGAGTCTAAGTTCACTTATAGCAAAAGAAGTATCATGCACTATGCTGCCGCCACTGGGAATGAGTGTGTTTGTCAAGCTCTGGGGTACCGGGATATCGGGCTGCGTGACAAGGATAATCGGCCGCCAGTCTTCTATGCTGTCAAGAATGGTCACTCAGAGTTGGCTGAGAGTCTGACCACGAGAACCAAGGGCCAAACCCCTTGATGAGTCGACTGTAATTGATATATTTTATAGTGTAAATTGAAACCAAGTCCCAAAGACCAGTCACATTGTGGTCTTGAGTATCCATGTGGCTTCCGTTCTATCTCGTGCTCTAAAATCGATTCAGTCTAGGAGATATCTATATGTTCACCAGATAGCGAGCTCTAACCAGCTCAAGCTTTTGACAAATCAAAGGGGATTAGACAAGGATGAACAACGGGACCTAAGAGTCCTTTAGAATTAGTACAATTCCTATTGTCATGAGTCTATGCTTCGTAATCATCGTCAGACTCGGCAGAATCCATGCTATCTTCCTCATCTTCTGAAGACGGGACGGTCCTTCGCGCCCGTTGAGCGGTACGCCTGCCTCGAGGCTTGACTTCCTCTTCTTGGGCAACTGCCCCTGACTGGGGTGTAGGGTAGGTATGTCCAAACACCAGCTCACTGTCTCCATCTTCTACCATGAGGGCATCCTCGCCATCGTTGTCCTCCGAATGGTCATTCTCGTCGACCACGGGGAAGAAGCTAGAGGTTTGACGTGGCTCTTCTTGGACATCTTCCTCAAATCCTGCAGGTAAGAAGCCGCCAGCCATATCTTCGTCGGCCAGTGCACTTTCGAGCACATCACTATCTGCCCCACGGCTGTGCCCAAAGGCTACAAAGTCGTCCTTGAGTCCGCCATATTCTCGTCGAATCCTCTCGACAATCCTCATGCCCATAAGGAGCTTCCTCCACTGTGCGAGGGCTGCCTTGCGGCGTTTCTCATCTTCCTTGCGGGAACGCTCTGCCTCGTCCTTCGCGAGCTCTTCCATGACCTGATCATGATACTCCACCGCGATGACAACCCCCTGAATGACAGGAACAGCCATTCGATGGCCGAACTCAAAGTCAACAACTGCCTCAGCATAGTCGATCCCAATTCGCTTGCAAACACGCACCGCTCCTCTGTACGGTACATGTACAGCGCCTGATTAAAATTAGCAGATGTAACACAGGAAAAGGCAGGGGCACTGACCTTCAGGACACATATGCTCAACAAAGAGGTCGATATTGCCGTAATCATTTTTGGGAATAATGCCATCTCGGATGGGGTCAGGAATGATCCAATCGGTCTGATCAAAGCTGTACAGCCCCTGGAGAACCTTTTGCCCGGTAGCAGCTTCTGCCTCCGCGATCTCCCGTCGTCGATTCGTCGTCGCAGCTCGGTAAGGAACTTTCTTGAGTGGTTGTTCACCGGCTATGGGAGCCCGACCTTGCTTGTGCCATGTCTCGGCACTCTTCACCTGCACAACATCCTTTCGCAAGTACACTGGCTCTTCTTCTATTTTACCGCCCTTTCCTTTATTTTTGAAGACCTTGACTGGCTCCGCCGTCGGCAGCAGGGCTTCCTCTCTCCTCAGGTGTCGTTCAAGAGCAAATTCTTGAGACTGCTTGTAGTATTGCAAGGTTTCCTCTCCTTCTTTCACCTCCTTCTTCTGAGGCTTCGCAGGCTTCAGATCGGTGGAATCCTCCTCATCGTCGACCTCTGTTAAGGGGTGTTTTCTATCGCCTCTAGCATATGCCCGCATGACAGATCTGAACCAGTCAAATTGCTCATACTTTTTCACTTTCCCGTTCTTATTGTGTACAGGTATCTTCTCGACAGGGATGCGCATGCCCTTGGTTTTCCCAGGAAGTGTCTGGCGCTTGAGGTATCGAACAGTGACGTCTTTAGCTGTTCCATCTGGGGAGAAGCCAACGATATAAGCCATGACTTGCTTGGCCTTGTCAGCCTGGCCGCCTCTCGGCTCGAAGGCTTCGACAAGCTCACGATTGGTTGCAACAATGTTTTTGACAATGACGTCCACTGAAAGGTACTTATTCGTGACCGGAGACAAGATTTCAGTCCAATAATGAGGAAACTCGAGGTCCTTGTCGTACACTTTTGATTTCGCGCCTTTCTTAGGGGTGGGAAGTTCGATGACCGAATCATTGTCGCTATTCTCCTCCAACATGTCAAAATCATCAGAATCCTCCGCATCAGCTTTCGTGTGCTTTTGATTTGTCCGACGTGATGACCTGGTTGGCTGGCTAGGCTTAGACACCTTGCTCGCTTTCGTCTTTGCTGCCTTTTTTGCAGGCTCGACAGGAGGCTGTGTCTTTTCTGCCTTCTCATCCTCTTTCTCTGGATCTGCTTCCTCGAGCTTCGTCCAGCTGAACCCGACCGGCTGCAAATTTGCGACCATCCGAGCCTCCAAGCCGAGTCCTCTAAGAAGAGCCGTAAAGAGCTGTGCTCCTAAATCGCGACTGCCCGTACACTCTTGGGCTCGTCGTTTAAAGTCCTCGATGTTGCGGATCCTCTCGCCAAACAGCTCGTGATTGTCCTTGTCATTCTCAAACTCCTTCGTGAGTCGCGAGAGACGCTGCAACTTCATCCACCCCAGCTTTCGAAGGCCAGGCGCCGTAATGCGAAATCGTTGTCTCCACCACGCAGCCAGCGCCTTAACTAGCCTGAACAACGGATCGCCATGGCTCATATTAACGGCCCCCTTTTCCAGTCGTTCGGCAGCATCGCCCCAGTCCCTAGAAGGCTTTTCGGCTCCCTTTTTGCCCTTCCCCTTGGGTGTCGGCTTGCTCTTGCCTTTTCCTTTCGTGTCCTTCGAGACTTTCGGCTTGCTTTCTTCTTGAGGCTGCAAGCCGCTGTTCCGTCTCCACCGCTCAACTTCCTCCCAAAGTGATGGTGAAAGATGTGAGAGTAGTATCCCTTGTACTTCCGGGTCGCATAACCAGGAATTACGTATCGCGTTGTGCCACATAAGAAACTGTACATGAATGCAGTGCGTTGTAATCCGAATCCTGCGCTCGCGCTTCGTTGGTCCTTTCTTGTCACCAAGCGCATCTTCGTATGAAACATGCGGATCTCGGTATAGCGTCAGCTCAAGATCTCCCGAAGGTTCAGGCCCTTCAGGGACAGCGGAAGCCACATGCGGGACATCTTCAAATTCGATGTCGTCGTCGTCGTCGTCGCTTGGCTCGTCCGCCTTCGGGGGTTTGGCAGTCAGGACATCTTCGAAGTCGGCATCCGAGAGTGATGACAGTGCGCTTTCATCATCGCTGCTGTCGCCATACTTTACTGGTGCTCGGCTGCTGCGACCGGAGGTTCGCGGCGTGGATGTCGCATCGAGGTCGTCGAACAAGGTGGGCTTCCTCGGCGGGGCTTTGGTCGCGACAGTCTTTGCCTTCTTTTTCGAGCTCTCGCCGTCCTCATCCCGCAAGCGCTTGCGTGGGACTGACGGCGGCATGGCTCATCGTCTGCACGTTGACCGTGGCGATTGTATAGAAGAAATGTCACCTGGAAAAAGGTATAGATATTATGCCGTTGAGATAACTCGATAACGTCATAGACTTCGCCAGGTACAAAGTTCGCGCTTTTGGAATGTCGCGAAAGCACGTGGCGAGCTTTAGGCGGCGGGATCTAAAGCACTAACGCCCCCACGACTGCATAAAAAAGCATAAATTCATACCGTTTAATCAGATTTTTTTTGGTATGCAGTTTCGGCGTTTGTTCATCCACCTTTCTTTCGTGATCTTCAACGACAGGGCTATACAAGGGAAAGCCATTTGTCGTATCAGTTTCAAGAACTATGCTTTGCTCAACAGAAAGGGAGCTCATTTCCATTACATCTTCATTGACCCATTATATCAACGCCAGTTTCCAGTAATTCCACGAACTCGTAAAGCTTCCAAAACGAAGTTTATTTCGGCGCCTCAGACACGTCAGAATCACTCTCATTGCCAAAAGCAACACTAAACGCCGGCCCAAAGCTGCAAGTCCTGCTCTCCCTTCTCTGTTCCCTACGGATTCTGCTGTTTGTCCTCGAAATGACTTCTGCAAGTTCACGCTGGACTTCAGCATCCGTATCTTCCTGTTCTCCTGGGCTAGTGACCTTCTTCTCCATCTGTGCCTCTGCCGCCGTGCTGGCTTCCTGTGCTTCCCTCTCCCTCTTCCGCTCGAACTCCATGGCCGCGTCAAGCCGCTCCTGGAACTGCTTCTCCTGCTGCTCTTGGCCGAGCGTGGCGTAATGACATCTGCGGAAGACGCCGAGGGCGCTCAGAGAGACGGCTAACACCCACCACGAGAACATGATTGGCAAAGCGTAGTATAGCTGCGGATTACATCCACCTGACCAGATATCCAGAAGAACCTGATACACTTCATGTGCTGGGAGCATGTAGCCAATTTTGTAGAATGCAGGAGACAACTCGAATGGGAGAAGGATGGACGTGACGTTTGTTATCATCCAAGTGATAAGCGCCATGGGCACATACGCAGGTTGCAGCCAGACGGTGAAGACATCCATGGTAGCAAAGTTGAGATGCGCGAAGAGCCATAGAGTCATCCACGTCAAGACGAACTGGTTCGCATCGACATCCCACCCTGATCGGAAAGCCCAAATCGCCCCAGCGGTGCACACGGAACCCACCAGGCAATATGTTAGTGAGTTCAGATTTCGAATTATGATTATGCGGACGGGATGGACTCGCACGTAGATCTGAAGTGCCTGATATAGACCATTGATCGTGCCGAGATAGAAGAACTCCTGGATCACGATCAGAATAATCACCAATGTGTTATAGATCGCTCTGGAGCCCTGAGTCGTTGGCTGAATATTTTGGTTGCCCAGTTGCCATGGCTGCGCAAATGCTGAAAGGGCAGCAGGGGACGACAGACTCGTGATCCCTCCTGTCCCATTGCTGGTGCTATATGCCACACGAGCTGCTGACGACAGCGTCTGCAAGTTCGAAGAAACAACGGGATCAACTACTGCTGAGTACCGGGCTTCGTTCCAGATATATGTCATTACATCGGTTGGATCGTATACCACTGACTCATTAGATGTTAAGGCATCATGGAGCCTGTCTGAAGCACCCGCAGATGTGTATAGAGCCGCCCAGAACCGAGTTCGGCAAACAGCGTTTTCCAAGGTTCCTGGATTCGCATATTCCGCCGCCGACTTCTCAACAAGTGTCGGGAATGTTCGTGCTTGAAGCCCGGAGTAGGCCTTCCTAATAGCCTGCCCAATTGCGCCACCATCATAGTCAACAAACACAACGTGTATGTTGTGAGTATGTGTCGCTTGCTGATATAAAGATCCGAAAACGTAGCCAAATAGGGCAAAGAACAGAAGTTGCAGCAATGCGAAGTTCTTCCCGGCGGCAGCGAAGAACTTCTTGCGAGTCTTATGCATGACGGGATCATGAAACGGAAGCCGCTTCTCGGTGGCTTTGGGATAATACTTCATGACGGGCGAGTAAACGAGGAATGTGTAATTGGACGACTCTGATGAAGCCAGGCTTCACAGCCTTGTTCTCATGAGGACGCCCAACTTTGGATTGTTGACCAAGTTTTGGGGGAATGCAGGAACCGATGACGGATGAGTAAGCCATCAGCATCATCCATCTCGCCGTTCAACGCCATCTAAGTCAACCAATCTGGGAGAGAGTGTTGCGAATATGGAACCTACGAAGGGGAGTTTCAAACAATCCTGTTATTATCTCCTCCTGAGATCAAATCATACATGTCACACATTATTGAAATGGCAACTCGGTCCAAACGATGATGGTAAGGCGAGACATCTCTGATCCAAAAAAAAATTACTGACAAAGATTTGGTAATTTTGCGTGTATCTAGAGCACATGAAAATGCACAACGTTTCTAAGAATTTGGATCTAAGTATAGATCTACGAAGAAGTTGAAGATTGAGTCTCTGCGCAACCTTGAACCGTTGTGTCAACACGAAGCTAGAGACCGTCTCTAGCTAATTAACAAATATTTAGAGCGGTGGTCCCGAAAGTAGCACCGATTAGCGACTTTTGGAGGTTTCCGCCCCGCTAAACTTGGCAGATTCGAGAGACTTCCAGGGGTACACCAGCCATTTGGTAAGCATCTTGGCGGGCAAAACCCCGCCATCACAAGCCGAGCCTCACGACCGACCAGGCTGACGAACTTTGCCTCTGCCTGCTTAGATTGCCATCTTACGAAACCGCCGGTAGCCTGAGTCGAAGACCCGACGTCCTATAATAAATCAGGGTCCTTTTCCGGCGTAAACGATCCAAGATGTCTGGCTCAACTACCCCCGACGCTCAAGAGACGAGCTACGTCAACATGACTGAGGTCGACCGACTCCCCGACGTCAGCCTCGTCGGCAAGCACTGCCAGTACGACTACTGTAACCAGCTCGACTTCCTCCCATTCTACTGCCAGTCATGTAAGAAGACATTCTGCCTCGATCACCGAACCGAATCCTCACACAAATGCACCAATGCCGGGGCCTGGGCCGAAAGGCGGCGGCAGGCGCAACTCCAGAAGCACAGCTTGGGCGAAGGCAAGCGAATGAAAGACTTTGTATCGGAGAAGCCATGCGCGTCGCCACAGTGCAAGTCAGTCATCGGCACAAGTCTTGTGCCTGGAGTTCACTGCTCGAACTGCAACCGGGACTATTGCTTGAAGCACAGGTTAAAGGAGGACCACAACTGCAAGAATCTTGTACCAATCGGCGCGCGGCCAACACAGTTCGATGCGACGGAGAAGGCCCGGTCGGCTCTCGACAAGCTGAAGGCATGGGGTGCTGCCAAGAAGGAACAAGCCGGGCGTGCACTTCCAAAAGCGAAGCCCACATCGACTGCTGCAAGACTGGTCGCCGTTAACAATCTCAAAAAGACGGCCAAGGGCGATGAGAAGCTTGCGCCAGAGAAGAGAGTATATTTATACGTGGAGGCGGAAGCAGAGACAACAGTGGCCAAAATTCCAAAGGGGCAGTTCTACTACTCTAAGGATTGGGTGATTGGCCGTGTGTTGGACGCTGCGGCCAAGAGCTTGCAGGTCCAGAATGTTAACAACCAGTCTGCGAACGAGAAGGACAAGTTACGTGTGTTTCACGTTGAAGGTGGACGAGTACTAGAGTTCAACGAGAAGGTGGGCTCAGCTTTGGTCAGCGGCAATACCGTTGTATTGCTCAGGGGTATTGGACCTGCAGTTCCGGATCTAATAGAGGCTTGAGGCGATTTCTGCTATACTAGCCTATGCATCGCATTTGATGGAGTTTATGGGATGGCATTCGATGTCTGGATATACCAAATCTTTGTCGGCATTAACGAGATACGAATAGAATTATTAAAATGTTTTAATTCAATAACATGTCACCCGTACTTTCATGTGAGCAGTTTGTGATATATTGATTTTTTTACAGAGTGGTTTCAGAGACACTATCTCTATCGTAAGTATCGTGAATGGAGGTGCTAGAGTCTGTCGAATCTCATTCGCATTATTTGCCAAACGCCGTTAAACTCAGAGCTCTTTTTCCTTGGGTTTCTGGATAAGCGCCTTCTCTCTTCCGGTAGTCGGAGCATCGCCCACATACTCCTTTCCACCAAATGTCGCGAACCCCTTATGGAACACCCACTCAACCGCATTCTCAACCGGCTTATCGAACAATGAGGGTAGAAATGGAACAACAGCTAGACCCAATCCGATCGGTCCCCATGTCCTGATTGTCTTGTTCTTCACGTCCTTCATAGCTCTGCTCGAGTACCTCACTACACTGTGGATTGTGAAGGCTGGCAGACCCATACTAGCCAAGCTCTGGAAAATTGCTCGCTGCGCCATGACAGTCCTATAGTCCTCTAGGGGAGGGATAGTTGCAGGCTTGAGTTGGCCCTGGTCAACAGGAACGAAGGTGTCCAGGCCCGTGAGCTTCTTCTGGCGCTCCGTCAACTCCAATGTTGGGTTGAGTGTGCGCTGATTATGCCAATATGCCTTGTATCCTTCGTATGATACATCTCCTAGAATATACGCCCATGAGATACCATAGGCGCCTCTTACAAGGTATGGATGCGCAACTGGCCTGAACGACTCTCCTATATCTGAAGTGTAGGCCACATATCGCTGTGCAGATAGTAGAATTGTTCGTACTCGAGTGGCGTAGGCGGCGAATCGCACATTAGACTCGGTCGACTCTGGTGCACTGTGAAGATGCGTGTTAGTCACAAAATGTAATGATATCAAAAGTTTTATACACATACTATCCCTCCACAAGCTCATCGAAGAAGTTGTCCTCTTTATCAGACTTGTCCACTATCTGTTGCAATGCTGCTGGCAGCTTCTCGCGGTTTGGCAGCTTGTTGGGATCTGGGGCGGCAGGCTCTTTGCCAGCATCTTTCGGTGCTTCTGGAGTGCTCTCTTTAGGAGTCTTGTCCTGACTTCTTCCCCACATGGTGACCCGTGTCCGGCGATTCCGGTGATGCTCTGTTGTCTATCGCGAGGTGTGGCGGAAGTAATTCAGGACAAGTTTGTTGGTGCCGCCTTGAGAAGCTTCGAGGCTCAGTAACGCCAGCCAACTGTGACGTACTTATTGCTAACGTGCTAACCTCGGGCGGAATCGCTCGGCTTGTGGGGATTTTGTACATATCCGCAATGCACATTAGTTGCGGGGGAGGCATTTGAAGATCTATGCAAGAACACGACTTATGCACTTAAGACGCATAATCCTTAGACGGAACTCTACTTACGAGTTGATGCCTCAGGCAACGACAAATTCAATTCGGCTACCCGAGAAGCTCCATCGGCAGCTGCGTCGTTTTCACATCGCCCAAATTTCACGACAACCCTTCATATCCCCGAACAGTCCTCCCGCCACCCGTACTTTAGTCGGTTCATTGTCGCCTCTTGTCAAGATGGTCTCATACTACACAATCTTTGGCCGCCAAGTCGGCTCGCACTACGTCAGTACCCCTGGTATCCGGAGAGGCATCTCGGGTCAATGAGGATGGATTGGCCTGGGAGCTCTCGACGAGCCATTGGCATCAATTGCGGCTAACAGCATGTGCTTACAGCTCTCCATGATCACCCTTGCGACGATTTTCGGAACCGCCTCTTTCTTCACGGGCGGCAGCAAGAAGGCTGTTCAGACACCCCCGATCAACGCTTCCAGCCCCGACGAGGCCGACTTCATAAAGTAATGCGACCCAATTGACATCAAGAGATGATTCAGCTGCTAATTGCCAATCAGGAAATTCTTGGAGCAAGCGGATTCGGAGGAAAAAGCCAAACACTAGGTGCACTAGACGACATGGGATACCAATCGGCGAGAGTCCGCTCGTGACTACTACTCGACGAGTGTACATATATAGAAGACAGTCCATCGCGAATTGATGGTGTCCTGGACACGACATTGCCTACGGCATTCGTCCAGCACATGTTTGAATCTGACAGCCGTTCTTGCCACACACTTTACTTCCTCGAGATGCGAGATTCCGGACCTCTTCACCATGGCACGGCCCTGAACGACTCGTGCTCATACTCCCAGAACGTCCCAGGTGGAATCTCGCCCTGTTCTGACTCCAGAAGCCTCATCACGACTTCCGCGCTATCTACGGGATCTTTTGTGCCTCTGAAATTGTTGAATGCTGTTTTGGTGAATCCCGGGCTGACCATCCAGAAAGTGATTTTCTTGTCCAGCGTCTTGTCCATATCCTCGCTTTGCTGAAAGTGAAGCGTCAACATGTTTAGTGCGCTTTTGCAGACGCAATAATCCACGAGCTGAACGGGCGGGAGCTGCAATTGATGGATTAGTATTAAGTATTGATCATCGGTGGGTGTTGCAGGCTTGCCTCTTTCTTTGCAGTCATGCCGAGACTGCCTCTAGCACTGGAGACCATGATGACTCGGGGGAATTCGCTTTGCCTTAGAAGGGGTAAAAATGCTCTCGTGACTATGGCTTGAGAGGTGACGGCATTGTTGACGTTCTTGTTCATAGTGCTTCTGACCTCCGAGAGTTCTGATGAAGACGCGAAAGTCATCTGAGCTGCGTTGTTAATCAAGACTGCCAATCGGTTAGAAGGAGTATAACAATATACACTTGAAGCGATCAACATACCATCGAGCTTCCGGTACTTGGTACGGACGACCTCGGCGGCAGCAGCAATGGTATCGTCGTCTTCAACGTCCACCTTGATAGTATCAAGTGTAGCTGTGACCCCAAGTTCTTGAAGCTTGCTTATAGATTCTTCACCAGACTTGATTTCTCGACAGCCTATGAGGATAGTTGCGTTTGGAATTCGCTGTGTTATGGCCTGCACAATACCAAAGCCAATGCCCCTGTTGCCTCCAGTAACTAACACGATCATGATGAACAAGCTGGACTAAAAACGAGAATACAAACGCTGTATTTCTTGACGGGTGATATCAATAAAAGGTCTCAAACTAAGTCGATGCCTAAAGTCTATACTTGAGATGGTCAGCACTCTCTACGAGTATCTGGTCATCATTGCTTGAATACCATATGATTTTATAGTTATAAAGCCTCTCGGACATAGAGCTGTCCGATGTGTATATAATCCCGATAGTAAGCTATAGCGGGAGGCCAGCCACAAAGCGTGCTGATCACGGCGCCGGTTGATCGGCTTGGCGCTACGCGGTACGGGCTGATTGTCTCTACTGGTCGGAACCGGGGGTGGGTCATCTAAACGGTGCAAACTTCACCCATCAGCCGCAACTTACAGCTCTTAACACCGGTACTGCATACTATCGTCATTTGTCGTGCCTGTGAGCTATGCATACGAGGAGGACGCGGTAATTCGTCACAGGATGGCGTCCATTACCAATAGTAACATCTCCGTCGAGGAGACGCCGGTGCAAGTGAGTGATTATCTCCGGATTCTTAGCAGAGACAACTCACTAATATCGTTTGTAGCTTGTCAAATTCCGACCGAATGGTAGAGTTGCGACGCCACTGTTTGTTCTCTCCACATCTCAAGGACAATGCACAAGCTAATACTTCAACAGGTCCCCGTCGCCGCAGGCAGCGAGTGACATAATTGTGTCTCTCTATCAGTCCACCTCCGGGACGAGTTTCGACCCGCGATGTCGCCACTCATTACTGCTCTCCTCCGCCGAGACGTCAAGGAACCCCTTCTTCCACCAGGCATGTGTCTACGACCCAGAGCACGAGGAGCTCTTCGTCACCTCCAACCTGCTGCAGTCCACCACCAGCTCCACGCTGCCCATCATCCTCATCTCGCGTGTCGTTCTGCACCGCAGTGACGCCGGCCACGTCGAGTCGGTGGAATGGATGAAACTGCGGCCGCCTCCCAACATGGCCATGCCCGCCGGCGCGGCCGCATACCGCGGCGGCGTGCTCTACTGCTCGCAGGGCAACCTCACGGCCGGCACGGGCGGGCTGTACTACATGCCGCGCGGCAAGCCGCCCGAGGGCGTCGTGACGAGCTTCTACGAGCGGGAGTTCAACTCGCCGCACGACGTCGTCGTCACGCAGGACGGCTCGCTCTGGTTCACGGACCCGTATCACGGCTTCGAGAAGGACTTCCGGCCACGGCCGCAGCTGCCGTGCCACCTGTACCGCTTCAACCCGGACACGGAGGACATCAGGGTCATGGCGGACGGTCTGGGCCGGCCGACCGGTCTGGCGTTCAGCCCGGACGAGAGCACGGTGTATGTCACGGATACGGACGCGGTTCGCGGCAATGGAGACCAGAGCTCATCAAGGTCAACATCCAAAGATCCCCCTCACTGTAGAGTCTACGCTGATGAACTAACTCTTGTAGGGCTGCCACTATTTATGCCTTTGATGTGATCATGCGAGCAGGCTCGCCCTTCCTCGCCAACAAGCGCATCTTTGCGTTTCCCCTGAGAGGCATCCCCATGGGGATCAAATGCGATACCAACGGCTACGTCTACGCCGGCTGTGCGGACGGCCTGGAGATCTGGAACCCTGGCGGAACTCTGCAGGCAGTCATTGAAGTTCCAGGCAAGTTTCCTCTCATTCACGCCTGATCTTCCAACGACCCATGCTTACCGTAGGGCTATAGGAGGCGTGACCAACTTCTGCTTTGGCAGGCACAATGAGATGTTCCTGTGCGCCGAGCAGAGGCTATGGAGGCTACAGTTTGGGGATGAAGAGCAACATGGGCAGTCGCTGATCGAGGTGGACAGGCCGCAATGGTTCACCTGGGAGGAGGCGCGCGAAGTGCGTCCTTGAAAGGTCTTCAGCAAGGAGCCCGTGAACGAAGTCAGATCACTGCTACGAGTCTGCTGTGTTTTGGAGCGGAATAGCCCTGTGCTCCACGTAGATACCCGTCACAAGCTGGCTCTGGCAGCAGCATGTTCCTTAGCCCACGAATACATGTGAAACCTGACCCATCAGCTGTCTGAAGTGTCGGCTGAGGCATCTCGTACAGCGAAATGTTCGGTCAAGTTCGATATCAACTGTGCCTCTCACAAGTCCAGCAACAGAGCGGAGCACGCACTCGTTCAGGTAGATCAAGCATGGGGTGATAATTGCATCATAAGCCAGTCTTTAGAAACCCACAGGACTCTCGCGAATCGCCCATCGGCTGACGGCATCATGATTTACATCCAGGCCAGGCGGGGCGAAGTGAAGTCATTCTCATAGCAGTGCGGCTCTCACAGTAGCGTACGTAAGCACCCAACTGCAAGTCCGTCCTCGCGGACGTCACCTTGCGAAGAAATTTTGGGCCTGAATGGAAGATGCCCGCCGAGGATGTGCGTTTCAGGAGGTCGGGGCGGCCACCTCGACCCCCGGAGTTTCAAGTTGCGTCGGCTGGCGATCGGGACGGGCTGGATCCGAGCAGAGGGAACAGCGATGGCTGGAGCATGAATGATGAATAACGAGAGAAACGGCTCGACCAGGGTTCAGAATTTGTCATTGCTATACACAAAGATGTTTCTGGCTCTCGAAAGAACACGGGCTGGGTTCTGGAAAATATCGAGACGCTCGGGATCTTGTTATCGATTCGTTGAGGGACCTGCGTGCTACATTGAGAGGTACTTGCGCTTGGTGTGTGTTTTGGCAGAAGCAACAAGAAAAGCAATGTTAATTCCTGGGCGAGACAAATGCAGCGAAGTGAATGATTTCCTCCTACGTCATGCCTTTGCCTCAAATTTCTTGAGTCAGTCCTGCCTGGAGAGGCAGTTCACGATGGAAGAAAACAGAATGGTCATTGCCGTCTCGAAGGTTCGTTCAACGGCCCCCATTGCACGGATGTAGTCCAAGACTGTGTATCCTCTATGTGGTTCCGTACTATTTCTGTCCTAGGGCACGGTAGATAGACCTGCCATGTTGGCGATCATGCCAAGATAGAACGGCACCTTCCTCGCTACACGTTGCCAACAGCAGATAAGGGAGTTGAAGCATGAGGGGTGTGACCTACATTTCGCGGGGCCATGTGAGGAGCTGGTACATCAACCCCGCCGAAACACCTGGGGCTTGGGTTGCTTGTGCATCCCTGGCAGTGCTTTAACTGCCCAGCATCCACCCCTGGCACCCCTGAGGAGAATCCTCGATGCGTCCAATCTATTTGCGACCTGATGGAAGGGTCGAGTTGGGATGAAGAAGATTCCATAGGCAGGCGGGCAGCAGGAACGAGAATGCAGGCAAGTCGAAGGGCTGTATCTATCCGCCCGAGGCAGTCATGTCATTACACCGTCCTTTCGTTGTACTGTACATACTACCTACAATGGGACCCCAATCATGCCAGTGGGGGACAAATGGAAACGCTGGAACCGACGCGCGCGCCAGAGAAACTAACGGCGCAGCGCGTAGGGCAGGTCGAGAGGAGCGCTTGAATGGCCATAACGGCTTCGATCGGCTTGGTCACTTGATCAAGATGGCTCATCCACGAGTAAGATTGACGCTACAGCTGGAAGACATGAAAAAAAAAGGGCTGCGTATGTGAGTAAGATCGCATCGGCCGTCCCAGTGTCGGCGCCCAGCCTAATGCCTTGTGCATGTGTTTCTGCTGTGGTAGTACGCGACGGCGCCTGTACCAGTGTATAGAACTAGTAAGAGTCGTCTCATGCGATTCCCGTGCCGCTTGGGAGTCGTGGAACCTTTCTTCTTTTTCGCATCGGGACTCGATGCTGTCACACGGGACATGCATGTTGCTAAGCTGGACCTGCGTCCCATCTGCATAAGGGTATGGCTCGCGGGGGCGTTTCTTTGACGCCTCTTCGGCTTCGAGGAGATTGCCACGTACATGTAGAGTGGCCTAGAGTAGGGTAGAGGTCGGTTCCAGGATGCTGTCCAAGCTGGGGTCTTGCCTGCTGGGGTTCGACGTCGGATGAGAGAAGCCGCCCAGCGAACCTCCATCGGCGCCGCTTGGGGGCCGGGGTTCTCCCTGGCAATAGCACCATCGGATTATTGCCTGCACCTCAGTCCTTGCATCGCAGACTAACGTTAAGTGTGGCCGCAAAACGTGGGAAATTTGATAGGGGAGGGGCTACGATGTAGCTGAACTGCAGTGCAGCACAAAAAAACGCGGTTAGTCTGTTCTCATCTGAACACAGTCGAAATCGGACCTGAAGCTTGTCGTGACACACAGCTCTGCAGACAATTTGTACCTACCCTTTCCCAGGCGGCAATGCCCGCCGCGCCTAGACGGCCGGGAGAGGGATCCATTGTGGCAAATGGCGAAAGCGTTGGGCCGTTTAGCAGCGGCCCTGCCCTCTCCAAGCTCCCGAAGGAAGTAGAGTACTGGGCTGCAGCGGGGGCGTCAAAAAGAAAAGAAGGCGCTGTCGAGGTACTGGAGGTACTGTACATCCACCCCAAGCCTTCCTAGGTTGGGCGACAGAGGCCATCCTACCACGTTGAGGCGGTCGCTTGTGCGATCTAGACTGACCTGGACGCACGCGAAATCATGCTTTGTTGGCGATAAAACCCCTCTACCACCGTAGATCAGAGAGGCTGTGAGCGATGCCACTCCCACTCCCACTCCCACTCCAGTCCCTCCCGCGGTCACGGCCTCACGGCCATCCCGCTTGCGTACGTGCTTGTGTGCGGGCAGCAATCGATAAGCCCCCTCCCGTCGCCTTGACGGTCGTTTGTCTGCTTTTTTGCGTGCATGAACTTGGGTTGGGCTTGATTTTTGGAGTATCCTGCGATCCCGAGCCAACGTGATTGGTAGACGCTGCAGTAGGCTTTGTTTCGAAGCGTGTAGTGTGTGTCCGCTCGAATGCGACCTTGCGAATGCATGTCAAGGCATGTGTAGGGGAAGTGCCTGTTCCAAACGTCAAAATTTGTGGAGGACGCTGGTGGTTAGACCTCGACGGAAAAGAGGGGCAGAGGAAGCGAAAGAAGCAAGAGGAGGGGCATCTCAAGCATTAGGTACAGTACAGTACGGTACAGTATAGTACAGTAATTGTATGTGCGGTGAATGGGATGGACGGGCTGGAAGAGATCAGGTGCGTAAACTGAGAAGACAGGCAGAATGATCTGTAGGTACCCTCGAGGTACCGTGTCAAGCAACCTGAAGGCTGAAGACCACGAGAAGATAAAAGCGAATGAATCAACAAAACCTGGGCAATGACGACTTTTGCATTCCTCGTGCTTGGGGTCTGCGAACACACCATGGAAAGAATGGATGGGCTGGAAATAAGCAGCCGGGGTCTTCCCCATCGCCGGGTCCAAACTGGATTTGCGAAAAAGGGGCAAAATATGACAGAATCAGAGGATAGAAGACTGATCATATTGAGCCACCACTAGCAAAACCCGGCACTGAGGGTCAAGGTAGGAATACTCATATAGTATACCATGCAGTAGTAAGGAGGATTCGATTCAGCTTGATCACGCTTGGCAGTGCGTGAACTTGTATTGGATTGGATTGACTCGAGAATACCTTGTCGTATTTGTTGGTGATCGAATGCTGACGAGCCGGTTTGCTCATAGTAGCCTGTAGCACTTATCACTTCATCACAAGGTGTTTGAGTGCAGAGCTTAGAGGGCTTTCCGTATACTTAGGATAGGTACGATGTCTGGCTGTTCGGGCCACTCGTGCTCCTCGCTACCCCGTAGCGCTGCAGGTAGGTACAGGACAAGGAAGAGCGACTAACCTGACAGAAGGTGTTACACAGAGGAGCACCGGCAGAGTGGATGTGTGTGTGTTCTCATAACGTTAGTGTTCAACGTCTTTCGTCGGCGAGATTCGGGGGACGTGGAAGGGTTGCAGGGTTTCCCAAATGTCGACTGCGGTAGCGCGTGTGTTGTGTCCAGGAGACGTTAATGAAGTGGGCAGACCCGTGGAGGAAAGACTAGCCAGGCTGAGAAGCTGAGCGACGATCACCTGGGCACTACGAGTTGACAGGCAAGGCACAGTACAAGTCGAGAACAGCCTGGCAAGCACGCCAGCTCCTTCCAAGGTTTTCTCCTTCCTCGTCTCGGACGTTTTCAGAGTCGTTCTTTCCTACTTACCCTGTATTGTGTGTTAGAGAAGCCTGTAAATGTCATCATTGCCTAATGTGTGTAAAGTACCCTGATAGGAAGGCACGGGTTCTGTGGTAATAGGGGCACGGGTAACGGTACCGAAGTCCGGTATATCAAATCGTCACCTGCAATAACAGCATCCCTCCCGTTCGATCAGAAACAGGCATCGACAGATCGACTCGAGTAAAGGCGCCTTAGAGAAGATGATGTATGACAAGCCTTTACCCTCGTTTTCACTGCAGATTGACAGACAGGCATACGTAGCCCGAGGAAGGCACACAGAGATATGGCCTGAAGTGTAGTAGTGTAGGTCAGACCGACACCACTCGCATGTCAACTCTCGTAGGTACAGTACAAGTCCAGTCAAGTCAAGTCAAGTCATGCAACCTTACTTTACTTTACCTTACCTTGCCATGCAGAAGACGAACAGGTGCCCTGGATGATGGCTAATAACATTAGCATCGGGCACGTTAGGGTACCACAACTCGAATGTACCATAGTCTGTATGTACACTCCACCTCCCTCACGCTAAGCAAACCCACCGGATCCTCGAGCCATGCCCCCCCTGTCCTGTCGTCCTGCTCCTCTGGGTCTGGTCTACCTAGGTAACGCTATTAGTGGCCCCTACACTGCACTACTATCATAGTACTATGCACTGGTCTCTACTCGTACTGCATACAGTACGCAGTAGTAAGGTTGTCTGGGCTTGGTGGGTGGCTCCTCAGATCCCTCCCTCCCTCCTCCTCCCTCCCGCGCGCACACACCAGCGCCAACGCCTTTTTATTATTCCACCCATTTCCCGCATTCCCGTCGTCTCCCCTCCCCAATCAATCGCCGCCCGCCAGCCAGCCAGAGAGAGTCAGCGAGCGACTTGAAGCGACCTATTGGATTCGATTGGACTGGACTGGGTTTTGACACAAAGCGACCAAGACAAGAAGACTGCGCCCACAGCGCCAATCTCTTCCTCTCTTGCTCCTCCTGTTGCTCATCCCACATCCCACAGCCTACAGCCTACAGCCTCCGCCGCCGCCGCCGCTGTCAGTCAACACAAACGCGACAGTCAATTGCTTCGGCGACACCCCCCTTTTCTCTCTTCACGACACAAACAACCGTTGGCCGACTCTTCACTTGACTCGATAGGGGCAGCTGACAGGAAACGGCACACACTTCAGACAAAGAGTCTTAGCAGCATAGCGCAGGCATCTACAAGCAAGATAAAGAAGACAAGCATTCCGCGGGAGACGACAGAAGAAGGAAACCGACCGAGTACATTTCCCCCACCAAATCGTGCGAGTGCGACTCACCCATTCACCAACCCGCCACATCCCTGAGGTTAATCGAGAGCCAACCTCTGTAACAGACACTTTTCGAGGCAAAGCAGAGGGTATCGCTGCAACCATCGACGACGACGACACTCCATCAGCAATAGCTGCGTGCAACCCGGCCAAATCCACTGAGGTCCCCGCCAGCGCCGGCGTCCGTCGCCTCCTCACACTTCAAAAGGTCCCTAATCTCCATTAAGGTTGAGGGCATAAACAGCATTGACTCGGTTGTGCTCCTTCAATATCTGAACAGTCGCACTGATTCACAGTCACCCGACGGCAGGAGCGACTGAGTCGGCGTAACATCAGGTCTCGCTTTCCAGACTCATTGGCCTGGGTCGGATCGAGAAGCCAAAAGACTCCTGGTTTGAGTAACTGCCAATTTGCCTCACCTCAACCTCCTGAAAGAGGAAGTAGAGAAGGCAGCCGTAACACGATGAAGGTGCGTCATTCAGCCATCCCCCCATCACTCTTCCGTTGTCCTTGTCAGTCATTCACATCGCTCGGCACTGTTGGGCTGAGCTTCCCGTCTGCCTGTCGACGCGCTCTCGCCGCCTCAAATGCGTCTCTGCCACTACATCCATATCCGTTTTCTTTCTCCATGCTCCCTTTTTCTGCTCGCGCAGCTCTGAGGCTTCCAGACGCTCAGCTGAGTCACTTGTTGCACACAATTCATCTGTAGAGAGCGCCAAGCTAATAATCATGCGCGTATTTAAGGCCCTCCGCAGGTCCATCAAAGGGGAGAAGGACCAAAAGGCCCCTCACATCTCCATAGCTCCAAAATCTGCTGTTGCGATTGTTCCTCCGAAAAAGGTACGTCCAAGCAGCGTGTTGGTGCCCCCGTCCTTGCTCTTCATTTCTCTGGAGCGGGAAAAGAGTCATTCGATAGACCCCACCTTGCCTTTTTGTGTGCGATTGTGCGCAATGCTGATGCCCGAGACAACTCTTCAGGTTATTCGAGCGCTTTATGATTACGAGGCGCAATCAACTCAGGAACTGAGCTTCTCTCGAGGCGACTTTTTCCATGTCATAGGGCGAGAGAACGACCCGGACTGGTACGAAGCATGCAACCCCGCGCTCCCAGACGCTCGGGGTCTGGTTCCCGTTGCTTTCTTCCAGGCTCTAGGCCGCACCGAGAGAGACAGCGCACAGTCCGATACAAGCCAGCCACGAACCACTCCGACGACAAAGAACCCCGATCATGACTCTGGTTATGCGGAGACGTCAACACCGTCGGCCGGTGCGATGCCAACTCCCGCGATGAGCCAACGCAACTCCAAGTCGGGAGGCAAGTCAGGTGCAATGGTGTACGGAATCGTGATGTATGACTTCCAAGCGGAGAGGGCGGACGAATTGGAAGCCAAAGCTGGCGAGGCCATAATCGTCATCGCGCAATCGAACCCCGAATGGTTTGTGGCCAAGCCTATTGGAAGACTAGGCGGTCCGGGCTTGATACCAGTCTCATTTGTTGAGATTCGAGACATGGCAACGAACACTCCCGTCCCCAATCCCCAAGACTCCATACGCAGGGCAGGGATTCCGAAGGTAGAGGAGTGGAAGAAAATGGCCGCAGAATACAAGAACAGCAGCATCACTCTTGGCAAGTTTGAAGCAGGCGGAGCACCGCAACAGTCGATGGAGCAAGGAATGGAACGCATGAGCTTGCAACAGGGCGGTGGTCGTACGAGCCAAATGAACGGAGCGAATTATGTGAGTGTGATTTGTTGCATTCTTTTGAAATGGAGACTAACAAACTCCTGCAGCCATCTGGCTACAACTCACAGAGAAACACCCAGAGCCAGAGCCAGATCCAACAAAATCCGTATGCAGCCAGGTCTAACTCGCAATTATTCGCCCCAATTTCCGCACGCATACCCCGTTACTGCTTTGCTGAGGACAAGTATTGGTTTGTTATCGAGGCTTCTCTTGAAGATGGACGGCATTGGGAGCTATCGAGATATTACGAGGACTTCTACGACTTCCAAATCGCCCTCCTCACAGAGTTTCCAGCTGAAGCCGGCAACACAGGCACACAAAAGCGAACGCTGCCGTATATGCCTGGTCCCGTTAACTACGTTACCGACGCTATCACGGAAGGAAGGCTTCACAATCTGGACGCTTACGTGAAGAACCTTCTAGCACAGCCCGAGTACATTTCGAAGTGCAATCTGGTCAAGCAGTTCTTCGCTCCTAGGGAGGGTGATTACGAGATTGACGCCAACACTGCCGGCGAGGAGTATAGACTCTCAAATGGTTCACAGCCGTCATCGACAGACTCGCCAAGAGACGGCGCCTCCCGTCAGTCATCTAGAAATAACCTGAACGGCAATGGCTATTCAGGTCTCTCAGCGGCACCAGCTCAAAGAGGTCCTAACGGCCAGCCTCCCATGAACCGCCAGGCCTCATCTCTTTCTCAACCTTCACAAACATCACTCTCACCTGGTCTAAACCAGCAAACGGCAGCGATGAAGGTCAAGCTGAGCTTCAACGGGGATCTGATCGCTATTCGCGTACCAAACGATATCCAGTTCCGAGACCTGTACGAGAAGATACGAGAGCGTCTGAAGATTCCGGCCGGCGAGCAGATCCAGCTTTTCTACAAAGATGAGGCCACCGGCGACCGGCCGTCAATGATTAGCAACAATGACCTGGACTTAGCTTTGCAACGGAATGAGAAGCTACTGCTCTATGTTGAGCAGGTGTGAGCTGTGATCCAACTGATCAGCTCGATCCTGCTTGCCACCACTGATTTTCTTTCCATTGCCGGCACACACCTCCTGTGGTCGTATTCAGAAGCATACCCCTGGCCAGCTCTTCGCTTTTTGGTCTTGCTTGCCCAACATATTGTCTGCTCTATACAGCTCTACCAGTGTCTCCAACGATATGCAAACATAGGATCTACAACCGCTCGAACGTGGATGCTTAACGTACTGTTTATTAGCTGCGAAGCCACATTCCAGTGCACCCCACATTCGCTTTCGAAATTGCGGGCTTGAGGCTTGTACCTACAGATCCGAATTTCTCATACCCAGATGGGTTTTCTATTTCTTGGACTGGTTGCGCTGTGGAAGAGAGGTTGGGATGAGCGCAAGCAAGCATTCATGATGGATTCGTTCTATAGGATATTCCCCAAGGGGCGGCGTCTCGGGTTGATATTTCTCATCCTTCTCTCTTCATGATGGATATGTAGGGGAGATACCGTTCCGTTCCCATATTTTAGTCTTTTTATTATTTTTCATTCTAGCCCCTTTTCTTGGAGGACATTTTTTTCTGAAAGGGATCGATAACGATTGGACAGATGCTAGGATATTTATACCTAGGGAGGGAAAGATGGGGGACTAAAGAGAAAAGGAGGATATCCGGACTGTATGGAATGGACGGGTGGGCGGATGATGAGCGGTTGATGGGTAGTATTCCGAAAGAGACGGATTCGAAATAGGGCCTCATGAAGACATCACTCAATCATCAGTCTTTTTGGTGATTGATCGATTGATGGGGCTGGCTTCACCAAGACATGATTAGGACGAAGTATATGAAGGAGCGCAATTCGAGGAATCAAAAGTTCGTAAATAATGTGCTCTTGGGACATAGTGATTTCATGTGAAGAACCAGTTGCTTTTGAAACCATTAATAATTGTGATCGGCCAGGTTGGCAGCAGCTCATTCATTCATGATCAAGTCTTTCAATTCGTACAACTTTCTACACATTCATGCAGATTTTCCTATGGAGCGAAGCGCACTGCTTGACTTGCTGAGGCGAAGTAGCCTCAAGCTAAGGCCATACAAATGCAAAGCAAATTCTGTGGTAGCCCAACCCCCTTTTCCCTCCTATGCTTTGGTGACCCCTGAAAGCCTGGTATACGCATAACCGGAAGTGAGAAGAAGCTAGAAAAGAAAAAGAAAAAAAAAAACCCTTTCATGAATCATGACGATGGTCCTCTATCCTCGTCTAGCACGTGTGATGGGTAGTCATCACTACCCAGCAAGCTTCCCTGCTTGTGGGCCGCAGGTACCTAGAAAGCAGCATCAAAAGCAACATCCCTGCCAAACGCCCGGTTTCCTCCCTGTTCAATCAATGGTGATGGTGATAATGATGAGAAAGACCATGACGACGGCGCCCCAGGGACAGTCGGGTGGTATGATCCCGCTGGAGATGGCACGGCGGGTGATGAGTCCTAGTCAACGACCACATGCGAAGACATGTGCTCGACCGCCTCCTTGATGGTGCGCAGCATGCGCTGGTTGACGCAGAAGGGACACCGCATCGGCCGCTCGTGGGAGGACAGGGGCCCGTTGGCCGGGATGGGCGTCAGGGTGAGGTCGTCCGCCTGCGAGTACCGTCCGCTGGGAGGGGCGCTGGGCGGCGGCGGCGGCCCTACGCTCGCGCGCACGGGCGTGGGCGTGGACGCCAGTGCACCGGCCGCCGCGTGCTGTGCGTATGCCTGGCCGGCGAGGCCCATGAGAGGCGGCAGTCCGCGGTCGGCGCGCTCTCGCTCGGCTCGTGCCTCGGCGGCGTTGGCCTCGGCTTCGGCCTCCTCCTGCTGCATGGCGCGGAGGGCGTTTTGCAGCACGACCTCTGGATCGTCGTCGCCGTACACCTCGCCTTCGACGGGGGCAGGGGGCGGCGGCGGTAGCGGGTCTCCGTTGATGGGCGGCGGCTCGTGCTGCTGGTGGTGGTGGGTCGGGTGAGGGGTGCCGACCATGCGATGCACGATCTCGTCGCGCACGCGCGCGCAGGTGGTGAGGCTGGGCTCGACGCCGACGATGCGATGGACAGAGTCCCGGATGGCAGCCGGGGAGGTGTCTGCGCTGATGTTCATGAAGCGCGGGACGGTGTCGACGAGGTAGGGGATGTCGTCTCCCTGCGTCGCGGTGCTGCCATGGCGGCGCTGGCGACGGATGAGCAAGCCGTAGCGCTTCTTGAAGCGATGGATCCAGCCGGGAGAGAACTCGGGCGGCTGCTCGTCCTTGTATCTGGGCAGTTCGGAGAAGATCGACTTTGCCTTCTCAGCCAGCTCCTCGTTGGACGGCTGGCGGCCGCTGTTCACCATGGACTGGTGCCATAGCAGCACCAGCTTCTCGACATCGGGCCAATTGCCGAATCTGAGGCGCGAGCCAGACAGCTGAGGATCGCCGTCGAGGCGGGCGTATTTGGGCGACAGCGAATGCGACACGGTGGACTGGCTGATTGTCTGGTGATACTGGCCCAGGAACCACTCGATGCACGCCTTGTGAGAAGGGCGGACGGTCTGCGCATTGGCCCATCTACGGAGGGCACGACGCTGGTCGAGGGTGAGGGAATGGCGCTCTTTGGGGGAGCTGGCCGTGGTCGCAACCGTGGCCGGAGCCGTGGCGGACATGGCGGCGAGCGGCGGGAGAACGAGCGACTCCGTTTTTTATTTTTCGGCTTATGGAGTTACGGCGATGATGGGGTCGGCGATTCAATTCGGCGGGTGATGAGGATTTCGGGATTAGCGACGGATGGCGATGGATGGTAAGGAGGAATTGAATAGTCGGGGCAATGGAGCGTTGGTGTTGATCGTTGTAAAGAGGCTTCTCTAGCAGGCCTGCTGTTACTGTGCGCGTCCTGGCAAATTGGAAAAGCGGCGGGCGACAAGTGAGCTAAGATTCGGCTCTGTGCTCCAGCAAGAAAAGAGGTGGCGGGGAGCATATACCTGGGAAAAACTCGGCAAAAAGCAAGCGCATTTTTTTTAGTGTTTCGCCTTGTGTCACAAGTGTGGGAGCCAGATGTACTTATGAGGGCAGTATTAGCCTGCAGTAGCGTTAAGTCCTTATTAACTCTTTGAAATTTTATGCAGAACCGCATAAACCCATCTAATGGATCAGCCACTTACACACATGATGCCCTCTTGTTAAAAGTAATGCATGCAGCCATGTAGCATAACTCACACAAGCGAAGTGCATAATCTACACCAGGTGAGACCCCAGTAGGCCAATACGGGCAACTCAAATTACTAGGTAGGTCAAGGAACATCAATCTGATGTGTCGGTTCTGGCAACCTTCCTCGCTGGGAAACTTCCTTTCTCACAAAGCATTTCATCTGATATGCAATATTATAGAAGGGTCACCAAAGCCTAAACTTGTAAAGACTTACCGCACATGGTATCTTCATGTCACCAAAAGGAAGGATATCTTGAGAAAAGTCTCATATAAGGTTATCATCTATCAACACCTATCCCCTGGATCACTTTTAGCTACACAAGTCCTATCCTGCCCTCTAACGCCAGTCATGGCCAGATACAGTCTGGCGCTCAAGTCCAAATGCATCTACCGTTGTGGGGTATCAACAGGAGAATGTAAACTGCCGTCAAACAATTGCAACCGACAGTCGGAACGCCGTTTGATGCAACAGCAGAGATAGTCGGAAAAGATCCCCATCCTCCGGCGACAATATCTGCCACGAAAATCGTAAACCACCTAAGAGGCAGTCGATCCTATCCATGAGCGACCTTGAGAATACCACTGAAGCCCGTCCCTCACAGAATATTGACAAAAGTTGAGAGGAGACAGTACTACAAGGTCTGGGATAATTGATAATCGAGGTTAGAAAGAGTTGCGTCAATAGTCGACTTTACGGAAAGGGTCTTCGAGATAGAGCTCGATATTTGAGAGAAATGCGACCGGTGAAAGGGAATCTTGTCGAGTACAAGAGTCCCTTTACTTATGAAAATGGGCAACGTTGATCGCCGAAGCGGAGATCGACGGTCTATAAAGATAATGGAAGGGTAGGCTGGGTATATGGTATCAGGCGAGGATTGGGACGGGTCCGCGTATAGCAAAAGAGGAAAAGTAAGCAAGAAGAAAAAGACGCGGAAATGATCAAATCTGGCCCTTGATGTCAACTCTGCGGAAGGCTTGAGATCTGGCGCCTTCGAACGTTTGGCCGGCCTTGCCAGAAAGAAAATAGATGTCGGCATTTCGTTCTTCAAGCAGATGCTGGCCGCCATGGTCGATAACGAACTGCGCCGCATCGACATCCGACTCAAAACCAAGCTCCTCAGTGATGAAACGAAGCTTCACATCTGGTTTGTATCTGATGAGAATGTTAGCATCACGTGTCAAGGTGGGGAGAAGCAGGGTGAGAACTCACGCTTTACAGATGTTGCACAGAGCTGCCAGGCGTTCGCGACCAACAAACATGTCCATCAGGTACGCACCCATGTTAGGAGTGTCCAGATAAAGCTGGAAAAAGCGATGGTAGTTGCCCAGCGCCAAGGCTGACCGGACATCCAAGGCATGTTTGACTGCTCGCTCCTCCTTCTCTGCTTTGGTTAGATCCGCAAGAACATCATTCAGCGCCAAGCGGTTGGCGGTGTGAATGAAATACAAGATACGGTAGGCCTTGAACTCGATGGGGTTTCCCTTGAGACCCTGCTGATAGAGGGCCTTCAGCTGGGTCTGACACTGATTATACTCACCGAGGTCCCCCTTCTCCAAGGCAATCCGGGCGTGGATTTCGTAGACGGATACTGTGAAATCATTCTTGATGCGCTGCACTGTGAGATCCTGACGCATGGACTTGAACTGATCACAGATGTAATTGTAGTTGCTCTCCTTCCTCCACTTCTTCTTGAGAAGATCCAGGGTCTGGCGTAAGATGCGTTCCGGGCGTACGTTGGCCGGGTTCGGTGCAGAAGTGAGTCGAAGATACCTTTTCTCGAGTACTTCGCACGTACCAACAACGGGACCAGGAGTGGGCTCCGGGCTTGGAGACTTGTACGCTGACTTATATTCATTCTCGAAGCGTCGTTGACGCTTCTCCTGCTGCTTCTGAAACTTACTACTCTTGGGCAGCGGTTCGTCCATGGCACGGCGCTTGTCGGCGGAAGGGTAAGTGATGCGATCCTCGAGTGAACTACGACCATTGGCAGTGGCACGCCACGGGGCATAAACCTGGGCATTGTCGTCTTCGGCAGTCAAGTCACTGGATTTTCGCTTTTTCGAAGTTGTGGCATTTGGCTGGACAGCGCTGGCTTGGGCAAGTCGGGCGGCCCTCTCATTCAGGATCAGCTGCTGGGGCAGCGGCATCTCATCCCAGTTGATGCTGTACATCAGTCCGGCCTCATTAGCATGGGAGATCGTCTCCTTCAACTTCGCCTCCATTTCGGCGCGGGACACGGAAGGATCCAGGTTCGACGGAATAAAAGACCGCTGGACGTAGCTGCGTACAGAATCGGGCCACTCAATCTTCTTTTTGGCGGGTTCGGCTCCAGCTGGGGTAGCCATGGTAGGAGTGAGATTAGTTGGCGGTGAGGGATGAATCTGAGAGGGAATCTGAGGAGCAGCGTAGTGAGGAAGCGGTACGCCTGGGAAAGGCGGTGGAGGGACTGGATACGATTGACCGAAGCTTTGTCGGACTTGAACAGGTGTGTAGGCTGGGGCTAGATAGACAGCGAATGTTAGCAGATGAGCCCGACGAAGAGAAGGACGTGTCGGTAGGCATCTACGAGACGACTGACTCACCTTGGTAAGCGTAACCTGGTGGTTGGGTGCCAGGCGGCGGCGGAACCGCTGTCCAACTTGGCATCATGCTGACGACGTGTGCACAGTCGAGTTGTGCACGAAATGGCGATCGCTGGATTTAGAAAAAATTAGTAGTCTCAGTAAAGATGATCGCGATGCTGATTGTAGTGTGTCGCAGATGGCAGAAGGGCGCTTCCTAGGTGTGGTGATGGAAGGCAGAGTTGGGGGTTTGAGAGAACAAAGGCGAAAAAGGTGAAGCGGAGAGACAGTCCGGTAAGCGACTCGATTTTAGGTTGTGTTACGCGCGAACAGCGCACTAATCAGATCCGTCAAGGGAAGTGCCGCCTCAACAACTACTCTGATTACCTAAGCCCCCACTGATAAGCCGATATCCTTCTAATGAGCAGAGATCTGAGAGGTGCCCTGATACTCGCGAGACTACGTCAACCCTTGGCTTCTATTCCGGGAACTGCAAAACTGTCCTTCAACCTAGCAGCGTGCCAGCGTTAGGGCTTTCTTGCCTGCCAGATATGACGAATGTTCCTAAAGCAGATCGACCTGACCACCGCCCTGCGGCCGGCCTACCTCCCAGATGAAGTCCTTCTCTTTGTGCAAGATAATGTGGGGTTATACGAGGGGTGAGTCTGGCATGGCGAGGTGTCTCTTGAGGTCTTGCAAGTCGCTAAACTGACTGTGCTTCAGGAAGTATAAGCTTCCGAACCAGCAGAATGGACAGGTCTACCTGACATCTCATCGTGTTTGCTATGTCGACAGGGCAGATCCGAGAAAGTACTCCGTAGCTCTCGACTTGAAGGACGTCGAGCGGTACGAATTCTATGTATGAGGAACATTATATTGCTCTATTGATCTGTCGCTAAAGCCCTGTCTAGGCCGGCTTCTTGAAGTCTTCAGCAAAGGTCACCTTGATTCCGAAACCAGCGAAACGTACCTCCTTCCAGCCAAGATCTCCCGCAACCGGCGCTATACCTACGAGAAGTAACACTGCTTCGCCCGTGCAACGAGGAGATAGCCCTTTTCGCCCTGCGTCGGTGGACCCGACACCAGCAAGCACGGCAACATGGGTCTGCACCATATGTAGCTTTTCGAATCCTGTTCCCTCCAACTTTGATGCCCAGACGGCGAACGCGCATACACCCCTCCCGCCATGTTTAGCATGTGGGATCAAACCGGCCCTCACGCATGTTCTCAAGGCAGCAATTTCCAATGCCACGAGCAGACAATCTGTCGCATCTCCTCTTCCCTTACGCCCGCGACCACAGTCAGCCAGCATCGGTAATTTGTCGGCTGGTCCCGAACAGAGTGAAGCTCAGGGGCAAACTAATGGGCTTCCTAAGTCTACAGATCCCGATGCTTCCTTCCAGTGTCCTCGTTGTACATTTCTCAACCACCCCTCGCTACTGTCATGCGAGATATGCGGAGCGCCACTGATCTCGCACGATGTCCCATCAGATGTCTTACAACACAGCCGACCGAACCCGGAGCGGACTGAATCACCGGGACCAATGCTCAACTTAGGTGCTGCGACGGGCCTGGAAAATCCGGAAAGTGTGAAAATATCTTTCCGTAATGGTGGTGAGAAGATATTCTACGAACGACTTAAGGGGTCCATGACGCAGCGGAAATGGTTGCTTCAAGGAGCTCCACCGATACCCAAATCTAGCAGGTTAGGGGGAGATGCGACGTCATCAGCCTCGTCAGCAACAAACGGAGAGCCCCGGAAGAAGACCGTTGGGATTGCAGGTCTGGAGCAGCGGGGGCTGGATATGCGTAAGAACAATGAGCTTGTGATCGGCAGTGCGTTCGAAGATCTAGAGGCTTTGATGGCCTCTGCCAAGGAGATTGTTGCGCTTGCCGAGACCTTCTCAAGACAGTCGAATGGCGGGACCGGCTCATCAGAAGCGAATGCTCTACTCGCCGAGTCAGCTAGCCAACTTGGGCTGATCACTACAAAAGATATTGTCGGTGGTGGGAGCAGCAACGAGTCGTTGTACTTGTCAGAACTCGCGCGGAACGTTGCTGAATTCCTGACGGACGACGCGAGAGGCGTGTTGAGGAAAGCAGGCGGGATCATAAGCTTGGTCGATCTCTGGGCGATGTTTAACCGCGCGCGTGGAGGTGTAGAGCTTGTAAGTCCAATGGACTTTGAGAAGGCGGCTGCCCTCTGGGAGAAGTTGAAGTTACCAGTTCGTCTAAGGACTTTCAAGAGTGGAGTGATGGTCGTCCAAGGTAGAGACCGCACTGATGACACAACCATCAAGACCCTGCTGGCTTGGCTGAGAGACTTGCATGATTTCCCGCCCGAGCGAGAAGTGCCATGGGATTGGCAAGAGTTTGGCCGAGGTGTCACCGCTCAGGATGCTGCAGAAAGATTTGGCTGGAGTATTGGTGTCGCAGAAGAAGAGCTAGAAATGGCAGAAGAACGAGGCGTTCTGTGTCGAGAAGAAGGCATTGAAGGCTTGAAGTTCTGGGAGAACTACATTGACACAGGCGAGGGTCGCACAAGAAAGGATGAGGCGACTGTCGAAGCGGAAAGGATTGTCAAAGCATTAAAAGACAGCGGGTTTATATGAGAACTTTATAAAGATTTATCATTGTGCTCAGGCACGTTCTAAAGACAAGGCCCAGGACCTCTGAGAAAGGGTAGAATATTTGAATCCTTGCCAGTATCCCTCTATATCCTGTCCCAACCTGTCTCTACTCATACAAATCTAAAGTGGGGGAGATCTAGCCTTTGACCCCAACCGAGACAGTTCCTGACTCCCAACGCCGCCGGCTCTTAAAAGCAGAAAGACCACACTTTACAGGGCACATCTAGTCCGACCAGTTTATACTAGTTTCTCCATAAGGCCACGACGAACCTTGACATTAACCACGCCACCAACACCGTAAGCAGGAACAATCCTACATATACGGGCGGCCACACTAATAGCCCAGTTCTTCTGGACCTGAAGCCAGCGGTCCTTCCATCCCAGCAGGCCTGGTCGGTTATACATATCCAAGCCGAGCAGATGGGGCGGCGTGGACATCAACTGCACCGCTGCTGGTGCAACAAACTGCACTATCGTGTGCCCACTCACCAACTTCTCGACCTGCTTGGGCAAGAATTCCGTCACCACCGGTCCCATGAGCAGCGGGACGTTGAAGGATGCGAATATTGTTATACAGTCGCGGAGCGCGAAGAGGGAATAGCTGGAGAAGGGCACGCGGCTGACGACGCCAGCGGGGCCGAACATGCGCGCGTACACCTGGTCTTTGTATATGCCGAGACAGACATTGGCCGTTGAGGACGATACGAACTTCGCGGGGCCGGCTGTGACTGTTGTGGCCGGCTTGTTCTTCACTGTTGATGTGGCCGTGTCGAGACTGTTCGCCGTGAGATAGGTTCCACCGTAGGTCATGAAGATGAGGGCCAAAGGTTTCGAGAAAAGCATCGTGTGTGGTCGGAGGAAGAGGGTGCGCAAAGAGGCCTTGACTGAGGTGAGGAGGGTTGCTCGGCCGGAGGCATTCTCCATGACGGATCTGAAGTATTGCGCGTTAGCAAGCAGCGCCTGGATCCTGGCTGCAGAGTAGACGCAATAACTTACTTGTCAATAATGGAGACTACCGGGGCAATCAGAGCAGCTGCTGACGCTGCGGCAACAGCATCAACACCAAGCCTGAGGCCCAGGTTCTTGGTGTTCCATTTGCGCTCTAGCTTAGCGGCCATGTCGATCTTTGGGGTCGGTATGGGCAGCTTTGCGGGAGATTCCAGCTTGAATTGGGGTGTCACAGCACTCAGCTTGTCATCGCGTTCTGGCATCGTGAACACCGCAGCTCCCGGTCCAGTTTGCGCGGGTGCTTAGTCGAGACTGGCTGACCGGACGGATTACTTGAACAAATCCCCGGCGACTAATTTGTGCTCACCAACAGACAGAATAACACCCTGAAATAGAAAAAAACGTGGATTTCTATGTCTATGCCATTATACGAGGCAGGTTGGGGTTCAATCTGTGCTATCACAGTGTCGTGAAAGCTTCAATTTTGCAGTATCAAAGTGTAGATACACGAAGATGTGCAGGTAAATTGCAGTGACTCCAAAATTTCCAATGAGCTTGCTCTGAATACTCAGCTTACACGAGCTTAACCCGATACCGGAGATAATTACAGCGATGACCCCGAGCTTCGGGGGCCAGAGCGCCTGGAGCAGCCCCCGTCACTGGAGTTTTGTGGGGGCTGTCACCCCTGAAAGACCTTGAAGGTGGGGGTCAGCTATCTCTGTGTCTCACTCAAGGAGCCTCCTTGTTTACGAGCACACATTGTTTCTTTTGACGCGCTCAATAACACACACGCAGACTCCTTTCCGTTTCTGGATTCCATTTGCTAGCTTTAAGTTATATCCAATGGACTGAGAGAACCATATGTGTTCTATCTACAATGCTACAAAGATGCAATTCAGTGAAAGTGGGCTGGGCGATGGCCCACTCCCTCAGCAAATTGGTCTGTCTCCGTTTACCACGCCATTTTAATCCTTCTTGGCCGTCACGGCCGTTGCGCTTCCAGGGGGCTTCGGCGCTCGGGGCCGATCAACAACATCAAGTCTGGGCTTCGGCGCGCCGGCGGCCATCATACAGACAGACTTCGGATTGTGCCGATTAATGTCGGAAAGCATGTTTGGTTGTTGTCCGAGACATAGTAGGCTTCCTGAGATGAGCTCTTCTTCTGGCTTCTAATTAGGGAGATGCGGCTTATTGCAGCCTCTGTTCAGTGCCCAAATATTAAGTTTGGCCTTGTTTTCGCTTCTCTCGGGTATCATGATAATGTTCTTCTACGGAAAGCCATTTGTTGTGAAAGGCAAGGATCCTCGCAAGTCCAATTCTTCCTTATGAGATTGCCGTAGAAGTGGTGACACGAGCTCTTGCCAACGCATGTTACTTCTGCTCCTTTGCTGCTTCGTGGTATACGGTTTTGATGAACTCGAAGCCTTCTTCAGTCTCAACCCACGCAATCTTCTTTAGAATTTGCTGCCATGGCCAAGCGGTCATCGGCTTGCCGCTATTTCTCCAAACCCAGATCCAGTCATCCAACCAATCTTGGTTCTGGGTCGTCAGTTTACGAGATGCATCACTGGCGTCTTCCAGCTGCACACCGTACGGGTGCATTAGTCCTACGGTTAGTGCCAGTGCTGCAGCCGCTATCCTAGCAATCCAAATCTCGTCCGGCAACCTCGAGGTGTGTAAGTGAGATGGAACAGTCATAACCGGCCTACTGCTTCCACCCTCGTGTGCCGTCGACTCGGGGTTTGTAGGTCTTTGTGTTTGGGTTTGCCCTGTTCTCTCGTTCTTACGCTGATTGTACAGCCATTTGAGTATGATCACGTCCAGACGCTCCGCCTCGCCACCTGCCTTTGGCCTTGAACCCGTCATCTGGTCACGGAGGAATTCTATGGCAAACAATTCGTAGAAGTATGCGGCCTCTGCCCATAATGACTTGTGGCTTGCAGAAGGAGGCAGTTGCTTCGAGTCGTCCTTGTTGGAGCCACCATAGGGCAAGTTCCACGCGGTGGCGAAGATCATAGCAAGAGGCCTATGATGACATGCATCGATTAGCTTGGTGATGAGCAACAGGCACGCTGTACACTTACATGATGGTTACCCTTCCAAGGATCCAGCCTGAAAGTAACTGACCTGAGCCTTCATATATGTCCATGATCTTGAACAATCCCTTCAAATGGGCTTCTGCTTCGTCGTACTCACCATTATCAGCCTATTGCGCTCATCACTCGTAAGCCTCTAATTTTTGATAGCACGAGGGATGAAGGCATACATTTGCCAGGACTAGCCCGGATACAATACAGCCCATCCAGCCCGGGATGCGAGGAGACTGGTCGATTTCATCTTTGACAGATTTAATTATTTCGAGCTTGTGATAAGTGAACGTCTCGCGCAAATCTCTTCTAGATGGCCTGGCTAGAGAGGTGTGACCAGCTGCAATAAGTAACGCTGTTTGGTAGAATGTCGGGTTCCCAAGACTTATGTCAATAGGTTGGGAAAACCCAAAGAACTTCCGAATTTGTGTTCGATAATGTATGACTTGTAATAGCAGGTCATGTTAGTCGCTCTGCCAAGAAGATGCAGGTGTAAGCTTGTTCATGGGGGCCGTCCTCCCGAAAGCAATGCGGCACAGGCCGCTGGAGGGTATAAGACATACTATGATTTGAGAGCTCCGAAGACAGATACGGCAACTTGATAGATGATACATCAAAGGGATCTGAGGAGGCAGCAGACAGCAGCGTGGTCGGTCCGCTTGTGTGTTGGCTCTCCTCGATTTGATTGATATTATCAGAGGCAAGCAAAGTGGTGCGATAGATGCATTCTTGTCCTCGAACTAAACAACTGGTGCTATAGAACCCCTGATTAGTGATAAAGTGGATGGCAATTTGCCTACTCTTGCTTCTGAGTGGTCGCGTGAATTATACGCAACCTGCGTTAGGTCCTGCAAGGATACCACAGGTAGCCTATGCAGCCGCATACAGATCATGACGACAAGCCACAACAGAGTAACGAAAACATCCAATCGAGACACGGCGAATGGAGACCAACAGAGAGATACAAGGAACATACCACAGTGGTCTTCGTTCATCACACCGTTTATGCCTCGCTTTGCAAGGCAAGCAGCCGCCGCGGCTCTTCCTGTGGGTTTTCCGCTTTGGTGCAGCAGCGGCGGGTTCTGCGACCGACTGTGAATCAGAATTCCCTGATCGAGGGCGAGCTGCAATAATAGTCCCGAGCTGCATCACGACTTGGATGTTGTCTTGTTCCAAGAGATCAACGTATTAACAACCCATGCTGGCTCCCTTAACCACCTCTTAGTCTTGGAGTGGAGATGAAATTGCTGGACGGCCGCTGGCATAACAAATACGGCATATTGAGTCTAATGGTCGTTTGCTTTAGCCATTAGAAACGAGGCCATTCGATTTCTCATTCCCTAATGTGAGTCTAGTTGATACCATGTGCTGAACATACGAAAGGCGGTAAGCAAGGTTTGGACTGCAGGTACCCAAGAACCCCCGCCCGATAAATGATGCACGTGATGAAGGTATCATTGCGATATTATCTTCGGTATTGCCGGGCATTAGGTCCATCCGGAATACAGACTGCATTGATGGTGTAGGCTGTATGCGATTCTTTTGTGTCACTAAAAAATAATCGCAGTATGCCATGTTGGACGAGTGTCAAGCTCAATAACTTGTTGATAAATTCAAGATTATGTGGTAGTAATGACTTTGCAAGTGGTCAGTTCAAGCACATGTCTTCAATAGATAATCAACATCAATTTCAGAATACATGATGCCTTCTTTCCAAGTCGTTGGAATCGTCAGTGTAGCAAATTTAGCCAGAGCTATACGCAGTTTCGGTCCGTTCGTCAACGTTCAAATGGGCATATTTTTGAACGAGATTTTTAAGTCCGTGTGAATCAAGATCTTTCTTTTTCCTGACGACACTGACTGGCCAGTGGCTCCGCACAGCTTGGACCATAGCCTGCTTGTGATCTGCCTCGTCTTCATCGAATTTGATCGTGTTTTTGAGTAGATTTGCTTCTTGTACGCGCATCCGTCCGCGAATGACCCGGAACAAAGCATCTGCGAGATAATGGTTCCGACGCTGACTGTATTAACCCTGCGCAACCAGTATGAGTGTGGACCGCAAGTCTTCGAGCTGGGATGCTGGAGTCTGCTCGTCAATGGCATCAAGGCATTTATACCCGGAAAGCACGAGCGGTATACATATAAAGAGATCCATGTAATCGAATCCATGGCGAAGATAATACAGTCGGATGAGAGTCTGAAGATGTTTGCTGGCATCGGCAACCAACTGCTGTGGAGATGGCTCTTGATTTGTTTCAATGTCGAGTAACGGTTCGTAAAGGCAAAGGATCATGTTTTGGTAATACATGCTGGCGTCGTGGAGATGATTAGCAGGAATAAACGAGTAGAGTAATTGGTGTCACCAGCATGTGGCTTTTCTCAGCAGATGGGCCTTGCGATACTGGGATGCTCACTGAAGTTGCAACTGGCTGGGAAGTACGATGGTTTTTGGTAGAAGTGAGCCTGGTAAGCCATCAAACCAGTGGTTTAATCGCGTGTATAACTCGTTGGCTTTGTCAAGCGTCACTCCCAATATGCTTCATGGCAAAACGCATTCATGATGACCCGAAATTGGCACTTTGCCCTGAAGAGCTGACCAAAATAAGATGGCGAGATGCTCTGGTTTAATGGGTACTTGAGCCATATTTCCCCATACCATTTTGCATCTTCCGATGGGTCTGGCAGTGTCACGTCGGGTGGCTTTCTAAGTAGTGGAGGATGCATGAAGGAGAATCCGACAAGCCTGTCTTAATAAGCAGCCGAGCAAGCTATTGACTGGAACACTCACGTCTCCCAACTGTACAAAGCCCATGTGGTGAAGGCTCTTCCACTGCGTAACCTGTGGTCTCGTTCGACTATATTGCTGTCAAAGAGGCGAGTCTCATGAGCCAATTCAATAGACTGGACCCTGTATGCTTGGCTGATCTCGTTTAGACCACATAGGTTACAGAAGACATTGAAGAGTATGCCGGCTTGTATTGTAGTAATACACGGTTCGGCGGCCTCCAACTCCCAGATACGTCTTGCTTCAGCAAGGAAGCGGTAAAGTAGTGTATGGGGATTCCAGTACTCCGCGCGATTCGAGAATGCCGAATAGCAGACCCAGAGCTGATTAGAGAGGCCACTTACAAATCACAGCAACACCGTACGCAAGAATATGCAAGGACTATGCTGACAAGTAGTGATGAGAAGAAATCCTCTCGCTGTGTAGCCATATCTTCTAAAAATAGTCCTTCTGGAAAACTGCTATGAATTGAAACTCACAACGAAAGAATACTCTGAGTAGATCTCGCATGAGGACGTCGTCATCACATACACCGGTCCACAACGAGGGTTTCGCATCAGAGAGACGGGGCTCGACAGCTTGTGCAGCGTGAAATGGTTTGAGATACAGATCCCGATACTCAGCGGATTCCAGTCTTGTGAGAGGCGTAGAGTGCGTGTGCTCTGAGGCCTCCGAGCATTGGGTCGGAGAGAATGGCGATGCACCCTCGTAAATCATGGAGCTCATGTACGGGTTACTCAAGGTCAATTCTTTCAGCATTTCCGATCGGTACGGAAACCAATATCGAAATCGTGTCTCAGGCGACACAGCTAGCTGAAGCAAAAGGTCGCCGGCCCTGACTTGGTTGAGTACTGTTGTTATATCAATTCCATGTCTGATTCTCCGCAGTACTTCCTGAGATTCTTGGCTAGGCAAAGTTCTCAAGAGCTCAATCATCTCCTCATGTATCGTCACGCGACCTTGCAAGATTTCATGACTTCGTCTGAGAGCTTGTGAAGACGTCTCTCCTGGTTGTGTGGCATACTGGCAATCGATCTGCCGCTGAGATCAGCGACAACATTTCGGTCGTTCACCAGTGCACTACCAGCAGACTAAGTCGCACCATCAAAATTACTCTGGAAGTTATCACTCACTTTGGTTTTCTGCCTGCGGCATGCCTGACAAGCTGCTGCAACGTTGTTATTCCTTGAACGTTTTGAAGGCGGACCAGTCATGGACAGCCCCGCCCGATGATGACCTGCTGGCAAAAGACGGCGCAATGGCCGGTCTTTATTGAAACTCGCTCAGATATGTGAGGCTGTTCTAGAACCTAGGTGTGAGTAACTCATCCACCTATAGTGTGTTTGTGCTGTCCAAAGCTCCTGCTGTTGCTCTCAAGATTGGCGCAGTAGAATTGAAGCTGTAGTTTGCACAAGGCTCGAGGTTGCGTAAAAGTGATGTCATTCGTCATCCAAAAATGCAATTCATCGCCCAATCACCTACTTATCCTCACTTTGAGTATTAGTTTTAATGAAGCTTTGAAACTTAAGAATTTATTTCAAATATTTGTAATTCCTCATTTGTCATTCATGAGCTACATCGTACTGATTGGCACGAAACAGCATGTCGTGGTAATATATGTATATACATAAGGGATGCTCATACGCAAACAGCCAAGCGGTCTATGAGTACCTAATTTTCCTGTATCCTTTCTAAAAGACAATATCTATAGTGAATAGGTGCGAAGAGAGGTTTTACCAGGTGAACTTCATCAACGCTGGGTTTAACAAGACAGGTAAGAAGAAATGACTGAAGACCACGCAAGCGAGCGGAAATATAGCGATGAGTGTATCGATTCGCCAGAGAAAAGGAAAGGCGTAGACGCCGCAAATGATCAGGGCAATCATGGCGATGCAAAAGACAAAAACGAATTTGAATCGCCGAGCGATCATCGGCATTTCAATGAAGAACGAGGTATCGCTAACCTCTTTCGCGGTGGCACCCCAGCTCATGTCGATAGAGAACATGTGAGACAGGATGGCTTGGCAGACGTGCATCGAAATGCCTCCAAGGAAGACAAAGAGCAGTGGGATCCAGCGTGAACAGATCCATAATTGATGGAAGAAGCCAAGACCCTCGCCACGGTAGCGGACGACGGCGAGTGAGAGGTTGCCAGCGCCAGAGAAGACCACGATCAAAGCGACCCAAACACGCCAGCTGTTCATGTAGTAGTGATCAAGGTGGCCGTTCAGCCATCCAATGAGGAAGTAGTTCAAAAGAGTGCCGAGCCAGGCATATCCAATGGCGTAATAAGTTCCAATATATGCCAGAATAGAGACTTTTGATCCTAGGGGCATATTGGAGAATAGAAAGCGTTTGAAGAGAGGGGTAAAAATACCCTTTTTCCACCAAAGCTTGACAGGGTAGAATAGAAGCTCGTTACAGCCGTAAGCGTATTTTTCCCAGCGAGCAAGTTCATCGTAAACGGTAAGAGAGACACCTTCTTTGAACTCGTCGCCGCAGTAGGCTCCCAAACGGATGTGGTAACCCCTGGTTTGGAGGCGGAGAGAAATATCGAAGTCCTCAGAGACATGGGATTCTGACCAAAACTTCTCATAAGGGGTGGTGGAGTTGGGATCATTCTCGTAGAGTGGGTTGTCTACGGTCTCGAAGCTGGTCTCCTGTAAGGCGGACCAGCGAAGAAATGCGTTATGACCAACAAAGGGAGAAACATCCCCGTTGGCGACAGCATAGCGAATGGCAGTATAAATGAGATTGGTGAAAAAGGTGATACCCTTTTCAAAATAGCTTGTTGTGACGTTCATGACGCCAGAGGAGAACTGAAGAATGGCGACCTGTGGGGATTCTTCGAGTTCACTGACTGCATCGATCATACATTCCTCAGGGATACGTGTGTCAGAGTCGACGATTAGAATGTAGTCGCCAACACGGATGTTGCCTTCGGCCCATGCACGGCCCAATTCGTCATCGAGCACTTCGGTGAGGCATCTTTGGTATGCCTCCTCCTCCTCGTGCTGGGTCCAGATAACGCCACGGTCAATGTTGACTAGTTTATCTTCCACCTTCATGCTTATTTCCAGAGCATAGTTCATGTTGGATGCTTTCTTGAACTTGCCTCGTCGGATGAACTTCTGCAGTCCTTCACCGTCGGGGTTGTGTTTAGGTCGAGCCACCCAGCCAATGTTGTGGGCCGTGTAGTAAGCTCGACGCTCTACAGCCTCTGCTGGAGAAAGTAGCTGCATACCATCGTCATTCATGAAGATATTTGCAGTGCCGCCGTGAGATTCATAGTTGCGGATAGCTGCTTCAAGGGAGTTTACAGTCGGTACAATGACTGCTTCGAGACCTTCCTTGTAGACAGGACACTGAACTGTGACATGCGGTAGTGGTCCATTTTTGATATTTAAACGCTTCACTGCGTTTGCTGAAAAGAATTTTGAGTTTGTCTTCATCTGGCTGACGGGACCGAGGAGTTGAAAAATGGTGTTGATGAGAGATTGGCAAAAGAACTTGATAAAGTTAGCAAGGATGATCCCTGAACAACGAGAACCGATCGATAAACTTCAATAGAGCTTTTGCGAATGACTTACCAGACTGACGAATATCTGCAGTGGTGCAGTTACCAATAGAAACAAACGGTACCAGCTTCCATCAGTTGCTATCTCTTGTGCCAACTCCGCGCAACCCAAACCAATCAGAGTTAGTACGAGAGCAACAGTTAGGGCACAAGTACAAGCGTTGATTAGGATCGTTGGTCGTCTCTTTATCGCCCCAACTTCCACATCGGAATCTTGGTCACCGCTGCTTGATTCCTCGACCTCGGAAGTTGGCTCAATGACTGGACGAAGTTGATCAAAACTATCACCCTTCTCGTCAAATTCCCCCCTATCATCGATGCTATCAGTGAAGCGTGAGCCGTCAGTGGTGGACTCTGTCATGCCCTGAATCTTTTGCACCAAGGAGTTGATGTTGTCTTGAAGCATGCCATTGACCAAGTCCCTTAGAAATTCTCTGAGCTGAGTGAGACCGGCTCGGCTATGATTGATCTTGTTCCATGGATGACATGCGAAAAAGGCTTTTTCACTCGCATGTCGCTGCTCAAGGTCATAGCCCTCATGCCGTTCCTGCACTGACCGATTCTTGACAGCGAACCATCCTTGGGATAGATGATGCTCTTTGTTACGAGCAATTCTCAACACCTAGAGGAATAAGTCAGAATTATCATATCACTGGATCTCAAATCTCGCACTGACCCTGTTTTCGTCACCTCGCTGAACGACATCGCACTTAGTGAGAACGCCGACTGTTCGACGGCCCTCTGGATCTACATTCCTGGCAAGTGCCAACGCCTCTTGGTTGCCTATATGATTTGTAGCATCCACAACAGCTCTGAGTGATGTTAGCAAACTTCCTTGGCTGTCACAGAATGCAGACATACAATATAATTGAGTGGCTCTCTTTAATGTAGTCCATTACCAAGCTTCTGATAGCTTGGGCCTCACGGACATCATGCAGTGTATTACCTAGACACGGTTTAGAATCATCCTACCAATTGAACGCATAATACGTACTCTGCATGAATCCAGGGAAGTCAATGACACTCAGATTGTGGACCTCTGGTCCAGATATCTCAATGACCAGGATGTTATCAGAGAGTTGCCGCTGATTGAAAGCTCCATCATCAGAGGCAGTGGTCTCAGGACGGGCCAGCGTAACATCCATATGGTTGGCAGCCTAGTTATGATGAGATAAGGTTAGAAAAGGTTTCAAGGATGAAGCTTACCTCATGCAGAATCTTGACGAATACATCTCCTGTGAAGTCTCCATCATAGATCACCTCGAAGCTTTCCAAGTGCTCCACAGCAGCCTCATATTGACTGTCGAGAGGCCCAGGGCAGATACGCGCTCTCACACTAGATTTCTCCCCCGTCGTCCGCTTGAACTGAGCATGAATGGCAAAATTGGTCAATGGACGTTTTGCTCCTGGGAAGGACAATCCTGTGAGAGCCTCAAAAACGGATGTTTTGCCACTGGCCTCATCTCCAATGATGACTATCTGAAGTGAACGTTTTAGTGGTGCTCGAATGGAAATCAAAACTGTGTGCGACCACAACATCTACATACCTTTGGTAGAACTGTGGTATCCCTCAGTGCCAGCCCTTGCAATTTATTGAAGAGCTCTTGAACCCTCAATTCCTCGGGAAAGCCCCCGTCGGTCGTTGGCGCTGTTCGTGGTCTTGCACCCGGCGTCCTCGCGCCAGGTGTCTTCTCCCCAATAGTCGTCTTCCTGCTCATCGCGTTGCTGACAGAAGAGGAAAACGGCCTCTCATGGCAAGTGTCAAGGCAAGAGATGAACCACTACTCCGGACTTGTTTCGGCGGGGAGGTCTGCTTCAGAGAGTCAAGCAGGCACTTCCTACAGTGAGAGATTGTCCGGCCTCCAAACGCAGTTTGTGCGTGTGATTACTGCTTGCAGCCCGCCATGGAGAACGGGGGTATCTAGCTTATGGCATGGCTTCCTGCTACGTCCGGGTCTCCCATTGCTACCAGTGCACTCGAGACAAACTTCCGTACCCACAAAGACCATTGTGAAGTCGGAGTAATCATGTTAGTCGCCATCCGGTTGTGATAGGCGTCCGGAACAGGTATGGCTCCATATTAAACTTTGACCGGTTGCCTAGGGGCTCATGTCGGAAGACGATACAATCCAACAAAACTCCGATGACTGGAATCTTCAGGGGCCTGGCCGGATCTAGGTTGATTTAGACCTAATTAACGGCGAATACCGAAAGTTTGTAACTGTTGAGAATTGCGGCCGTGAGCCGGACTATGGCAAGATATTCCATGACGTTGTGCGATGTGTTGTTTGCATGAGGCAAAGTAGCTGCTATGGTGGAGTATAACAATGAGCTATGCCTCTTTGGGAGTTGTAAGTGCGCGCGAAAGGTTGCGCTGCGATTAACTTTGAGGAATGGAACCACATTCCCGCAAGGTCACCATAGCGACAGACGAGGGGTCCCCGCAGATGTCAAATGAATTTTGAATTTTAAACATGCAAACGAGCATTTGGTTCAACACATGAAGTGTGCACCGGCGAAGGACGTGGCTGCAGAAATTATGGTAAGCTGAGAGTTGAGCTACGACATTCTACTGAGATAGTCAATCCTAGCGATCTAAGTAATGTCTCTTGGGGTATTCTAAACAGATTCAATGACCCTTCCCTAACGCCGATCCGAGCCACCCTCTAGATTAATGCCTATAATACAGAAACAATCATAGAACCATCGCTAATATACCAAAACTGAAAAGACTGAAAAAGCTCGGTGCTAAAACGGACTGTGCATTGGATAAAGTCGACACCAATGCTGGTACAGTATACGTTGCCGAGGGAGTAGCAGTAGCTGTATGATTAGGCTTGACGGTGATATTGTCAGGCTTCACTCCTGTAGCATTGCCTTCCAAGTACCAACCACCTATGTCTGTTAATACACCATAAGAATTCAACATGGCGACATTGATGCCGACATTGGATGTGAATGACCGAAAAGAGCCAAAGTATGAGTAATGAGTGACATTTCTGCAAGAGATCCTGTCAGTATCTTGAAGATTTCATAACCAAAGCGTTTGAACTCACTCATTGTCATCCAAGTAGGAAACCGCGGTTTGAAAGAACTCCTGAGTTTCGTTGAGACCGGAGTTATCCAACGCAAACTCAGTCACCCATATCTTCTTGTCCGGGTAAATGGCCAGGACATCTGCAATATGGCTTGCCAAACCATCGAAGCTGCCGTACCAATGAATAGGGATGAAATCGAAGGTGCATCCGCCGTCGCATGCATCCTCAAAGTCTTCTAACCAAGTGAAGCCCGCGGAGCCACCAGTCACAGCTGGAGCGCCGAGAGAGATACCCAGCTTTCGCAAAGGCTCCATCTGCTTTTTCCAGTACTTTGCAGCATCAGACGGATCTACGTCGCTGCCTCCAGTGTCACCCGTGTTGTCCGGCTCGTTGAAGCCCATGACATAGGTGATATTTCTCCCCTCGTAGAGTTGAGCCGTGACGTTTTCGAGAAAAGTTGTATCGCTGAAACTGGAGGGAGCACCCCAAAGCATGGGTATGAACTCTAGCGATGTGTGATTGACATATTCCGGGCTCGGGTACATCTTGTAATTGTAGTACCATGTCAAATCAGACCCCTTTTCGATCCATATCTGATCATCCTCCGGGAAGTCGGACTTTGGTATATAGATCAGGCCTCGCTTGCTGGACGTGTGAAATTCTGATGTTACTGTTGCAGCGAGCGCGGGCAGAACGCCCATGAGGAACAGTATGGGCAGCATTGCTGTAGGACTAAGGTTGAGTGATGGTGTTCGTGAACATCACTGCCTGAGGGTTTTGGGTAGACAGAGACCTACAGAATACGGCTAGCATCAGAAGAAGGCCATATTCGGAGGAAGATTTAAGGCAGGGCTAGGATGGCAAAGCCATAGGTTCTCAAGCCGCTCTAGAGCGAATGATTGATTTGCCAAGGGTCTCAACAAGTCTGCGAGCCAGCAATATCGCCGGTCCATCTTCGGTGCTCGTTAGCCAAAGTTTATTTCCTCGTAGCCTAGGGATCGCGCCGATGGCGATACATGAATCGGCATGTCATCGACGTGGCTCTTTGCTTCCAGACCGTCATTGTGCTAACCTGTCAGGAGATAAGATATTCGCAAGCGGAATGTGAAGTGGAGGAAAGTCGGGAAATATGGCGGCGGCCTAGGGCGTTTGTTAGCTCAAGATGTGGATGCGCAAGCTCTTCCCAAACGGGTAGGAGGGCCGAGAGCAACAACACAGGCGGCTCACACCCACTGATAGGAAGGCGGGTGGCTTTTTTGACAGCTCTGAATTTCCAAGTCTCTGGTTCGCCCGTCTCACAGCGATTCAGCCACGATCCTTCACCTCGCGCGGGAATTACGCCACCTTCACAAACAGTTATAGCCGTGCCGTCTGCAACGCAAAAGTACGCGGCCTGACGTACGAGGCGGCTTGGAAGTCTCCAATTGAAGGGGTATCTAGGTCTATCCAACAAAACAGAAGAGAAAGAAAAACGTGCTCGAAATGCATCCCAAGTCCCAAGTTGCAGTAACCGCCGGCCTGACTCCAATGAAGCTAACAAAGTATATCAAGCAAATCCAGAAAGATCGGTCGCCCCGGCATCACATTGCTGCCACATGGCGACCTCCTTAACAACCAATTCGCCGTGACCCTTCTTCTCCCAAGTGGGCCCCCACTGGTCCCTAGCATTCCAGAAGTCCTTTCTTGGTGTGACCGACGCATCCGCCCATGGCTTGTCTTGTACTCCGTCTGCGAACCAACCAGAGGTGCCTCCAACCCCAACGGACAGAATCAAGTAGAATGGACGGTCAAATGGAGTGGCATGGCTAGTGCCAGGTCCTGTCCAGGGGTCAAGAATCCTTGACCCGTTTTCGTATGTCGCTCCGTAGCCACCAAGTTTGAAGAAGCGATGGTTAAACTTTACATAGGTAACCTGGGCCAGGCGACTGTCGACCCATGTAAAGAGATAGTCCCGAGTCCACTCAAGGCCGAACGTGTGGAACTTGTCATTGTAGCTCGAGTGTAAAGCGTCTCGTGCACCGGTAGTTGTTTGCCAGCGGTCAGTGGTAGAGTCCGGACCCCAATGTAGAGAGCTTTGAAGCAATTGATTGCCCTTGCCATTGCCGTAGGTGTAATTGTTACCTCGAGCGATTCCGATATCGATCTCCCCAGATGCAGGCCAAGCACCGTAGTAATCCTCTGCTGGGTACATCATTATTTGGGAGAGGAGCCAGTCGCCAGCAGCAAGTTTTGCCTTGATATCGATTCTGCCATATCTTATAACCGCAAAGTTCTTGGTGCTGATGCGGCCAGACTTGACAGGCTGCACAATTTCTCCTGCTGTGAGGTTGGCCGATAAGACGCAGTTGTCAGATGTTCGTGAAGTGCAAGTGCCATCGGCAGTCAGGTTCGTCAAGCTGGTGTTCGAGATGTAACTCTCGTCCTGAATGGTGGGTTTTATGATGAGCTGTCCATCACGGACGAACACATTCTCGTCGCCCCCAGTTGTCAATTCGAATTCGCCATTGCTGTTACTGTTATTAGTATAACTGAGATGTTGATCGGATGGGCTGTGTCAACTAGCTTACCCAAAGCCACCTGTTTCAACGTGCTTGGTCCATATCGTTGAGTTGAAACCATTTGAAAAGTCGTCGATAAAGACCTTGCAGTACTTGTGATTACTAACCGACCTATATCCATTCCAAGACAGGATTGCGATGGAGGCCAGGCCAACAAAGAAGCCAAAGAGAGGTATCAAGGTAATCCAGATTCCTCGAGGATCCTTTTCCCGCAGCTCTGGCCGATCAATGGTACCCTTCTTGATTCTTCGAGAGCGGAAATATGGACGGGGATTGTATGTTTTCACACTGCGGACTGATTGACGAGCTGAGAAGAACCTGGAAGGTTCTGGTATTGGGGTTCCAATGTTGAAACGGTCATTGTGGGAAGGCAGATGTGGAGTGCTGAAGGATCTTTCAACCATGGAAGGTCGTTTGGGAACATTCAGGTGATCATTGAACCCGAAAACAAAGCCAGTAGCAGTGCCAGTGCCTGTGGCACTGCTCCTGACACTAGTGTTCCTTGACAGAGCCATGGCTTTTGATGAGGAGCAAGGGACTGATGCTAATAGCTGGGGAAAACGAGGAGAGATGGAACACCTAGTCACCAAGACAACACCATGAGCTAACGGGGGACATTTCTTCTTTTCTATTCTCCAGGATATGGATATGTACTTTTCCTTCGACCCTTGTCAAGCATCCTGGTCTAGAAGGAGACAGGGGGAGAACCTCGGAGCACCTGGGCTTCCCAACCAGTGACAAGCACAGGCGATTCAGCACAACTCGACGTCAACAGATATGCTAACAGCTAGTGGTGATAGACGATCGACCAGCTACCAGACATTAAAGCACATATCGGAGCAGGTCGGTATGATGGACCCGGAGAAAGACTCACGTATTGGGAGGATAAGACCGTGGTGGTCTTCTGAAGAGGCTCCGCTGTGGACAGAGTCTTAGACCGGCGACTCGTCTAATGCCTAGACACGAAGGCGTCATGATTAATCCTAAATGAGGTTGGGAAGTGGACTGTGTAATGGCATGTAGGTCTAGCTCGTATGGTGGATGCCGACCTTGCGTGGTGCAGGCCTAGCCCGCATGGTGCGAGCCTAGCAAGGATGGCGCATGGCCTAGCACGTGTGGAGTGAGCCTCGGGAAATTCGTGACAATACGACGGAAAGAGTAAGCAGAACGACGACTTCCCACATTCCGATCGATGGGAATCCCCTTGACTCAGGCAGCAACGGGTTTCAACGTTGTATCTGGAGTGGGAAAGCCTTTGCCAAGAGCAATGATGCAAAATCTGCATCGTATGTTGGGAATATTGTAGTAGAGGATAATCATCGGCAGATCGTGCTACAGTGAAAAGCTTAATTACATCGCTTCTCCAAGTGATATCACAAAGTTATCAGTCACTCCGAGCTTGGCCGGGGTCTCCTGGTCACAAACAGTGCAGGGGTGCGTAATTGATGGCAGCAATACGGAGTAAGTGGCCCCCATCCTAGGACAGGACCCAGGGCGGACGCTAAGCTTGGTCTCTACCGGAGTATTTGGTTTATAGAAATCTGGAGTAAACATGGGATACCCTTTCTGATGCCCTTGGCTGCTTTATTCTGACGTCCACAGTCTCTGGTAGCCATATCCTATCACGGTTGCTGAAATGAAGGCATCCAGACAATCTGGACGGTTGAGTAATGTGCTGCAGGATCTAATCAACACTAAACTAGCGCAGGGGTGCATGCACGCGAAAAGGCGAAAACGGCGGTGGCGCTTTTTGGGTTTGGTGGGAAGCAATTGGAATCTAGGTCCAAGCAATATTCATATGCCACATTCCTGACATCATAAGCCCCTCGATGAAAAATCTCATGAGTCGTGGTACAAAAACCGAACATTGCGAAGCTTGGCTTGTCTACACCGAGCTATTTGTTCCTGTATTGTCCCAGCAGCGAAGCTCCTCATATGTGCAAATTCTTTGAGATCGGGATGGATGTGCGTAGGGGCCGACACTTTCCTGCATACTGAGGTGTCCCGCTATATTCTCAACTTTGCGATAAAATGGTGTGTTGTGTGCACATATTGCTACAAAAGCGATATACGTCGCTTAACTAAGTTTCCTACCACAGGAAATTTTCTGTTTCGCTGATAGGTCATTTGTCACACATGGAAACTCACCTAAAAGCCTTGTTTTCTTTTCATTCTTTTCTATATCTGCACATTCATGGACCACTGAATTAACTTTGTCATTCTCATAATAATACAAGATCTAGGTATGAATATGTCATAGCCTAAAATACTCCAACGGGACACCGTCGTGAAATTGCATCATGCTTTAAATCCGTTTGTACCGTTGACATACTTCTGCGTATTCGTCGAGAAGTCTGCAACTCTGATCATATTGTCTACCATGAGGCAGCTTGCTCCGAAGTATTTTGTCGGGTCACAAACTTGCGAGAGCTTCGTCTCGTCAATATGGGCTGTAATCTCAGGTCGCTCTTTGAGTATATCGAATAGAACTTTTCCATTCTCTATTGACTCCTTACAAGCCGCATAGACACAGTCGTGGGCAGCCTGGCGACCGAGAAAGGGTGCGAGCGCCATCATCACTGCCTCTCCGACAATCAAACCCCTTGTGGAGTTGAGATTGTTAAGCATATTGCCGGTGTTTACTACCAGCCCGCTGAGAGCAAACTCGGTCTGATGCAGAGAGCCTGCAGCAAGGACGAAGGCAGAAGGGATAGCTGCCCACTCAAGATGCCAAGGACCCGAAGCTCTCTCGAAGTCCACGACCATAGCGTCTAACCCAAGTGCCGCATTGGAACGGAGTAGCTTGGAGGCAGCATATATGACCTCACTCGAAATCGGATTTCTCTTTTGCGGCATTGTGGATGACGCCCCTCGGTGAGGCACAAAGGGCTCTGAGACTTCCCCAATCTCGTTGGAGGACATGACGATAAGATCGTACGCGATCTTGCCAAGGGAGCCTCCCACCAGCGCCAAGAAATTCAAAATCTCAGCTACATTGTCTCGAACCGAGTGCCAAGTAATTGGCGGATCTGTAAGGCCAAGCTCTTTCGCCAGCTCGGCACGGACGCGGATCCCGCTGTCATCCGAGCCAAGAGACGCAAGAGTTCCCGCAGCCCCGCCAAATTGGACATAAAGACATCGTTTCTCAATCTCGCCGAGACGCTCTAGGTGGCGGATCATGCCGGAAAGATAGACTGCGCACTTATAGCCAAATGTGCACGGTAAAGCGTGTTGGAGATGAGTTCGGCCTGCCATTGGTACGTCGCGGTACTTCTCCGACATAAGGCGCAGCGTTCTGATCAGCCCCTGGAGTTTTCGTCTGACTATTCGCAACCCCTGACGCATCTGAAGTTGGGAAGCGTCGTCCATTATATCTTGTGTGGTCGCCCCCCAGTGAATATACTTGGCAAGCTCCGCTGGCGTTTGCGCCACCAGCTGTGTGACCAAGGGCAGTACAGGGTATCCTACAATCTCTGTATCTATAGATAATTTCTCATAACTAAGGTGAAAAGAGAGATTTAGCCTACGTTCACACGACGGGAATGTCTGTGGCGGCGACAACTTACTCGATCTTGACACCTGCCATAGCTTGTGTGAGAGCATCTCCAACGTCTGGCTCGATCACACCAACCTTCGATTGCGCCCGTGCAAGTGCTGTCTCAACCTCAATCATGCGCTGAACGTAAGCCTCATCTGAAAAGACATCGCGCATCTCTTGAGTGCCAAACAGGTTGCGAAATACGCGCGAATCTATTACAGAGGCAGCCATGGTCAAATGTCACGACGGTCGAAGTTCTCAAGCACGAGGTCTGTTGCCCTGCGATTCAATTTATCAACGATCAATGAATTGTCCAAACGACTTGACATCATCTCCGTATATATCATAAGCAGCAGTTATATAATCTGAGTGTGGGGATCCCTCTCCCCCGGGATAGCTCTGTCTTGGAGGTGGTCGGGATTGCGCCTTATTCCGGCACTAAGGGGTTTAGGATCCACACGGCCAACCGAGCAGCGTCATCGCGTGAACCACATGCGGCGCACTGATTGTTGCCGCAGTTTGCACCGCCATTCAACCCTTGGCCAATCCAATGTTATCTTGAAAACTGTGCAGTACCGACAGATTGTCCAATATGATTGTTCTTAGGGCCTTGGAAGATGGACCCACCTGTTTCTCATCCGACAGTGGCTGGTCAGGTTTGGTGCGCTCCACGTCTACCGCCCTTGCTCTGAAATGTGTGACTGACGACCCTCTACAGTGATCGATGTCGCCTGTATGATTCCCGGACACTTCAGGATTTTCGATTGATGAATTGACGACAGTATCTCAGGAAAAAGGTCAAATGTGATGGAGCTGTGCCGTCTGTAAGTCGGAATTTGTTCCTTTGTTTGTTGCTTCCTAAACCTAGGTCTGACTTGTTGAAGTGTGGTAATTGCCTTACGGCCGGATCCCAATGTATAGTTTCGGCCAAATTACGCAGGAAGACGAAGATACGCGGATTCCAGGCTTCATCTGAAGACCAAATCAAAAGGTTACAAGCTGAGAATAACGAGCTAAAGCGCACGCTTCGGGCGGAACGAGAGACGAATGCATCATTACACCGTCGCCTTGAAGAGCTATCAGCAACCACCGCAGGTACTCCAAACTCTCGAAATGAGCTGCTACAGTCTGTCACCGTTAGTCAACTACGACCAGTATCTACGCATTCCCAAGAAACCTCATTAAGCAAGCCTGCTCTCATCATTACGCACATGGGACGGCTCGTGCTGGATTCAAATGGCAGAGAGCGATTTGCGGGCTCTACATCTGGCGTGCATTTTGTTCTGTCAGTACAGCAGATTATACAGAACCGCCGCATTAGACAACAGCCTTTCCCTGAAAGCTGCTTCCGCCTCCATCTTCTTGAGCCCTACGGCAGCAGTTCGGAGCTTTTGGATACTACGGATCTGGAGCAAGGGCTTCCGCGGTCATTCGTCGAGAGTCTTCAACAGTATTTCCCTATGCCACTTTCATTTTACACGCAACAAATAAGTTTATTTGTCGACATTTGGGGTGCCCTCTGTCCAGTTCTCGCACCGTCAGATTTGACGCGGTCAATGTCTCGTGTGTCAAGCCTGATCACATCCAACCTTTCGGATGGCTCAGACGATGCGTTGCTAGCTCTTTTCCAAATCTGCTTGGTACTGATTCTGAACTCGATGCCGAACAATTCAGTTGTAGAAACGAACCTCATATCTACGTATCTATCCTTTGTTCGGACAATGGTCCCTCGACTTATAAGCAAAGGAGATCTCCCCAGCTTACATGCTCTTATTCTATTCTCTTTTTATCTGCAGGTTACAGGTCAAGTTCTTCTTATGGCACAAATGAATGGAGTTTTAGTAAGGCTCGCGCAGTCGCTAGGACTTCATCGACATTCTCGGAGGTTCAAGTTCATGGAAGGACAAGTAGAAATGAGAAAGCGGATGTGGTGGTGGATATATATCTATGATCAGTAAGACAACGTTCTTGAAATGTTACTTGTTTCTTTGCTTAAACCATGCTAGATTGACATCAGTTGCCCAGGGACTACCCAAGCTGATCAGCGATGTCGACGTTGATGTGGACTATCCACTAGACTGTGAGCTCACAGAAATCAACACATCGCGACTTGCCTTCCCTCTACCAGGAGAGGTGACACAAGTCAGCGAATTCATTGCCTACGTTCACTTAGGCCGTATTCTATCTGAGACATTGAGTGAGCTATATACCACCACGCGACGGCGAAAGGGAGCAGAGAAAATCGCCAAGCTCAACAATGATCTTCAAGCCTGGGATCAACGGTTTGGCAACTTCCTGGGAAATCAAAATACATTATATACCGAACCACAGTCTGTGATACGCATGTGGCTCTCGCTGCTAGCTCAATGTACTCTGGTGCTCATACATCGGCCCGCGTTGACATTTGACGACACCACACCTCAGTTCGCAGAGTCTTGACATCTGCGCCGGTGCTTGCGCAGCAATTATCAACCTACTAAGCAGTCACGAAGTCAGCAAGGCAATCTCCGGCATAGTACCAAACGGACCCAGTTTGATATTTCAGTGTGGTCTCATGCACGTTCTGTATAGGTGTCATACGCTTGGCCAGGATGACAGCAGCAGGAAGATCGCCCCGAGCTGCAGCGAGGAGCTCATAGAGCATGCTATAGACCTGCTTGCCAACTACATGCCCACGCTTTCATCAAGTTTAGATAGGCAGCAGGGGGTATCTGAGCCGCTCAATACTGCTCGAAATGACGCCAAAGATCTGCTTCAATCGCTCAATCGTGACTTGAGAAGAGTAGAAGGACCGACTTCTACATCATCTATCACAAATTCTGATTCAAGCCAGAGTCTTCTCAGCTCTTTCACACCATCGCAATCGATTTTTCAACAGCATGAGGCGCAATCATTTGACTTGCTCGGTGGATTCGGGAGTTTAGATTCTCTCAATCACTTGGAGTCTCTTGATTGGATTCTCGATGGTAGCCCGGCCGATGCAACATTGGCTTGGGAATGATGTCATGATGTAAATCAGGATATTTGAGCAAAATGACAATATTACTTAAGAATTCCGGACCATCTTGTCAATTCATGTCTTATGCAGTCTACTCTCTAGCATATGTACAGTTCGGCTGTTGGTCACCTATCCTGTTGTTATTTCAAGCGACTTCCTGGTGTTCAGTCTTTTCTTTGACATGTAATGCCTCTTCAACTGGCAGATGTGGCTTCGTCCTTGCGTAACTAACCGTGCCCAACACGGAAGGGCTATTCCTAAAGATAAGATCAATATCCTCTAGCCTCATACCCATAGTCTGAAAGTATGATTAGCATCGTGTCGGAAGGTCACGGTTTCAGGAGAAAATTGACTTACTTCGGGATACAGAAAGTAAACTGAAAATGGGACGCAGAATCCTATCAATGTGTAGACAATGTAGTACTTATATCCTATGCTGTTGATTGCGACTGGGGTGATCATTGTCACAACGAAGTTCCTAAGCATGAAGGTCAGATCCAGTTTCGTCATACTCGTTGTATCAAACGCCGTTAAAATCACTTACCAAAGCCAATGATTAGCGGTGGAAATGCTCGACATTGCCACTCGCAGCCGAAGCGGAGCTACCTCCGTGCAATAGAGGAAGTTGGCTCCAAGGAAGCCTATAGGGATGAAGAAGTTGAAGAGGAAAACGAATAGAACGCTGATGACCTGCGCGGCGAAATTGGATTTTGGAAACGATGTCGCCACGGCCAAAGACATCATACAACATGCCATCCCTGTGCCGCTTACCATCAGCACAATACGACGCCCAAATCTGTCGATAGTGAAGAAAGACACAAAGCACGAGAGAAATTTCCAGGTGAGAGTGCCTCCCGACAGAATGCGTGCTGTCTGCGCATCCAAGCCGAGACCTTGTTGGAAAATGACCGTAGAGTACACCGAGATGAGGTTGCCTCCAGACATCTGTTGATAGAATTGAAGCAGGATGCAGATGCCGAAACGATACAACAACTTGTCCTCTCCCATCTTCAGCAGCTCACGAAGAGATGCACTCTTTCCAGCATTATCCTCCAGTGATATCTCGATAGCAGCCATCTCGGCACGTATCTCCTCCGCATCCGGAGAGAGGCCTTTGAGTGCCGCCAGGGTCATCTGTGCTTCCTCAACACGGTTGCGGCGTAGGAGCCAGCGTGGAGATTCAGGCATGAAGAAGATACAAGACATGAGCACAAGCGAGAAGAAGGCGGCAATGCTGATAGGAACCCGCCAGGTGATGGGACCAGTCTTGAACTGATAGAAACCGAGATTGATCCATGCTTGGAGAACGTAGCCCAAGCTAATGAAAAGGCCGTCTAAAACGACGTGCCTACCTCGATTCTTGGCACTAGAACACTCGCTCTGCCACGTGGGGACTGTGCCGCTGAGCATGCCTATTCCAGCGCCAAGAACTATTCGTCCGATGATCAACTGTGCCAGGTGGAAAGCCGATGCTTCCAGAGCCTCTCCAATGAGCGAAAGGAGAGCTCCGAGGAAGATTATAGGCCGTCGACCAAATCGATCAGCCGTGTAGGAACAAGAAAGACAACCGGGAAGGGCGCCGAGGGTCATGGTAGCCACGATGAGCCCCTGTATCGTGGCGTTGTTGCTCTTCTGAGATCCATGGGTATTGACGGTATCGATGCGAGGAAAATGGTCCACCCAGTCGGAGAGGCCGACAAGACCACCGAGGTTAGATTGGTTGTAACCGAATAGGATGAACGAAGGGCAGACAATTGTGGCCGTCTGTGCTATCATCAAGGCTTTCCCTGTGAAGCCCATGAAGGACTTTGTGTTCGCCATGCTGTCGTTCGCTCCAAGGTGCCGAGTTCGAGGAAGTCCAAGACTAGAACTCTGTTAGCTGGGCTACATTGTTGGAATATCCCTGAAAGACGTGAAGCTCACATGATTCAATTGGCCTTATTTTCGATAGCAAGAACTCATTGAATTGAACTGCGAGCCCTGACATGACCTGCATTCATCTTCATAGAGAGTTTTGATTCTTATACCTGATTGCTGCGTGTTACAAATCTGGAGTATGACCCCATGGGGTCTGGAATAAGCTGTTAAGCCGAGTATGATAAAAATTACTATTCCGGCCGAGTCTATGGCCACTAGACCCACAATGCCCCGAGTCGCCCCGGCGTATTCCCCATTTTGCGGAGTAAACTCGCTCAACTGCCCCGAGTTCCCGGGGCTGGCAGGCAGTTGTGCTTTACAAGGGTACTGAGATTTATTACAAGCGCTTTTCGTGCTCCATCATCTCCTTTCCTGCGCTAAGATCGATCTACCTACTTAGAGGGGCACAACATCGTCGAACTTACTCGGGTCAACGTTCGTTTCTGTATATCAGAACCTGTTTCAAATAGAAAGATCTATGAGCGACCTCGAAAATCATCCCTAGTATAACAACCTCTCAGAAAGTAGGGAGCTCATGCAAGAACAAATACGTACTATCAGCAGCCCAGTGTTACGCAATAGCTTAATAAGGCGTACTGGGCTAGTGTGGCCTTTAAACCTTTGCAACATTCGCCGCATTCGATCCCTCGGAATAGCACTTAGCGCTACTAATACAACTTCAAAATAAGAGCAAGTATTCTAAATGCAGCAATATACATTAGCGGAGTAGTGCAGCTATATCACGGCATTCTGATACTAAGCTACTGATGCTGTTTCTTTTTATACCTTACCAAACAACAGGCTTTCATCTTGTTAGGTCAGTTCACGGCTGATGCTCGAAAATTTTCTCACAAAGTGAACATGGAAATGAAAGTATATTTAACTTTGTAAATGAGTGAAATTAGATAGATCTCCCTTCAAAACGTATGGACTTGACAACGCCCAAATGGAGAATAACATCTACTCAACATTTTGAACGGTACTCAACCCTGGTGCAATCGAGCAGAATTTAAATTGACGAGGTGTAATAAGCATTGGCTCCGTAATTTCGGCATATTCTTTGTAGTACTCCTTAGTGAATTGCACCTAGACTGCTGTCAGTACAGATTGGAAGCTAAACATGACATTGTGTGGAAAGATTGATCATACAGTCAAAAGCCATTCTTTTGATTTCGTCCTGATAAACGTTAACTATTTTCTTGTTTTAAGAAGGGTTGGCTTCAATTACCAGTGCTCAACCCAAGAGAGCTCCCCTGGGTTGTCCTGGTTTTGGTACACTGCAAAAAAGGTACACTCCGGCTCGGCAATAACGTGCTTGTACGCTGGAGTGAACGCATCCAAGAACTTGGTGACATTTTCTGGAGCTATGGTGACGGTGACATGAAGGCTCAGGCCCTCGCTTGACGAAGTCATTTTGATGTGTATGACAGACTAGGGGAACCAGGCGTCTGGGCTGCTTTTCTAGGCTGGGGACGTATGTATTGCGCTGGAATTTGAACGCGACATCGACTTTTAATAGATCGAAAAGTTCAAGAGAATTTCTTATCGATTTATAATCTAGGGCACAATTCGAAAGACTCAGAAATACTCTGAAAATAATCCGCACCACCAAGTAAGACAAGCCATGTCTTGAAAGCCGACGAACAGCAAGTAGTGGGTACAGATCTGTACCTCAGCATCGTAGCTTAGCAAAGAAAAGTATTCGTTCATAACTGAGGATTTAAAGTATCTCTAGGTTTTTGATACACTCAACTCAAAGACTTATCGATGTCATATTTTAGATTGGATACAGCCAAGCGCCCCTATTGCTCACTCGGGCTCCGTGGGCCTTAGCCGAAACCGGTAAACGGTCTCTGAGCCAGTAGCTTTTGAGCCCCTAGTCCTACAGAGCCCCCACCCCCCAAATCTTACTCCTCCCACGTAACACATGGTAAATAACTTTCTGGCAAATCAAGGTATACTCTCAGAGTTTTACTGTGGGTATTCTAAGCAACAACTCCACCCGTCACTAGCATGGTATGAGTTGATGAAGACTAGAATATCAGTGTTCCTCATTCTCAAGAAACTACTTCTCACAGCAAACAATCAGATCGTCTATTGAAATGGTATAAGATTGCCGACGTGGTTGACTCAAAGTGATTCGGTTTTGCTCATATCTTAGCGTTTTGCAAGTTAGCGTTAGACAGTCCCCATGGCTTCTAGTCTTGCCCTGACCCCTCATTGTCCTTTAGGCAAGCTCAAGCATACATCTTGCTGAATGTCTAGGGGCGGTGAGCTGACTTAAAATCAATAATCATCGGAATTTTGGTTATAAATGTACGAATTAGTAAGGCCAAACTGACAACCCGAAAATCCATCGCTTGCGGCACAGCTCTTGTGTATATCCACACTGAGGAACGGACCAATTCTATTAAATCCGTGGTAATCCGTGGAAGTGACACTTGTGCAACTTCCCTGACCGCAACCCTTCCAAATGCGTATCTATCCCTGAAAGCACGTATCATAAACTCAGCGTTGCGTCAATCAGCCCCGCATTTATGGCTCCAGGCACAAGCAGCATACTGACTGCCCTCGAGGCATCCACAGCCGAGACTACTACGACTCTCCTGACGCCGTCTAGTCCTGACTTCGATGCTATCGCACTTTGCTACGTCCGCCGCCCTGAGGCAGTGCCTTTTGCTATCGCCCGCCCCTCCAATGCTGAGGCTGTGGCAGCTCTTATCAAGTTCTGTGTAGCTCACAGTCTTGATTTCGTGATCCGTAGCGGCGGTCATGACTCCGCCGGCCGCTCGCAAGTTGCCGGTGCCCTCATGATTGACATGCGCCTGATCAATTCTGTATCTGTGTCCTCTGATAAGAAGACTGCGACAATTGGTGGCGGCGCATTGCTGCGGGATGTGGCCGAGACACTATCGGCTCAAGAGTTAGTGACGCCAGGCGGTACGATCGGAACGGTTGGCTACGTGGGATGGGCAACGCTGGGCGGCTATGGACCCATGAGTGCCAACTTTGGTTTAGGATGCGATCAAATCGTGGCAGCAAAGTTGGTAACGGCGGAAGGCAAGCTGATTGAGGCAGATGAGGAGCTGCTGAAAGCGGTGAGAGGCGCAGCGCCGACGTTTGGTGTGGTAGTTGAAGTCACAGTGAAGGTGTATCCATTGAAAGAGGTATTTCATTCCTTAGCTCCATATTGGCGAATAAATGGAATCGAAACGTTTACTAAACGTTTCAGGTGCTGTCGGGAATTGTTATCTATGAGAGCAGCAATTTTGAGTCAACTGTCACGCAGTGGACGAATGGTCTCAACAAACTCCTCGAAGCAGGGCTCCCCCCGGCTCTTGGAGTGATGCTTAGCGTTATGGATATACCTCAGATGGGCAGAGTTTTCTTCTCCGTCTTCATGTGGTCATCCCCTGATCAAAATGAGGGACGACAGTGGGCTGAGAAGATTGCTTCTTTGGGTCCAGCGATTTTGAACACTATCGCACCGACGTCGGTCGCGGGCTTTCTAAAGGCAAACGATATGCTTGCTCCGTACGGCTCATATGGCCAAAACAACACAGTCAACGTACGGGGATTGACCTCGAAGGTAGTTGAGACCATCACCAAACACACGAGCGAGCTTCCCGGCGGCGGCGCCTTTTTCGCCGGCCATCTCGTTCGGGGTTCCTCAGCTCAACCGACTGACAAATCGGTCTTTTCACCACGATCTAATCACATAATGCTCGAATTGCTCTCGGTCACTACTGTACAGGACCTGGTTGGGAAATGTAACGCTTGGGCATCTACTTTGAAGAAGGATATACTGGAGAACGCAAGTGATGATGTCATTGGTGCAGGGTACATATCTCTTCTACCAGCCGGTGAGAGCGACTGGTCCAGGATCTATGGCGAGAACTATCAGTTGTTGCTGGATTTGAAACGGAAGTATGACCCTACGAACGTCTTCAAGACAAGTCTTCCAAAGCTTATTGTCTAAATGGATCAATTCAACCAGAGACACTACTAAACCCTCTCCAAGAAATCAATTATACAATGGCCCCACAATTATGGTCCGACTGTGCCATAACCTGCCTGATAATTACCACAAGTTCTAAATACCCTTCCAATATTCTTTACTCTACATGCGAACCTTCGGCTTGATTCTTCCTCCATCCATGAGTTTGGACAAGCGGGAAACTCGCCTTTGTGTCTTGAATTATACATTATCATAAGGAGGGGGAAAAAAAGGCAGCCTAGACCTTGAACCCCGTCAAGTAGGACTGATAACTACCCATAGAGAGCTAGTCATTGAGGAAAAAAGGCTCAGGTTCTACTCTAGAGAGATCTGAGATTGAACCTTAAGCCGCCTCATAAACTTAGGCCCCTCGAAGCTTGACATTATATCTTGATAAACAGTACTCAACAAATACATCTTGAGCAATTCCACCAGATCAGTTGTGCTGGCCTGAGCCCCATGTCTTTGGCTACCTTTCTCCACAGGTCAATTGGCACCTCGTTGCTCTCTCCATCGAAAACTAACATGTCACCTTAAAGAAAACAAGCGGAGAGTCAAGTCTTGCATCAAAGTTGGAAGAGCATGGTCTTACTGCTGCAGGTTAACAGGTGGCTTATTTGTTACTCCGTACTTCATTCTCACTCGCTTGACTTAGCTATCATTATCTACAATACAGGGGTGGCCACTCCTTCATTCTCAGTACGTTCTCATGCCCTAGAGGCTTGTTTTCTTTTTTTTTGTGTGTGTGTGTGTGTGCTAGGTATGTGATATCTTGAGAGCGTGTTAGTCAGCAGTGAGATCTATTGCCCTCTTCACTAAGCTTACCAGTAACCAATGATAGCAGGTCAGATCGCCGAATCCAGAAACAGTGCATCCACACCACATCACATCACATTAAATTACAATGTAATCCTCGAAGAGAAAAAAGCTCTCAGTAGCAGTTTGCTAGCATCAAGAATCCACGAATCCAACCGAATCAAGAAAGTGCGATTGATTTCTGATGACACTACCATAACTGACTTGCCTCGAAATGCAGCTATCGCTGCGCGCTTGAGCTTGACAACACTTACTGGTAATGCTTATAGAACAATTTTACTTGCAGTATGGCCTGCAATGAATCGAGCTCTAGTATCATTGTGTGTTGATCATCATCGATATGCATTTCGAACGGAATTAGGTCAACTCCTCTTGAATGAGCCACAGCCGACTCGCCGCCATGGTACGGTTGTCGAAATCCATTGCCCAGCAGTCTGGTCGCGGCGTATCGGGCAGCGCACCGGAAAACCAGGCTCACCCAGTGGAGCATTTAAGTCGACTATCGTCGAATCGAAGTCTTCCAAGACCAAGGACAAGACCCATTCTAATCCACGCGCCATGCTAGCTCGAGCTGAGGCGGGTCTTTAGAGTGTGGAGATAAGATCCCGAGATAAGCGTCTCACGCCATTCAGCGACAGAGAAGCAGGCTGCGGGCTCGTCACGCTCATATTGTGTTCATCTCATGAAAAAGTCATTTGCTGGAGTGATGCTTACGACAGAAAAGCACAGTGTATATGACTGATAATTTGCGACTACATCATTTAGCTCCACATGAACACCTCTACTGTGGAGAGAGAGAGGGATCACAGGCAGCGTGTCTCCATTGCTTGCTGCCTGTGTCGTCAAAGACGGAGCCGGGTAAGCTTCCAGTTTCTTCCCTCAGCCTCGCTGATTACAGAGTCTAACTTAAGTGCGTAACGACAGTGTGATGGTGGGCAGCCGTCCTGCCAGTCTTGTCTTAGCAAAGGTCTGGAGTGTGAATATCAAGTTAAAGAGAATAAGAGGAAGTGAGCTTCGGTGAAGTCCGACCTTGCGCTACATATGACTAATTATGACCGATAGGCCTCCCAGCAAACGCTATGTCGAATCGCTTCATGCTCGTATCCGGCTACTTGAAGAGCAGCTCCTGTCGCTAAAAAGTGCTGTTCAAAATGACAAGGAGGTTGAAGATATCAGAGAGCTAAACAAAGGAGAAGACCAGCCGCCTCTTGAAGAGAATGATGAAGAGACTTTCAGTGTTTCAAGTGGAGATGATCTTCTCCTTAGGATAACGGACACTTGCGGGCGTTTGAACCTGGATGATGACGGCCAACTCCGATTTTTTGGCCCACAGAGCAACTATCATCTTCTTCATGATCACATTGATAACAAAAGTCCTTGCTCCCCTGGCCAAAATGATATTTCAGCACAGACTACATGCGCAGATCTGATCCACATCCCATTCGAGCTCCAAGAGCATCTGATAGAGCTCTACTTCCGATGGCAGAACCCATGGGTGTACATTGTTGAGAAAGATGTCTTCATGCGCGACTTCTACAATGGAAATCGGAATCAATACTGTACACCACTTCTGCTTCTGTCAATCTTCTCGCTTGGCGCGCGCTACTCTGATCGGCCAGAAGTCTACTCAGGGCCAGGCGACTTGACGACCGCGGGCGATGCTTACGCCCAACGAGCTAAAGCTCTACTGATGAGCGAGATTGAGAAGAGTAGCATCAGTACTGTGCAGTCTGCAGCGCTTCTTTCAATACGTTGGATGGCAGAGGACAAAGAGCCTGCCGGGTGGCTCTGTTCTGGTAAGCTCTAACACTAGGAAGCGCGATGACATCGAGCTAATCGCGACATAGGGATGGCGACTAGAATGGCATACAATCTCGGGCTAAATCTTGACTGTGATCAATGGGCAGAATCTGGCCTCATAACGCAGGAGGAAGCAGATGTACGCAAAGTCGTATGGTGGGGCTGTTATGCGCTTGATAAGTAGGCGTTCTTAATCTGCCTCGAGTCAATAGCCAATCCTGATCTCTTCTTCCAGGCTCTTCTGTCTAGGGTTAGGCCGGCCCGGAAATGCTTACAATCGCGACATCACTTGCGGCAAGCCGAAGCTCTCTAGTGCAGCCGAGTTTGAACTTTGGATTCCGGGAGACAAAACGGACGCTCTCGGCATTCACTGTAGAATTGCCTCTACCGCCGAACACATGTGCGACCATCTGAAGCTTGTAACTCATGCTTTGGACACAATGTAAGCTGAATGTACCACGCTACTAGAGTAAAGCTGATCATGAATGAAAAAGATACTCTCCGAACAGTCGGCTGTCGAGGAAAGACATGGCAGAGCTCGTCTCGAAGATTGATGTGACCATGAATGCTCTCAAGCTAGGGTTGCCGAGCCACCTGCGTCTTCCCAGTACATCAAGCGTCCCATATCTCCCTCATGTGTATCAATTGCAGTGAGTATCTTGTAGTGACAAAAGTATTTGACGTGAGGATCGGTCTCTGACGAAAATAGTCTTCAATATCATGTGGCACAGATCCTGCTCCACCGACCCCTGATTACTTGTCGTCCGGGGAAACCTGATAAAGTCCAATCTGATTCGGAGAAGAATGATGAGCATTGGGAGATCTGTAGAGATTCCGCCTCTGCAATCTCCAAGATCCTGGAAACATACAAGCGGCATTACTCTCTCGTAAGTCATCCATTTCCAGCAAATCCGGAGGTCTCACAATTTGTGTTAGAGGTATATCACCGTTGGAGCCGTATGTCACACATTTGCAGCAGCGACAATCCACTTAATGGATGCAGTGTATTCGAATCCAAATCTACGTGAGCAAGCCCTGAAGAAACTGAAAATCTGCACATCTGCTCTGCAAGAGATGGGTCAAACATGGTCGTGGAGCAACCGAGCTTATCGAGCAATCAAGTTGCTCTCAAATGTGTGGCTCACATCTCTCGACAGCACTAATTATATCATCGGAGATGAAGTCATCGCGCGTCAAGCATTGCCCGAAGGTATGGGCAGTAAGCTTGATCCAGGTCCTGCCTTGTTTTCCTTGGGTTCTTATGGTCTACCGACGACCGAATTCGATCTTGGATTCCCATCAGTCAATCCCCAAGATAGCCTTTTCCCATCTCTTCAAGACGAAAATTTGAGCTGGCTTTATAACAACAGTGGCTTTCTTGATGCAAATCTCTGGCAAAGTATAGGGGATCCAGATAGTTGAAATATAATTTCTTTTTTTTATAAGATCAGATCGAGTCGCAGAAAGTTGGGCTTTCTTGTCGACTACTAGGTCAATAGACCAGGGAAGATAGAATAGGTCTTCGTACAGTCCACAAAATACTCTGGCTACGGAAATTCAAACTCGCGAATGTGTTTTCAGGCTTTATTCGACGTCGTTCGCCGCAATCACTGGACCCTTGGTTTTCTCGGTTCCTAGGTCTCCAATGTCACTCGACCTCTCAGTCGCGGTAGCAACGCCTTCAATCGCATCCCCGAAAAGTTCTTGCATATGTTCAAGCGAACGTTGGCGCGTCTAATATATCGTAAGTCATACCAGCATCAATTCGACAACGAGTTCACGTACCTCTGGGAAATAAAGTCCAATCACGCAGGTATTGATAGATGTTAGAACAATGAAAACAAGGTAGTACTTCCACCCAATCTTGTCGAAGGCGGTCGGAGCAGCCAGTAAGAAGATGATGGTCGCAACAAAGAGACCCGAAACTGAAACGGCAAGACCTTTAGCCCTTACTGGTGTGGGGAAGATTTCGCTGGCATAGATGTAGGTAGTTGCATCTATGAATAAAGTGAAGAAGCCGACATGGAGAAATAGGAAAAAGACGGCTGCCGCTGCAACAGACTTGTGGCTGGTAAGCTGAAAGATGGATACGGTGATACATTCTCCAACGAGAGCTACAATACAGCCTACATTTCCGATAACTTAAAAGCAAAATGTTAGCCAGGTCACATTTCTAGTGTCCGTGTTGAGCTTACTGAGCATTTTCACTCTTCCTAGGCGATCAACTACAGCGGCGTTGAACCAATTTCCAAAAGGAGCGATTGAAACCCAGCCGGCTGCCATGACGAGCTGTTGAACAGTGCCGAATCCCAGGCTCTTGTAAAGTGTAGGGCCGTAATCTAAAGAGATCTTAGCGATGTAGGCAAACCCAATGGATTCATAGGAACTGACTGTTGATAACGATAGTGGCAGTAGCTTGTGCACCTGCCATTGTAAGAAACCCAATCAGGCATCTTTTTCTCATTGACTGTTTCTTGAACAGATCGGCAAAACTGAGCATCTGCTCTCTTTCTTTTATGAGATCGTCTCGCAGTTGCTCAAATTCTGCTCGGACATTGTCTTCGTCTGCAATGTTGTTTGTTTCTTCAACCCTCGCAGCCTTGAAAGATGTGTATGCCTCTGCATCTCGGCCCTTGGTGAGTACTGAAAATATTAGTTAATTTTACACGAACGAGAGCTATACTACTTACGCCATCTGGGGGTATCAGGGAGGAATAGAACACCGGCAACCAGACCTAGCGGCGGAAGGCACTGTATCGCCAGCGGGATGCGCCACTGCGCCCCGGCAGCATTGACAAAGTAGAAAGCCACACCAATCCAGCCAGCGACCGCATATCCAGTACCGATGAGAACACCGTGGAGTCCAACTAGTAAGCCGCGAGATCGAACGGGGGCAGTCTCACTTTGATAGAGCGGAACCAAGGTGACGAGGGCGCCTGAATCGAGTCAGCGGAACTGCGAATTCCTAGGGCATATCCGTCTGACCTATTCCAATACCAGATACAAATCTGGCAATGATAAACACCGCTATATGGACGCTTCCAGCTTGCAGAGCTCCGCCTAAGATGGCAAAGACAGACCCGATTACCATGGCTTTGCGTCTTCCCAGCCAATCGGCTGTCACGGTACAGGACAAAGTTCCGATTAATCCTCCTCCTTGAAACATACCATTGATGGCACCCATGAGGCCAGCAGTATCGGAGCGCGTGTCCAAATCGAAATAGGTCAGGAATGAAGGTTGGCCCAGCGTCGTAGCGATGATGCTAGAAGAGTAACCGTATGTTAGACTGCCAAGAGCTACAAAAAGGGCTATCTGATGAGCGGTTAGCATCAATGTAAACATTCTCATTACCATACGTACAAGCAGCCGAATGATCGGTGGTGTAAGTTCCATGGCTCTACTTTGCGTTTATGCGGACGAGATGAAAGGTCTATCTTTCGTCTTGTTTCCGTCGAAAGATCTGAGCCTGGGCACGAGTACTGGTTTTATACCCAAGGTCGTCTGCGACAACCCACGACTATCTATGCGAATCATGGCTTCAGTTGATCAATCAGCTAGCGAGAATCTCCAACATAATCTTCACATTGAAGCCTTCCTTCATAGCTGTCGTGCCATAATCATCCTCAACTGCTACCATTGTCCAATCACCTTCCACCTAGTCGCTGCTGCGCTAGAGACAGGCGTCGAGAGAAGATAGGATAGTTCTTACCCGTGTGGGTCAGTGATAAGCCAATATCTCTCGCCGATAACTCTAGTGATTGGTACTATGTGAGCAATCCATCTACTTGTGGCTAGAGGCTTGGCTGGTGACACACTTATACTAGTAGAATATTGCTTATGTTCAATCCCAACCTCACGCCTGGATTGGTTGCATTCCGAATCTAGCTTTTGGACCTTTGCCCCTTAAAATTACGACTCCATTGCATTACCAGAAGCTTTTGCGTAGTCCTAGAAGCTCTAAGATGCTGTCTTTGCGGATCACACACGTCCATTGCTCGGTCTCCTTTCCATGACCCCAGAAATGGCAAATGTAACGCCATTTTGTACTTCGAGCGATCTCTTTTTCAATTCCAGTCCATCATCCTATCTCAATATATCGCCCCCCTCCAAGCCTTCGAGTCTGGTCTAGACTTGATATGTCCGGGTACCTCTCACACTTCTGCTACTGAGCGATTCCACAGTTCGAGTGCTTGGTTGATTCGCAGCTTTTAGATATACACGATATGGCCATCTCTAGGCAGCATGTTGACCACCGAACGCAAGCACCGATGGCCATGAATCATAGAGCTATCAGCAGGACGGCACCGACAGATCGGATGCCGACGGAGACCCGCCCATCTACCAAGCAGAAACGAACGTGTGTGAGCATTGCTTGCATCTCATGTCGAAAGAGGAAAACCAAGTGCGACGGCGCGGCTCCTAGCTGTGCTGCTTGCGCCAACATATACGGCACAGAGTGCATATACGATCCACACTCAGATCATCGTCGCAAAGGTGCATGTAGGAAGAGGAGAGAAGATATGAAGGCGTGCCTCCTGACGCTACAAATTATCTTTGAGGCAATACTCAATGCTTCTGATCAAGAAGTTCCTACTGTTATAAATAAGATTCGTACCTGTGATAGCTTAGATGCTATCGCCATGTCGATACTCCAAGGCGATGAGTCTGCGGGAAAGGAATAGACACCCAGAATATACACATGATAGACACCTGCAGAAGGACATTCTCATCATGTTAAAGTAATTGCGCACGGAAATGTTGATCTCGACAGGTATCAGAAGCATAGAGTGTTTTCATACTTTCTCCCTCTGAACGTTGAGAATGACAATGACCATGATTGATAACGTAGCACACGAGGTGTACAATAGAATGGAATTGATTTGAGCATCATTTGATCAAATCGCTTGTGTGAACGCCTCCTCTGCATTTAACAATTCTCGTGCTCGATTACAACGCGCTTTCGAACCCTTATCTTTGTGGCTCCTCTAAATAATCAGAACGTGCTGGCGCCTGTTCAACAAGTGCGATAACGTGCCATTACAGCATGGATACGCCACATCTGCCCTGAATCCGATAGTGACCGCTCTATCGGGTCTCTACGAGGAAACTACCCCTCTTCAGGGTGCTTGGTATGGAGAAGTGGAGCTGAGAGGTGGAGGTTGAGCGAGTCAGTCGTGACGCGGGAGGAAGATAGGATAATGCCTATCCGCGTGGAGCCCGTTCAAAATCCTTATCTTAGAGCACTTGGGTCCAATCACCCTAGTCCTAATTATGCTGGAGGCGTTGATTATCACAAGCTTCAATTTGGTTTGTCATTATCTTCGAGGAGAGCTTGATGCATCATAAGAAGCTCGATGCTCTCCTTGGTGAACTTACTGCCCAACATGCTCATCTTAATCCATCATTCCTGCCACTATCCATCTGAGGGCCCAAAGCGTGATTTGTTTGATTCTAAACTTACTGCTCGACTCAACCTTTATCAAGAAGGCGATCTAAAAGCTTAACAAGACCATGATCGACTTTACATTGACGGACAAGCAGAAGGCTCTTCGCGATGAAGCTGCTGCTCTCGCAAAAGAGATTCTCGGACCGGCTCGTGAAACCTACGAGAAATTCCACGACCAAGAGTCGCGCTTTCGATCGACTTTGCCTATTTACCAAAAGCTGGTGAAGGCTGGTGCTGTAAAGGCGCAAGTCCCTGTCGTACTCGGCGGCAGCAATGAGTCTTTTATCGACAGTGCTATCACTCTCGAGGAGATGTATGCAGTGGACTCGAGTGTGATGGTGCATGTCATCGGTACGGGCCTTGGACTACTGCCACTCATCTTTGGAGGCACCCCTGAACAACACGAGAAATATCTGAAGCCTTTTATCACCTGCGAAGGCGAGCCTCTAGCCAGTCTGACCCACTCCGAGCCGGGCGGCACAGCGAATTGGCTAGAAAAAGGGGGTAAAGGACTCGGAACCACTGCACGGCTCGAGGGTGATTATTACATTGTGAATGGAGAGAAGGTAGGCAGGTGTTGGCTTGTGCAAGAGTCTACTTGGTACTGATATTTGTGCGTTTCATAGCTGTGGACTACGAATAGCGCCGGATGGGACGGCAAAGGTGCAACGCTTTCTTGTCTATGCTGTAGATACTCGGAGGACGGCGGACCCGAAGATCCTAATGTTGATCCAGCATCGAACACTCTAGTCCTTCTTGTCACACGGGAGATTGTGGCACAGAACGAGCCAGGCGCATATCAAATGATAAGCGAGCCGGAACTCATGGGTCATATCGCAGCCTCAGGACCTCTGTCAAGGTACACAAACTTCAAGGTCCCAGCAGCGAATGTTCTCGCTCCCAGGGGCAAGGGTGCCGCTCTTGTTGAGAAAGCTTTCAGCGTATCGGCGGCCCTCGTTGGCGCAATGGCGGTTGGCACTATGCGTACGGCATTCGAGGCAGCTCTTAAATTTGCAAGAGAAGACAGTCGTGGTGGCAGTGTACCCGTCCTGGCAAGACAGAGTCCAGCCGACCTGCTGATCAATGCAAAGATCAAGATAGACACCTCTCGAATTCTGGTCTGGAAAGCTCTCAGCGGTCTGGAAAAGGAGGCTGGTGATGAAAACAGCCGATATGAGGCATGCTTACAGGCAAAGGTGTACTGTAGTGACCAGGCGGTGACGGCAGTATGGGAAACTATGCAGCTCGTTGGAGTGTAAGTCACGCTTCCCCTCCCTCCCAGCCATGATGATTGTTGTTGTCACAACAGATGTTTCCAGGCTTGCGAGCAAAACTAATGGAATGCAGGACGTCTTACGGCAAGAACACCGTGTTCCCGCGGCTACTCAATGATGCCACAGTGTATTCAATTTTTGACGGAGGAAATATAGGGCTTAGGCGACGTCAGCTGCAGCGACTGATGCAGGCCGAAGATTATAAGCCCTGGGCAAGTCTGTGGTGAAAATCAAAATAGCTAGTCGCACTTTTTTGTCATGCCATAAGTGGTTCATACACAACGCTTCAATACTGGCTTTGAAAGGTATAGTTGACTTTCAGGGCGATCAAGCCGGAAGAATTAGCAGAACAATATCAAGGATTTCTGTGAAACGCTCTCTGTGCAGCGATTGGTGCATAAGCTATTGGAACAACATGGCCTGCAGCCTGAAGAGAAGCGAGGAACAAAACCTTGGTTGAAAAACAAGATCAAGTGATATCCTGGATGATGCCACATTAGGATGGCTGTATACTACTAGTGGTCCTCATAGCATCAATTCAACACCTGGCCCAACTTGAGCTTCTACTCCATTTGCTATGAGATCATGATAGTAGGATGATGACAAATAATATACAAACACAGATAATGCTCATGGACTTTGTCTGAAGAGCTAAATTACTGTATGCTGCTAGCGTCCACGCCGCTGACCTCACCTCTCATGCCTAACAATCCTCACGACACGCTGACCTTCGCCGTGGATTGCTCCTGCAACACCACCACCAACTCGGTCAACCTGTCGATCTTGGCCGATAGCTCAGCAATCTTGACTTCGACATCCGTAGGAGGGATGCCCATGTCGTCAGCCTCTACACCCACCAATGACGTCGTAGACACCGCCGGTCCGGCACGAGAAGAGGCAAGTCGTGGCACAGTCTCCGAGCTCTGGGGTCGTGGAGAGTTTCGCATCGATGATGTCGGTCTCACATGTGCTCGATGCTTCTTGGGAGTGCTATAGGGGACCGAAGGCTGACGGGGTCCTTTGAAACCTGCAAATCCATCGTCGTGGTAAATCTTGCCGGCGATCAACTCATACAGCTGGATGGCACCGACGATAGGCAGGTGTGTCGCTTTCAGAAGAATGATTCGAGCAGCGCGAAACTTGCTGTCAGAGGGCAGAAACAATCTCAGAGGCCTGAAGATGATCAGAGCGAGGAGGTTGAAGGGCGGATAAAAATGAGTGAGTCGATTGCTAGTCGAGGCCTCAAGCACATAGATACTGTAGACATACAGGTACTCCTCGCGGGCGTGGCTGATGACGCGGGAGAAGCTGTTGCTCAGCATACCAGTGAGGGAGCCCATCAACAGGATGGAGCTGAGAGTGACGAAAATGATCATCAGTGGCGGGCCAAAGACAGGATCAATCTGCTCCATAATATCAAAGCCGACATAGCTAGAGCCGAAGAAGATCTTCGTCAATACCATTGTCATGTGAGGAAGGGTGAAGGTCTCTCGGCCGATGAGAGAGAATGTTGTAAGGAAGCCGACTGCGACAGGTTAGTCCACATATCAATGTAATTAGATGCTGAGGTAGAGCAGTGCTTACGGTAGAGGATCACTACAAGGAGCATGAATTTCAAGAAGTCTTTGCCCATTTCCTTCAAGCATGGAATCAGAGTGCCCCAATAGGGGCTCAGACTGAGGACGGAGCAGACTCGAGGCACCATAAAGAGCGCTTCGAGAGATAACACATCAAAAGCCAGATCGATCATATGGCCATCATTGTTAGACAGCCCTATGATCCTCATGACGGCGAAAATGATACCGATTGAGATCATGATCATGTCAAAGAGATTCCAGACATCGGCAGCGTAGAAAATTGAGCCGGCGTCAATCCATTCGCTGAGCTCGTCATAGAAGAAGGCTGCGAACCAGATATAGAGAAGAATTTCAATAGGGGGGATCTTATAAGGATGCCTTTCGACAAGAGTGGCATAGAACAGTCCAAGAAACGAGAGGAAGAATACAACCTCAAATGACTTGAGATACTTGGGCACGCGAAGTCGGGAGAAAGGATCGGCCTTGGCTTTGTCGTAGTAGCGCGGTTTCTTGACAGAGTCGACAGACAGCTGGTCCCAGAAAATGATATCGCCGTTCCATATTCCAGTGATTATCTTCTGGACGACGTGCTGGCTGAGGAATCTCTTGGCGTCAGCGATGGCGGCAATCTCAAGAGCATTGAGACTAGTGAAGGGAGCAGTGGGATCGTCTTCTTCCTCCTCATCGTCATCATCAACTGTCATGCTCATTGTCAGGCGTGATATCGCTTGCAAGAGCTGATACCGCTTGCTGCCACCAGTACGGTTCAAGGATTTACGGGTTGATTCGGCCGAGCCAGACCACGCCTGAGCCAGCAATGGGCTGTTCTCGTTGACGGGGTGAGAGCCATTCTCTTCATCAGAACCCCGCCTTTCATTTTCGATGGCTTCTAGGTCAGGTATCTCATAGAGACAGTAGTCAACAATCTCACGCTCAGAGAGGTGCGTAAGAAATCTCCAGGCAACAATTTCGGCTGCGCTGGCCCGTGCTTCGTTCAAGCTTTTATCTTCACTACTTGTTCCGTAATGCCATTTGAGAGCACTGTGATTATGATCAGACTTGTGTTCATATTCAATAGGAAGACCGAGCTTACAGTAAGGCGTTAACGATAGCCGGATTCTTGCACTCCCGGCTCAGGTGGTCCACCAGACGGCGAAGAGGATCACCAGCAGACGTGGTCCTTAGCTGCTCGAAAGTTGACGGGAGAGTGATCACGTCGACGAAATATCTGTCAAAGTGAGTCAAAGACCTTTGCACAACTGTAAAGACGTGCTTACATCGACAGCTTCTTGACCACTTCCCGGAAGGAATCATCCTGTTCAATGCCCGGGAGCCAGACCTCATACCGGGCACCGTACGGCGACGGAGTTCGCAAGCCGGGCTCAATGCCAGAAACGGGACGCGACTTGACGCGCATCGGAGCCATGAGTTCTCAATTGCCAAGATTGCTGGGCAAGACAGCTCCCTGTTGGTGGTACGTAAAAGAAACGAGGTTGAGGTTGAGGCGAAATTCCAGATGCTCCAGCTCTGCCCCCTCATGAGCTAATCCGAGGCGCTAACACGGGCCCCAGAAAACAGGGAACGGACGCTAAATAGCGCTGTAGGTCGCTAAGCTTTGTCTCGAGGCGGCCCCTATAATTGGCTGTCGGTCGGGTCCATGAAGTCCGCCGCCGCGGCTAGCCGTTTCAGATCTCGATCAGCTGCCGGCACTTCGGACGACCTCTCAATCTCACATTCGGCGCCGGTCAGCAATTCGGCGGCATGTCATCCTCCCAATCCCCGGAAGCCGGCCAATGCGCCGGAGTAGTCATTGCAACGTGGCGGGCAGGCCCTTAGGCCAGGTGCCCATGAAGCATGTATTTCGTCATCCCAATATCTCGAGGATACAATGATATTCGGGAATTAGCCATGGATACTATCTGGAGGTCTTGCTCCGACGCATGCTTTCATTGTAATTGCTATTATAATCATCACTTTTTTTCTACCACTTGCTCATATGACTTGGGGGTTTGCCACTACTGGAAGATCATGATACAGTCGCCGGCTGGTCCTTTGCGAGGGTACACTGTCCACCGCCGAACTTAGACCCACGAAGCACCTCAAAGACGGCAACAAGATACCTCCTTATAGCAAAGGAAACTCTTAGAGTCGTCAGAGAGGTGAAATTGATGGACAATTCGCACATTGCTTCTGCCATCGTTCTGGTTGAGCCCCACGGAGGGAGCCTTTCCGCCCCTGTATTCGAACTTGGTCCATTTTGCCTGATGTCTTTAGCGCATTGACAGAGCCCAAGACAAGTCGATTTATTTGATATACTTGTTGGTTATTGATGAGTTAATAACTCGAGACAATGGGCATGAATCGTCCTTCGTTTGTCAAGTGACAGCCCTTGGCTGATCCTACAGGCAGCTTACCTTGTCGCCTATAACAGCTTGCTAGCTGCTGCTACTACCTCGTCTGATACACGTCAACGTTTTGTTAAAGTGCTAATTTTGCTGGTGCGAGTTCATCATGAAGTTATCCAGCAAGACAGTTGCTCTCCTCAGTTTAGTTGGAGCTGTCAGCAGTCTTCCAACAGTATCCCAGGCCACGACCTTTCCATCAACCAACGGGACCAAGTTCACCATCGATGGCAAAACCGGATACTTTGCTGGATCCAACTCCTACTGGATTGGATTCTTAACCAACAACGCAGATGTGGATGGGGTGCTAGACCGCTTTGCGCAGTCCGGCCTCAAGATTCTGCGAGTCTGGGGCTTCAACGACGTCACGCGCAGGCCAGGGGCCGGAACCGTCTACTACCAATACCTTGCATCTTCTGGGTCCCAGATCAACACCGGAGCTGATGGGCTGCAGAGGCTAGACTACGTTGTTTCGGCTTCAGAGAAGAGGGGCGTCAAGCTCATAATCAATTTCGTCAATAACTGGAGTGACTACGGTGGCATGCCCGCGTATGTCACAGCCTTTGGCGGGACCAAAGAAGGCTTCTACACCAACTCCAAAGCACAGGCTCAGTACCGCAGCTATGTCAACGCTGTCGTCAGTCGGTACAAGAACTCGTCGGCCATCTTCGCATGGGAGCTCGCCAACGAGCCACGCTGCAAGGGGTGCAGCACTGACGTGATTTATAACTGGGCCACGGACATCTCGAAATACATCAAATCGCTTGATCCTAATCATATGGTCACTCTAGGCGACGAGGGTTTTGGGGTGCCTGGTGCGACGTCATATCCATACGGGACTTCGGAAGGTGTCGATTTCGTGAAGAACCTCAATATCTCAACCTTAGACTTTGGAACATATCACATGTATCCGGACAGCTGTAAGTGAATTGCTTCATGCTGATGAGCAGTTGCTAACCATGTCTCTCAGGGGGCGTTCCCAACTCTTTCGGCCCAGGATGGATTAGAGATCATGCTGCTGTTTGCAAGGCGGCCAATAAGCCATGCATGCTAGAAGAGTGTGAGTGCCCACCGCACGTCAAGATGTCTGAGTGCAAAGCTGATAGTGATGCTAGATGGGACGGGCTCAAATCACTGCAGTATCGAGAAGCCGTGGCAGCAGGCCGCGATAGCGACTGCAGCTGATGGCACTTCGGCGGATCTTTTCTGGCAATGGGGAGACAAGCTCTCTAACGGACAGCAGACTGCTAACGATGGCAACACGATATACTGGGGCTCGAACGATGCCCAGTGTCTCGTTGTAGACCACATGAAGGACGTGACTCCGTTGAGCAGCTGATGAGGGCTGGCAGAGATCTCATCACCGTATCATTGATCTATTGTAGCTTGTAGCTCGGACAATGGCAGTGTTATCATACTGGCTCATTTACTATTCTCGATTGGAGATGCATAGTCTCGATTGTCTACTTCACAATATCACAATTATCAGTCGCGGCTCTTGTTCAGCCGCCGACCGCGGAACGTCCAAGTCCGGAGCGAGAGGGCCCCCCAATCAGACGCACAACCATGGAAATAACCGCGTTTCTTACCCACCTGCATGACATCAATACCGTAGATGAAATATAGCAAGACAGACTTCTCCCGGGGAGCCCACCGCAAGCCCGAGCGGTGTACGTGGAACCATCGCAACGTAGAATGGACAACCTCGGCAATTGGCATCTTCTGAGAGTCGTCGCCCCCTTACTTTATAAGTGAGCGCCGGGTTCATGCAGAGGACGCCATCACGACTGGCGACTGCTAAGAAGAAGCGTATTCAGCATGGCATTCCGAGGGTTGGTCACGCTCGTAGCCGCGCTCGGCCTGGCAGTCTGCACTGCAGCCCAGAGCCAAGTTCGCATTATGGAGCTGGGCGACTCGATCACAGGCAGTCCCGTAAGTGTCCCGCAGCATCTATATGCTTCGTGCAGAAGAGATCAAGAGCTGACCCTCGAGTACAGGGCTGCTGGCGTGCCCTGCTCTGGCGCAAGCTGCAGGCCGCGGGCATCACCAACACCAAGTTCGTCGGGACGCTGCCCGCGCAGGGATGCGGCTTCACCTACGACGGCGCCAACGAGGGCCACGGCGGCATCCTGGCCACGGGCATCGTCTCCAACAACCAGCTGCCCGGCTGGCTGAGCCGGACGAAGCCGGACGTCGTCATGATGCACCTCGGCACGAACGACGTGTGGAACAACCGCTCGCCCGAGAACATCACGGCCGCGTTCGGCACGATGGTCGACCAGATGAGGAGCAGCAAGCCGACGATGAAGATCCTGGTGAGCGGATCCAGACAAGACTGCACGTCGTCTGTGACGGACGCGGGAGCTGACGAGCAGCGCTCAGGTCGCCCAGATCATACCGATGAACCCGCCGAACTGCCCACAGTGCGGAGACCGAGTCGTAGCGCTCAACAAAGCGATTCCGATGTGGGCGGCGTCGAAGAATTCGACGGCGAGCCCGATCACAGTGGTGGACTGCTGGACGGGCTTCAACGACGCCACGGACACGGGCGACGGAGTGCATCCCAATAACCAGGGCAACGAGAAGCTCGCCAATAGCTGGTATGAGCCGCTTGTGGCGACGATCAAGAGCTTCTCATGATGTAGATAGCGGTTATCAATATCTGTAGCCGCCAAGTCTGGTTTATGTCAGCGAAGGCTAGTAGAGGAGAAAAGGCAATGCATCAATAGGCTTGGGCCCGACTTGCTGATTGTTGCCAGTCTCTTGAATTAATTTCCCGCTGTATCACGGCGATATTCTTGCACTGCCGAGATTTGTGTAGGCCCAAGGCAGACATTCAATGGGTCATTGGCGAATAGGTCCTCAATGACAGCAGCTCTACCTGGCTAACCCCCCTCGAATCTACCCTCTCAATTCACGTATATCGTAGAGCATCAGGATCTGGTCCGTTTGAGATAGATCTATTTTGAATTCAATCACGATGAAACGCCTCACATGCAAGCCGAATTAGGTAGTTTGGACAACGGGGAGGAAGAAGGAAGCAAGCTGGCGCCGAGCGGCTGCTATTTCGGCCGTGTGCTGCTCGAATCTTACAGGCCGAAAATAGCCAGCCACATTTGGGTCCCTCCTCCCGTCCTCTCTGGATCTCACAGGCGCATGCACGGCATGCGGATGCTAAAATCAGCCCTACAGTGTCTCCAAGCAAAGCCAAGCTTGTCCGTAGTCGCCAGGAGTGATCCTGGCAGCAGGACAGTAGTGACTTCTAAGAGGCGCCCAGATAAGCGTCCTCATCCAAAGACGAAGCTCGGCTGGCAACGAGCACGAGTACGAGCCAAACGGTTTGGTGGGAGGCGAAAGAGACAAAAATGGACGCCGGTATCAGGTGCAGCCGAGTACGTTGAGTAGTGTATCGGCGCCGGCCAACTTTGGGTGTAGCGCCGGGAGGGACTTGCGATCACGAGCCGTAGCAGCACCGGAGTGGTCCTGTACCATGATGGTCGAGACCAAATCAGTCGCATCGGAGAAGATAGAAAGCAGGCTGGAGGCAGGATAATCTTCGGTAGTTAGTGTGTGCTGTTGACATCAAGTAGCAGAAACCCCCCTCTTGTTGCTAGCGATAAGAGGTAAGAACTGGTAGTCCGGGTCTGGTGGTGAGGTCAACGGTGGCGAAGGATGCGACAGAATGCTATCATCATCGCTTGCGAAGTTGGAGTTGGAAGTGGGAGGAGCGGTACATTAAGAAGAGCATTCAGTTAGCATTCAGTTAGCAGTCAGCTACCATACCAGCTTACTCACGGCGGGGAAACGTCATGATGGGCGCGGATTGGCGGCGATGTTGCCCCTCGAGCTGCGATCTGCCCTTTTGTTTCCCCAGAACGGCAAGCCTTGAGGCCTGGTAGACTAGCGAGACTAGGGATGGACTACAGTAGGCTGGTCTGTTCCTGCAAGGAAACGGCCCTGGCGAGCCTGGCTTCGGCTCGGTTCAGTGGCTCAGTGGCTCGAGAGTGGTTCCTCGCCCAGACCACCTCGAGACGGGGACCTTTGCTTGCACAGCCGCAGAGCCACACCCAAGCCGCTGCGAGTGTGCATGATTGGCTGCGGAGCTTAGCAGCGCTATAAAAAGAAACCGAGCGCACTGACGGCCGTCGTCTGTTGGTGCATCTCGCATCTGGATTCTGGATGGCTGTCGCTCCGGGTGGCGAGGGGCTGGGGAGACTGACACTGACACTGACACTGACATTGACAGAAGAGAGAGTGTGTGTTCAAAGGGCTGAGCCACAGCCACATCTTGCCGTTTCATTGGGCAGACCTGCGATATTTGGAAGACACTTGAATCTGGATACCTGGAGGGATATCGCGAGCGCCGTTTTTAGGTGTGCCATGTTGCTGTGTGCTGTAGGTACCCGATTCAATCGCATGTTTCTCTTCTCAAGGTTGTCTTACCTTGTCCTCGATAGTGACTGACTGTCTTCCCCTGCATCGGCTGGTTGCTCCTGACAATCTTCGCCGCCCCCCGTAGAGTAGAATAGAATACGATACGATACGATGCGGTGCTCGCTTAAGCGCAGTTGGCCGTCTTTCGAGTGCCAGTCGGCGTCTTGATCCAGCTGAGGCCCTGAGGTGCACTGTCGTCGGATCTCTCCTTGTCTCACACAGGTCCACTACGGAGGAGCATTCCTTAGCAATGCGCATGCCGTGTCAACGTAACGTTATTGGCAGCCAACACTGCCATGTGTCTTTGACTCTTGGCTTCCTGACTTTGCCCTACCGTTGACCCTGGAAACCCTGGAAATGTAATGCGGTACCCATCAGAGGGCTTTCCGAGTGCCGCACCAGCACCCAAAACACCTTGACCACCCAGACACACAACGGCGGCGCTGCGTGGTCTTCCCCACAGCAGCTCTTGCTTAGCTGCTCTTAGCACCCGACCCGCCTGGGAAGACCCCTGCCAGAAGGGGACCCCTGTCACTGCACTGCATTTGGGTGGACTGTACTGTACTGGTGTGGTAGGTTGGATGCTACTCGATGATGGCAGGCGAAAGAGACCCTGCAAATCAGTTGCTAAAGTCAGCCTTGCTGCATCCTGCTTTAGTCTCTCGCCTCCTTCCAGACTCACTGACTGCTCCTCCTCCAATCCTGCCCTCTTTCTACAATACCTTATTATCTCTTTTACCTACCTGCTAACATACTGTTTAAACTTGCTGTTACCCACTCGTTGTTGAGCAGATGTCTTAGATTTGACCTTCGTTTTTGAGATCTTTCGTTGCTCTTCAGATCCCATTGTTTACCTTAACTTGACTTGACTTCACTTCACTAGGTAGCTATCCAGAGTATTTGCCTCTCAACCACAGGCTAAACTCGACTCGCTATCGCACAACAAGGCGAATGTCTCAACAACTCCCACGGCAATGAGACCGCACGCCTTCGGCCGCCTCCTGCGGTTACCACCCACCGCCCTCCTCCTCCTCTTCTCCAGCATCCTCGACTTCGCAGACGCCCATGCCCTCCCGCGACAGACAAAGACGGTGGAATATAGGGAGCTCAACGTTATAGCATGGCCGCCGCTGCCCACAACACCCCCCATCAACCTAGAGAGCTTCAATGAGCTATTGCGGAGGCAGGACACAAACACAATATGCGGTTACATAGGTGGCGATCCGCAGTTACCAGCAACATGCTCCGCCGGGTCCCATTGCGTCCTCGATGCCGAACATGGTGCTATGGGGTGCTGTCCGAACGGGCAGGATAGCTGTACGACAGGCGTCTTCACCGGCTGTGTTGACTTCAACAGCGGCGCGCAGACAGAGGTGAACCCATATGTCTTCACTTGCCAGGGGAGCGATGTGTGCTACAAGAACGTCTTCGACGGGGGATACTTCCAGTACGGGTGTGGGACCGCCTCCGACCTAGCGACGACGGTCCATGCGAGTGCGTCGGGCTTGACCTCGGCGCTGAATATCGCCAGCCAGAGCGTGTCCTTCACGGATATACCGAGCAGTTTGGCGACGCCAACAAGTGTCAATCCCAGTACAGGGACTCGCAGTTTCACGCGAACGACGGCTTCCTCCACATCGGCTTCTTCGTCATCCGTCACCAGCTCGAAATCTTCAACATCCTCGTCCTCCTCTTCGTCATCATCATTGTCTTCTTCTTCTTCTTCTTCCTCGAGCTCCTCACGAACATCCTCTTCTAGCTCTTCATCCAGCACATCTTCAAGAACACCAACAGCAACCACCAGCAACACCCTCCAGACCGCCGAGCCCTCCGCGACCGGAGGGGGCCACTCCCCCGTCAACAAGACCGGCGCCATCGTCGGCGGCACCATCAGCGGCGTCGCCATCCTCATCGCCCTCGTCGCCGTGGGCTTCTACCTCTGGCGCCGGCGCCGGCGCGGCAACACGCGCAAGGGCCCCGGCCCAGCGGGCAGGGGCAACACGCAGTACATCAGCCCCATGTCGGGCGGCGCGGGCTTCGCGCCCGTGTACGGCAGCCAGGAGCAGTACGAGACGGGCGGCCTGCCCCCGAGCTGGGAGCGCGTGCCCGCCCACCACCACGCACCCAGCGGGACGACCACCGAGATCTCATCCGGCGGGCCCGCGCGCAACCTCCCGCCGATGGGCACCTACCGCTACCCGGGGCAGAACCCGGCCGCCTACGCGGGCGCCGGGGCCCATCCCGATGCGGCGGCCGGCGCGTACGGCGCGTACAACGCGCCGCGCATGGACCCGGACCAGGTTCCGCTGCGGCACAGCAGCCCGGAGATCGAGGACTTCTCGCGCGGCTTCAACGACGCGCTGAGCCGCATCGGCGAGGAGGACGAGAGCGACCTGTCGGGCAGCGGGAGCGGGAGCGGCAGCGGGAGCGGGAGTGGGAGTGGCAGCAGCGGCAACGTCAATGGCCACGGGCTCGGCGGCAACGGTTACGGTAGCGGCGACCGCGAGCCCAGCGGCGATGGGATGCGGCCGCTGTGGCAGCAGAACAGACGGCAGTCGAGGAACATGATGTGGATGTGATCTGAGCAGCCCACGACGACATCTTCACTGACCTGATCCGAAGCGGGAACTCCCGTTTCTTTGCATTTCTTGTATATATCTGAGCGAGAGCGGCTCTGGCTTGTTTTTTGTTCTTCTTGATTTTACTCACGATATCCCCCGAGATTGTCCTGCTTGGTAATGGACACTTGGAAACATGGCGGCTGCGAGTCAGAACAGCAGGCGATAGGGGTTAGGGAATAAAGGGGTGTATTTGGCTTCTGGGGGGAGTTTCGGCGTTTAGAAGATGGGTTCAATGGGGAAACATTCGGTTCCAGCCAGCCTCCCAAGAGGTGGAGGCGGGCAGGCGGACGACTTGTCAGATCATGGGATAATCACGTCCATCACATATACATACATAGCGCAACCCTTGGAAACACGGATGGGGTCCAGTCCGGGGATAAGAAAAGATCTGATAAAGATGACAAAGCAAAGCAGTATCCTACTACACTATGTAGCAGTTAAAACACGCCCCATGTGAAATTCTTCAAGCTTCTAAGCGTCCCGTCCCCGCTGTGAAAAGTTAAGCGTTATGAGTTGAATGATGGGCTGTCGTGCGGATAAGAGTGGGTTTCGAGATCCACTATCCAAGATCCCATTACTCGGCAGTTTTCCCGCCTGCCGCCGGACTTCCAAGGACGCACCGTCTCTCCGGGTGCAAATGATACTGATAGTGTACCCGACCGACTGCTGCCCTACCTAGGTACAGGTAAGCTAGGTAAGCACTGAAACTTGCATAAGATCTTGCATGTTTGGTTTGCATGGTAAATGCGGCACATCTACGGCACTTGAGCGAATATGGTTGATTTCCGGCGCTGGTAGGAATCGCTATTGCTTGCTTTCACTTGCCCAGAACGAGCAAGTGAAGTCATTGTTGAGTATAAAAATGCTGATTACCCAAGCAATGGAGCGTGGTTCCTCCGACTGTGTATTGCTCTTTGCGGAACAAAACCCCATGCAGGGTCAGAATGCAGCGTCAAAGGGGAGTTGAGAGAGTCAGTCAGGAGTCGGTGCCACTGCCTTTTGTCAGGGTGTTGCATCGTATCTTGACGTAACCAAGAAATACAAGACCCCTCATTTAGCGGTGGGGCGGTGGTAGGTTCCCACTGCGGGAGCTCCTCGGTGAGTTTGAGGAGCCCTTTGGCCACCGCCCAGAGCTATGCCTCGGCGCGGCAGAAGAAAGTATATAATGGAAGCTGGTCCTCGTGAAGATGTCTCAGTTAACATCAATCAATCCCTCAAATGACATCAGCAGCTTATGATCACCTCTCAGACTTGATCTGCCCTCGATACTTCAGTTACACACGATTCCACGTTTCAGAACCCCAACAAACAGCTTAAAACCTTTACAATGGCGGCACCAAAGAAGGTCTTGATCGTCCTCACTAGCCATGACAAGCTTGGCTCTCTCGACAAGCCTACTGGCTGGTTCCTCGTAAGTTGACATGCTACGCCCTCAGTATGGCGGAAGCCAAGACTAACACTGCTGCCCGCAGCCTGAGCTCGCCCACCCCTACGATGTCTTCGTCAAGAACGGCTACCAGCTCAAGTTCGCCTCGCCCGCAGGCGGCAAGGCGCCCCTCGACCCGGCCTCGGTCGAGATGTTCAAGGAGGACCCGTCTTCGCAGAACTTCCTGGCCAACCAGACCGCCCTGTGGGAGAACACCGACAAGCTGTCCGCCTACGTGGGCCGCGCCGACGAGTTCGACGCGCTGTTCGTGCCGGGCGGCCACGGCCCCATGTTCGACCTCGCCACGGACGAGACGTCGCGCAAGGTGATCGCCGAGTTCGCGTCCAAGGGCAAGGTCGTGGCCGCCGTGTGCCACGGCCCGGCGGCCTTTGTCAACGTCACGCTGCCGGACGGCAGCCACCTGCTGCAGGGCAAGGAGGTCACGGGCTTCAGCAACGCCGAGGAGGACACGATGAAGCTCAGCGAGTACATGCCGTTCCTGCTCGAGACGAAGCTCAACGAGGTCAGCGGCGGCAAGTTCGTCAAGGCGGCCGAGCAGTGGGGCGAGAAGGTCGTCGTCGCGGGCAAGGTCATCACCGGCCAGAACCCGGCGTCGGCGCACAAGGTTGGCGAGGAGGTCGTCAAGGCGCTTGGCGCGTAACTGACTGGGCCTGTTGTGTTTTGTTAAGCGCTTGGGAAGTTCAAAACGGCGTTCGGCCCAAGTTGAGCTTCTAGGCTCGGTGAGGGATGTGCATGTTTGATTAGCCAATTACGACCATTCTTTTGATCAATGGGGTTTCCGGTGATAAGTGCACTTGAACATCTATCATGACCTACCATGCTGTGTGAAGAGCTAAATTGTTAGCGTAGGCTCGAAAGTAGCACCACCATGGCGTGACCTGTCGAGAGGACCGATTCATCCATGAAATTAGAATTGATCTTGGGACTTGTGATCTCACCAATCTACTGTGAACATTCTCGACACCTGAATTTTACAGGACGAAACGACGATCTCACAGAACATTGAGATGATCGCGAACCAAATAGATTGCCTCAAGCTGTCCAAACATTCTGATCAAAACCAAGACTACTTCCAGCTCAATTGAACTTCTTCCAAGGACTTCAACAGACGACCCAGACCCTCGGTCAAAGCTTCCTTGGGAACAGTGAAGGTAACACGAAACCATCCAAGCTCTTCAGTAAAGAAGTTTGACCCGTGGCCTATCATCACACCATTCTTGAAACAAGTGGCTATGATCTTCGCTTCGCGTTCCTTATATAATGGCTGCGGGTGTGTTGGAGTAACACGGAACGCTGTCTGGTCTTTGGCGAGATCTTCCTCTCCTTTGGCTACCATATACTTCCTCATGTCTACCCACATATACACAGCAGCATTTCTGTGAGGACCAGTAAGCAAAAGGCCAGGAGCATGAAGGACGAGTTAACTAAACTCACGATCCTTGGTAGATAGGCATTCCATGCTCCTCAAAGAATTGAGCAGCAAGATTAAAGTTCTCTCTCATGAGCTTGTGGTTTTCAGCGAAGAAGTCATCGCGCCATTCGACATCGTCAATCATGCTGGCCCAAATATCCTGAATGATATGTGACGGCCAGGCGAACACACTGCGATACGGTCAGTAACAGAAATGCACGATTGTTGAGTATGCGGGTACCTATTGCTTGAAATCGCGCCTAGGAGACCTTTGTTTCTTGATATCATCGCGCCAAGTCTCAGTCCATTGGCGCAGAAATCCTAACACAAACGCATAAGTATCTCGAAGCCATCTGGGATCATAAAGGGAGAGATTACCTTGCTTGCTCCATAAGTAATGTGAACGAGATCGGAGGCTATGCGGTCTTCGAGGTCAAGCGCCAAGATAGATGTGAAAGCGGTTCCTTGACCGAAGACGCTGTGGGCGTAGATCTCATCTGAAATAAGATGCAAATGATTCTTGCCACAGAATGTTGCAATCTCTTTCAGTGTTTCGACAGGCTGTTGGTATCATGATCAGTGCCTCTTCTTGATCGTACGTATATAACTAACATATGGTCTTCCTAGAGGATTGTGTGGACTTTGATATAAATCATTAGAATAACTCCAAACTTTTAGAAACATGGGTCTGGCTTACTGTGTGAGAATCACTGCTTTAACAACAATACCTTCTGATCTCGCCTTCTCAAGGGCATTTTCGAAAGCCTTCTTGTTGAAATCAGGATCAAAAATGTCGTCAAATCCTGTATAGCTTTCAATCTCCTGGAAGCTAACTGGTACAATCTTGCCACGGCTTCTACCAGGAATGTCAAATTGAAATCCTAAAACTGATTAAATCGATGCATAAGCGATAGCGGACACAACACACCCGTGTATAGCGGCTGAGGAATTAAGAGCCCCTCGCCTTCATTGCAAATAGCCCAGACCATGCTGTCAACTGTGCTCCCTACTCCTGAAAGGACGATGACTTCGTCAGACGTCACCTCTTTGTGGGCCCTGAAACTATGGTTGCAGAACGAAGCTAGACTTTCTCGCAAGCGCTTGCTTCCTCTTGGGCCTTTGCCGTAAGTTAGATGAGTAATTGGGTCAACTGTCAACTAAAAGAGCTGTCAAAGACACGTCCTGTAATGCAGAGTATTACATTGATGAGTTCGCACATGGTTCAGGATATAATCTTTAATCATCTCATGCATCATAGCGTTCTCCGCCACCCCGAGAATGATTCTTCAAGCCGATCAGCATTTTCATCATCATCTTGAGTTGCTGAGACTCACAGTCCCTCTGGATTTTCTGGAGCCCATGGATTGCTCAGTGCCTTCTCAATAGCACCCCAATGGTCATTGTGGATGTAGTTGTAGGCTCCCCTACTTGATAGACCAAAACGACCCACGGCATCTTCCACAAGTTGATCTTTTCCTGGAGCTGCTTCATGCATTTTGACGATGATCTACTACCACTTGAATAAAGGTCGAAGGCCCAAGGGTTCAAGTGTCAAAATTCAAAAGAATAGTATGAGGAAGAGAATGATGAGAGCATAACAGTCGAGAGACTGCTGGTGCCATCAGAGAGCGAGAGCCGAATCTTTTACTTAAAAAAATAGCACGCCCTGCCCATAGTGGAAAAGACGTGTAAGCGTGCGCGCCTTACTGCCATACAAGGACAACGATGCATAGTCTCCTGAGGGCGCGCGCGCTACATGACGTCCCCACATGTCTTCGTCGCCTTGGATGCCGAATATGGTACTTGGTGCAAAGTTTGGTGCAGGGGAGGAGCTAAACACATTGTAGGTTTGATTTCGGGATACCTTATTCTTTCTTTCGAGGACTCAGTAAGCAGGTACGATACCGGCAATTACATTAGCAGTCTCAACATGTCAAGATGGAAAGTATCGTTTGCGGCTTATCCGGTCCTCTCCGTGTAGGTGAATTATAGCTGCATGTTGTGAAGCTTTGCCGGTTAAGAATTGCAACCCGGTATTATTGCCGAGATTTCGTAAGCGCAATTGTACCTGAACTCTTCTGTTAGTAGAGCGGAATTACAAAGTAGCATGCACTATATCAACTGTTGCGCCTTTCTGTCACCGTAAGTATCAATTCGACTTCGAATTGTCAATGTTAGGGCGACGGAGGCGAAGACGTTCGTCAAAGAGATGAGGTCACTGCAATTAGGTGGACGTCATTGAAAAGAAAAAACGATTTAACAGCAAGTAGCTTTACTATCAAGAAGGCCAGGAGAACGTGTGATGGATGGTCTCTTCTGTCAGAACGTGCTCAATTTTGAGGGCTCCTCGTAGGACGAGGAAGATATTCCTGAAAGGCTCTCTAACTAATTTGCTTTCTGTGGAAGATGTTCATAGCCATGGATTGTTTGAAGCTTGAGATCCATTGGATGTCAATTAAAAAAGGGCGCGCTTTGAAGAAGGTGGCGTTTGTCCCGCGTTTTTGCGCGTCACCTAAGCTCTACAGTAGTTAAGAGCTGCCCCGCAAATATCTTATCTCCGTGATGTGCATCATCCATCGAAGCCTAGCACCGCTTTACCGACTGTAGTGGGATCTCCCTTGACAAATGTGATGACCTGTCGTCGTGGCACTCTTGATACCGGGCCGAGAACACGACTATGGCCTACATCGCACCTATTCACCGGCCGAGCAGCGTCCGCCATGCGCTGCAACTCAAGCTTCTGTCAGAAGACGAGGACAGCTTGGTCCTGGCGTAAGAGCAGCCCTAGCAGACCTGTGAAGCTGGCTGCTGCTAGACAGTGCTGACGATGCAAATAGCAAGGCCAACCGCATAGAAATATGGCGTCTCGCAGAGGACCACCTGGTCATGGTTCACTCGAAAGTCGTCCATGGCACAATCTCCATGCTCCAGAAGCTGCGACCGAAAGACTCGTCGACCGATCTCCTCTTCGTTGGCACCGACCGATTTCAGTACTTCACACTCTCGTGGAACCCCCAGACAAGCCAATTGGACACTGTCCAAACTTTTGAGGACATGGGGGAGAAGCATATGCGTGATTCACAGAGCCAGGACAAATGCCTAGTGGACCCCACAGGGCGGTTCATGGCACTCCATCTTTGGGAAGGCGTCTTGACAGTCCTGCGGCTCCTCTCAAGAAAGGGTACGACCCTGAACCTGCAGTGGATGGAGCAGGTCAGACTCTCAGAGCTATTCATCAAAGCCAGCACATTTCTCCCCTCCGAAACTCACCCCAAGCTCGCCTTCCTCTACCAAACTCGTACCGACAATCCCGACTCGAAGCTGGCCACGTATCAGCTTACTGGAAACGACGCGGATAATTCGGCATCGAAATTTGACCCTACTAGAGATAGGGAAATATCTATAGACGTACCTGATCCTGGAGCTGCAATCTTGATACCTGTGAGAAGGGTCAGCGAGGAGCAAAAACGGCATAATTTCCGCAATGTGGCTACTGCTAGAGCGCACCTCGGGGGCCTGCTCGTCGTTGGGGAGACACGCTTGCTCTATATAGATCAAGTGACGAAGGTCCAGGTTGAAGCGCCGCTGAAGGAGGCGTCAATATTTGTGGCGTGGGCGGAATATGACGAACGGAATTACTTCTTGGCAGATGACTATGGAAGATTGCACCTGCTCACTATCAACACGGACGGGTCCGCTGTGACTGGCATGCAGGTGACCTACATAGGCAAAACTGCGAGAGCAAGCTCTCTTGTCTACCTTGGCGACAACATATTGTTCGTTGCATCGCACTACGGAGATTCACAGCTCTACCGTACCGACTTCTCCGAAGATGCAGCTCAATTTCTCCATTTACTTCAGACACTGCCGAACATTGGACCTGTTCTCGACTTCACTGTTATGGATATGGGCAACCGAGAAGGCGATAGCCAACTGGGCAACGAGTATTCTTCTGGTCAAGCCCGGATCGTCACTGGCAGCGGAGCTTACAAGGATGGTAGCCTGCGAAGTGTTCGCAGCGGCGTTGGTCTAGGAGACATTGGCATTCTCGCGGATCTCAAAGGCGTCAGGGGTTTGTTTTCTCTTCGGTCGTACGGTGCACAAAAGATTGATACCCTCCTCGCATCTTTTTTGACGGAGACAAGAGTATTTCGATTCGATGCTACGGGCGACATTGAGGAAGTGGAGGCATATCAAGGTCTTGCATTAGGCTTTCAAACTCTACTTGCAAGAAATCTGCCGAGTGGAAAGCTGCTTCAAGTAACGACAGCAGCTGCTACGCTTATAGATGCTGACAGCGGCGTCACAATAGCTACGTGGTCGCCACCAGATGGTTCGGAGATCACTAACGCTTCAGCCAATACGCGTTGGCTGCTTGTGTCTGTAGATGGCAAATCACTCATCTCCCTGAACATTGAGAAAGACCTTTTGGTCTCAGGACAGAACGATGTTGCTGAAAACGACCAGGTTGCTTGCATTCACGTTGCACCAGATCTCCTCGACATCGGCGTCATAGGCTTCTGGACGTCCGGTTCCTTGTCAATCGTCGACTTAGCTACTTTACATCCCCACAGGGGTGAGCCGTTGCGACGAACAGATGACAATGCCTCAATACCACGAGACATAGTTTTGACCCAGGTATTGCCACCCGCAGTCGGTGGTCCAACGTTGTTTGTCGCTATGGAGGATGGCAATGTGATCACCTATAACTTCTCGACTACGGACGTCACCTTGTCTGGTCGCAAGAGCGTCGTCCTTGGTACGAGACAAGCAAGATTCCACCTCCTCCCACTCGCAGATGGGACGTCCAATATTTTTGCGACTACGGAGCACCCTAGCTTGATCTATGGTTCGGAAGGAAGAATTGTGTACTCTGCGGTCACCGCTGAAGATGCAACTTGTATCTGCCCCTTCGATACAGAGGCTTTTCCCGGCTCGATCGCTGTAGCGACAGAGTCCCAAATAAAGATTTCTCAGATCGATACAGAGAGGCGCACTCATGTTCGGTCTCTAGAGATGGGTGAGACAATTCGCCGCATCGCCTATTCTCCCAAGGAACAAGTCTTTGGTCTCGGATGTATCAAGAAAGAACTTGTCCATGGCGAGGAGGTGATCTCAAGCTCATTCAAGTTGGTTGACGAGGTCATATTTGACAACCTTGGCAAACCATTCATTTTAAACACTGCCCCAGCAACAGAATTGATAGAGTGTGTCATTCGAGCAACACTCTCGGATGCTTATGGCAATCCCGCGGAACGATTCCTTGTTGGTACAAGCTTCATTGAAGATGGCGAGATTGCCTCACAGCAGTCTGAATTCCGCGGACGACTTCTAGTTCTTGGCGTGGACAGCGATAGGAGCCCTTATCAGATCATGAGCCACAACTTGAAGGGAGCGTGTAGGTCTCTGGCGGTAATGGACGACATGATCGTTGCGGCGCTAACGAAGACGGTCGTCGTGAGCAAGTATGCTGAGCAGTCCACGACCTCGGCGACACTGACAAGGGTTGCCTCATACCGTCCTTCCACCTACCCTATAGATCTAGCTGTCGAAGGCAATATAATAGCCGTTGCCGACCTGATGAAGTCGCTCTCGTTGGTAGAGTTGGTACCAGCTAAAGATGGTATGGAGCCGCAATTAATCGAGTGTGCACGTCATTACCAGTCTGGATGGGCCACAGCAGTATCTCATATTGAAGAAAACTCATGGCTGGAAGCGGATGCGCAGGGTAACCTGATGGTACTGCGAAGGAATCCCACCGGTGTGACCATGGAGGATCAGAGACGGATGGAGATAACGAGCGAGATCAACCTCGGCGAGATGGTAAATAGAATTCGCAAGATCGCTGTCGAGACAAGTCCGGATGCCATGATCATACCAAAGGCATTCCTGGGCACGGTAAGTCGTACATCATGGCGTCCTACTAAAAACGGCAACTAACACGATTCTTATTAGGTCGAGGGCGCAATCTACATGTTTGGAACTATCGCGCCGCAGGCACAGGACCTGCTCATGCGGTTCCAGGCGAAGCTAACTACAATGGTGAAGACACCGGGCAACATAGACTTCAAGTCTTACAGAGCATTTAGAAACGCGGAACGAGAAGGCGATGGCCCATTTCGATTCCTAGATGGGGAATTACTTGAGAGATTTCTAGACGTGGATGAGGAGATCCAGGAAGAGATATGTCGGGGCCTGGGGCCAAGTGTCGAGAATATGCGAAACATTGTGGAGGAGCTCAAGAGGATGCATTAGGAGCGCGATCTTATGCATCTCATCCGGAGGAATTGCACCTCACAAACTACCGCCTACCGCCGCCTTTGAAGAGAGTCTTCCTTACTGTGCAGTGTGTCTTGATCATACCTGCAGATACGAACCACTTTAGGCGTGGATACAGTAGAATGCCCTAAGCCAAGCGCGTAGTGATGTCACATAAATGGGAACCTAAAAATAATTGTACAAAAGTCAAGATGCAATGAATCTTTCTGTGAGGTGTTCGGTGCAAAGGGACTAAGATCCTGGTGATGGCCCTCGGAAGTTGTCGGGGCATCACGTGCCGGGCTTCAGCACAATTGAGCCAATGAGGAGCAGCCAATTTCGATCTGTCAATTGTCGCCTGAGGCAAGCAAAAGTTTTAGCTCGGAAACATCAACACCTTCAGATCCAAGCAAGCTCAGAAAAAGACCTCAGGTCATTCCTGCTCACGAGCTCTCCCCTCCTCCCAATTGAAACCGCAACACGCTATGGCGCCACTCACAAACGCTTCCCGCACGTTTGTGCGCTCCGTCCCGCGATGCTGCAAGCCTACGCTGCCCGTCCGCGCCCTCAGCACGACACCGGCCCGCAATGACGCCTCTGCCAGCTATGAGAGCCCGTTCAAGGGCGAGAGCAAGGCCTCAAAGGTCCCCAACTTCGGCCACTACATGGCCAAGAGCAGCGGCAACACGAACCTGATGTTCCAGTACTTCATGGTCGGAACCTTGGGCGCAATCACTGCTGCTGGTGCCAAGTCGACGATTCAGGGTGAGTGAGAACCTCGGAACACGACGGTGGAATCGGAAGGATTGGGGAAATTATCGAGAGAAAGACGAGAGAGCGTCAAAGATACCTATACGCGGCTTAGATGAACAAGGGGCAAGGCAAATTGAAACGAATTGCAGATGGCTGACATTGGCTGAACAGAATTCCTGAAGAACATGTCGGCATCAGCTGATATTTTGGCCATGGCCAAGGTTGAGGTCGATCTCGCTGCTATCCCCGAGGGCAAGAACGTGAGTCTACTCCGCACCATGTAGCGCATGCAAATAGTCGAAGCATGGTCAACTCTGACACAGTGCCATTATAGGTTATCATCAAATGGCGAGGCAAGCCCGTCTTCATCCGACACCGAACTCAGGGCGAGATCGACGAGGCGAACAAGGTCAACATCCAGTCACTAAGAGATCCCCAGGCGGACGAGGACCGTGTTCAGAAGCCCGAGTGGCTGGTCATGTTGGGTGTCTGCACACATCTGGGTTGTGTCCCCATCGGCGAGGCTGGCGATTTTGGAGGATGGTTCTGCCCCTGCCACGGTTCTCACTACGACATCTCAGGACGTATAAGGAAGGGACCTGCCCCTCTCAACCTCGAGATTCCGGCATACGACTTCCCCGAGGACGGGAAGCTTGTCATTGGTTAAGGAGCTGATGGTGTACGAATACAGTAAGACTAATAGTTGTCTGTCTTTGGGCAGCTGGGTGGTCCCCTATAGATGTCATTGGGTGGAGGAGAGATTTGGGCTGGGTTTTCTCTAGACATGCCCTCGGCAATGCCATTGTACAAACATCCCAAGCATTGAAAATCGACAAAATCATTTTCCTGACTAGCCGCTTCCTCCTCTGCTCCTGTGACTCCTCTGTGTTGGCGATCGTGTTTCTTGTTTGCCTCACTGAAGAAAAGGTGCACAAGCCAAGATGAGCGACGATGGTGAATCCTTGGCCCTCTGATCCAGGTAAAATGGCGAGCGATTCTCGTGATAAGCTTAAAGCAGCATATGATTCATTCCAACCGTACAGCACAATCTCATGGGACGCGAATGGGCAATCTGTGTCAAACGGGTGCCAAGGGCGCAGTGCCGGCTCGGATAATGATGGATAAATGATCCGAAACCATATCTACCACAAATTCGATGATTTTCTGGATGCGACACGACACTGACCACATTGCGATCGCAGGCTGGGCCATCTTATATGCCATCGTATTGTACTTCCTCTGATGGGATCATGGGTGGGCCAAGGCCACGACCCGTCGATCATGCTTGACAGGATGTGTGTCTGCCGAGAAGGAGCCGTGCTGATGTGACATTTCACCCTCTCCCCGCGTGTGGCTGCTCCTTCATGCGCGCCGGTATGGCATAAGCTCGGACATCCTATGCCATGACGGTGTTGACAGAAAAGACGACAGGCGATTTGCCCCAATGAAATCACAGAATTGCATTGCGTAGTTTCCCCTGCTTGGATCAAGTTGTATGTTTCGCTCATCCCATCTACCAAGGACAATGACCTCACCGAGCACTCGATAGTGATCAACTCGGTAGTGCCCTATTCCAGACAGGCTTTGTCGTAACTTACCAAGGCAACGAGTATGCACTCTGCTGATGGTGATCTGGGCTGTTACCACGCACTTCATCTTCTTGGACGCGAAGGGGCTACTGTTTCGATCATCCACTCATTGCTGTAAATCTTTTAGAGCACCGACCCTCACCTGGAACATTGAATTGAACAAGATCAGTTGGAGATTTCACTGCACATGGAAAATGGTAGGGATAGCCGTTCGATTGTAGCGTTCGTCCAAACTTCTCAGACTCGAATCATCCGACGAGCAGACGAGAGCAAGATCTTGCGGGGCGCGTATCTGGCCAAATTCAAACGGTCCGACACGTGTTGCCAGTTTCGTACCTGGCCGTTGGTAGGGACTTTGTTGGGATGAGCAATGCTGCTCGTCGATGATACTTGGCTAAAGGCGAGAGGCGGCAAGACATGCCTCGTACCGGTTGCCCTTTCATCTCGTCTGCCCTCGACTCGCAATGACCCGAAATACCCTCGAGGGTTACCGTCTGAACAGTCTCAACCCCAAGGGTGCAGGGATCGGGCCCTGGGCCGGATTGGCAGAGAACGAGCAGATTATACCAGAAGGAGCCGATAGACCAGCCTGTCACGGAGCATTGCGCGCGCTTCAGAAGCTTCCATGACTGTGTTGTCGAGGGATAGGCATTAGCAAAGGCATAGGTACGGTGAAGCGGCGACGCTCGTCGTCTGAAGAAATGCCCGATTGCGGTACAGGTACTTTTCCTGTGGTTGTCTAGAGGGCGGATTGGAAGGAGTTGCTGGTGTAGTGTTACAAGTTTGTCAAGGAGCGGGACCCCTGTGTGCCAAGGCTCGCGTAGTACCGCCTTTCGCGTGCGGCTCCGGCGACCTGAGACGTGAGGCGTCCGATCATCTGTCAGAACTCTACATCCTCTAACAACAGCGAGGTCTCATCGCTCAGCTTCTCCATAACATTTACGGCGTAGTCATCTCGTGGCCCGTCTGGCTGTCTGACTGTCTGGGAGAAAGGAGCCGCACCTCCATCGTCTCCCAGATGCACCAGATGCACCATACACACACATCATGGACGAGTCTCTGTGTCTCTGCTGCTGACCGCTACTCATGCCCTCTATGCCTATGAGGAAGCAAACAGGCGGTAGATTTTGAATCAATCAACCACTCCTCTCTTCGTGTGCTAGATCAATGCTTGAGAAAATTGCATTTGGTTTTACCGAGGCTCTGGACATGAGCAGCTACTACCAGTATTCGTATCATGGCCCTGAAGAAACAAGCTCCTAGCGCTCGGCAAGCTAGCACGTCGCACGATGCCAAGCTTGCCTCGTTCTGGACGTGAGGCTGGTCAGGTCTCTCAGCGCTGGATCCTTTTCGCTTGACAGCCGTCGGCTCTCGATTCCGGACGCTCAGCAATTGGCATGCAATTGTACGCAGAGTGGTCTAGGTTGGCCCGGTCTCTCGTCACGACCAATCCCTGGCTGCAACATCGCAGGCCAGGACAAGGCTCTGTCGCACCCCTGGCAGCCCAAACGGTCCCCGCACAATGGCAGATTCCATCTTGCATCCCTGTCCAGCATTTGATCATAACCCTTGATGAGGTAGGTTGTCCCGGAGTGCAATGCAGCCGGTGGCGCTCATGACAGGGCAGCGGTTGGAGCGGCCTGGCATCGCCTGGCGTCCCTGACCTGCCCATCATGATCTGCAGACAAGGTGCTAGGCGAAGGGTCAAGGATCCATGCTCAGAAAGTATGAGACGAAAGGCTCGAGTACGATCTCCATCGTCGACTTCCCGCCTGCTGCCCAGCCCAGACCGTATATAATGCTTCTCTTCCTTCCCGGGTGACGGTGTTTCTTCTCCCTTTTTGTCTTCACACTCTTTAACTTGTCTTCAACTTCCACTCTCTTTCTTTGTTTCTTCAGTTCTGGGAACTTCATTTCGCTACACTCTTTTTCTGCTGTATTTACTTCATTCAACACCAGGCCGGCCCTCGTTTCTCGACCGTTCGATCCGTTGCACTTTTTGATACCACTGTTCGCTACGAATCTAACGACGCCATGAAGTTCGAAGCTACTATCCTCGCCCTTGCGGGCCTAACTGCCGCTCGTGAGCTGCCCCTGTTCACCGGTAGATTCACCAAGCGTGAGGTTCCTCAGGAGCACTCCCATGAGGCTATCCTCCGCGCCGTCAACACTGCTCTTCAGTTGGACAATCCTCTTGAGATCCAAGACGCCGTCTTTGCACTGCTCGGCAATGCTGCCGCTGCTACCGGTGCCCCGAATGTTGACAACCTCGATTGCCTCCAGCAGATCGTTGCTGACCAGGCTTTCACCAATGCCAAGGCTGCTGGTGATATCACTGCTCAAGCCAACGCCATCCTCTTCCGTGCTCTTGAGCGAAACACTGGCAAGGTCGGTCTGGAGTCCGTTCTCTGCAACGAGACTGCCGTCAACGCCGAGATTGCTGCTATTACCCAGCACCAAGACCCTGCCTCCGCCTCCGCCTCTGGCAACAAGGACATCGCTCTCGCAGTGGCCGTGCAACTCGCTTCTATCGGTGCTGATCCCAACCTCGCCATCCAGAGCGGTACCTTCGCGCCTGGCGATGTATGTCATCCATGACAATTCCCCGTAATTACGATCCTCATACTGACCTGATATAGCTGAACGACGCGACTGCTGCTGGTAATACTTGCGATGATCCCGATGATGCTGTTGGCTGCATCATTAGCCAGAACCTCCTGGTTCCCGATGTCACCGAAGACGAGATTGCTGCCGCCGTCGCTGGTGTCAGCACTGGTGTTGCCGCTGGCAATGCTGCCTCCAATGCTACTGGTAGGCTTTCCCCCAAAGCGTCGTGTTAACGCTGGCGTCGTGTCTCGACAAATACTGACTGGCAAGGTTGTGCTGTAGCCCAGCCCGCGTCCAGCAGCGCCGCATCCGCGGACAATGCTGAGGCTGCGACTGGCACCAATGTGAATGCTTTTACTGGTAACCTGGGCTCCGCCCCCGTCCCCGTCGTCAGCAGCGCGGGTGACCGTCCTTTCTCCGTCGAGGGCTCTACCTTCGTCAATGTAGGCGCCGCCATCCAGCGTGCCTGCGCCGTCCAGAACAACGCCTGCTCCAACGCCGCCAACTCCGGCCAGATCGACGCCTCTGTCGGCGACTGCAACGCCCAGGAGCAGGCATGCCGTGCCGCCAGCGGTGTCGCCAAGCGCGCGCTCCGCAAGTTCCGCATCCGCCAGAACGTCGACTTCGGCAGCTGCGCCAACCCGGCCATCAAGTTCGCCGATAACCTTGACGGCCGCAAGGAGGCATCTTTCGCCCCTGTTGACGAGGCTACCTTCACTCACGGCTCTGCCCTGAACATCAAGGTCATCTCCGACTTCATCTGCGGCCAGCTCGCCTCCAAGTGCGACGCGTCTGACGCCACTGTCGCTGACTGCCAAGCTGCTTCGACTGCGGCTCAGGCCCAGCAGGGCCAGGCTGCAGCTGATGCCTTCAACAGTGCTCTGGGCGTGTAAGTCATGCCATCTTGGGCAGGGGTGTTTTCAGCGGTGTAGCGGTTCAAGGGCTTCTCTTTTTTCTTCTCTCCATATCTCGATACAATGACGAGATGGGTTTGGTGTCAGGCTATAAAGTCTTAGATACACATAACAACATGTGGTTTGAAGACATGACATTTTCTTGGTATATGATGAATGGTACCTTCTGTGATTGGGGTAGTTGAATGACGAAAGGTTTAAAGAGTCTTTTCGGTCTTGTGTACCAACAAGTCTGCTACGGTGTAAATACACACGAGCCGCAATCGGCTATGACAAGGCGCAGAGGAAACTTGACAGCGGTTTTTTTATGATGACAAGCATCTTTTTTCCCGACGACTTGCATGTGTGTCTTGCTCAAACTTGAAGTCAATGAGAACCTAGTATGCCTTGCGGTGATGTGGGAAGCGCATCTCTTCCTAATTAATACTCAACTGCTGCGTAAGCCATGATTTACCGTCGTCAAGTTTGCCTTAATTGTTGGAATCATTCGTGTCTCCAGCTGATTTTATCATGCAATTCATTATTGAAGATTTTGGATGAATGCTAAGTATTGGTTTCTTTCGAGTTAGGTGAACTCTTATAACCCGCAAGCTACACCAGAACTTGACCTGGACTGGATTGAACTCGCTCGACCCCAATATAAACCCAAGTATATTGACTCATTTCGTTAGTGGAAAGTAATACAGTATTGAATTTCGAGCGTTCAGTAGATAGCTTCGGGTTGTCGATGTGTGACCATATTCGCATACGACGGAATGACATCACCAACGGCGCGGGGCGACCCTCGCTTCCGCAAACCTCACCTCAAAACAAACTCTTGTAAACACCTGTACGAGACCACGTCTCTCAGCTCATGTTATGAATCAAGCCAAATTAATTTAGCGGTGGAAAATACTTGATCCAATCCAGCACACACTCATAACAGCGTGATCACTGCAGTCTACAACACCGAAGTGCGGGCCATGACGAGATTAGCGATTTGCCTTCTTCTGGCCAGCACAGCATCAGCACTCAAGCTAGGGCTGAGCTGGGACCTCTTCCGACAAGCCCAGGAGGTGCTGAGCCCAATTGATCCTGAAGGAGGAGTCTATAAAGTGCGGCACGAGTAAGAGAATTCATGCTCTAGATGTACTATCTGCTGCTTCACGTGGCTAATCCAGCGGACAGGTTGAAGAAAGCCGAGATTATTCCCACTGGTTTGTGTCCTTGCTTCTAGCTTACTGGAATCGCTAATTGATTGATTTCCACAGTCATTGACGAATTCCTCCCCTCATTCCTGCTCGACGTCAAATGGTCATCAAATGAGTACGCTGATCTGGGCAACACTCTGAAACCGAAGAAGCTACAAGATGCACCAAGCATTTCTTTCAAGTCGGCCCCTGAGTCTGTGTCAGGAGCGTTTAGTTCAAATGTGACCTACACAATTACCTTGACAGACCCAGATGCGCCATCCCGAGACAACCCAGAGTGGTCGGAGATGTGCCACTGGATCCTGACGGGCGTTGCAGCTTCCTCGAGCAATTGCGAGCTGAGTACTCTCACAAGCACAGAAGATATCATTCCATACAAGCCCCCTGGACCGCCCAAGAAGACGGGTAAGCATCGATATGCATTTCTCGTATTTGTACCGGCAAATGGAACCACCGACTCTCTGAATCTTACGAAACCGGACGATCGCCAGCACTGGGGCACGGGGAAGGAGAGACACGGTGTGAGAGACTGGGCCAGTGACAATGGACTAATTCCAGTTGGTATGTTGCAAATCTCCGCCGCATTGTTGCATGACTAATACATCTTCAGCTGCAAACTTCATCTATTCCCAACATAAAAAGCAGTGATCTGGCTTGACATTATACGTTATCATGTCAGGCCGGCGATACAACATGGATATTGTTGATAGCTGTGATGAACAGAATGTTTGAGGGCTGATGTTATTTCCAGGGAATGGCTTTTATCCAGAGAATTGTTAACATTCCGATTGGAGTGTTGTAACCGTGAACTATACATAATAGTAGCAAAATTGACCACCATTACCACCAAGCTGGTCATTCAAGTCTACCAACTTCACGGGAGGTGCTGTCCAGCCAAGATCGACAATCACGTCCTCCATGCCACGCTTGCCATGAGTCATGTTCATCGCGGCTCCTCCTGGTATGAGGTTGACACGATTCTCAGGATCTTGCATTTGCCAGATCCACCACACTCGATCCAGCATGCCATGGTGGAACCAGAATGCTGGGTCGCCAGGAGAGCAGTAAAAGTCCTAATTTTGTATCAGTAGACCATACTTATGTGGATGTTATGTGTGAAAGGCCTTACACCACCCGGGTCTCCGCCAATCATATAATGCCCTGCATTGTGGAGCTACATCATGTGTCAATTATACCTTGATCTAGATACTGGAATTCTCGACGACTTACGCCCCATGGGTGAGGATCATTTTTTAGCGGTGGCTGTCCAAGATATCGATTGTAGAAGCTGTCGATGTCTTTGTTGTCCATGATCAACGAATAAGTATAGTTGGCCGTGGCACCAGCAGCAGAGTATTTATTCACGTCACGACGAAGGCAACGAGGATTTGAGCCGAGCCCATCATCTTGAGGGTTCTTCGGTACACCAGGAACCATTGCCGCCTTTGGTCCGATGCTGACAATCATGCTATACAATATTAGCATCGGCCATACGTTTCGTGGAATTTGCTTATGTACACACTCTTTGAAGGGTCCTTCAGTTACACACCCACCGCCATCCGCAGGTGGTATATGGTCATATGGTTTTCTGAACGGCTGAGGCACTCCCGTATAGTTTACAAACGCACCATTACCACCCATACTGGATGCGTTCCCGTTGAACATAGGTGAATGGATGGGATCTGCTGCGTAGCGGTCGTAGTTCATATACTATATTCTCAGATGCTTGCCATTGAGTTTTGACCATGAAGGCTTACGGGCTGATATCCAGTATAACCACATTCTTCGCGAAGAGCCTTCTCGTAGACCCATATGAAGTACTTGTGGCTTGCAAACAAATGCGTCTTTAGAAGTCCAAATCTTTAGAAACGTATCTACTTTGGTGGGCTCGGAGTCTGAGATCTTACTGTGTCATGCAGCATCATAGCTAGTGTAGCGTGTGTGGCAACGAAATCATCATATCGACTCAGAGCTCCGGGCACCTGGTCTTTCGGTGCTCGTGCCGGTTTGGATTGTAAGCAAAGCACGGCTTTGATGTATTCCTCCCGCTCCGGAACAGATAAATCACTCCTGGATCGGTGTTATTTATATTCTACCAAGTATCTTTGACACGTACCATTCTCGTCGCACAGCCGCGTTTTCAAGCGTGCAATTTGTTGACCCTGCCTTCTTGGCCATCCATGCTTCGACCTTTGGCATAGAGGCCGCTGCCAGCTGATCAACTACGTCAAGAGGATAGAAACCATTGCGAATCCTGAAACGTGGATTAGTCTGTATTTTGTGTCCATTTGATGAGCTTGAACTGACGGTTGGAAGTTGAACCTTTTTTCAATGAGACTGGCCCTCGCCCCTGCGAGGAGAGATATCAAGATAGAATAGCACAGCATTTCGAAAGACGATGTCAATGATCCAGTAGAACCGCGGAAGACAGGAGATAATCCTCCACCAGTCCCCATAGCCAGACGACAGCGCTTTTCAAGATGTTTCTAGCGGCCTGCACGGAGCCGTGCTAGCCGGCCATCTTCAGGGATATGCCAGCCGGTGGCGTGGGACATATCTGCCGTGAACGGCGAAGGAAGGCAAGGGCAAATGTTGTTGTTTGTGTATATTACATAGGAAAGTTTTGCTGCTATTAGCCAATGAGACCCGTACCTCTGGCACTGGCTATAGAGCCCCAGTTCTGGTAGGTGTATAGCAGATGCTTAATGACGATCTGCCTTGGCACATCTGTGAGCATGTACTCATGCTGGCCAATGATAGCGGACAATAATTCCCCAGAATGGTGTTTTAGGTCTATCCAAGGAGCGAGACTCTCATTAACCCGACACAACAGCCTTAAGTTGGACCCCGCCCTTGCATATGCGTGCCGGAGCGGCACTCCTCAACCAGCGGGATTGCGTGTGTGTTTCACGGTACTAAGTGTGTATGTTCCCTTATATCTCATGGACTGAATGAGCTATAGGTCATGACTGACAGCGATCTCCTACGCCGTACTGGTTTACCGTTGCCAGGCTCACTAGGACATTTTTGAGGTCATGAAACGCGTTCGGACCTGATCTGGACCCTGAGATGCTTAACTCTACTTTATCTATATGCACCATTGCTTTGAGGTGCTTGAGTAGATAGTATACAACGGACTCCCTCTGGCAACTCCAGTTATGCCATCAACAAAATTCAAATTCAGAAAAGCTCCCACAAGGGTCGTGGAAGCTCCGGTCGCACTTGCGGTTTCCGGATATCTGCGTCCTTGATGCCGATATAGACAACTCTGCGTGAGGGGTTACCCATCGTGATAGATCTCGAATCAAGCCCGTAGTAGTCGGAGATGGAGTGGGTAAGCCAACGCCTAGATACTGAGTTAGTAAGGCTCTTCTTCATCATTTCAAATGAGACATACTTGAAGGCACCACTCTCGTCATCCTCTAACGAATCAAAAACCATGCCGGCGTCGACCGGCTTCTCGTGGACTTCTCGATGCGCCCGCTTCCAGCCGTCTCGCTTGCCGCCGTCGCGCATAGACCCATTCCGCCCAACGAAGACGATCTGGTCATCCTCGGAATCAAGGCTGTCATCATCGTCCTCGCGTCTCTCCTCGCCAACACCACGCTCAACGAGGAACTGGCGCACGGGCTCCTCTAGAACACGCACCCAGCCCTTGAGGCCCGGCTTATGCCTAACCTTATCGCGCAGGTCCCGGGGCACCTTGCCAGCGTCACCAGCCCGCTTCTTCCGTTGCAGAGCCACCGCCGCCTTCTTCTCCTCAACCTGTTGCTGAAGACCTTTGTCCCAATACTGCGCAATATGGTACGGAATATGACGGACGACGTGGGTGGGATGCACTTCCCAATCGGAGGGCAGCGGGGGCTCGACGTTCGGCACATCGCAGAGACGAGCTGGCAGCATATCACATTAGCATAGCCCTGCAACTATACCCCTTATCCTGAGGCTATGGGGGAGCACTCATTACCCATATCCCACCGCCTCCTCTGCCGGCTGCCCTCCTTGCCTTTCAGGAGGGCCTCCCTGCGGCGCATCGAGTCGCGGCGAGAGGGGGGCCGACGAGGAGGCGTCACGGCAGCTGCATCTCCATCAAGGGCGATGGTGACACGACGCTCCCCTGTGATACCTGCCGCAGTCGCGTTGGCGGAGCGCGGGTTGCCGTGCTCGTCGAGGGGGATGGCCAGCGGGGTCCCGGTGCCCCTCGCGATCGGGGAGACGCTAAGCGACTCGAGAGCCGACACAGTCCATGCCTCGATGTCAATTGTGCCAGACGCAGAATGCCCGTGATGCGGCAGGGCTTGCGAAGTCGCGCCCTGCGAGGGCGTGTCTGAAGGAGGCGGGACCGCGCTGAAGATGGCCATTCTGTGCCTTCGTGCGAGCAATAGGGCTGGAGATAAGCTCCCGGGCTGATTGGTTCGTTCGGAATGCTATGGACGGGGAAGGCCGTGAATGCTCTGAAGAGAGTCTACTATATCTAGGGAAATGCTCTAAGACATACAAGAGCTGTAGCAGAGGGTAAGGCGAGATGGTTAGTAAATGGAGGAGAGAATATCTAATGATAGAACACGGACGGCGATGACACATTGATAGGGGGAGATCGGAAGCCGGGAGAGCGCACTAACAAGAGATCGCCCTCCGATTGCCCCGGCCATAGCTTGAGCCAATGGGGAAGAATGCGCAAACACATGCTTGGGGCTGCTGCGTCTACGGCACTAGAGCCCCCGCTTACTATCTATAACTCTACCCTTCAGCAACTCTATGAATCACAATGGCTCACAACAACCCGTTTGATATGAACACTCCAAACATTCTTTTGAGAATTTCGCCACAGCTTAACAAATGTCAGTAGATCCTGATCCTATCACACATGAGATTCGTCAAACGAGTTTAACACACTTGACTACACCATACCTCATCTTTAAGCCATGATATCTGCAGGTTAGTGGGGCATTGGTCTTTCGTGGGGCTCTCGCCTGCCTTAGTCATCAACGGCCAGGCACTACAGCACTTGCAGCTTGGGAAAAAATCTGGATCCAAAAGATCTCACAACGAGAAGATGCCTCTCAGGGTACCACCGATTTAAAACACAACATCGAATTCTAAGAGAAAAAGGCCCTTTTCTTCACAAGCATCTGTCCCGGTCACATCAACTTCTCTTCTGCAGGGTCTCCAGGGGCGATCAAAGATCGCTGAGAGCCCCGCGCCTGGAGGGGTAAAGAAAGCCTCGTAGTAGAGCATCTCGCCATTACTCTGCGCTTATACAAAAATTCACCATGGCACCTCCCAACACTCTTTTTATGACGCCGGAGGAGTCCGAGCGTGTTCAAAAGTCTGTCAAGGACCGCATTCAGAAATGTCGAGAGCAAAGTGGCCAGCAACGGGAACCCAGCGAGCCCAAAGGCTTGACGCAGCAAGCCATCTCATCTTCTCTAATGCAGGACTTTGCCTCGGCGGCATTCGGCCTGGGGGCGCCCAAGAAAAGCCAGGACACGATGGTGGCATATGCTGTTGGGAATCCATATCCGCCCTGCACAACCGAGCTGGCAAAGTTGGAACCTATGAAGCTCTCCGAACTACGCATGGAAACGCATCACCGTGGAAAAGTGCTTGCGCTGCACCGTTCATCACCAGTTGTTGAGCTGAAGGCATCCTCCTGGGCTGCTGTGAAAGGCGACTCGGCCGATGACTCAGAGCGATTAGAAGTGTTTCTGCACACATCAAAGATGGGGCGAAATGTTCTCGACTTGGGCTCTGACTTCTTGGTTAAGGAGCCGTACTACACCCTGAATAACCTGGGTGAAACGGTCATCCGAATCGATCATCCGTCAGATTTGATCATCACGGCTTATAGCGACAATCAAGAGTCATGGCGTGAAGTAGACACTCGCCAGACTCCCGCTACCAAAACCCCAACAGAGTATAAGCAGGAGGGGAATACTGCACTAGAGAAGCAAAACTTTGCAAAAGCGCATGTGTTCTACACTCAAGGTCTGAAGGCTATCACGGACGATGACGAAGCAAACAAGACTCTGCGTAACGATCTCCACCGCAACAGATCTCACGTCAACCTTCTCTTGCAGCGTTTTGATGAAGCCAGGACAGATGCTCTATCATCTTTAACACACAGTGAAGGAGAGAAAGAAAAGTCCTTAGACGCAAAGGCTTATTACCGGGCCGGTAGTGCGGCATACAGTCTCGGCGACTTTGCAGATGCTAAAGGTTTCTTTGAAGAACAGCAGAAACTCGAACCAGAAAATCAGTACGCGAAGCTTTATCTACGGAAAATCAAGCTGCGTCTAGATGAGGAGGCTACCGGTAATTACGACCTAAACAAGGTGGTCAAGACTTTGTCGAAAACTCAGGGGCGTGCCGACGTTGCAAACTTCACCCGCAATACTGAGGTCAAGGAGAGCCCTGGAGCAGGGCGGGGCATGTTTGCGACTCGAGACATCGAGCCGAAGGAGATCATCATGTGCGAGAAAGCCTTCATCGTTGTTTGGAGCCACGAGAAAGAAGCATTCTCTGCCTTGACTTGTGACCTTCGAGACGATGCTGCGATCCGCGTCTACCCGGCCGGTCTGCATAAGGCGGTGGTACAGAAGCTTTTGAATAACCCCTCGCAGGCGAACAAGTTCCTCGACACATTTGGAGACTACAAAGGCCTCGGCAACAAGCTTCGTGAATGCGATGGGGAGCCTCTCATAGATACATTCCAGGTCCACGACCAGGTTCAGCGGAATGCATTTGGCACGGGACAGCAGACGGAGGATGAGGACGTCAGCAATGCCAGCACTGGCTTCTGGTTATGGGCGTCCTATACAAACCATTCTTGTGTACCCAATGCCAAGAAGGACCACGTGGGCGATCTCCTGATTATCCGTGCGACACGCAAGATTGCCGCGGGCGAGGAGATCACACACAGTTATGATGAGTCGAGCGATTATGAGGCGAGAACGGCGTCACTTCAAAGGACGTGGGGCTTCAAGTGTCGCTGTGCGCTGTGTGCTGCGGAGGAGGCAGATGGTGCCGATGTACGTGCTAAGCGGATGGAGCTAGAAGGTCAGGCCGATGGGTTCCTGCAGCGGGAGAACCCTTCAGGGGCAAGGAGAACTACAGTTCTCAAAGCCAGGCGTCTTCTGAATTCTCTCAAGGCTACCTACGACGAGAAGAGATATAAGGACCTACCTCGCAAAGCATGTCTAGGACTTGAGCAGTGGCTTGAGATAGCGCCATCGAGGTAAACTCACAAAATAATCAGAAAACAAATTTCAAGATGATAAGACACATGCAATGACAAAAGGCTGTGTAATGATTTGCAAGCTGCACCTTCGAAGAATGTGGCGACAGAGGTACACGAATGCACATATATTGGACTATGCTGTTCCTGCAATCTGAATTGGAGCATTCTTGAGCCTCTCGTCGTTCTCCCTCCACTCGAATCCCTTCTTTGTCCATACACCCGGGAGTTTGCCTGTGCCCTTTTGCATGATCCACTCGTGAGCTGTCATTTCGGGCTCGCCAGTCTCCATCACAGGCTGGGCGTCGATAATGCCGCCCTTAAGTCGCTTAAGGACCACGGAGTCCTCTGGCCTTGAAAAAAATACCAATGAGTTGCGTGTCAAACCGGCCTGCTCTCCCGGAGGCGGTACAACACGGTGTATGTTAGAGCGCAAGAGACCAGCAGTGAATTTGACCATGGCATCGCCAAGATTGACCACGCAGGAACCAGGGATAGGCCGGACGTAGACCCACTCTTCCGTGTCCGGGAGCCTGACTTGAAGCCCGCCAAGCCAGTTGAAGAGGATGGTGATCGATCCAAAGTCAGTATGCTCGGCGCGTTTGGCACGAGCCTCATCGAACTCGCTGGGTGGCGCCTGCGTGAATCGTACATGATCGCCAGAGCGTTGATAAATTCGATGCAGATTAGCCAGTGTACCGGATGGCAATTCCAAGTGAGTATTTAAATGCTCAAGCAAGCAGTCAATGGCGGCTCGACAATGTAGTGCGTAGCTCTTGAGGAGTTCCTGATTTTCAAGGATCATCGAATGGCAGGCAAGGCGTTCGCAGTTCCCGAGGATGTCATCTTTGCGAATCTATTTCGCATAAGCTCCGCACTCAGCATCTTTGTCTATTTCCATGCTTCAAGACCTACGTTATAGTTTTCTCCACGCAGGGTCACCCCATTTTCATCTTTGGCGTCGAGCTCATTGTACCGGTAAGCGTAGAACGGATCGAGATGGGGACGGCCATATATGTCTTTGACATTGTTCGGCAATTTGAAGAATTGTTTCTGGACAGTGTTGAGTCTTTCCGCTTCCGCGATTATTTTCTCTCCTAATTCTGATCCTAACAGATCCAGATAGAAGAAACCGAGTTCCTGGCACGCTTTGAAAAAGGTGTTGGACTCTTCGCTGTCACCGGCCTGGAGCTTGACAAAAGATACCGATACTAGCGGAGCTGTCTTGATCCCATCCGCAAATGGTGGTAGTAAGTGATGAGACGTCAAGCTCTCCATGTTGATGGTGTATCAAAATGAGTTGCAAAATCGGGCTGTTAGTGTTGTTGTTACAAAGTGAAGAGTGGTGCCCATTGAAGCATGTTGGATTGATGAACAAACAAGCATTTGCCATCCACTTGGCGATGACACCCCTCCCCAGTCCTTCCGCATTCCGCATCTCGGACTAGTTCTTGGGCGACCGAATCGGCAACTTGATCTTACCAGGCGATGTGGCTGCTAAGTGGGGTTGACGGCACAACGGCACCTAAGCATCACGGTTGCTTGGCGATAGGACCGAGACTGCAACGCATATTTCTAGACTAAAGAGATAACGTCGGCTTAAATACACACCACATGGAATTGCCCGACAAGCCAAAGCCCTCTTATATCTGATCGCAGGCTTGCTAATCATAATCACTTGCCCCTCTCAACTTAGGAATCTGGAATAGCTCGACTCGGGAATACAACGGGGACCCGACGGTCACGACCAATAGCATAACTCGACCCCATTTTTTCATTGACTTACATCCGTTGGAAAGATAAGCTCCAAATCACCGGCAACTAGACTTCTCGCAACTGTTAGAATTGCCTAAGTTGTCATTGCCATGTTTGGACGGCCTTATCATTGGCATTTGCCGAATCCCGCTTTAGCGCTCCATTCCGTATCAGCTTGTATGAATCAGCATGGCTTTATCTCTCGGGAGAGAGTCCCGGAATAGGCCATTGGAGTTAAAAAGAATCGTGCAAGTGCAGCTTCGATTCGTTTGTTGTCCGACTTATCTTTGGCGAAAAGATAACTGAGAATAGATTCAACAAGTTGCGACGATGGGCAAGTACCTTTTTTTTTGTGACATTCTCTCCGCCACTTTCAGGTTTGCTAACAGATATAGCTGCCACTGATGTTGCCATTGTCTCTGATCTCCAATTGTCTGGTCTTGATGGCAGTCACGGCTTAGCTGCAGCACCAGAGGCTGTCGCCAAGCGAGATTCGGGCGATTCCAAAAGATCTCTCGCGGTTGGATTCATGGAACCGGCTATTTCTGAAGACGATGGACTCCCTCCTACCGAAGAAGAGAAACGAACTCTTCGAAAAGTTGCAGGCCCTGTTTCTTGGTCAGGTTACGTTCTCTGCTTCATAGAAGCAGCCAACAATGCATCATACTATGGCGTGACTGGAGTATTTGCTAATTTCATTCAACGTCCACTCCCGGAGGGTGGTAATGGATGGGTGAGTCATCTACACCGTTACAAGCAGATTTGAGGCAGAACGACTGACAACAAAACCGGCAGGGAGCTCCTCCTAGAGGGACGCAACAGTCGCCAGGCGCCATGGGCCTTGGTTTACAGACCGCCCAAGCCCTTACAGTTTTGTTCACCTTTCTCGCATACTGTACACCCCTGCTGGGTGGGTATCTCGCAGACGCAAAACTTGGACGATATAAAGCCTGCTGGTATGGTATCCTTGTTGGAATCATATCTCATATCCTTCTGGTCATTGCCGCTATTCCCAGTGTAATCAAGGAGGGCCATGCTATTGCCCCATTTGTGATCGGCATGATCACCTTGGCCTTTGCTTCCGGCTTTATCAAGCCAACTATCGCTCCTATGATCGCCGATCAGTGTACCGTGAAGAAGCAGCACGTGAAAGTTCTTGAGACCGGAGAGAAGGTTATCGTTGACCCTAATGCCACAGTTGAGCGGATGCTATTACTCTACTATTGGGCTGCTAATCTCGGGGATTTCTTCGCAATTGCAACCACGTATTGCGAGAAACTAATCGGCTTCTGGCTCGCCTAGTGAGTATAGCCTTCTTGACTGTTGCGCATCATAGCAATTTTTGTTGACTGTTATAGCATGCTGCCTGGTATCGTATACATCCTGTGCCCCGTATGCATGGTGTGGGCCAAACCACGTATAACAATGTATCCTCCCGGAGGCTCATCAGTGGCTGATGGAGCCAAAGTTGTCAACCTAGTTTACAAGGAGGCCAAGGGTCTTAAGGTCAGGGACGAGCATTGGGAGGCCGTCAAGCCCTCAAAAATGATGGAGAGTGGTAAATATGATGCAATTGCAGAAAGACACAAACCTGGTTGGATATCCTGGGACGATCAATTCGTCGACGAAATGAAGACGACTCTTAAAGCTTTCCGTGTCTTTGCTCTCATGCCCATCTGGTACATGGCTGATGGAGGCACCAATACAATTCTCACAAATATGGCAGGCTCCATGACGACGAACGGATTACCTAACGACCTCTTGAACAATTTCAATCCGATTTCTACTGTGGTCGCCATCCCGATATACAACTGGATTCTCTACCCGGGCCTTCGAAAAAGAGGCGTCAACTTCTCGTTGATCCAGCGTATTTCTTGTGGATATTTCATAGGTGCAATCCTCAACGCAGCCGCTGCAATTATTCAGTGGCAAGTCTACGAGACTAGTCCATGTGGCTATCATGCTACCGAGTGTAAAGTTGGCACTGGTGTCTCTCCCTTAGTAAGCCTTTCACTTGTGCTTTGCTTGATTGTATCACATAATATAATTTAATTGGGGTTAACGTGTGTTGTAGTCTGCCTGGCTTACCATCATTCCCTTCTGGTTGCAGCCACTTGGTGGCATCATGGTGTCTGTCAGTTCATACGAAATTGCATACACAATGACTCCACCCAGGATGAAGGGTAGTATTATGGCCATCGTCTTCTTCACCTACGCCATTTCGCAAGCAATTGTGGAGATTGCTTCGCCAGCGTTCAAGGACCCTCACTTGATTTGGCCATTGTAAGTGGTCTATATTTTGATACACAGTGGCAGGACCTGTCGAGGGATTCTCCGAAATATCTATTACATGACAACTGACTTGCCAACCTAGCGTCGCTATTGGAATAGCCAATCTCCTAGCTTCTTTCTTCAATTGGTATTTCTTCCGTAATGTTGAACATCGGGAAAATACAGACTTGAACCGGATGGGTATTACCGAGGAGGAAGCTGCAGTGACGGACACCGGGAAAGTGTAAATTGGGCAGAGATCAACCATTGCACCCACCAACCCATAGTACCAACCGGCGAAACAGTATGAGGGCGATTCCGTCTGGACAAAGGGAATGGCATCAGATCTCTTTAGGATTAATTACAGCTATCCATTATTTCTTTCAAATGTGAACTCTGCAATGATGAGTGACACAGCCCTTATGATTTACAATCACTGCTACCTGGATTATGTGAGGTTGATTGCTCAACAAAGATGATAAGAATATATTTTGTAACCCTTATTGTGAAGCTCTTCATCTGGAACCATACATCTTCTACTCGTGAGATGCCTGGCCGAACGGAGGCCCATCAAAATTATAGGAAACGAAGCTGCAATATGATAATAGAGTCGCCGAGTTAAAAGAGCCACTGCTCGACACAGAAAACCCACAGTTGCCATTGATCACCGATACTGGACCTATAGATAAGCCTTACAATCCCGGTAAGTACTTTGGCAAAAATGTGATTCGAGATAACTGACCATACTTGTATAATGCTGGAGGCACAGCAGAATACACAAGCCAATCATGAGTTTCTTATACTGGACCATGGGAAGGGGCTGAGAGTGCTGGTTATGCGGGGTTCATTATGCACTGGACCAACATCTGATCGGTCGGGGGTGACAGCGAAATCGTGTCTGTCCACACCTGAGCGGGTCCAGAAATCATTTAGCTCTTCTCACAAGTTAGAGCGAGGTATTGCCAATACTAAAGCATTAAGTTAGACTCATGAGCATCATGTCAACCACTCAGGAATCTATTACTTACCATGGCAATTGCCACTGCGGTCGCTTCCGCTTCGATATTTCGGTGCCTCCAATTCGGACCGCCGTTTCGTGCGCGTGTAGCCTCTGCAAGAAGAAGGGATCCTTATGGCTTGTTCCTCCTGAGGGCTCCCTATCCGTGGTGCGTGATGATGGGCACCTCACACAGTACAGGACTTCCACTATGCGAGATGATGTGGGTCTTTCTAGCTACCTAAGCCCATGCGTTCTCTGTTGGCGGGTCTTTAAGCTTACGAACACCTTGACTGGACAGTTCTGCAACGTCTGTGGCACAGAAGTTACTAGTGAGCATACACAAGGCCCGCTCAGGGGCCAGCTGGCGGTCAACATCCGCGCTATTCGAGAACCTTATGTCAATCCTTTCCAGATCGAGTATGTTTCCTCCTGCTGCCTGGTTAAAGGAATGATCATGAGAACTAATGCATATACGCTGCTCCCGACTAGACCAGACATAACCATAGTTAACACTCCAGAGGACAAAGAGCCTAACACACCGGACATTTTCGGAACAGATGCCCAGCATATCTTCTCTTGCCAGTGTGGGAAGGTGACAGCAGAGTTACTTGTACCTATTCAAGGGGAAGAGATCAAGGAAGATAATTGTAGCAGCTGTGTGAGAGTAAGGCTTGTGGGCCCCCATACCAGTTTAAGTCTGATGAAAGGGGGCTGGGCTAACATGACTCGCCATCTCGACTAGACCGCATACATCGGCGTTTACACAACAAAGGATAAGGTCAAAATTCACGGTAGAGAGCATACGTTCGAATATCTGACAGGCCGAAAATTCGGTGGCAGTGCAACTTGCAAGACGTGTGGTGTTCACGTATTTGGTAACGTCTACGGGCCCCCGATAACTGTGTTTGATAGGCTCCCTCCCGAGAGGAAAGAATTCGCCCTAGAAGTCTATCACAAGAACATGAACCTTCAGCCGCTCAATGTGAGAGCTATGAATGGGTTCGAGCCATCGACACTCGTGATAAAGAGGCATGATGAGGGCACCGAGGGCTACGAAATCGAGATGTGATGGGTATGGTTTAGTACTGAAATACGATAATCACGAAAACACAAACGGTAGACTATATATTGGTCAGGAAGGGGGTCGGGCTTTTGGGAGAGATCGAATTAATCTTCTTGCACTTGGTTTCTTCGAATTTCTTTTACTACATTAGCTTGCATATGTGGAGTAAACACGAAATACATCTCAAGTCGAGTGTTGGAGAAGATGCCATTATCATATGCTAGTTCTGATGCTCGCGATGGCAATTCCTAAGAACCGCCAAGGCGAAGAATGTCTGCATAAAAGGCAATATCAAGCAAAAGGAGCTCATAAGTGAGTTGACTGTTCCTTTTGAAGTTTTGTGAATGTAAAAAACTGCCTGTGCCGGCCAAGAGGTACCTTCCCCCCAGCCCCGTGGAGGTGAGGTGGACCCCAGGGACCCGTGGACGGACCCCTCATTGTACCATTGTATAGTACGGGATTTGGTTTCCGAGAAGCGGGGGCCCCGTCCAACCCGCGTGATGTACCTAGGAATCCACACCCGGCAGTTGCATACCTAGGTACCTACCTACCAAATCATGCGCTCTCGTGATCAACATCTCTGTCGAGTCTACGGGGTTCAGTGCTGAAAAAAAAAGCCAGGTCATGCGCCAGAGTTGGAGATTATCCGCGGATCGCCCTCCACAGCCAAGAGAAAGTGCGGGATATCGGGTTGGTTTGGTATGGTTTGGCGTGGCTTGGGGTGCTTCCCCGCTTGTTGGCCACTGTACTGCACGCCCGCCGCACACGACCTAGGAAAGGGGTCCCCACGGGGCCCCCGGCTGAGGGGTTTTCCTTGCTACCTTACCTAGGGAGATACTGCTCTACCTAACTAAGTTAGGCAGTGCCTCCTTACGTACGGAGAATGTAGGGTATGGGGTCGGTTATCACCAAAGATCTCCCGGATCGGTCATACGTCTCCTGTTCCTTCTCATCTCATGCGATCCAGTATGCAATTACCCATGCTTTGCTTTGCTTTGCTTTGCCAAACCCACCAACGGTTGCTCCTTGTAGGAGATAATACTGATTTGTTAGCCAGTTCGGCCAAGACACGGCTTCTCGGACGTCGCTGGAACGGAATAACACCGACCGATAGCCCGGCCTACTGCCCCTTCCGGTCCCGTCCGGGTTTCAATTGCCGACCGAGATGGAGCACTCGTCACCGAATAAACAAGAAACCAAGAGAAAACATGTTACGACAGCCTGCGTCGCTTGTCGGGAGAGTAAGGTGAAGGTAAGTCTACCCCAGACCCCAGACCCCACATTTACCTGTTTGTGGGCTCAGGCTCAGACTCAGGCTCAGCCTCAGCTTCAGGTGCATGGTCAATGCTAATACCCCGGGCAAAGTGTAATGGCGCGACGCCGACCTGTTCAAGTTGCCTCAGCAAGGGAAAGGAGTGCCAATATGAGGCCCGGGAAGATAAGCGCAAGTCAGTACAGCACAGTCTTGCTCTCGGACTCTTGCTCCTGGCTAGACCTAGACGTACTGATCTCATCTGTAATAATGTATCAGACTCTCACTTCGTGTCGCTATCGAACTGCTCTCCAACAGAGTGCAGCAGCTCTCCCAGTTCATCGAGGACCATGGCTTGCAATGCCCCCCGATGGCACCGCACGATGACAAAACGTTATCAGGAATCCTCCAGACTCTGCAGCTCCCCCGCATCCAGCCGGAACGGGGCCAGGACAGGGCGGAAAGCCAGACCGGCGCGACGCATGGATCTCCCGCCGCTGCTCCGCGCCTAGACCGGAGCGTTGAGCCCCCAAACAGTGCGGGAGTACCGGCACCGGCACCGGCACCAAACATGTCCGGCATGCCGGGGTCGTCTGATGCCGGAGCCAGCCCGGTTCCTGCCATTCGAGGTCTGCTTGAGCTTGCAAACGCCGCCGGCAACATGGGCGGCATTGTTCCAAACCCAGCCGGTTGGGATTGGAACGCACAGCCAGACTCCATTCCACAGGGGTCCATGGTACATCCAGGATACGTCCCGGGAGGTGCCGCACTGCCGCCGGCCTTCAATGGAAATATCCCAACTCCACCCCAGCAGCAGTCCGTGTCCGGTGGCGTGGCCAGCTGTCCGTCTATGGAGTTGGACGACGGAATGAGCCCCTCCGAGAGCGTCGATGAGCTTGTAGACCAGCTGTCCGACAGAGTGGGAACTCTACATATCAGACCCGGCGGCCACATTCGATTCTACGGATCTACATCCAACTTCAACCTCCTGGAGACACCGGCTGCGGACGTAAGCATGAATGTCCATCGCACCATCCGCAACGACGGGCCTGAGCATCTAGACCGCCTCGGCCTCAACAAAGAAGTCCCGCCTGAGGTGGAGAACCACCTGATGGAACTCTACTTCACGTGGCAGGACCCTTCGTTTCACGTCGTCGATCGTAAGATGTACGAAGAGGCCAAGGTGACATGGTGTGACAAAGGGGAGGACACGTCTTACTACTCGGAATCCCTCAGGAACGCCATGTACGTCTGACTTTGAGAACACCCATAACCCTGTCATGTCCGCCAGGCACTAACTTCCACCTGTACGTATATAGTTGTGCTTTGGGGGCAGCTTTTGACTCTCGCCACCACCCGGCCTTTGTCACGTTCCCAAGGTCTCTTGCGGATTTCTTCGCCGATAGGGTAAAGGCGCTGTTGGAAATAGAACTAGATTCGCCTTGCGTCGCAACCATCCAAACCTTGGTCCTCTTGAGCGCACACGACATAGGATGTGGCAGGGATGCTAGAGGATGGCTCTTCAGCGGTATGTTCTCTGATCCTTGATGAGAGCCCCCAGGTTCCTGCCCTTTGGCTGATTCCGTCTTCCAGGCATGGCGATGCGACTGTCCTACAACCTCGCTCTAGACCATGATCTTAGGCCTTACATAGCAAAGGGCGTGGTAACCGCGGCGGAGGCCGATCTACGTCGGACCGTCTTCTGGGCTGCCTTTGTAGTAGACCAGTAAGAGCTTGCTAATCTTTGGCCTTTGGAAACGTGGTTACTGACAGCATTTGCAGTGTCTGGAGCTTTTATCTTGGCCAGCCCTTCCGCATGTCCATGAAGGGTGTCAGCTTAGACAAGCCTGGCACGAAGAACGGCGCCGAGATGCCCGGACAATATAACCCAAACACATCTATACAGCAGTCTCTGTCGCCCATGACCGAGCACATAGATGATGTCTGCAGATACCAGGTCCTACTCTTTGAGGCTATGTCACCTCTAAGGGATACCTTGTGAGTCTGAAGACAAAGCAGATGTCCCATTGATACGGTTTCTGACCATGTTCACGCGAGCCTTAGATACGGCAGCGAGATAACCTCAAAGAGCGCTCTTCAAGAGCTTAACCATCAGACCGTCACAAAGCTCGTAGACTGGAAAGAGAGTCTGCCCACCGAGCTGCGCGTGGATCTTGGCAACCGGGAGGCTACGTACCTACCCCATGTCATTTTGCTCCAGTAAGTGGTTATTCCTCATCCCTAAGCCGACGCGATCTACCCTGTTCGCTAACGCTCACGAACCGTTAGCATGCAATACTACCAGAGTATCATCTACGCCCACCGGCCTTGGATGTCAAACAGACATATCCAGCCACAGCCACCCCAAGGTCCGGGCGCCGGCCACGCTAGGAAGATGTGCATGGACGCTGCGAGCTCTATCGCGCAGCTCCTTCGCCTGTACGAGGAGCGCTACACGCTCAGGCGAATGAACATCCAGGCCGTCGCGATCACCTTCTCGGCGGCCCTGCTGCTCGTCTTCGCCACGGTCTCCCGCTACCAGCCGCAGAGGGAAGACGAGATCCTGGCCGACCTGAGCGCCTGCTTCCGCGCGCTCGACGAGCTCGTGCCGTCGTGGGACACGGCCAGGCGGGCGCGCGACTTCCTCATCAGGCTGCAGCGGCACTGGGAGCGGCAGGCGCGGTCGAACTCGCTGGCTTCGGGGCGCGAGGAGACCGCCTCGACGAGGTCGGGCTTCTCCGTCGCCAACAACACGAGGAAGCGCCCGCGCGCGTCGATCCGGCCCAGCGACGAGAGCCCGCCCGTGCGCTTCCGCGCCGAGACGGCGTCGTCGCTGCAGGGGGAGTGCTGGGCAGACGGCGGCAACAGCACGGCCGTTGATTTCGGCATGGATCTGGACTTCGACTGGATGCTTGCGACGAGCATGGAGGGCATGACGGGGAACTGGGGCAACGTGTTTTCGGTGCAGTCGAGCCATGCCATGCCCAGCTGATCCAGAGGGCTATCCAAAACAAAAAGCAGTTCTTTCGATCATGTCATTTGCTTAAGATTGGCAAAGGAGCGCGGTTATCTGGTCAGACATGTGCATTTCACAGTCATAGCGACAGCTGAATATTCAATTGTTCGTTTCTTTTTCTTCTGAGTCTATGACAAGGGGCCCCAATAGAGCCCGAACTATGTACAATAGCAGCAAGTATCATATTCCTCTCAGCGTCGCTTGGCGTGTGTAGGGTGAGTATTCCAATCAAGCCGTTACATGATCAGTAAGCAATGCTATGTAGCATAGCTGTGTGTCCGCTCAGAGCAAGCGTCCTGCGTGGATTCCCCCCGTGATCAGGATGTCATCCGACGTGTGATACGCGCTGGCGTCCGACAGGAGGTAGACCACAGGAACCTTCAGGTCCGTCCGGTCGCCAATCCGGCGCATGGGCGGCTCATTGACCATGATGTCTGCCAGCCAGGGGTAGCGATCGCAGAGGTCAATCGTCATGTCGGTCAACATGTACCTATTCGTCAATTCCGTGGTTAGTCCTTCTGTTCAGAAAGAGGAAGCAAGCATTGATGAAGCGAGAAATGCGAGATAAATCCAGAAATGAAAACATGACAAGAGGTTTGAGCGGTTAGACGGGGGAAGGCTTACCCAGGGGAGATGGAGTTGACACGGATGCCCATCGCGGCCAGCTCCACGCCCAACGCCTTGGCGAGCGACACAACAGCGCCCTTGCTGGCGCAGTAGTCGCTAGTGGTCTGGCCTTTGCTCGCGACATGTGCAGCGATGGAGGCGATGAAGACGATGGAACCACCACGAGGGTTGAAGTCGGTGGGCTCCTGCTTGGCCATCTGGGCGGCAGCCAGCTGGGCGGCATAGTATGTGCCGAGTACGTTGATGTTCATGCATCGCGCCACGGACTCTGGCCCGCGCTTCAGGAAGGGCTCGTCGGGGCAGATGCCGGCAGCGGTTACTCTGTGGGTTGGGGCCTTCGTGTGAGCAGGAGCTGTCTGTATTAAGACGGCCAGGGGAAGAGAATCCCAGAAGGCATACAAGGGACGAGTACTTACAGGCCATCGATACGTCCGAAGTCTGTTACGATCTCGTCGAAGGTTTTCTGGAGGGCCTCGAAATTGGTCACGTCGCTTCTGCGAAGGTGAATCTTCTATCAGCATCCCGCATTCCATACGCCGTTTGCGATGTGATGAGATACACCTCGCAATGCTTGTGGGCTCATACGCGCTCAGACTCCGCGTATGATCAAGAGCCTGCCGAGAGGAGAGGTGGAGGAGGAAGCTCACTTGTAAAGCTTGACCTTGACATCGAACTCCGATTCCAGCTTCTTGAAATGGTCGTGCGGCTTGTCAAGCAGGTCGATGATGGCGACATTGCCTCCAACCTCGGCCACGGCAAAGGCGAAGGCCAGACCGAGGCCACGACCGCCGCCGGTGATGACAATGGTGCGACCCTTGAGAGAGATCAGGTCGTGCACGGTGCGCGCAAGGAACTTGTCGGGGTTCCTATCGAGCACCGCCCTGCCCGTCACAGGCTGCTGCTTGTCCGCCATGGAGGGAGCCGTGGCTGAGTATCGGTCGTGATTCCGGGGCGAGGAGCGGCTGGCAAAAGTAAGGCTTACTTGCAGGCTGTTGGAATGATGGGGGAGAAGTCTTATCAAGTATCGATCGAATATGGCTAAGGTATGATGAGATTCCTGAGCGGCCTCTTTCAGGAGGCACGATACTGGTAGGGGAATGAGACAATACCGAAAGTTGCGCATTCACACTCGCCGCTATTCACTCTTCCCTGGGATACCGTGTGTTTTAGCCAGTGCCTCGGAAGTGTCTCTGGCGCTGAAAAATGCCAGGTTTGCGTCCGAGACGCGGGTGCCCCACGGGTGCCCCAATCGTGACATGCGGATGCCCCGGCCGGAGGATAAATCCCGATCCCCGCCGTTATGCGCTCCCACTGTGGAGTTGTGGAGGGAGTGGGGCCCGGAATCACAAACCCGTGTCATTCGAAATCGTCCGGTCGGAGTGTGACTCAGGGACCCCGGCATCAGTGTCCCGGCAGGGCCACTGGCCTTGTAATATGCCGGACAACAATAAGGATGGATAGTTTAGATGAGCCAGATTACATATCACGATCGGAAGTTGTTCTTGCAAAGAGAGCTTGGTGGATACTGAGTTGAGAGCATTCGTTTTCGTTTTTGTTCATCTTCTTTCTCACGAACGCAAGATAACACAGTCCGCAGCAATTACTGACTAGTACTAACAAGAAGGATGAAGGACGAAACTCTGCAGACGTTGGTACCTTTGACACCGGCGGAGGACCCCCTAGCCGGCAAAGTCAGGGGCTGGCGAGAGAATCTCGATGACGATGACCGTGCTGTTCTAGCACTGCGAAACTTCATCTTTGACATCTGCAACCAGAATGGCGGCGGACATGGTGGCTCGGCCATCGGCATGGCTGCCATCGGTGTCGCTTTGTACAAGTATACGATGCGTTACAGCCCCTCCAACCCGGAGTGGTTTGATCGGGATCGCTTTGTTCTCTCTAATGGTGCGTAAAAGCCGAGAGATGAGTACGGTGGAAATGAAGTCGCATATCCGCAGCCCCCGAAGTGATCAATTGTTTTGTGTGGTTCTTGTTTTGCTGACCTGGAGACACGCATCCGTTACAGGCCACACCGCGATGTTCCTGTACGCTTTGAACCACCTTGTTGGGTACGATGCATGGACAATGGACGAGATCAAGGGCTACGGCAGCGCGAAAACCAATGGCTATACCACATTATGTCATGCACATCCAGAGATTGAAGACCCGGCTGTGGAGGTCACCACGGGCCCGCTGGGCCAGGGCATCGCCAACGCTGTTGGGCTCGCCATCGCCTCTAAGAACCTCGCCGCCCGCTATAACCGGCCGGGGTTTGATGTCGTCCGCTCTCGTGTGTACTGCACGACCGGAGACGGTTGCCTGATGGAGGGAGTCGCACTGGAAGCCATTTCGCTGGCAGGGAGTCTGCAGCTGGACAACCTCGTCCTGATCTACGACAACAACCAGGTGACCTGCGACGGGCCTCTCGACTGGATCAATGTCGAGGACGTCAATGGGAAGATGCGCGCCTGCGGTTGGCACGTCCTGGAGATTGCGGACGGATCGTACGATGTTCAGGCACTGGTAGCGGCATTTGAGTTCGCTCGAACCCTGACGGGGAAGCCTGTCTTCATCAACGTCTGTACCGTCATTGGACTCGGTACCTCGACCGCGGGGACGTATAAGGCCCACCACGGTGTCTTTGATGCTGAGAGTGTGGCCCTATCAAAGCGCCTGGCAGGGCAGGACCCGTCGACAACGCACCAGATTCCGCCCTCCTCCCTCAAGTACTTTCGGGAGAGAAAGCAGCACGGCCAGAAGCTGCAAAGCGAGTGGGATGACCTCGTCAAGCGCTATGAGTCGGCCTACCCAGACCTCTCGAAGGAGTTTCGGAAAAGGAGGACAGGTGACAACGGAGACGAGTGGCGGACGGTCCTTGAGACGATAGACTCGAAGAGCTTCGCAGGGAGCGCCACCCGCGAGGTTAATGGGACCATCATTGAGAGCATGTGGAAGGCCCATCCAGCCCTCTTCGGGGGCGGCGCCGACCTTGTCAATTCAAACAAGGTACCGTACGAGGCCGCCGAGGTTTTCCACCCGTCAGTGAACTACTCGGGACGTTACCTACGCTATGGAATCCGTGAACATGCGATGGCGTCCATCTCTAATGGTATCGCCGCCTATAACCCGGGCACTTTCCTCCCTTTCACGGCCACGTTCTTCATGTTTTACCTTTATGTGAGTTATCCCCTGGCTTCCTATGCCTTTGCACCGGCCTACATATGTGGAATGGTTTCAATCTTTGCGTGTAACAGACGGTGCTGATCGTGCTGCTTATGTACCCAGGCTGCTCCAGGAGTCCGCATGGGTGCCCTGAGCCATCTCCCAGTCATTCATTTCGCAACACACGATTCCTTTGCTGAGGGACAAAACGGCCCAACGCATCAGCCAGTGGAGCTGGATTCCCTATATCGCGCTATGCCAAACCTAACATATATTCGACCATGCGATGCTGAGGAGACCATCGGAGCCTGGATGCTCGCTCTCTCCAAGTCCACGGGCCCCTCCCTACTTTCCCTCGGTCGCGACCCTGTAGGCCCCGTGGCAAATACGAACAGGTTCAAAGTTGCCAAGGGGGCATACGTCGTCGAGGAAGCCGCTGACGCGAAGCTCACCCTCGCCAGTTGCGGCACCAATTTGCACTATGCCGTCGCAGCTGCGAGGAATCTGGCTGCCTCCGGAATCCTAACTCGTGTGGTTAGCGCGCCGAGCTTCGAGCATTTTGATATGCAAGATGCCGCGTACAAGAACTCGGTATTCCCCCTGGACGGCTCGCCCATTGTGAGCGTTGAGGAGTACGTTGCCACGACCTGGGCACGCTACGTGACCGCCAGCGTGGGCATGACCACCTATGGATACTCGGCCTCAAACGCCAGTAATTATGACAGATTCAGCCTGGATGCGAAGGGAATAGAGACGAGGGTCAAGAAATACCTCAGGGATTTGGCTGGTAGTGACGCCAGGAGGGCAGGATGGCGTGCAATTTAGCCATTGGTGCCGGCTTCGGTCTAACGCCGTGACTTGTCGGCGGTAATGTATGGTGCGCAAGGTAATCAGTCAATAGATTTCTTCATACGCGGAACAGCCGCCTGTCTAGATAGTTGCGTCCGGAATAAATTCCTCATCCTGGAACTTGGTACAACTGAAATTACATCGCCATCCGGAAAACTCAGCAATCGTTCGAACTTGTCTTTGAAATCGCACGGCACATGGACACATTGGCTTAAAGCTCGAGTCATGATCAATTTTGACTCGGTTTCCTGTAGATTCTAAGAAGAGTGTCTATTTGCTCTTCATCCTTATACCTTTAGATGTGAGGATTATATTATACAATAGGAAAGCAGAACATAATGAGGTCAGTTGTAATTCCAGCAATCTTGTAAAATATAATGAGGTTATAAAGCTTGTTAGAAGATAAGACAGTAGAGTGAAATCTAGATCGAGGCAGAAAAGTCTTTTGGTATTCTATTGCACAAAATAGCAAGTTTGATGTGTATTGGTTTCTCCGAGTACTGAATTAGAAGAATGTAAGCTAGAAGAGACTTATCAGATAGTTATGGAATCTAGAATCCCATAGCACAGCCCCAGACTTGGGATTCTAGCTTTTAACAGTGTTTTGCCAGTGGTCTTTGAACTATTAATGTCACCGTGTGAGCTATCGTCGAGTGGACTACAGACAGACCGCAACGGCAGCACGCTCTGTACGTTTCTTTGATTTGTCTATGCCGGCCAAGAACACAGGTCCAGGTTCCAAGAACCTGGTGTCATTCTGACCTATGCATTGGGCATCTTCTCATCAGTAGCCAGTCCTTCTGTAGCGATAGTGTAGGTGCTGTATAGAATATGAGTTTCGACGCATCATGACGCAGGGCACGCTACGGAGGGCATTTCCGGGGGAGTGAACCGGGGAATGCTGGGGAATTGTGAAGCTATAACTATTCGGGTCAAGCCTGCCCCTTTCTACTGGGGCGGTGCTCTGTGCGGGACCAAGCTGAGCGTGCGGGGTTACGCCGGGGTAGGCTGTAAACCTCGGGATACAGATTCCATTGCGACCCCAAGATCGACCAGTCAAAGGGCCGAAAGCAAGGGCTTGGTTGCCTCTCTCGGTTTAGTCAGTTGTCCACGGTGAACGGTTGGGCGGCTTCGCTCCTGTACGAGTAATGCGTAGTAGAGTAGATTCCCACACTCGTAAGGGCTACGCTAATGTTAAACTGAGAGTGGATAATTGGTATCTCTCCGCCCTTTGACTAGGTTCTCGGTTTCGGTCAACACCCTCACGGTAGAAGCCCTGCTAGTTTCTGACAATTGTACCGGGAGAGGTATCTAGGCAATGGCAGTGGTTGCGGTTTATTTCAGCCAATGTGAGTGTTCAGCGCTTGCACGGAGCCCTATACCTAACCTCGGAAGAGTATAAGAGTTGGCTATTCTCACCAGGTTCTAATTCTGTGGATTCAGCCTTCTGTCTCAACTCATCTCATTCCTCTTGCCAGGCTTTGACATACCATCATCGATTTCAACGTTGTACTAGGGTCGCATCACATAACCCCTTTTACCATCCACTATGACTTCAGACTTGAAGATCAACCAAGGTGCTCCCGCGCCCGAGGAGAGTGTCCTTGCCTCTTCCGAGCATGAGGAAGGCGCCGCCAAGATACTGCCCCAAGACGCCTTCGCTGAGGATGTCGCGTATGGACAAGACGGCCTTCGTGGTCTGCTGGGTAGCTCGTACGTGTTCGGCGCTGCCTTTCTAGCCTCCCTCGGCGGCTTCTCCTTCGGCTACGACCAAGGAGTCATCTCCATCATCAACGTGATGGACCAGTTCCACAGCGCCTTCCCCCGGACGGAGACGGCTTTCGGTACCAGCTTCATGACGGCAATGCTTTTGCTTGGCGCTTTCATTGGCTGTCTGTTCATGCCGTACATGGCGGACAAGATATCGCGGAAGCGGGCCCTGACAGTTGTGGTTATCATATTCGATATCGGCGCCATCATGCAGACCGCCGCCACCAGCTACGGCGTACTAGTTGCTGGGAGAGCCATCGGAGGCATTGGAGTCGGCACCCTTGCAATGGTATGTGAAAGAGAGGCGCATAACTACTTTCCATCTTGCCTCTGTTGTTATCTCATTTGAATTCTCTGAAAGAGGCCGATGTTAACACATATGTCACAGGGCGCGCCGCTGTACATCTCCGAGATCTCTCCGCCGAATCTCCGAGGAACTCTTCTCGTCTTGGAGTCTATCTCCATCGTATCTGGAGTCGTCATTTCCTTCTGGATTACGTATGGCACGAGATACATTGACAGCGAAGTCTCTTTTAGGCTTCCCCTCGGACTGCAGATGGTCTGCGCCACGATTCTGGGCGTTTGCATCCATTTCTTTCCTTATTCTCCCCGATGGCTCGCCCTCGTCGGCCGCAACGATGAATGCATGACCAGCCTGTGTAAACTACGAGGACTACCTCCAACCGACGCCCGCGTACAGAAGGAGTTCAAGGGTATTGTAGCAGAAGTCGAGTTTAACAAAGTCATACTAGCCGAAGCACACCCCGGTGCCGGCGGAATTAAGCTCGAAGTGCTCTCATGGATTGAGCTTTTCGAACCAAAGATGCTGCGTAGAACTGCCGTGGCATGCGGTGTATGCTTTTTCCAGCAGTTCTCTGGTATCAACGCGTTCATTTACTACGCACCCACCTTGTTCCGATCTATTGGACAGTCGGACGAGATGTCACTCGTTCTATCGGGTGTTTTTAACATCCTGCAACTCGTGGCTGTTGCCATTTGCTTCGTTGTTATAGACAAGCTTGGCCGAAGGCCTCTGGCTATTCTCGGAGCGTTCGGGTCCTGCGTCTGCTACACCATCATTGCTGCCCTGGATGGCGTCTACTCGAAGAACTGGTCGTCCAACACGTCCGCTGGTTGGGCATGCGTGGCGATGGCTTTCTGTTTTATCATGACTTACGGCGTCTCATACTCGCCCCTGGGCTGGTGCTTACCCGCAGAGGTCTACCCTAATTCTAAGCGTGCGAAGGGCGTGGCCCTGGCCATCTGTGTCAACTGGCTCTCAAACTTTACCGTTGGTATCACAACCCCGCCCATGCTTGAGAACATTGGCTACAAGACATACGTCTTTTTCGCCATTATGTGTGGAGTCGCTGGTGTTTGGGCCTTGCTCTTAGTCCCGGAAACCAAGGGCAAGACGTTGGAAGACCTAGACGTCATGTTCGGAGACACCAGCGGGCAGAACGAGAAGGAGATCATGAGGGTTGCTGTTATTGCCGCCGAGCGGGTTCTTGCCAACCAGCAGGCGCAGGTTTAAGGCGCCTTAGTTGAGGCAGACACTCTCTAGCGTTTTTGTGGTCGAAAATTTGCAATAGTAGGTTGAACGTGTTAAGTTACTTTGAGGTCGAATACTACGACTATAGAGCCGTTGGCCAAGACCGTGGCCCCTCAGTCAGTTACAATTTTATGAGAGTTTCCATCTAATGCTTCATCACACCTTTCATAGTGATGGCCTTCATCTGGCTATACGTAAAAAATAATCCACGTGGAAACGTCAAGTTTGATTTGCATTTCTTGTCCGGACTGTTGGCGCCTCGGATGCACCTTCGACTTGGCGACGACTGCCGTCAGACGTCTGTCGGAATCTCGCCATTTCCGACAATGCACCCTTGTTACTGCATGCAACACAACCTTAGAAAGATAAGTGTAGTGCGAACTAGGCTCTGTTGCCGTCATGTGCCCAACAGAACCCCGGAAGATCCCTTGGTCCGAGACTCTTCAGCCTGCCCAGAGCGATCATACCATGCATCTGTGCAACGTTTGTATTTACGAGAAATACTGGTCTCGATATACGTATACTCATGGAAAGGTCAATGGCTGCTCGCTTTCATATTTGGGCAGTATTGTACCAGTTACACTCTCTGCATACTGTACTGAACACGTTCATGACTAGGCAGAAAGTAAATGAGCCACTAGCGTCCTCGGCAGATGGCCGGCTAGGGCATGGCGGTCACGGCTCCAAGATCTACGCTTTCGTCAGGTCGGAATTTAGATTCCGTTTGCATGGGTCATCCGGAGGCGGAGTAGAGGCATGCACGGGGATTGCCTCATTTCACGACACAAGCTGGAAAATGAGGAGGCGGTGGCAAGAATATCATACGATGCTCGTGACTGTCCGGATCTGACGGCCTGGGGAGATATTTGGCTACCTAACGATGTAACAAGAGCACTGATCCACGAATTAAGATTTGTCTGGGAAGCCAAACTCCACGTTAAATGCAGGGTATACATATCTTCTTACCCCGATGGATTCGTGGATGCTCTCGAGTGCCTCCACCTCCTCCGTATCGAGAGCAATGACTTGCTTGTTTTCGTCAATCCGGCTCGGCTGAACGGATTTCGCAAGTACAGTGCGCCCTCGCTTGTCTGCAGCGCCTGGGGTCAGCATACTTGCTGGGGGCGGAAAGATTACAGGGAATACAAACTATGATAGCTTAATAACACCGTAGCCGGAGATACGCTGTGCTTGGCAGCGATGGTCTGTACAAGCGGCTCCTTTATCAAAGGAGACCCAGAGCTGCCAAGGGGTGAGTATGCCATAATGTGAATGCCTCGAGAATGACAGAATGACACAATATCTGTCTGTGGTAGGTAGGGGTGGTTCTCAATCTGATTCACCGCCGGGGTAATGGTGGCATGGGGAAGCAACTCCTCCAAATACTTCACGCTGTAGTTGCATACCCCAATGGCTTTCACCTTTCCGGTTTCGACTAGCTTCTCCATCTGCTTCCATGTCTGGATATGTGACCAAGACAGGTCGAGGTCACGCGAGCCGTCCGGCCGCTTGGGAAATTTGATATCGTTTCCTAGTATCACCTTCGTTAATATCTCATCCTAACCTTCTAAGGGTAGATGCCGGCTTATAGGCTGGAGGCTATGTTCATACCGTTAGGATTCATAGCCACTGGCCAATGAATCAGATAGAGATCAACATAATCAAGGCCTAACGCCTTCAAGCTCATGTCGAGGTTCAACTCCACCCGGGACGAGAATGTGCACCACATCTTGCTCGTCACAAAAAAGTCTTCTCTCTTCACGGCTCCAGATTCCAGTGCCTCCTTGATGCCCTCTCCAACCTCGCCCTCATTGCCATAGCAGAAAGCACAGTCAACAAGCTTGTAGCCTGAGCGAAGTGCGTAGGATACGGCAGTCTTGACCTCGCCAGGGGCAGATTGCCACGTACCCAGGCCCAACGCAGGGATTAGAGCTCCAGTATTCAATTTGAAGAATGAATGCGCCATTTTTGAGCGACAAACACAGGAAGTTTTGCTATCTTCCAGCAAAGTTACTCTGTAGGTATAGCTCTGTTATGACTAGCTCTATAAAGCTCCGTCCTCAACATCGAGCGGAATTCGTGTTCCGGGGTTCCGTCGTGGTTCACGATATTAACACTCCACGCATGTAGTAGATGGAAATTTACACCTTATCTATGATGTCTGACTGTTCTGATGCGATAATTATTTTAGCCTAGAGTTAAGAATACGGTGAAGAACGTGATGGTAGCAGTAAGACTATGAGCTAGGCAATATAATCGGTTTACTAATTGGATTGTTGCCTGTCTCCTACGAATATGACACACCAATTCCGCCAGTACTGAATGATCGTTGTAGCTCCAAAATAACCGCATCAGTAACCTGAGAAAGTGTACATGTCCCCCCTAAATCCCTTGTTTTGGTTCCGGAGGCTGTGACGGTCTCGATGGCTTTCATCAAGAGATCCGCAGGTGCGCCCTCCCCAAGCCACCGGAGCATCTCCGCCGCGCTCCAAAACGTGCCGATAGGATTTGCAATTCCTTGTCCAGCTATGTCCGGAGCACTTCCATGAATCGGCTCGAACAAACTGGGGTTCTTCCTCGTCGGGTCCAGGTTGCTAGAAGCAGCTACTCCAATACTACCAGCCAATGCGGCCGCCAGGTCTGACAGGATATCTCCGTGGAGGTTCGAAGCTACGATAGTGTCTAGTGTATTGGGTTTCAGCACCATCCGGACTGTCATGGCATCTACGAGCATCTTGTCCGTCTCCACGTCGGGGTACTCATTTGCAACCTCGTAAAAGATTTTGTCCCACAAGACCATGCCGTGTCGCTGGGCGTTGCTTTTCGTTACCAGGGTGAGCTTCTTCCGAGGCCGTCCTCGCGCGACCTCAAAAGCAAAACGCATAGTGCGCTCAATGCCAACCCTGGTGAAGACGGCCACCTCATTGGCAATGGTGTATGGAGTGTCATCATGAGTAGTCCCGCCCTGGCCGGCGTACTCGCCCTCGCTATTTTCTCGTACAATGATCCAGTCCAAATCGTCATCCGCGCAGTTTTTCAACGGAGCTGAGAGCCCTGGCAGAATTCGGATTGGACGAAGGTTGATGTATTGGTTTAGCTAACTGAATGTCAGTTCCAAGCTCGATGTCCCGCTCTACTTTCTCACCTTCTTCCGAATCGGGAGGATTAGGTTCCATAGAGAGATATCATCGGGAACATCTAAACCAAGAAACAGTAGTTAGAGAGCAAGAAATTTGTGAGTTGATCTACACATCTCTAGTTTCATGCTTGATAACATACCATGCGAGCCAACAGCGCCAAATAGGATTGCGTCTTTCCCCTTCAACCTGTGCCATCCATCCGCCGGGATATATTCCCCTTGCTTTAGATACCGCTTGGAGCTCCAATCCAGCGTATCTATATCTAGAATGAACGACTTGAAAAGCTCTTCAATGGCCCGGAGAACCTTCACCGTCTGCTCTATCACCTCTATCCCTATTCCATCTCCCGGGATAGAGGCAATCTTGTGTATGCGGCCGCCATTCTGAGTCGGCGACATGATAGACTCTCCTAGGAAGAATTGTGGCAGTCCAGAGGGTGAAAACTTGACACGTAAGATCTGACCTAGAATCCAACAATTATCGAAAGTATAGTCTTTTGTGAAAGCGATATCGGCAGGCGGGTCGAAACCTTTACGTCATGCAGCGAGAATGTTCGACTCCGAACAACGGAAGACGGGTTCCGAGAGGCCTGCCGGAACCTTGTTCAGGCTGGTTCAAATTGAAACGGATGTCCAAGACCAGGAGATCATTGAATGGTGCCTATCAGGAGGAGGAAGCCGTCGCTTTTATTGATTCTGCAGTTTACTCAACATCAGTTGTCACGAGTAGCATGAGCGCAGAGGGTATGCGAGATAAACTTGTTATTCTAGGTCTATATATCCAACTCAAGTTCAGAGCCCGGCATTTTGGTTGCCGATTGTAATGCTCTTAATGATTTGGTATTCCTCAAGACCGTACAAACTACCCTCCTTACCGTAGCCACTCTCCTTGACGCCCCCAAAGGGGGCCTCGGCCGCACTGATCTTTCCAGTATTAACGCCTACCATGCCGACCTGGAGTTTCTGGGCCACTCGCATGGATCTCGCGATATCTTGCGAGAAGAAGTACCCAGCCAGGCCAAACTCGGTGTCATTAGCAAGCTGTATGACTTCCTGCTCGGTCTCGAACTCAAAGATTGGAGCGAGAGGCCCGAATGTCTCGTCCTGACTCAACACCATCTCCGGGGTCACTCCGGAGAGAACAGTGGGATCGTAGAAGAAACCGCTTGTTATGGACGCCTTGCCACCTATCTCAATCCTTGCACCCTTAGAAACCGCGTCCTCAACGTGTTCCTTGACCTTTTCAACAGCAGCCTTGTTAACCAACGGGCCTTGGGTGGTAGATGGGTCCAGGCCCGGCCCCGTCTTGAGCGCTTGCACTGCTTTCACCAGTTTCTCGGTGAAGGCCATAGCCACTCCCTTTTGCACGAAGAGCCGATTCGCACTAGAAGTAGCCGTTAGCACCCCGTGAAGGTCTCCCGTCTGTTGACTATCCAAAGGTCCATATCTGGCCACGCGCATAGTAGACAGAAGTAGGCGCTTACCAAACACATGTTTGCCCTGAGCACCGGAACTTACAGAACATGGCACCCTCCACGGCCATGTCAAGATTCGCATCGTCGAAGACAATGAACGGCGCATTTCCCCCTAGCTCGAGGCTGACCTTCTTGAGTGTACCTGTCGCGAGTCCGGCTAGCTTCTTCCCCACGCCTGTTGAGCCAGTGAAACTAAGCTTCTTAACGAGTGGGTTTGTAGCAAGCTCGGTGGCCGCCTGACGGTCTTTCGTGGGACAAACTTGGATTATTGCAGGAGGCAGGCCAGCCTTGATAGCCAGCTTGGTGAGGGCAATGCAGCTGAATGGTGTCTCGCTAGGCGGCTTAATAACGACAGAGCAGCCGGCGGCGAGAGCTGGGCCGACTTTCCTGGTGATCATCGCCGCTGGAAAGTTCCACGGCGTAATGATGCCGCATACGCCGACTGGCTCACGTATAGTCATAAGGGTTGTATGGGGAACAGAAGACGGGATTGTGACACCATAAGACCGGGTGGCTTCTTCTGCAAACCACGCTATAAAGCTCGCGGCGTAGGTAACCTCACCCCTTGCCTCGCCCAAAGTCTTGCCGTTTTCCAAAGACATGATTGTAGCAACTGCCATTATTTCGCGTGTCAGTGAGAGGCATTAGCCTTGGGCAAACCAGGGCCGGAGCATTGTGCTTACGATCATCTAGATTCTCTAGGATCAAGTCGTTCCAACGTCTCAGTAGTGCACCTCTTGTGGCTCCAGTGGTGGTTTCGAAGTAAATGCGCTGTGCTTTGTCCGCGCTGGTGATGGCTTTCTGGAAATCTTCCAGGGTGCAGTCTGACACCCTGCCCAGGACGGTGCTCGAAGAGGGCTCTATTCAATCAACCAGATGAATATCGTGAAAGTAAACTTTAGCCGAAGGAGGCCGAGGAGGGTGGAACAAACCGTAGACGTCAAATTGCCTATCCTTGGAAACCCATTGTCCGTCGATGAATGCATCCCCGGAGAAAAGATTGGTATCCTTCAGCTACGGGATGAAAAAAACCCTACATTAGCTGTCTGCATGTTTGTTTGGGTTATTTAGACGTGCATGAGGTTACTCACGTTGCTTAGATGCTGCTCGTGATAAGACATGCTTGCAAAGCTGCGCCTAGCTATGAGAGACTCGAGTTAGATGGGCGTAGCTGGGGTTTCAAAGAGGGATGGCAAAGTAATGGATTCAAGGTTATGAGACGATCGAAAGCCAGAGTTCTGTGCATCAAACTTTCAACAATACCTACAGCTAGGAGTTTCGAGAATTGATCACTCGTCTTTCAAGATCAAGTATGTGGATATGAAATCGAATAACGAAACCCGGAACTCACCCTGGTAACCCCACGGGGACCCGGGTCCTTGCATCGCCAGCCCGGAATTCACCTCCGCGACTCCCACAAGCACCACCACTAGATCCCGGTGGAGCCATGACTGCTACCGATCGGGATGCTGAATCCGTAGCACTGCGAGGAGACACTCCACTGGCTAGCTCCAATCCCCGCCACCATGAACCTTGGACTGCTCCACAGTTCCGAGTCTACTGCAAAACAAACCGACGGGCCCCGGGCGGATGCAATCCCCAAAGTTACCTAGAAATGATCGAGCCTACTGTCAGTTGTAGAAGCTATGTCGTCAGGAAGCTTTTCAGATATCTGAACAGGCTGCAGTAGGACACACGCGGCTTCAACGATGGAGAACGGTGCAGGACAACAACGCATATAAGATGTCATGGTGGAGAAGTCGGAATAGAGCCAAATTTAATATAACCAATTCAGCATTCATCTACATCTATGTTCATAGACTAGCGGTACAAGCATTCTGACTTTCTGATTATTTGTTCCTCCAATCTATGTTGTTATATGTAAAGAGTCTCAGCAGTGTTCGTTTTACACAAAATCAAACGAGCCGGTTATTTCGCATGAACAGGCGAAGTCCCCAATAACACTATCCCCCGAAGTATGAGCCTAAAACACCTTCGCAGCAAGACTTTTTAGGTAAACAAGAGCTGGAACCTTGTCTTGATAGTTTCTGTAACGGACTGCCGCGACTACAAGGCCCAGCGTAAGCAGGGCCTTCGTAAGCGGTTTTAGGGTGGTCACCCAGCGGCGGGCAGCATAGAACCGCCAGAGCTTGCTGCCGCCCACCATGTTAAAGGCCGACCAGTCAGGGAAGTAGGTGCTGGCCCAGAAAGAGCGTGCCAGTCCGGGCCAGGATGCGGCATTACGGCCGAACTTGCCAATGTACCAGTTGGAGCAGTCTGCCGAGAAGACTGTGTTGTTTAACTCTTTGTGGATGGCGTTGGTCGTGTAGTCCTCCACAGTCTGCTTCACCTCTATCACATCGGCCCGGCGGTCGATCAGTGGCTTGAAGAGTGACTTGACGGCGTAGTCAACCTGGGTCTCACATGCAAACAGAGCCGAGTTGTTGGCGGGGAAGGTGTTTGGCCCGAAGAGGATGGCGAGGTTAGGGAAGTTGTGCACGTAGGTGCCAAGGTATGCCTGGGCTCCACGGCACTCCTTCCACTGCTGGTGCAGGGATCGCCCGTCTGCGCCAATGATGTCCATGGGAGTCAGAAACTCGGAGACCTGGAAGCCTGTGGCTAGGACAATGATGTCGAAGTCATCTTGGATCCCAGACGCGGAAATGATGCCGGTTTCTGTCATCTCCTTGATACCCTCAGGTAGCAGCTCGACGTTGGGCATGCGAAGAGCGTCAAGATAGCCAGGGTCAAAAATACGGCGCTTGCACCCTAGTGGAAACTTTGGGGTGATGTGGTCCCAGTACTTCTTGGGTGCCTTGGACTGGATGTATTTCTTTGCCTCGTTCTCCTTCTGGATGCGGACCCGAAGGCCCTTGGGTGTTGGAAAATAGGTCGTGGTCTCCTCGTCAGCATCAAGGAAGATGCGCAGGCGCAGGAGGCGCTGCCAAAGCGGGACCCAGCGGAACAGGAACTTGTCGAGCTCTGTATAATATCGGTTCGGGCGCTCGTGGAACCACTGCCCGCTGCGAGCGTACTGCTTCACGAAGGAAGCCTTCTGGGCCACGGCTGGCACGACCTGGGCGGCGCTGCAACCATTGCCAATGACAGCCACACGCTTGTTTGCGTATGAGACGGAATGATCCCACCGAGCGGTATGGAACATATGGCCGTTGAATTTCTCCATTCCAGGGAACTTCACATCTCGCGGGAAAGAGATGGCGCCGACGGCGGACACAACAACGGACACGAAGCGAGAGTATTCGAGGCCCGACTTGAGGTCCTTGAGGAACACCTCCCACTTGGAGATTTCCGCATGCCACTTCGCGCCGGTGCATTCGACTGAGGTGTGGACATGCTTGCGGATGTCGAACTTGTCAACAGTGTCTTCCATATCTGTTGTTAAGAGCTTGATGTTAGTTTTGCCTCGACCAACATTCTGTGATGAACGCCGCACTCGCTAAGAACAAGTGGTCTCAGCAGAACTTACACTGAAGAATCTCTGGCTGCTCACAAAGTTGCTTTGACCAGTTTGGATTCGGATTGAAGCTGAAGGAGTAAAGGTGAGACTGAAGATCACAGCCACTGTTGAGATCGGGAGCATCCTGTCAGCACTCGGTCCTCACAACTGCCGATTACACACTAGCGGTATTCCTACTTACCATCCCGGGTACGTGTTTGCCCTCCATGTTCCGCCGACGCCATCGAGCTTGTCGTAGATTATGAAGTCGTGAAATTGGAGCTCATGCTTCAGACGGTAGGCCATGGCAATACCCGCTGGGCCTGCGCCAATGATAATGGCGTCAAGCCCATTTGCGTACGGTGACATGATGGCAGAAGTCATCGAGTGTCAAGTAAAGAGAGGAGACTAAGACACAGAGACTCTCAAGTGTAAGACGGATGAAGACGATGGTAAAGGGTAAGAAAAGGAGAAGATGGCTTGGATTATGGACAACTCAATTGTTTCTTCGAACAGATGAGCGGCGGAGATCATAGAACATAGCTTTCCGAGGATGTTCATGGACCGAGGCCAAGCGTCTTGCCACCATCTGAGGCCCAAACAGGGAAGTATCTTCTCAAATGTGGCACGATAATCCGGGGTTTAGTACTGTTGGGATATGTCTCCGCAAATCGTGGGGCTCGGAAACCAGATTCCGTCCTCTTCAACGGGGATTTGCTGCACGCGGCCCACCACCATCAATATCCAACCTGCGTGACGACACCCACTAGGCTTTCCACGTGCTAAACACGGTGATGGACACTTCACACATCCAACGTGAGCTATGAGTAGCGGCACAGTCCTGAATGGAAGCGGAGGTGGTGTTCCGACTTCGGTTCCGGGGAGGCATGCGGCGCCAAGGAGAGCTCGGAACGTCAAAGCCTCACCATGTGGGCCAAAGTAGGGAACAATAAGGAAATGGCAGGATTTCTGGTTTCACGATTGTTCATTTTTATCGTTATCGCTTCGCGAATGCATTGTACCAGCGTTAGGTCTCGAATCCAAAGCTGATATAGGATGTCGACCACCACAATCAACTCTGACAAGAGCCAACAGAGTCGTGGCCAGTATCTCCATGAGCCCAATGCCTTGAGACTCGAGACTAGAAAACTCGAGCCTCTTGCCGCAGAAAACATTCGGATCGCCATACGCTCGACCACCATTTGCGGCTCTGATGTGCACTATTACACCCACTTTGCCAATGGCAACATCCAGGTCCGTGAAGCGCTTTGCCTCGGCCATGAGGCTGCAGGAAAGGTTGTAGAGGTTGGGCCTGGTACCTCAGAGGCAGCTCGGGGCCTAAAGGTTGGCGACGCCGTTGCGCTTGAATGTGGTGTGCCCTGTGGACAGTGTGCGCATTGTTCCAGTGGAAGATATAATATCTGCCCGGACTTGCGCTTCCGCAGTTCAGGATCCAAATTCCCCCACTACCAGGGCACATTGCAAGAGTTCGTTGACCACCCAGCCCGATGGGTGCATCGTCTCCCGTCCGAGCTAAGCTTTGAAGTGGGTGCTTTACTCGAACCACTGGCCGTCGCCATCCATGCGGTCCGCCGGGCAGGACCTGACACCATCTCTTCAAGAAAGGCGTGTTTGATCTTTGGAGCCGGGGCCGTGGGGCTACTGTGTGCTGTGGCGGCGCGTGCGGAAGGCTGCCGAGACGTTGTCATGATCGACATTGATGAAGGACGCCTTGCATTTGCGCTCGACCGTGGGTTCGCTTCTGTGGTGCACGCAGTCAAACCTAGGAGGGGAGAAACATTGCAGGAGAAGCTGGATATTGCCAAGGAGACTGCAACAGAGATTGGAGAGTTCAAGTGGCCTGATGGCGAGCCTGTAGGCAGAGTACAAAGAACATTTGAGTGCACGGGAGCGGAATCATGTCTACAGTCCAGCATCTACGTGAGTTAACTTCACCCCGCCCTTGTATACGCTGGTTACGGCTAGCTCGCTTTGGCCGTCCTTGGTCTAAATGTTGACGATCACTTTTGCACAGGCGACTGCATCGGGCGGCAGTGTCATTCTCGTCGGCATGGGAATTCCCAACCACGTTCTCCCAGTGTCAGAGCTGACGACCCGAGAGATCAATCTTGTGGCTACCTGGCGGTACGCCGGCGCCTACCAAAGGGCGATTGAGATCGCTAAAGCATCCGTGACCGGGTCACATCTAGACGGCAATGCATTGCCCGATATTTCTCAGATGATAACACATAGATTTAATGGCCTTGATGTCGTTCAGGAGGCACTTGAGATGGCTAGGAAAACGAGAGACGCCGATGGGAGATTGGTGGTGAAGACTGTTGTTGACTTGTAGGCTGCGATATGACAGATCCAGACTGACTGTCTGAGAACAAGTTCAAAGACAAGATCATTATCAGGTCCATGAATAGCTGGCTGGAGAATAACATGAATACCGACAGGATAAAATGGAGTACGGCTGATTCTGTGTGCGGAGTAAAACGTAACCCGACGTTGTTTCGTAGGCTAGTTTTTGCTACCTTCAGACACAAGCATGCTATGCTATCGATTTTAGCTTGCTGGTTAAAATGATTCTCCTCGAGAACACATCTAGTCTCGGTCTGGGTGTGCATGATGCGTATCGTTCAATTATCGGTGAGCAGTGAGTGTAATCAGCATCGAGCGAAGTAGTCATAGGCGGGTTGGGAATTATCCTCCTATTTGTTATAGGGCTGATGACCAATTGAGTTTGTTTTCGGCATTCATGGTCTGTGATTGGCGGCTGATTGACTCTTTGTGGCAGATTTATCCCACTTATAAGGCTTTCCATTGGGTAGTGCTGCCAATGTGGCTTTACTTCGCCTGCGTGACTATTCGATCCTTTATGTGATCGTAAAACCTTTCAGAGATTGTCAGGAGGTGAGATGTGTGGTAAAGGTTTACACTCCTCAAAATTATTTCTTGGCTTGGCACATGTCCATTGCGCGTTACTGAATACATCTCTCACGTCTTCTTAGAATATTTCTTGACCACATTTAATCTTTTTCCGATTTTAATTAGTTTTGATGAATAGTTTAAACTAGCAAGCATTGAGTAACTACATTGATGGAACCGAAAATAAGACGATCTGCTGCGCTTGAGGCTCATGGCGGCGGGCTCCGAGAACCCTCTGAGCAAAACATCATGGCGAGAAAGCTGACCGCTTTAGAAAAACTCGATAACACGTGGATACTAGAGATAATGGGATTCACTGTTGCTTACGCATCTCTCGTCATCATAATAGTTTTACTTCAACATTTTCAGGGTCGGCCTGTGCCAAAATGGCCCGTTACCATCAATTTTATAATATCTATGCTAGGCAACATCGCCAGCGCCTGCATTCTTTTCGGGGTGCATAATAGTGTTTCGCAGCTGAAGTGGGTGCTATTCAGCAAACAATCTTCAAGTCTTGTAAATATTGAGACTTTTCAGAGTTTGAGAAATGGCCCCGTAGGAGCATTGCAACTGCTATTTACGCGTGCAGTATGGTACGTCGAAGCTCACCCTTACAGTCTTCCCAACTCAATTGTGATGCTGATAGTTGAGACATCTGACAGGCAGTCTGTTATCTTTGGGTGTATAGCAATTCTTCTGGCTGCTCTTTGGGACCCTTTCGTGCAAAATGTCGTACAATTCTCTAATAAGAGTATCCTAATGCCAACAGATGTGGCCCTTCTTGCTAGAAGCATACGATATACCGCCCATGGTCATTCCGGTAATAACGATAGTAAGACAGGGTTTACCAAGTCTATCAGGACTTGATAAGTTAAGCTAACCAGAAGATTAGTTTACTCACTTGACCCTCATCTTCTGCTTGATTTACAATCCACCCTGCTTGACGCCTCAAACAAGAAACACAACGACCCTTCATTTTTTTGTAGCACCAGCAATTGTACCTGGGATCCTTTGGCAACCTTGGCATTCTGCTCGGCATGTACCGATATAAGTTCCCAGATCAATGTCGATTGTCAACTTCAAAAAGATGGTACTGGATATTCGTGGACTTGTTCGTCGAGTTTGCCCAACCAGACATCGGTGATGTGGATGATTGGAGAAGAGGCGAGGCTTCATGGCGATTTGATGAAAATTTACAACATCACAAAACCCACAGCAATCGTCTATAAAAACGCAACAGGGCTTGTGTTCCAGTCTCTTCGAGTGCAGGATATTGACCACCAAGTACCACTGGATCGCACGAAACCGCCAATTTCGGCGGTCAATTACACAGCAACCGAATGCTTTCTCAGTCCTTGCGTCAAGTGTATCCGAGCCTCCGTTAATAATGGAGTGTACAGCGAAGCTGTCTTGAAGACTTGGATGGAAGAGAATACAAGTGAACTCCTTCACTTTGGTCCGTTGCAGCCACCATGGGATCACGAGATGTGTGCTGGCGCGGACCAATCCTTTGGCTGGGATCTCGATACTAACGTTGCGTGGAGTATTGTCCATTCATTCCCACAAAAGAATATTGTAGGGTATGTCTACAACAGCGAAATTTATAAGAGAAGTGAACCCGATGGCCGTGAGCTAGCGCCACTCATTTACTACGCAAACTATTCGACTGCTACCTGTGGTAGTCCCAACAATGACACCTTTGCTTGCGCCATGAACAGTATAGCGGCCGCTCTGACTAAAACGCTTCGCAATTCTGGTGTCATTGCGCAAGGTGCTAGCTCATCTGATTTAGTGGCAGGCCACACATTTAGTTCAACTACCGTTATACGTATTGAATGTGGCCTGGCTAGCCTTACCATTAGGCGTCTGGCTGCTAGGTTTGATTACGTGGATCAGGACAGCTTTCCAAACTTCGCGAAACCGTCTTCCGAAGTGGCGGGATAATCCACTGCCATTGGTGTTTTTATATCGTGAGGGAGAATTCGGCGAGGCGGAGAGGGTTCATGATGATGCGGTATGGGCGTATCAAGAGCTGGCAAAACAATTACAGGTAAGGCTCCAACCTGGCGGCAACGGCGTATTACATCTCGTGCGAGAGTGAAGACTCAAGGTCATGGCTTGTAAGAGATTGAGAACCAGATTGTAAAGTAATTCGTTGAAGTGTTTGACTTTGATCTTGTTCAATTATAAATTTATAACGTTTCAGTACAGCAACTTCTTTCATTTAGGGGAAACACTCGTGTTACTGGCTTTCCTAATTGGAAAATCCCATTATGGACGATGTAGATCGCGTTGTTCTAGGTTGACCCGTACGCAGCGTAATTGCCGTTGTTGGGCAGCACAGGCGACAAATGATGGAGCCAGGGGCTTCTCGTTTGTTGCAAATCATCGTTGAGAGTTGCGCCAGCATTATCTCTTGGGAATTCGCAACAAGGAAGGGACACGAGGCTGACAGGCTCCAAGCCTTACTCTCCGTCTCCAGCAAAAGAATGCTGCTTATGGGCGAGCGGTTTCTCCCGCTGTCAGCTATAGAAACAAAGAAAATCTCTCCCCAGGCCACGCCACTGGCACAGAGCAGGAGTGCCTTGACGGATGTACTGGGGGGCATCCACAATCGATTAGGGTGCAGAGTTGCCTTATTACGTAGTAGTGGTGACCTAGGCCTGTTCTCTGCACGTGCGAGGCTACCTACAGGATTTGTTCGCATGGGACTTCTTCAAGTGTAACAATCCGTCGAAGCACTATATTATTTGATGAGGGGATCTGGTTTCTTCAACCTGACACAAAAGACTTATAGACTAAATATCGCTGTCTGTCTTGGCTCTAACCGGTGGTCACACACTAACGTTCTCAATATAAGTCATCCTTCTGTTGGGTGCTTGCAGAGCCTCTGCACCCAGGCACGTGACAAGCTACAATTGTCAACTCCCCAGGCCTTGACACTGCGATACTGCAATGAGCCTTCAGGTCTTTGCGTAGCATTAGAGCTCTTGACAGATCACAGCTCGACTGCAAGCCTGATCGCCTACGTGAAGATGTGGCGTGGCCGCCGCCGCCATGATCCTGCTACACCCAAGTGTAATTGATGTGGACAACAACCCCAGCATCCACGAACTCAGGAAACCTGTCAGAGCTCAGGACATTAATATATCTTGAAACTTATTTTTTGGGTACTCCGGGGTATGGTGCATGAGTGTATCCAAACTGGAAATCCAACCACGAAGATATCTGGTGGGAGTGGTCTTGTTACAGCTCGTCAGGACAAGGGAATGGCCACTGGCAGACACAGAATTGGACAGTCGTATCCTCGTTTGAATTTTGATTTGATTTTTGATGATATGCAATAGCAACGCTTCCAGTACAAGAACTCCTTTCATCCAAAAAGAACTGGAAAGCAAGCCAAGACCAACAATGCTATATGAGACAACAGGACCGCTGGCACGTCTCACTCATCAGTTCAGCCCCTCGACGAACTTGACGAAGGCTTGGAGTAAAGTCCTGGAATCCCATCCAAAATCGGCCGGTTCTGACTCAAGCCATTCAAGCTGTTCCGCAGCACTGCCTTGCCATCCTTCTTGCTGCCGACCTCTTCATCCTCGCCAATCTTCTCCATCCCTCCCGGACGCCAGTAGCTTGCACCAGAAGAGCGCCATCGATCCTGAGAGACCGACACCCGGTTGCCCGTCACGCTGGAGAAGTTGGCAGGCTTCCGCCGCGGCAGGGGCAACCAATCAAACCAGAGTCTCGTCCCCTGCCCAGAAGCTTTGCGCTTGCGGCCCCACATAATGAAGACCATCACGATGAGGACTACAGCAGCGATGCTGCCGACAACGGGGGCGGCGATCCATGCTCGGCTGCTGTTCGCACTTGACTCGCTGGCGATGCCATTTGCACCGCTGCTCTCAGCAGCCGGAACAGATATGCTTTTAGTGGCCGTGTTTGTGATAGGGATAGTGACCACCGACGTGACGAAGATGGTCTCCGAAGCCGAGGGGACGGCTGTCACAATGGTCTCCAAGGTCACTGCCGATGGTGGCGGGACTGTTTGCTCCTCCGGTGTGGTAGCGGGAGTTAGGGTGATAAACGTACCACCGCTTGTTGTCTCCAGCTCTGACAGAGGGCCTGTCGATGCTGGCGGTGCGGCAGGTCCTGTACTTGCCGGCGTAATGACTGGGATGACCGGAGATGGTGTGGTCGCAGGTATAACGGCTGCGGTTGTGTCTGGGGCGGGTGCAGGGGCAGGGACTGGATTGGCCACCGCCGGGGCTGCGTTTAAGATGGCTGTGTCGATACCTTGATCCACGATCATGTCCCCTTGAGCAACCTGGCTTTTCATATAACAATTCTTAAACCCTTGAGCCATGCTTGCGTCGAAAGAAACGCCGCCGCAGCCACCCGTCGCGCCGCACTGTCCCATACAGTCAAGGAAGGTCGCCGCAAAGGCTTGTCCGATATCTTTTCCGTTGATGATATTGTTGCAGAACGTTCCAAAATTAGAGCCACTGGATGTAGCTTGGCCGTTAAGTCCCTGACATTCTGACGACGCTTGTGGGAAGATACCCACAGCCGTATCAAACACTTTGGCAGGCTTCGCTTTGTCAAGATTCACGTCTGAGTGGAGTAGACACCTCTTGCCGCTGAAAGATACACCTTCACATTTGGGGTGGTGTGATGAGCACAGGTCTACACATTGCGTAAACGAGTCTGCATCTGGTTTGTCAATGACGTTGCCGAATGAGTTGATTCCACAAAAGACCGTAAACTGTTGGTCCGAGCCAATCTCCGTTCCATTTCCCCTAGGACACGGTGAGTTGTCTCTCCTCTCCAGCTCCGGTAGCTTCGCTGGCATATTGATTCGCCTCCAATTAATAGTATTAAAACAATGAATGATCGTATGTGATAAGTCTGGTAACCTGTCAACAGGAAGGACCGGATGGAAGTAAGTACAGCAAAGAACGCATCGTAGGACGAAAAAGAACGAAAGACAATCACACGACAAAGATAGGAGAAACAAACGGCTCGCGACGGGACAGCCGACGACTTATACCAGAGATGGTTCATGATGCTGCGCGGCCACCACTGGCAACGTCGGCATCCCGTCGCAATGCCTACGATGTGGCGGATCTCCCAATTCGATATGGTGATACAGCTCGGCGGCCATGACAGCTGATGATGTGTGAGGCTGCAGATGTTTTGAATGGAGCGGCACGTAGACAAATGCAAGCAAGGCTAATATGCGAGTTTGCGCGAGTTGTGGCGGGTAAGTGCAACATGACACGATCAGGGTTGTTCCAGGTAGCAGATCAATCCTGCCCTGCAGCACGATCCCGTCCCTAGCTTTCTGCGAACTCTTGCCAAGCACGGAACTGCACCAGTCGGAGTTATCGGCACAGGACTTGCCTCTCGACGTTCATGAAGGAGTGAGCCAGAGAGGTCGAGTTTAAAACCCGAAAAATAAGTCTGGTACTGTATTGGAGTACGATAAACATTGAAGAGCTACCTTAGTATTTGCGATGTTCCACTGATGTTAAGACGATGATGAAATTTGCACTCTTTTTCAATATCTCCCTGAGGTAGACTTCCTCTACTGTTAAGACAGAAATATATGAATGTTCGAGAAGGGATACCCCAGGTGCTAGCCTGGCACTGTTCCATGGTTAAAAGTAGGTTGTCCGGCCGTGCGCGCCAGCCAGAGACACAAGTTCAGACGAATGGGGCGCTGAATTCGTGGGGTAACATGGGGCAATCCTTTAAAGCTCACGCGGAGAATAGGAATGATAAGTGCAGGTTTGTTTGATCTCATAAAATAAACTCCAGACAATTCGTCTAGTCTTGTTGCCATCCCAAAACGCCTAGCTGCAGGATTTGTGATTTTATACAAACAGTGGTAAATCAAGAAAATAGCGAGCGCATCAGAGCGGAGTACTACTCACGCTCCGTGTTGTAGTTGCGACGAGGATCTCCAATACCGCCTGGCTTCAAAAGTGGTTGAGTTTCTGTAGCTGCATCACTATCCTGGCGGTCGGCAATCTGCTCTAGTTGCTCAGGCGTGTTTGCATATTGCTGGGGATGTGCCGAGTAACGGCCCGGCTGGTCATCATCTAGACCATTCGCTTCGAAACGGGTGTGGGCGAGCGGGCTCTTGGGCTGTCCAGTGTGACTCGAATGGAGCTCGTAGTAGATAGCCATCCCAAGTAATATACCTTGCATAACCGCGGTGAGCAAGAAGATGCCCCAGGAACTCCAGCCTCCCCAGCCAAGACGTGCGAAGAGACTGCCGGCGAAAAGAAAGCCGCCAGGTGTCTGAATGCACATCATTGGTATACTCAAGCTTCCCACATGCTTCAGATGGTAGGTCGTATAAATCTGCGGAATGTATTGAACAGCGGCCAGCGCTGCGGCCATCAGCCCCATCGCGTTCGCCCAGGCAGAGAGGTAGTCAGGAAGGACCATCGTGAAGACTGCCGTGAGAATGATGACGAGCAGGCCGTGCAAAAGACATACACAAGCCACCATCACAGCAGTCTGCCATCTCGGTTGTTCGTCCGCCTCGGCGAGCTCCTCCTCAGGAATGTTGGCATTGCTATATCGGAAGAAAACGAGGAACAGAACAAAACTAGAGCTAAGTCAGCGAAAGGTAGGTGTAGGTGATCCTGAATAAACAAACATAAATGCAAAGCAGATCCACTGCACCCCGAGCTGAGCTATTCCCAGGAGACCTGCAACACATTGAAACGTCTCGAGTTCCTTGCAGCAAGCGACGTCCTGACGGGATTGTGGTAGGGTGAGGATGTTGGCGAAGCCGGCGGTCGCGGATGTGGTGCCGAGGAGGACAAACCAGGGGGAAATGCCTTCAGAAGTGCCGCGGGAGATGATTCGGTAGTGTTGAGGGAGGTAGGAGATCAGGAGGCCGACGAGGATGATGCTGGACTGGCGTTAGACATGCATTTACCCAGCGATCTACTGCTTAGCGACGGGTCCTTACATTGACACGGTTAGATTCATGAAGCCAGGCTCCTGAAGCTCCTCGCAGCGACCCTGAGCAAAGACGGAATCCATTGTAAGAATGATACCCGGTTTCCAATCGCGAAAGCAGCGAGTTGAAGGCGCTCGTGGGCTTGGCCAGCACGAGGCAACAGCGGCGAGAACCTGGACGTCAAAGAGCAATGGAAGCCCGCGTTGGGCTGCAGTACTTTCGGCTACGCGGAAGGGTCGAGTCGAGTCTTGACAAGCTTTTTTTTTTTTTTTTTTTGGACGATAATTGATGCGTCAAGACCACAGAAGAGCCAGCTGCATCTCGTCGTTGCTGTGGACTTGAATGTAAAGCTTGTTGTTGGATATTCGTCGCGGTTGAGGTAAGGTCGAGATGACTGGGACCACGAGGCTCGGCGTGTGGAGGAGAGTCCCTGTCCTGGTGACATCGACGCCCCACAGCACACCTGCAAGGTCCAACAGGGGCTTGGCTCTTAGGGCGCTGGGGCGGTGCTGGGCTAACTTTGGCGCTGTTTTAGTTCTGAAAATCCCACATGTTACTAGCATCACTCACCTTGAGTAAATCTTTGGCGAAAGCCCTAGCGAGAAATACAAGCTGCAAGAGGCATCTCTAACAGTCCATGTCGCAACAGCATTTTGATGGTAGCTCAGCATCTCCTAGTTTATTCCCTGTTGAAGAGATCCCAAGTTCTAGAACGCCAGAACTTACGGTCTCTGCAACATCTTAAAGTCATAAACGGTGTTAGATATTCTTGTCACCGCCATGAGATGAGCAAACCCATCAGCACATGACAAGCTGTCCTACCGACTGAGGTTCAGACTTCGAGATGACCTCAAAAGAGGTGCTTCCAAACCCCGAGCTGAGTCTCGTGGCATCGACGGCCAATACCCAGGCTGAAGAAGAATTGTGGGACGCCGAAGGCCAGCAATCCTTTATCAACAGCTCAGACGTATTCTTCAAAAGCGCGCAGTGGTAAGAAATCCAAGCCCACTTCTCACATTCAGAAGAATTGACAAACCCCACAGGACATCGGACGGGACAACAATCATCACCTCGTCCTCGAACAACACAGTTTCTACTTATGTCCTGCCTCAAGATCTGTTGAAAGCAAGGGAGCAGCCCCTAACTCTTCAGCCTCAGAGCACCTTGGCTCTCCCGGAACCCACACACGTCATAGCTCCATGCCCCTATTTCTCCCTCTCCTACCCACAGACGCAGACTTTCTTAGCTGCCTGCCGTGAGCATCCAATTCAGTTATTTCATGCTCTTCCCGGGGATGATAGCCAACAGCCAAACCAGCCTCTCTCCTCCTTCAATCTCATCAAACCCCAAACGGAAGAGTACTTGACTCCTACGGCGATGATCTGGACATCCCCTGGGACTCACTTTATCACCGGGACAGCAAACCTCCTTGCACAATTCGACATAACGCGGACAGGAGAAGGACCCGTGCGTCGCGTCCCAACGATTCCCTCCACGCGACATCTCTCGAAAGGAGGTGGTGTCGGCATGCGAGGGACTGTCTCGGCGCTCAGTGCGCAGCCCCCGGACGAGAGAGGAGCGAGCCTTGTCGCGGCCGGCACTTGGACACGGTGGGTTGGTCTCTACGACTTTGCGCGTGGCGGAGAGTGCGTAGCAACTTGGGCAGTGACTGCAGCCGCTGCCTCTGCGACTGCCGAGACTGGCAATGGAGCAAACCCCAATGTGAAAGGCATTGGCGGACAGGGTATTCTCCAGACAATATGGAGTCCCTGCGGCCGGTATCTACTCATAAATGAACGGCAGTCGACCGGGATGCTTGTCTACGATGTACGTGTGACTGGCAAGTTGCTTGGATGGTTGGCTGGGAGGGATGCGCTCACCCACCAGCGCCTAACCTGTGATGTTTATCCTGGTACATTAGAGGCCGGGGGCTTCGAGGCCTGGGCTGGGACACAAGATGGAACAGTCAAGGTATGGGAGGGTGTTGGTAACACTGAGGGACCAATGGAAGCTTCCTGGTTTGTGAAAGCACATGGATCTCCGGTAGGAAGCACTGCCATACACGCCAGCGGGTCTGTGTTGGCCACATGTTCAGGCTCCTGGACCTTATCAGACGAGGTAGCTAGCGACAGCGACAGCGACAGCGACGATTACGACGACACGTCAGAAGAGGAGAGCGAAGATTCACGAGACGCTCACAGTCGAATAATTACTCAGGATGCGACATTGAAGATTTGGAGTATTAAAGCTGGGATGGCCCCTTCGACGACGCTCGTCGAAACAAATTGAGGTACTTGCCCTTCATCATCCTCCTTGCCACATTATCTCATGCCTTGAGATAGTAAATAAATAGCCAGACCTGCTAAAAGCTCATAGCACCTACCGTCGGTGCTGAAAATGTTGCAACATGTCCCGAACTCAATGCTATTCGACACCAACTCCATCATTCCCACATGCTGGAGGACGGACCGATTGGTTCGAATGTTCACCCCCAAGTGGCATCTACAATACGGCTCACACGGTCTAGGACTCGTCTTCCTCCAAGAATATACGTGAATCGTGTAGCCCTATCAGCTGGTGACATATTGATGAACCCTGGGAGGCCGTACCTGCCGGACTGTGCGGACTCGATTGAATCATCGGGTGCCTTGAGAATTCCCGAAATCGTTTGTGCAGCATAAGTATTCATGCCTGCTTGTCGCAAGTATAACTCCCAGTATGTCTCATCATCGAAAAGAAAATGCTGGATTTGACGCGCTTCTTGGGAATAACGAGATACCAGAGACGCGATCCAAGACGACAATGCCTTATCGCCACCTGCGACGTAGATCACTGACGTATTGCAGTCCAGGCTACCGGCGAAGCCTTGGAGTTCAATGAACGCTGTTGCGTCGGATGACGACATTGCCGCCATAGTGTCATCTCTGCTTCCCTCGGAGACGAGCACAATCAGCCTTTCATATCGCAAGCTCGCCTTCTCAATGAATGCCCGTAGTACAGATCTTCCTTTGGTTCCTGGGACCGGTTTCTGGCGTACTTTAATCATTGTTGTGATCATGATTCCTGTAGCCGGGGAGATAGTTATGTCCACCTCCTCGGCAAGAGCTGGCATCACCTCCGATCTACAGACAGATCCCGGATACCACACCGAAGTGTTGTGGGCGGAATAATCTCTCTTCACAATCCCGAGATGAGGGATGAATTGCTGCAGTCCTTTGGACAACTGCGGTGAGAGATTTACCGAAGCAATAATCTTCATTAGGTCGGATGGCGGTTTAACTGTTGGACATGGGGCCGAGGGCAATGAGGCCAAGGGTAGTGGCTGTGTATTCTTGGGGGCCATAGCATCTTTCAGGTTAGCAAACTTGACGGATTCCTCAAGGCACTTCGCAAAGTAAGGACTCTTTGCGATCTTCGGTCTTTTTTGCGCATGCAGCTTCATGAAGTTCTCCAGAAGTGTAGATGCTGTCGTCCCGTCATCGCCTGCAAGCAGGGGTGGTTCATCGCCCACATTTTCCGGACACCTCTTATGTGAAGTCTTGTCAACCTGGTCTCCACTGGGGACTTGCGAAGCGCTCAGACTCTTATCCTTTGACACCTTGGTCGATAGCTTCTTCTGTTCTTTCACAATGGCCATCAGATCGTTAGGCGATGTGGCCTTGGGGAAGGCTGGTTCGATTTCCTCCTCATCTTTGTATGTGGTTTCGCGAAGAGCCGCAAGTCCGGGCCGCTTCCAGACAAAGTCAGTGCTTGAGAGGACAGTACTGTCCCATGATAAGGAGAGGAGTTTCTCCACTAGATCATCATCTAAATCCAATGGTTCATCTGTCGATATCTTGCCCGCACCAGAGATAAGAGGTTGCCACCACATCTTTTCTTCTCTGCGCCTGTTTTTTGGCCACTTTGGAAGATTGAAGTCACCTCCTGCTCCTTCCCTGATAAAACTGAAGAGAGATCTTGCGTTGAATCCAAGTCGAGTCCATTCTGGCTCCGGAATTCTGAAATCCATAATGGGTACTGGGACACGAGCTCGAGCATCAAGCGGTTCAAGGTGCTCTTGCTCAATCGATCTCATGACTTTCACTTCTGCCTGTTCTAGCTCCGTCTTCAATGACACTTCCAGTTCTTCTTCGTCTTTAAAAGGTTGTTCGCACTCTTCCTGCGGCAGTGACTTTATGATTTCTTCCAACATAAGCTGCTTGTCAGGACTCGCACTACCAAGCTTATCGCGGATCAAAGGTGCCTCGAGTTTCAGATCTCCGGGTCGCATTCGCGTTGCTGATTGTGACAGTAGAAAGTCCCTCACCGGAGAACTTGAAATTGTGCGCAGCTCTGCTGGAGAAGATAGCAAATCTGGGGTCCAATCTGCCTTGACCTCTTGAAAGAGCGCCTCCTCCACATCTTTCAACTCGGCGCTGACGGTGGAGCTTGAATCTGATGGTATTGGAACGAGAGAAGCTTCCTGCGATGGGATGAAGTACTCTGGAATTTCTATATCGTGGATGATAGGCGGGGTCAGACGGTCCAAATCAATAGACTGCCATTCCAAATTAGATCCATACTCATGAGATGGTAGGCGGGACAGTCTCACTCGCTTGTGTGTCAACTCGTTCTTCAGGAGTTGCCACTGAGCGTCCTCAGTCCAGCTGGTTCTTAGCTGATTAGCTAGATATTGGAACGCATCTTTCGGTACATCGATGGTCTCCCTCTCAATCTGCTTCATCAAAATCTCGCTGCATTGGCGGGCAGCAGAGGGAAATTCCATGCCCTCATCCTTCTCCGTGTCTGTTGGCTCTAGCGGTAGCCTGTGGCCACCGACGAAGGCTTCTTGTCGACTTCTTATTTGTGCACACATCTGGCGGTAGTCGAACCCGTTGTCGCTACGAAGCACTGGTAGTTCGAGCTTCATAGCCTTGGCGGATCCCAGTGGACAGGCCAACTTGGCAAGATCTTGAACTTCTTTGTCGCTGGGCATGCGACAGATATTTTGAATTATCGTGAGAGATGTACTCGATACAGCCCATGCGTCATTGATCGAGACCACACTGGGAAGCTCAAACGCTCCCAGGTGGTCGTCACCAGTGAAGCCATCCGGATTTGTCTTCGGAACCATCAATTGGAGCACATCGCTAGCATAAATCATTTCAGACACCGGATCCGCGTCCAAGCCTTTAAGTAAGTCATTCTGCTGAGCGTAATCGAGAGCTTCCTGCACCGGATCTTGGATCGGGATCTCGATCATCTGGTATGATTGGTCGCCCCGCGACCGAGCCGTCTCGTCCATAGGAGCTGGTTGTCTTAGTCACTAGTCATACGTTTGTATGTTGAATGATATTGTTGCAAGTTTGATGCCCTTGAGTTGCATTCATGGAGTTTCTTTGAAGGAGAACGACGCGACTAGCTTCATCCTCCGCGCAATATGGATGATCGAGTGCAATGATTCCAGGCAACCGCCCATTAAGGAGCACCTTCCCAACGAGCTCTAATTTATCACATTCGTGGCTTCCCATTTTTAGAGATTTGTGGGTGCTGTTTTGGGAAAGACGAGGCCGGCTAATGACCATGCCCTCCTTCCACGCCTTCCGCCTTTGAAAGCCTACCTGTCTACCCAGATATGTGTTCGTAATCTATGTTCATGGTTTTATACATGTTTGACATTCCAAACTTGATACCTGAGAGCTGCATACTTGCCACACATAAGATTTGACCTCAGGTCGCCTCTCGAGCGCAAAGTGAATAACACCACGCAAGCCCCTATTTACACAGACTTCACGCAGCAGTCACCTGTGAAGTCTTCTTCCAATGCCCAATTCACAGCCGATTAGCCCTGCAACGATGAGAACAGTACCCTAGAAGAAGACAATTCGATAAACAATCCTATGATGACATTTTTAGTACCTCAACTAGTGTACCTACTCCCAACCTTCAACTACGCGGAACACCCCGGTGGCCGCATACCATCGGCTTTCATCCACTGTGGAGGTGGAGAGCGGCGGCGCAGTGGGCCTTCTTCACCGTCTCCGCACCGCATCCGAGGGACCCCTTTGTTTCTGGCGTCCGCGTCTGCGCAAATCGAGACATCTCCAATTGACTTCTGACGTAAAATATTACGTCTAAAATTGGTCCATGCGTGCTCATGACCTGGGAACGAGTCCATTACTTTTCTTGATTTGAACTGCTATTTGTCGCTTTCAGTCATTCGAGACGCCACTTTTTTCGAGGACGTTGCGAAGAAGTTTGGAACATTCGGGACGGCTCATGTGGGCAAGTGGAGATAGCTTGATTGCATGTGTGTGGTCCGCCGAAACCTAAATGTACTGTAATACGATAAATGGAACGGAGCATGCTGATTCACATCTGGTGTTTCTTTGTTCATTCATAAATGGGCAATTGACAAGATCAACACATTTCACATCTCAATCCATGTTTATTTTTGACCCGCCTTGACAACAGAATAGCTGCCACTGTACAATAACAATCAATATGGGATCGTCAGCAACTCTTCCTGACGTCTCTGCCCCATCCCTGGTGTTGACGCACCCAACACCAGAGGAGAAGAAAAAGACATGGGCGCTGCACCATACGATGTGGGGGCAAGCTTTAAGCCTCGAGGATTACCTCCACAGAGAAGAATATCTAACCACCGTGCCGTTGGCAAAGGACGGCGGCGTCACGCATTGGATTCTGACAGATGACTCGCCGCCTAACCAGAGGCCAATCCTTTCCAGCTGCGAGAGCTTGCGCAAGCGCGCACTGGTCTGTCAAGCGGGCGTCGACGGGGGCAAGGTCCAGGACGCCATTGGGCATGGAATCTTTTCGGTGTTTACTGATCCTCAGTACCGAGGGAAGGGATACGCCTCGCGGATGATGAAGGAGCTCAATCCCACGCTGGCGCGGTGGCCGCCTGCTGGTAGTAAGGATGTCAACGGACACGCCATGCCCAACTCCAGATTCTCAGTGCTTTATTCGGACATTGGCAAGGCCTTCTACGCGAAATCTGGCTGGGCTCCGTTTGAGAGTTCTCATTTGGCATTTCCACCCGTTGCGCGAGCGGAAGGAGGGAGTGTCTCAGGGGCTGCCAAGCCCTTAGGCTACCATGAGCTCGCAGAGCTGTGTGCCGTGGACGAGAAGCTCTTGAGAATAAGAGTGCAAAAGAGAGCACACGAATCGAAGGATCGAAGACCATCTGCAGCTCTAGTACCGGATCTGGACCAGATGCTATGGCATCTCATGCGAGAGGATTTCATGACGAAGCGAATATTTGGCAAGACACCAACAATAAGGGGTGCTGTTTATGGAGAGGCGGGGAAACGACTGTGGGCTGTGTGGATCAGGGGATATTACGGCGGGATTGACAAGGTCGAAGGAAACACTCTGTTCATCTTGCGATTCGCGGTTGAAGACGAAACGGCATCAGAGGACTATCTCGCAGAAGGCTTCCGGTCTGTCATTGAGGTCGCACAAGCAGAGGCTGCAGAATGGAGGATCCAAGAAGCACAAATGTGGAACCCAACGCCATTGTTGAGGCAGGTCGTAGCCAAGGCTGGTTTACAGCATGAATTCGTTGATCGAGACACAGAAAGCATAGCATCGTTGGCATGGTATGGCGAGGCGCAAACCTCGGACATCGACTGGGTTGCTAATGAAAAGTTCGGTTGGTGTTGAGGAAGGTTTTCGAAAGTAATAAACCGTCACCCAGGAAGAGGAAATTAAAAAGCTACTGATTTTGATGTTGTACAAGATCTTTGATTCATGCTCGTCTAGACATATCGTGACCCTGTTCCTTCCTACGCCTACAGTCTATTTTAATCGTTCCTAATGGCCATGGCCATCGTCCTCCTCACCTCTTTGCTCCGGGTCCAACTTGATTAGGGTATCGATCCTCATGATGCTGATGCACGCCTCGACCGCACTCTTCAACTGGCGAACTTTGCTCAAACTCGGCTCCACAACACCTGCCTTGATCTCGTCAATGACCTTGCCACGCGTCAGATCAAGACCATAGTTCTTGTAGCTCTTCTTGCGAGCTATGGACTTCTCATCCTCGTTAGCGTCACCTTCTTGGATCCGCTGGGAAAGAGCATGCCGTGACCGTAGCTGCGCTACGAGCTCTGATGCATCCTTGGCGGCATTCACTGCCAGGGTCTTCGGGATGACCAGAAGAGCTTGGGCGAATTCACCGATTGCTAGCTGCTCCCTTGAGCCAACTGTGCCGGCGTATTCTTCTAGGTAGATGTGAAGGGCCGTCTCAGCAGCGCCACCACCAGGTACAATGCTACCGCTCTCAAGTGTCCGCTTGACTGCCATGAGCGAATCGTGAATCGACCGCTCCATCTCGTCGAGCTGGTAATCATTCGGTCCACGTAGAATGATGGAGGCGGAAGAATGGGTCTTCGTTCCCTTTACTAGAATGCACTCGTCATCGGAAATTCGCTCTTGCACAACTTCCTCAGCATGTCCTAGGTATGACGGCTCGAACCGCTCATCGCCGTTCAAGTCGGACAGAGTGCTTAATAGAGTGGCACCAGTAGCTTTAGCGATACGTCGGAGATCCTCCTTCTTGCATCTTCGCACAGCCATCGCCCCCTTTTCGATGAACATCTTCAAGCAAAGGTCGTCAATGCCCTTTGTTGTCAGGACAACGTTTGCACCTGCCTTCAGTATCATCTCGACTCTCTCAAGAATCATTCCTGACTCTCGTGCTCGGATCTGCTCGAGTTGTTGCGGGTCGTCAACGGTAATCTGAACACCAAGCTTCATCCGCTCTTTCTGAAGGTTCATATCCAGGACTGCAATCTTCGCGTCTGTTATCCGCGTCTTCATGGCCTGAGAAGCAACAGTGCAGTTCAAGGCGTAGCCCTTCACCAATAACGACTCCAGCGACCCCTTTCCATGCGCCTTGAGGATATTCACTGCCTTCACGGGGTACTTGGTCTCGCTCCTGTTGTTTGTAGACTTGACCGCCAACATCGCATCCACTACCATATTCGCAAAGAAGTCGGAGTCGGAGCCAATGATCTTGCTGGACATGGAGGTCTTCGCAATGTTGATGAGAGATTCGCGGCCGAGGGACTCCGTCTTGATGCTGACATTCTCGTTCATGTACTTCACCGCCTCGCGCTGTGCCAGTCGATAGCCGGTGATGATAGTAGTAGGATGTATCCGGTTCTTCATCAGCTCATTTGCTCGCCGTAGTAGCTCCGCCGCAATGAGGACAACTGAGGTGGTGCCATCGCCGACTTCCTTGTCTTGCTGCTGAGCTAGGTCGACTAGAATCTTGCCCGCCGGGTGCTCGACATCCAACAAGCTCAGAATCGTTGCACCATCGTTCGTGACCGTGACATCCTGTAATTTGTCAGGCTAGAAAGTCTTCCCAGGTAGCCTGGATGGAACAACATACTCCTATATCATCCACCATCATCTTATCCAGACCACTCGGACCGAACGAGCTCTTGACTACATTTGCGATCGCTTGCGTTGCCAGGACTGTGCCGGTAAGTTAGGAATTGTACCGTGAAGTCCCCTGCCTCTGCTTGGAAGCTCACCGTTCTGATCCCGAATATCTGAGCCAGAAATCTTTTGGCCGCCGAGGAACAACGTGCCGTTGCCCGGCTGCTCGAAAATGGATGCCATTTTGAAGAATCTGGACGACTATTCTTGGCTGTATGGTAGTCGTGGCTACGGTCGGGAGTGCTGTGGGTATCTTAGATTACGGGCGTGGACAGCTTCAAATTCTTGCCGCAAGGCAGCTTCGATTTTGGAGCTCCAGGTCCCGCCCGCTGCAGGAACTTTTTGGCGGAGGCAAAGGTTCTTCCACTCCGCCGACACTTGTCCTGGTGATTGGGCTGTTGGACAGGGATGGTGGCTTGGTGGCCCGAGCTTCGGTGCGTGCCCCTCAATTTGATACAACACACGCGGGACGCTGCAACTGCTTCGAGGCGGGGCACAAAATCCAGCCGCGTTTCGACAATTTCGACTCACCCGGCCAGTGACTCAAGTTGGGCATAAAATACCAACCACTTTTTCAATTGGGGCTTCCCTGCCGCATCATCTCGACCTCGACTTCCGCATAATTCTGCGACCATGGCGGACACCAAAGAGCAGTCCAAGAGCGCCCTCAAGAAAGCCGAGAAGCAGGCCAAGATGGCTGCTGAGAAGGCAGCGAAGGCCGCAAAGCAAGCCACTCTCCATATCGGCCAGGGAAAGAAAACCGACGATATCATTGGTATCACCACAAAGAAAACCGAGGACTTCTCCATGTGGTACCAAGAGGTCGTTCTCAAGTCTGAGATGATTGAGTATTACAATGAAATCTCCGGCTTCTTCATCATGCGCCCCGCGACCATGTACATCTGGAACGTCATTCGGAATTGGTTCCAGGAAAGGATCGAAGATATGGGCGTGGAAGAGACCAACTTCCCCATGTTCCTTTCGTCAAAATCTCTCGAGAAGGAGAAGGATCACGTAGAGGGATTTGCCCCAGAACTTGCCTGGGTCACCAAGGCGTGAGTCTTAATGGTATCCGACACTCAAAGTCAAGCTAATTTGTTTTCAGAGGTGACAAGGATCTTGAAGTCCCCGTCGCCGTTCGTCCTACCTCCGAAGCCGTCATGTACCCTTACTATGCGAAGTGGATCCGCAGCCATCGCGACCTCCCCCTCCGCCTGAATCAATGGAACTCCGTTGTACGATGGGAGGCCAAGCAAACCACTCCTTTCCTAAGAGCGAGAGAGTTCCTGTGGCAAGAAGGTCACACTGCACATCTAACAGAGGAACTTGCGGGTCAGGAAGTGTTGGAGATTCTGGAGCTTTATGCCGGTGTCTACGAGCAGCTGCTGGCCGTCCCCGTAGTCCGGGGCAAGAAGACCGAGAATGAGAAGTTCGCTGGTGGCTACTACACAACAACAGTCGAGGGTTATATTCCTTCCAACGGTCGTGGCATTCAAGGTGCTACATCACACTGTCTTGGCCAGAACTTCAGCAAGATGTTCGACATCACCGTCGAGGATCCTAACGAGAAGGGCAAGCACATCAACGTCTGGCAGAACTCATGGGGTCTCTCCACTCGGGTTATCGGTGTCATGGTCATGATCCACGGCGACGATAAGGGTCTCGTCCTTCCTCCTCGTATTGCCAAGATTCAGGCAATCTTCATCCCCGTGGGAATCACCGCCAAGGTTTCCCCTGAGGCAAAGGAGAAGCACTATCAGAAACTAGATGAACTGAAGTTAAGCCTCAAAAAGGTTGGCGTACGTGTGGATGCTGACCTGCGAGATGGTTACACTCCCCCCTGGAAGTTCAACGACTGGGAATTGAAGGGTGTGCCCCTGCGCTTAGAGTTCGGTCCCAAAGACGCCGAGAAGGATGTTGTCAGCTACGCTCGTCGCGATACTGGCGAGAAGGGAACAATCCCCATCGCTGAGCTAACCAAACAAGTCCCCGAGCTACTTGAGACGATCCAGCAGGACTTGTACAACAAGGCCGATGCGTCTTTCAAAGAGCACCGTCTTGTCATCACTGAGTGGGACAAGGTTGTGCCCGCGCTGGATGCGAAGAACGTGGTCCTCATTCCCCATTGTCTCTCGATAGACTGCGAGGAGAAGATCAAGGAGACGACCAAGAGCAATGCGGACGACAACCAGGACGTCCCTGAGGGCAAGCGAGCCCCCTCTATGGGTATGAAGAGCTTGTGCATTCCCTTCGAGCAGCCGGACGGTCTCGTCAAGGGCGAAACCAAATGCCTAAACCCTGACTGTGGTAAGATGGCGGAGCAGTGGTGCATGTTTGGACGGAGTTATTAGATAGATATATATCCATGGGCTGGTAGTGTGGCTAATGAGTTCGCTACGCAAATGAGAAAGACCGTCAAGATACTGTTGCATTCCATGACCTTATGAGAAAGACCACAAAGTTACAGCCAGGCTTGCCCTTTTCAAGATGTAGCTAGCTTCAACACTCCACGACATTACAACATATTACAGTTGTAGTGTAAGAGGCAGGGTGGACCACCTTCTCCGTAATTATCAGCTTTTCTATAGTTCATTCGATGCTAAATTGCCCATGCTCCCCAAGACAATCTTTACGTTCACAATTCGAAGAACATCGTGAACATTTCATTTGCGCTGGAAGACAAACTTGCCTAGGATCTGTCGCACACAATCCTATACGGCGATACCGCCGAGGTCGAGACATTCTGGGCTGTGGTCTATATTGCAAAGACACTGTTGGCGGCGGCCTCAAGACGAGAGTTCCTGCCAATGTCTCACCTACCCTCTCCCAGTTCTCTCGATTGAGCTCAGTCAGGCTCACCTTTGGCTCAATATTGTGCTGTTGTTCAAGGAGTACAATGGAGTATTGCGCCGTGAGCATGTCCGTATAGCCATCCTGTGCAAGTAGCAGGCACTTAACACGCCTAACCTTCTGCAAGATCGCAATACCATCCGTATCATCTGTGAATAGCGGAGCCTTGTAGAAGATTTCCTTCGTGGGATCCGCCGCTGTCCCTACTCCTTCCAAGGACTTTTTCAGCGCCGCCTCATCGTCTGAGTCCACTGTCTGACTTGGTTCCTGCTCTTGCAATCGATATATATAGATAGAAGATTTCCAGAGTACTGCATCTACAAATGAGCCCTCAATCTCTAGGATGCCTGTAAAAGCATTGAGCTTTCCCGGATTTTCCTGTCTCGCACTCATTGTTTTGACGGTAGCCAATTCCATGAATTCCTCTGCCTTACGATCTATATATCGATCATATGGCTGCCACAGCCGGTACGAAATAGGCCTATTGAGATGCACCCAAGACCAAGACGGCGCTTGTATTCCGCCAAAGCTGGCTGTGGAGTCGTTTGCATTGTGCCGGTCAACAAACCAAAGAAGCGATCGAATTGTGTCTTTCTTCCAGATTCTTAAGCAATATTCGTCATCTAGCAGAAGACTCATCTGAGTTCCGAAGTTGTTATATTGTTAGACTGTCGCAGTCAGGCTCCAAGCGTTCGCAAGTAGTCCAATATGGAAGAATGCCTCCGTTTCTAAGATGGCTAAGTCGTTGTAAGATTGTGCTGGCTCCCAAATGCTGGTTCGTTGATGAATCTTCAGGAATAGACAGACGTTCGTCTTGAGTAGTTGTGCCGACCCCTGGTATACGCCGTAAGCGTAGAGCCCAGCTCAGGCCGCTAAACTCGGGGGTGTTACAGCACCCCAGTCCTAATTGGTATGTCTTCATGCTGCTCGCCGTACCATCCTCAAGTACCGAGACTGAATAGAGTTTTGGAGATTCATATGTCAATGATGACGTTTGAAATCGGGTCTCATCACCCCCATGCCTGATTGGAAAGTAATCAGGCAGCTGAATTAACAGTGTGGCCGTGTCGTATGCTACACTAATGGCTCCGTACACAAAAGCACCGCTTAGTCATGTTTGCTTCAGTGCAACCACTAGCGACCACTGTTTCCATGTCTTGTACCGGCTCAAACATGTCTGTGCAACTATACCACATAGCTGTTCCCTCCAAACCCAGCATCCGCATCACTTTCATCACGCGCTCTTATTTCATCCCGGACAGTAACAAGGTCATTTCTTATCATTTCTTAGTGAAAAAGCACGATGATGTGTTGAAATGCCCCGATACAAGTTCGTTGCGGTGGCGTTGAAAGGTGGGGACAAAAAAGACTCGAAAGTGACGAGATCCATCAGAAGTCATGCGATCCGCGCAGGTCTTCAAAAGCGCTCAAAGCATTCCGAAGTCGAGAAAGTGGCGCCAGAGATATCAGCAGAGGTAAGGTTGAGCCTTGTGTTCTTGCCTCCGGATGATGCAGCTGACCAGGGCCTCTTCCGCATCAGAATTTCAAGCAGTCGTCGAGATACCGCATAGAGTCTTTGTGCTCCGGGGCCATTGACCCGTTCAATAGCCTTCCGATACCTACAAACCCAGAAGTCGATTGTCTAGTCAAACATTGTAAGTCTCTGAACTATCACATAGATTTATGCACAACTAATGTCCTCGATTTCTACTGCTAGTGCTGATCAAATTCGATTCGCAATTGTCTCTGGTCGAACGTGGGTATGCGTGGCTCCCATATGCATTGCAGAGCGCACCAATGATGCACAGCACGCTTGCAATGACAGCGGTGATGTGGAGAGCAGAATGCCTGGCTCTGGAAGCCTCTATTCAAATTGAGGGCATCCAGCAAAAAGGCGAGGCGCTGCGACAGATCAGGGCTCAACTAGAACATCCCTCTCGTGTCCTCAATGGTGACGAAAAGTCTTTTCTGATGTCGGCCATGTCGACTTTGGTACTAGTAGAGGTTTGGGATAGCAACTTCGAAGCTGCAGAAATGCACCTACACGGCGTCCACGGCCTTTTCAATTCTAGAGGAGGGCGTGATAGCCTTGAAAACAAGTTTATTCCTCGCAAGTCAATCATATTGTAAGTATCAAAGAAATAATTTTCAGATCATTTCTCTACTGACATAGAACCTTAGGGCCGATATTCAGGTTGCTGCAGCACTTGGCCGTCCGCTGATGTTTCCAGTTCTGCACACAGATCAACCCAAATTTCCAGCCTCGGCCCTAGAGCAGGATGTACACCTACCATTCGATAACTCAGTAATTAACGATAGATCATATAACCACATTCAAATTTTCGCGCAAATAAGACAACTGCTATTAGCACGCCGGTCACCAAAGATTTCGCTAACAAGCCTACGAGATCTATTCAATGCATTAGATGCCTCAATCCTACAGCACCTTTACCAAGACTGCCTCGACGTATCGGATGCTAGCAGACGCTCACGCGCACTTGTACTTGCCGCTCAAGTCTTCGTGTACGTGACCTTACGTCAAGTGCCTCCAGGCACCCCGCTTGTATGCCGAATTTGCAGTCGCTTACAGAATACTATCGGACTGGCACTTCCGGAGAGAGCGATCTGGACGAATGATAAGGCGGCACTATTATGGATTTCATATATTGGGCTGCTCGGGATCGGGCGAGCTGATGAGACTGAAACTTTTTCGGAACGATTATGGTTTCTGGGACTTTTCCAATCCTCTCTGTTGGAATTTCCGCAAGAGTCTCCTCTGGTCCATGATTCTATATACAGGGTTATGTACACCTTCCTTTGGGAGGAAGCCTATTGCCAGGCAGTACTCGCTGATGCTTTGAATGATTTCAGAGTTGACCTTGGAAAGTCTTTTTAACTTTGAATTTCCTCCTTCTGACTAGCGAATTGATTTAGCGTTCACCATAGTATCTGGTTCGTCAATGCGCTTTTAAATGGCGTTAATGCCTGTTAACTCCGATATATCGAGATTTTTTTAGCAATTCTTTTAGGCAAATCAGGCTCGATGACATGACTAAAAGATAGCAGTTGTCTGCTAAGAGGTATGTATTATACAGGATTTCTTGTCGACGGGAGGCCTGTCAATTTCCGTGTTAGCTCATTGGTGAGTGGCGCTTGGACCCACTACTTTCCATCCTAGGAAATATGTTTGAATAGTGTAAGGGGCACTGTGTGCCGAAATTGTCGAGGACGAGTCATATTTGAGCAGTACTATTCGGCCCTACAGCTTTCATATTTCCTGAAATGGCAATGAGATGTGTCATTCAAGTTTGACCAATCTTTTGCGTTACCTTTAAGACGAGACTTTGAGTATATAACTATGAAGGCCATAACAGGTCTTGCTACGAACACTTCCTACAAATCAATAATCGTTCAACATGGCCGGAAACGTTGTCCTTCTGACCGGTGGCACAGGCTACTTGGGGTTTGCCATTCTGCTAGACCTCCTGAGAAATGGCTATCGAGTCCGTGCTGCGGCTCGCTCACAGACCAAAATCAGCATAGTCCAATCGGCTCCCTCGATTACTGCTCTGAATCTCCCGAAGACACAACTAGAGTTTGTGCTCGTGCCAGACATGACGATTCCTGGGGCATATGATGAGGCTGTGCAAGGGGTCGACTTTATCGTGCATGCTGCTGCACCAATTGATGAAGTAGGGAAGACGGGATCGACCCTTCCGAAAGAGCAATTGGAACAGATGTTCGTCACAACCTCTGTGAATGGAAACTTGGGCATTCTGAAGTCCGCAATGGAGAAAGGGAAAACGGTGAAGCGGATTGTTATGACGAGTTCCACAGTAGCGATTGCTCCCGCGGAAATCTACATAACTGACACCAAGGAGCGTGAGAATGTACGAGGGCCCGATAGCCGTGTGGCTGTTCCACCACCGCCGTACGACTCTGAGCTACAAGCTTATTGCGTTGGTAAAGCAGCGGCGCTTAACGCTGCGGAGGCTTTCATTAGAGACAACGCCACCAGTTTCGACCTAATCTCCATCATGCCATCTTGGATCTTCGGGAAAGATGAGTTGATGACTAACCCTAATAGTATACGCACCGGGTCTACACATACGCTGATCAATGCCTTGTTGACGGGCACTCAAGGTCCACCTGCGGTTGGAAATGTTGTTCTCTGTGCGAACGTAGCACACGCACATGTTCGAGCATTAGATTCGCATATCAAGGGGGGTCAGTCCTTCCTCATGAGCGTCGAAGCACGCTGGGAGGACACAATTCCCATTGTGAAAAAGCATTTTCCCGAATGCTTCAAGTCTGGTCTCTTCAAGGAGAGCAGGCCACAGCAGACTCTACCCTTGAAATGGGATTCAGACAAGGTATGTACTCACGGAAATTTACACATGTCGTTATTTCTCAGCCGTTCTCATGCGAAGTTCATAGACACGAGACGTACTTGGAGTTGAGCTTGCCACATACGATGCCATAATCAAGGAAGTAGTGGGACAATATCTTGAGCTACTAGAGAGATAAGGTGGTTTCTGAGGCACGAGGATTTGTCGTAAAGTTCAGAGACGGGACATTAGACTGAGAGAATGTACACTCATGGCTTCAGCTGTCTCGCCCATATATTAACCCCACTAGAGGATATATCCTGCCCTTACAGTGACAGATAGTTAAACACGGCGTTTGATATGTCCTCTCCTGACGTATCCGGACCAAAGCGGCTAAGTATATGTTGGTCCGGTCGAATTAGTAGCGCGCCACCTTTGGAGAAATCTGCTTTTTCGTTATAAAGGCTTTCATGTGTTTTATCAGTGAAGTAGAAGTCATCACCAGCACCCCACAAATTTAAGGTAGCGTCGCGAGGGAGGCGTTGTTTGAGGAACTTGCTTGCCTGCTCAAAACGGTTGAGCCACTCGGACCGCGTGGAAGCCACGATGCTAAAGGTGCTGAAGCCACAGAGGTCAAGGATTGAGTACTGCCGGGCCTGTACCTGAGCTGTGGAAAGCTCTCTCACATAAGAGACGTCTATAGGCGCCTCGCCGAGATGGTCGTGGTCAGCAGGCGCCTTGCTCCCGGGAAACTGAATCCAGGCATGGGGTAAGCGTGCTCCAGTGACGAATTTGGGTGAGTACTTTGACGCGTTGACAGGTGCCCGCTTGTCTCCGTAGACATAGCCAATATGGATCTCGAGCTACCAGCACCATGTGCGTCAGTTTCAGTTTGAGACTTTGACAGGAGGTCTAGATGAGCATGTACAATAATGTTCATTCATTTCACCACTCACATTGTCAAAGTGCTCTCTCTGTCCTTCAATCTCCCTGTTGATCATTTTCTGCTTGTCTGGATCATGGATAGATCGGTACAGATTTGCACGTGCCTCGACAATATTATCTATGTCGGCAGTTCCAAGTGTTTTTAAAAAAGAGAAGATCTGTTGACCGTTCTTGACGCTTTGAGCCGAGTTCACGAGCGCGATCTGCCGTCGGTCCGCTTCGTAGCCGTCTAACGACTCGTAGGAAGCCCAGCCATGGAGTACAGCAGCAACCCGAATGACGATATTATGCGCATCTGCAATGCCTGAATTGAGACCTAGACCTCCTGTTGGTGGAAACGAGTGGGCTGCGTCTCCAACTCTTTCGAGATCGCCTGGTCAGCGAGCCTGTGTAGACTTATGGAACAGATGGGTTTTGGCGTACAAGAACACATGACCATTTCTGTACTTCTTGGCAACTTTCCTGCTCAAGATCCAAGGTCTATAGCTAAAAACTTCGAATGGAATATCTTGGCCGATAGCAGTTCGAACCACCCTGCGGCTTAACTCTTCATTCCAGGTCTCGGCAGGGTGCTTCTTGGACTGCCGAGGTCATGTCAGCATATAACGTCCTCTCAGTTAAATATGTAGATGTAACAGACATCGAAGTTACTAATGAGAACTTGGTTTCCGCCAAGGTCATATCCGATGATAAAGCCAGAGCACGCAGGGTCAGTAATCCAATGTAGAATACCGACGCGATCCTTGACAACAGGTCGGAGATCAGCTTTGAAATGAATTGTCATCATTGTCTCATCTGCTACTTTTAGTATAGATATCTAGCATTTGATAGGCATGCATCTTACAGCTGTCTTCCCCTTCAGAATCGATGTTCAGAAACTTGCGTACTTGACTCTTCGCGCCGTCGCATGCAAGAACATATTTAGATTTAATTTTCCATTGAGCTTCGGTAGAGCGTTGCTCGACCGTAGTGTATACGTGTCCGTCGGCCTGTGACAGTGTAAGACGACTAATCAGGACGACTAATACGGCTGGAGAAGCCTACCTCTTTGCTTGAGATATATGAGACGCCCTTCCGAATTTCATTATTAGAGTCATGAAAGAGATTTCGTGCAACAAACTCCTCAAAAACGGGCTGAGGGATGTTGTGAATCATCTAATGAACAATGTTATCGTTGGCACAGATCCAATTCTCGGGTTTCGCACTCACTTCTGGAGTGTCGTCCAACACATCGACGTCCATTCTCTCATAAGGCAAAACCCCGATGCGCTCACCGCTGAGGTTTGTCAGGAAATTGACCCAATAAGCATCTTCACGAGGCGAGCCCAATTTGCGCATCTGATTTGTGTCAAGACCAAATTGCCTGCAAATTTCGAGGCTTCTAGGGCACAGAGCGTGTGCCTTCGGTGCCGCTAGGCGTTCTGGGTACTTCTCGACAACTAGGGACTTGACTGTTCACCTTATATCAGCATGCTTACCCGGTAGTAAATTTTATCAAAAACAACAAATATTAACCTCCTAACTTAGAGAGCATATACGCTGACAACAAGCCTGTAGGGCCGCCGCCAACGATCAAAACATCTACTTCAACGGCATGATCGTGATGGGCGACCCCGTTTGTCGTTGCGCCTTTAATTAGGGGATGAGGAGGAGTCATTTTGCTATGTGAGAAGGTCCAAATTGATGAGCGACAGATGCATTCACCAACTTCCAAACACTCAAGATAGCAATGATTACCTGCGGTCTTTGCTATTCACGTGCACTTGCTTTGATCTGTTTGTAGTTTGGAGATTAGGACTCCTAAGGGTTATCTTGCCAGCGAGCCAATCGGACAGCAAGCTTCGGAGCCGAGAACAGGCTTTTGATTGGTCAGTCCTCCACATCATCAAGTAGAACCTGGGGTAATGATGGCCGCTAATCACATCGTCGTCATGGTGCTCATTGCTCGGTCAATTACCTGCTGCCCGTGACAAACAACTCAGACAAAGGCTCTGTGTCACTTATACATACATTTTTTTTCGAGGTATGACTTCGCATTAGATTAAACGATACGAATATCTTGACTTGTCTACTGTTTTCTCCCTCGCCTGCCAAATACCCCATGTTGAACCATTCGAGCTTGTGTGGCGATGTTACATCCGACTGATGCGGAATCTGGCTCCCGCAAGAAGAAACGGCGACCCCGTGTCTCGGCCGTCTGTGACTCGTGCCGAACGCGCAAGGTAAAGGTATGGAGCATGTAGCTGACTTGACCCCATACTGCATCTTTTTTGTTAAAAGAGACCACAGTGTGACCAAGGCTATCCATGCAGCAGCTGTTCACGTTCGTGAGGGCCTCTCATGCGTGTTAACATTTACAACTGCTAAGACTTCGAATCCAACAGAGCACTCCTTCACATGTTCCTACACCGCGAAGCGACATCCTACTCGGGCAGATAGTTCGACGCCTTCGGGTGCTGTCCGTGAACGGTAAGCATACCGCACACTGAATACACCAGTCAGAGGTCTTATATAGCTTTGCGTAACGATAGGTCCAACCATCCACTTGAACAAGAGATTCCTCGACGCACCGCCCTTCAATCGCCCGATGTAGGACCAGCTGAGCTTTCCGGTATTGGCTCTACATGCCTTGGCGATATACCTACGCCGGACCACTCCATTGTTCAAACTTCCCCGGCGCCCGTTCTTGATTGTGCTGACGGCGCCAGCCGACCATGGATTCATGATGACCACCCTGAGACACCCAGCCAGTCTCAACAGGACTCTGATGGTCTTGGTGAGGTGAATCGTCAAACAGAAGGGTCTGAGTTCTACGGGCCGACTGGCACATTCTACTTCCTCTCACGTCTACAATCTCAAGCAAGGTCTCGCAACCCACGAGCTGCGAATCAAAATGCTTGTGATCAACCGTCAAGCAGAGCACTGACGGGCGCCTCTGTCGTGAACCTCTTACACAGCTCCGACTATCCTGTCTCTAAGGTCCATGATCATACACCTATGAGACGGCAATCGGGTATACCTGCATCGCCTGTAGTCTTTCATATAGCGACGGAAACAGAAATAGCTAGAGAATGTGTCCAGCTCTACTTTCAGAACCTCCACTGCATCCATCCTATTCTCGACAGGGAAGCTTTCCTCGCTCGCTGTGAAAGCGAAGTCTGGAATGAATCAATTTCTGAGAGTGTCCGATCGACGGCTACAGGCCAGTCACAACATAGGTTCTTAGCACTCCTAAATGCGGTCCTTGGTATTGGTGCTATAACAGCCGGGGAGACATCAATGCTTACATTAGATCGCACTGTGAGGTTTCTAGAGCAACATGAGCGTCGAGAGCCTATTGGAACGCGCACAACTACGTACCCTCCCATTAGAGCCGCACGGCTTTTCTTCGAGAGATCGAAGCAGCTTCTTGGAGACATTTTTGAATCATCCTCCTTTGAGACTGCTCAGACACTCTTTCTCATGGTCCGTACAATCTGTTAGGCGATCATTGAAGAATACTAAGTGTCTACTATTTGGTTGTTTCAGGCAATCTTCTGTCAAAATGCTCTCAAGCCCCATAGCTGTTATATGTACAGTGGCATGGCTCTACGGACTGCGTTTGCTATTGGAACTCCGACGAAAAGTCATTCAAGCACGGATGCGGAACGTCTCATGTGGTGGTAAGTATTTAAGCCGATTGGCGTGAAATGACTGAATTAACCGCATACAGGGCGCTTTACTCCCACGAGATGTATGAGTCCAACTTTCAGATATAGTATCACAGACTAATAAGTGACCAGTGAGATGTGTTTATCAGCAGGTCGTCAATCTTTTCTTCAGGGGCCATCTCATTACCTAATCCCATTGCCAAGAGCTACCGTGAGTCACCAAAATGCCTGTTCAGAAAGGCCCTGACTGACAATGTTTCACAAGGCGATTCCCGGTCCTTCTTCATGTCTCATCAATTGCATGGTGGAATTAGCAGGAATAGTGAGGGAAATTTCGTCTAGCAATCGCATGTTTAAAGACAGTTTTGCGATAGGAGATCGCTCCACTAGCTGTGCTGAGTTGGATGCACGACTAGTAGACTGGAAGTCTAGACTTCCACCGCAACTGAACTTAGACACCGTGTCTCTTGACGAAACAGAACTCGTGACGAAGCAGAAGGTTGTCTTAAAACTACGTAGGCTCACTATACGCGTTCCATGTCCAGTGGTGATGTTCACTGACAAGCTCGGTTCAGGATTCTGGAATGCTCGGATCCTTTTACACAGGCCATTTTTAATAGTGACAGCAGCAACAAATTCAGACCGCGAGACGATCTCAATTCATATTATATCCTGCGTGGAGGCAGCACAGGAGTCCATCCGCTTCATGCACAACACTTACTTGCTTCGTCCCTACTTTCGAACTTGGTATCTGCCCTACATCCTTTTGTGCTACATTCCCTAACTATCTGACAATACAGGTGGTACAACTGTACCTATGTTCTTGACTCGAGTATGGTGCTTCTCTATGTGCTGCTCTCAGACATCTATCCTTTCTCTCCAGACACTGTCTTTGGAGACATCGAAAAGAGTCTTGAGATTTTCCAGTCGATGAGCTCACTCGCAGTGGCTCGCCGGTGCTTCGAGATCACCAGAGAAGCGCTCAGCATCGCGAGAAAGCTATTGGAAGAGCGGCAACATGGCCAGGCACAGAAGTCTCGAAATATTGACCCAGCAACAGTCTACAATGCGGGGATGTTCGATCATTTGTTTGACCTGATGCCCGATGCCATAGGAGGGGTGGATAATGATCTTAGGGGATTTGGGGATATGGGTGGTTTTCTGAACGGTCTTGTTGATACGAATCTGGTCTTCAACTTCCTAAACTTCGAGGACTAGGATGCTTGGAGTTGGCAACAATGAAACTAAGCAAAACATAGTATAAAGGTTACTATATGTATCAATAACGGTGCCAATTTGCCCCGCTCTTTTCTATGTGAAATGTGCACATCGCATCTGATAACTTTCCTCAAGACTCCGGATCTAATTACGCCGATTGGGCAAGCATTCTTCCCCCTTGTCGTTTACACCATTACATAGTGTATTGTGACAATACTAAGCCCAAGATGAAAGTGAGAAAGATCCAGTGGTCGAAGCTTACCCCAGATTTCCCCATGCTCTCGGTGGGGACACCTCCGCATCTCACACGTCAACCCTGCAAGGTCGCCGGACCCGGCGTGAGCAACCTGATTCGCCCGATAACAGGACGTTCTGCAGAAAGGAGACGAGTCCCAGAACTTGCTTTACTGACGAATTCATTCATATTCTAATACTTCAATGTTCATCTTTCTAGGATAACTGAGATCTTCTTTAGTTTGATAATGAAAGTCACCTGTCCTCAAGATGACTAGATACGAGCAATCCAATTCGGCGGATGAGATTAGTTCTACTAGTCTAAGCAATGCCCCGGGAACCGAGCTTCTTTATGATACAGGGAAGGCTGGTTCAAGGGCGGCTCACCTACAATTCATTCGCGACTCTGACGGCAACCATGTGTTACTAGTCCCTCAACCATCTCTGACAGATCCTAATGATCCGTTGCGCTGGTCGGCGGTCAAGAAATGGGTGACATTTCTTAATGGCGCCACGTATGCTTTCATGGGCAGTGTCACAGGGCCGATAATGGCTGCGGGCATGATTGAGCTGTCTACGAGATTCAACAAGTCTCTCCAAAAGCTCACGTATGCTAATGGAGCCACTCTTATTTGTCAAGGTTTTGGCAACATCCTGTGGATGTAGGTGTTAGTCTCAGCTGTTTACACATGATGCTAATTCTAATCTCGCCTCTTAGGCCGCTGGCTATAAAGTTCGGCAGGCGGCCCGTCTATCTGCTGTCAAACATACTCATGGGCGTCGCCTGTATCTGGCTCGGGATTGCCTCTAACGCATCCTACACACCGTTCATTGTCGGTCGCGCATTCTTAGGCCTGTTCGAAGCTCCAATTGAGTCTATCGTGCCCACAACAATCACCGACATTTATTTCTTACACAATCGCGGCGCCAAGGTATCATTCTACGGACTCTCTGTGCTTGGGGGCAACGAAATCGGACCAGTGGTAAGTTACTCAGAAGATCAAGCAAAATGCGATCCAGACACTGACAATCTCCTCCGCTTGTAGGTTTCCGCTCTGATTATCCAACGTCTTGGTATGGCCTGGGCATTCTATATCGTCGCCATGTTCGTCTTCCTGTCCTGCGTGTTCATGTTCTTGTCAATGTCCGAGACACGTTACCTCGGCCGCCGACCGCTAACCTGCATAATCAATGGCGATGAAATAATAAGCGAGAAGGACGCACTCCCTGAGGTTCGGCGGGTCGAAGATGCTGCTATTGCATCTGCCAATCTTCCGAGCAAAGATTCGGCCGTCGAAGGCGGCCCAATGTCATCCATACCAAAACGATCTTTTCTAAGTCAGCTATCACTATGGGATGGACCAGACCCGAACACAAGTTTTAGAAGAGCCTTTCTACGGCCTTTCATCCTGGCATCTTATCCGACGGTGCTGTGGGCAAGTCTTGTGTACGGTGTGTCTTTGGGTTGGAATGTCATAATCGGGGCAACAGTGGCACAGCTGTTCGGACCAGACGTACCCCAATACGGATTCGATGCCCAAGCCCAGGGACTTGTGTTTTTGTCGCCGCTTGTAGGATCACTCATAGGCACATGGCTGTGTGGGCCATTGTCTGACTTGGTCGCCAATATTTTAACGAAACGCAACGATGGAATACGCGAGCCGGAGATGCGCTTACCTGTTTGCATTGTAACAGCAGTCCTTACCTTCCTAGGTACTCTTATAGCTGGGCTCACGTATAAACATAAGACACACTGGGCAGGGCCAATAGTGGGATTGGGTGTCTTAAGCGCTGGGGCGCAGACCGGGGTATCTCTTTCAATGAGCTACGCCCTAGATTGTCATAAGGAGGTAAGTCTTTCAATTCGAAGAAATCCATACTGCGACATGATGAATAGACCCCCTCCGTGTAACTCGGATACTGATATGAACAGCTTTCGGTCGAATTAATGGTCACCGTTGCATCATTAAAATCTTTGTTGGCATGGATCTTTACATGGGTAATCAATGACTGGATTGTCTCTAATGGAATGCTCACTGTGTTCATGGTGATTGCCACAATAAATGTTGTGATACATCTCACGACAATTGGGCTGTATATTTATGGTAAGAAGATTCGTATTTGGATCAAAGAGAGAGATCTATTGGGCAAGTACGGGCTGAAATAAATGGCAAGATCAGGACATCTCAAAACTTTAGGACATGTATCTTTAATTCCCCCAACCTTTGATAATTTCTCTCTTCTTTTTCTTTTTTTACTCGTGTTTTGCACCATATGACAAAATGCAAAGACCTTTCGATGATTGCGGCGTGAAATCAGGATAACCTGAATTTGAAAGAAGAGAAAATCCACATATATGGCAAGGGGAAAACTGCTATTCATCGTGGCAAATGATGAGTTACAATCTCCGAGGCTAGATAGGCAGCTCTTGGGTTTTGTCCCATTCTAGATCCAAGAGCCATGCCATGCCGTCGAGAGTGGCCTCCTTGAGCTGGCGGCTATGGCTAGCTGGCCAAGGTGGCGAGACCCAAGCGTTGTGGTCTACGCCATCCAGCACGGAAGCTCTGGCTTCCACTCCTGGGAACTTCGACAACCACTTCGCATATATCACAGAATCGTCACGAAACTGGTCAAGCTGCCCTCCATATATCCACACCTTGGGTGGATGCCCTTGAATTATCTTGGGGTCAGATAAATCTAGATTGAGAGGCGAGAACCAGGGAGAGTGGACATCAAGACGGCTCTCTAGGTCTTTGCGCAATGCTTCATTGACAGCCTTGTTTCCGGTGTCCTCATCTCTCGATTTGAGCAACTCGCGATATTCTGCCGGGAGCATGACTTCAGTAACCAAAAATGGGATTCCGGCAAAGATGCCCGTAATAGGGCTATTGAGAGCAGTCAGGCCAACAAAGTCTTTGACACCAGCTGAGACTGCACCCGGTATGGTTCCAATGACAGCAGAAGCAGCACCGCCCGAACTAAGGCCGCCAACTACGAAGCCGCGGCCGAGATCAACGGTAGCCCCGGCGTCTTTCAACACACCGTCGTTCAGATTGCTCGCATCAGACAACCATACGCAGACTTCCCAAGCCATTCGCACAGGCCCAGGAAGTGGCTGCTCCGGGAGCTGGTTGAGGGTTGGACAGGCCACCACGCAAGAGAACAGACTTGCAAAACCTCGAGCAGGTGCTAAAACTAGATCGGGACTGCCGACTGAGAGACCACCACCGTGAAAGTAGATGACCAGCGGACACCGGAGAGGCATCGTTTCTGAAGACTTTGGCCAGACTACTTTCGTTCTATTTGTCTGGTTGTCGGGCAGGGGGATATCAATCCAGGCCTCGCCGAGGTGAGACGGACATGGGCCTAGATACTCGAGACCAGCAGCTTCGGCGTCGGCCATGGCCTGACGCTGCTCCTCCACGGACATGACCTTGTTATACGCCGCCATTCTCAGGAAGATCAGGTTCAGGTCGACGGTTGGGTATAAATGATTGTGGGATGGTGAAGAAATGAATTAGTTAACAAGCGGTGTCGATGCGTTAGATGTTATTTGCAAACATAATGAAGACATATACAAGAGGATAGGCAATGAGACACCTGTGGTTCTCAAAGCTCTTTTCTTCAGTCCGTCAGCCATTATATATATATTCGTCGGGGACTCAAATCGTCATGTTGGTGTTGCGACTGATTGATACCCGTCCTTTCCGGTGCGCACTGTGCGGATTATTCGTGGGATTAGTGGAGGTTGCGTACTACAGGGCGGCTTGGATTATTTCCTTGGGTATGCTGTGAGAAGCTTCTACCATTTTGGCGTACTGCAGCACACGTCTCTCTAGGCAGCGAGTTTCAGCGACAACGGTCCAGTAGGCACCAAAATTACTGCCAGGCATGGAATTCGCTGCTACACTTGGCATTTATGCTTTGCTTGTGTCTTTGAAGCAGGTTTCTTCTTTTCCGCCAGTCGACGCACTTGCATCTGTAAGATGGTTGCCATCGCTGACGGATTCTGTTACGTCTGTTACTCGATGGCAATGCCTACCTCAATTGAAAAGCTGCACGAGGCCGAATCCCTGCTGCAAATGCCCGCTCCCTGCTGTCAGAGTCCATAAGCAGCCAGGAACCCGGGTCGCGCCAGTCTTAAACACGCCTTTTCACCTTGGGTACTATACGCACTTATACGCCCAAACAGACTAATTGGACCTAATTGTGCCGGCACCGCCTGATGACATCCGAATGCCGAAAGTGGAGGCCCCATTGGGCGACATGATGCCGGGCCTCGGCGTGTTCTTCTAGGCTAAGCGCCTGTAGCGTGATGTACAGCGCCGTGACGCGATCGAGAATAAAACCTAGAGAATTCCATCTCATTAATGATCTTGGAACGATCATCGTATTACTCGCTTGTCAGACTTTGATACAAGATGTCTCAACGAAAGGGTCCGTTCAAACTGGTCACCGTCAACACTGCGCCCGAGCGAGCGAAGCGCCTCATAGGTCGCATGATTGAGGCATTAAAAGATCGTTATGAGATTGATTATGTCGATAACTGTCAAAGTAACACCTTCACCAAACAGATTCAAATACAACACCACGTTCTGTAGCTGAGACCACTTGTAGGTATCGACGAAGTTGTGGCGAAGGTTACGGAGCACAGACCCGATGTTCTGGTGAGATATTCCTAAAAACTGAAATGTCTCCTACGATTGATATCGATAGATCTGACGGTGTAATGCTTCTTCTCTCCCGTATACTGACCCCTCCGAAACAGTTCAGCGCATCCATGTGGACGGCCGAAGAGGCGGCAGAGATACGGTCCCTCGCACGATCAATTGTCCCGAACATCAAGACACATGCTATTCCAACAGGGCTGCAAGTTGAGGGAGGCCCAGATGCTATCGTGAAGCATTTACTGGAGAATGTTCCCGCATTACTCGATTCTTGAGAAACAATTAAGGCCTCTTTATAGGAGAGAGAGGTTGTGTTGTGGAGGTGCTGGTTGACGTGGATAGGCGTTCCCTTTAGAGGATTGAGGCCAGGAGTAGAAATCTTTCCATTCTAAGCAATATAGACGAGCCTCTCTTACTGCTAGACACACAGGGGGCTACTAAGATCAATAAGCCAGGTCTGTAGAGGTAACGAAGCCTTTCTATGGCAAAATTATCTAGACCGTGTATCCACTTCTTATCCAAAGAGTCGCGCGACATAGTGTTGTGCCTACTTTCTTTATTTCAGGAGTAATTATGTTGTAAGAAACGTAGATTGGCAGTGAAAGAAGGATGTGGGACTTCTGATCCTTACGACACCTTTACAACTACTTTACCTCGAGCATGTTTTGAGGCTAATCTCTCAAAAGCCTACAATCCTTTAGAGACAGCTAACGAAGCAAATAGTTGACGAAGGAACTTACCTGTAGAGCATCATCCATTTTGTATATTGAATCGATGGGAACTTCCTTAATCCAACCTTTCTCAAACCAGCCCGCGGCTTCACGGGCTCTCTTTCCAGATGGATCGTTCATGACATGTGTGTAGCTCCGAGGCGTTCCACCTAATATAACGGGGACTTTTGTTTTGATACCGCGCAGGTGGCTGCCCGCAATACTAAAGAATCTCCCATTTGGCTTGAGATATCCAGGGCATCTCTTGTAGAGCGTCTCATCCCCTATCAAGTCAACAACAGTATCGAATTGGCGGACCTCGAATTGAGTGGCCAGATGGTCGTACAACGAATCGTAAGCCGTGTAATCGACAACCTAGATAGAGATGAGCCAGATGTCAGTGACTTCCATCACAAGTATCCTAGACTGAAGAGTGTAACAGCTCAGAACAATGTGCTCACCTCTTCGGCGCCGAGTCGCCGGACCAAGCTCTCATTTTTCGCAGAGCAAATGGCAGTGACTTGAACGCCTTTGGCCCGGAGCACCTGCGTCAGTATACAGCCTACACCGCCACTCGCACCGTGCACCAAGACTCGGTCTCCTGCTGCAAAGTTGCACACCTGGAGCAGTACACTGGTGGTTTGCCCAACGACCCCCATAAGGCTCCCGGCGCCTTCGTCTTCCAAGCCAGCCGGCTTCTCCCCGACGGCGTGTGCCGGTAGCACAATATATTCAGCCAGTGTGCCGAAACCCCGGAGCATCATCATGACGGGCACGGTGCCGCAGACGGTCATGCCGACACGTATATCAGGCGTGGTTGATGAGACCGATGGACCGACCTGGACGACTTCTCCAGCGAAATCAACAATAGGGACTGCGTTTCTCTTGAAGAACGTGGGCCAGCGCATAAGGACGAGATCGAGAGGATTTAGGACGGCATAGGAGACTTTGATCAAGAGATTGCCAGCTTTGGGAGGTGCGGGGGTAGGCCATTCAGTCTTGAGGTCGAGAGCGTCTTTCGGGTCGCCAGACCGCGCTACAATCCATGCTTTCATTGAACCCGGGATCGGTACCATTTTTGACAAGCGTACTATCGGTGGAAGACTTCTGAATGATAGGAAGAGTGGCTCGGGATGCCTTGCTCTGCTACGTTCTGCGCGGCCATCTTTTTATATTGCCCACGGAATCTCATTATGGCAGAAAGTCATAGTGAGGCTGTTTGTAAGCCATGAGTTAAATCGTATGGCGCATCTATAGGCATGAGTCGTGTAAAGCGGATGGGCATGCCCAAATAGGACGTCTTCGCTCAAATGCTTAGGTAAAGAGACTTGCTTAATACGCATACTGCGCACTAAGCCACCTTGGGCGACGTATCTGCATTCCCTTTTCGTATCTGCGCCTAATTAGGCAGTTCTTTCCACCAACATCAACCTGACCAGCCCTTGAACACATCACCTAAGTCTTCGAAAGCAGACGCATCGTTACTGGCCTACAGTCATGTCTAGCGACCGCGCCAATGCAGATATGACTGTCGCCGTTGACAGTGGCAAGGTCATGACCGGAGAGCGGCAGTCGCGACGGCGACGTGCCTTGCAAACGAGAGCCCGCACAGGCTGTGAGCGCTGCCGAGTACGACGGCGAAAATGTGAGTTTGGGGCCACAATATACGTGTCATTTGTGTATAAAGGCAAGGGGCGCATTGGATTCCCTCTCGCTGACACGTAGGGTACCTTGTAGGTGATGAGCAGAAACCAAAGTGTGGTCGCTGTAGGGAGGCCGATATGGAATGTCGCTATGTCACGCATGTCTCGTTTCTTAACAAGAATGCATTGACACTGCCTCCTTCCATAGCAACTGAAGAGTCGAGAAGCCAGGGATACTCTGGATTAGAGGTGAGGTGGTATTCTCTGGTTTCTACTTAAGAGTTTCATTAACAGTACTTCAACTTCCTTAGTTTGTGATCAACCCGCATTCGGATTCGCGAGCAGAGATGGCCGTATCACGGTCCTCTCCTCCAAACCATAATCGTGGCGAGGGCCATAATGAGCAAATAGCGAGCCTGAATTCTAGGACCGAGCATCATCGCCGTACTCAAAAGCAATTCATCGGCACCAATAGAACTGATGTATCGCGCGTAGCATTCAGCCCTATTATGATGCAGGGGTCTCACAGCTCCAATTCGAAAGGCTCAGAGCAGACTACTGGCATTGCTGCTACAGGCGACGTCAATTTTGATCGTCCGACCACTATGTCATCGTCCCGAGCGCTGCCCGTACATGATGACCAGTTGCGAGTAGCTACATCACCCAGACATCCAACCCACTCAAACACGACGCCAACTACGAGCTCAGCATCCGAGGAGATTATTCTCACATCGAGTAGGATACGACTTTTGAGTCACTTCACTTATGCTATCGCTCCCTGGGTGAGCCAATACACTTTCTTCTCATCAAGCCGCTCTTTAGAGCCAATGCCCGTTTGCTTATTCTTCATACAGCTGGACATTTATGATCCAGGAGAGACTTTGGGTCTGCGCATCCCGCGACTTGCTATGACTTCACCACTCGTCCTTGAAGCTGTACTAGACTTATCCGCGGTTTCGGCCGGGACGTATGTGGAAGGTTCAGGCAGGCTGAGTAATTCCCTACGATTCCGGGACATGTTTCGCGAGCCGGCACAAATATCAGACTTCGCTGCTCTTCAGCTGCTTGTTGTTTCTGTGCTCATGAAGACGCGGCCCTTCGTGGAATCGGTCTCAGACACGTGGGAGCCTATTTTTACTGCTGGAGGCACTCGCCCGGACTTCACCCGAAACTTCGAGGATGTGAATCATCATAGAATTTGGTTTGGCCTTGTAGTCTTGATGTCTAGACTCGGTATGATACCTGTTATCTTCCTCATTTAATCTTGTCTTTTCAAAGAAACTTTGTGGCTAATAAAGATGTTCTGAAAGAGCTATCATATTCACTCATGTACGAGATTGCTCCTTCTATGGATTCCGATATTCTTTATGATGTTCTGAGAGAATCAGAAAGGTTGGTAGACAAGCCAGATCGCAAGCAAGAGTCTCTTCATGCTTCTCTTCGATGCCTTGCCATTCTAGCCGATGTGACGAGCTTATGTCTGCAGCGAGCGGATCATAGCGCAACCAGGTCTCAATTCGAAATTAACCTTCAGCACTTATCCAGAGCTGAAAGATGGAAACAGCTTTGGGGTGAATTGAAGACATGGCGCGCCACCTGCCCTTTAGAACTTCAGAGTTTGGCACATCATGAGCGTGCTGGAGCTTCGTTTCCGACCATACTATTCACCAGCTGGGCTGGTCTTTCCACGAACATTATCTACCATGCTGCCATGTTCCTCTTGCTGGACCACCGGCCTCGGACAGGGCCCAAAGACGATAGCTTTCCGTTAGACACGGGCGCCGCTTATGTGTCCCCGATTTGGCACGCGCGGCGCATATGTGGGATCGCGTTGAGCAGCGATCTGCGATACCGTCCGTGCTGGGATCCGTGCATGATCGCGGCTTTCACACTCGTCGCGCGGCGTATGACACACCCGGATCAGCAGACTGAACTGCTGAAATGCGTACAGGGCATGAAGGCTTCAGGATGGCGGGTCGACGGGCTGACTACTAGCCTCCGGCGTGATTGGGGGCTATTCGACCCCGATATCATTACGCCTGTATAATTATTTGACGGTAGTTGGTATATGATCACTATGAACCTGAAAGTCAAGCAAGAAATATTATCACTTCTGGAGAAAAGGGTTAAGGGTCTGCCAGTAAACGCGGCTCGAAGCTGGGGATGGAGCAGAGTCGAGGTCTCCGGCGCCTAGCGAGCCCGACTTTGCAACACCTTGTTATGGCCAAAAGCTCGGACGCAGACCAGCGTCTCGTCGGAACTCAGGGCCGGTTGTCATGCTCCGGGGCCAAACCAGCTCTAGACTCTTGCAACACATGCGTGCCACGACCATATCTTCATTCGCCCTGGAAACTGAGATACCCTCGTTGTCAGTCTCCGGCCCTGCAAACCTACCATGCTACTCCTTGTGTCGGTTTAATGGAGCTGGCGTCTGCATTCTAGAGTTTGAAGGGCTTGGCCTGGGGTGGCACAGGGATTGTAAGTGGAAGCCAAGCCTAGGAGTGCGGAACGTGGAGGCTCCGCGTCTAGCCTCATTCGCAACCACATCGCCATGACCTGGTTACTGTGGATCAATAAATTTGCATTGTGGTTGCATTCCCAGGATTGGCACCGAGAGCCTGGTGAGTGGAGGATAATTGTCTATTTCGTGGGGTTGGCACAACCCGGTACCCGGCAGAGTGTCATATGAAGCGCTTTAATATAAAAACACATTGACAGCCCGGCTCCAGAGATGTCAGTGGGATAATACCGGAAACTGCATCACAGGTAGCCGGCAGCGAATAACGAATATCACTTGTCTATAACACGAAAACAAAAAGATGAAGACTTCTGGTATTTTGGCTGGTGTCGCCAGCATCTCGCTGGCTTCGGCTCACACCATAATGGTGCAACTGCAGTCAGGAGGAGTTACAAATCCTGTCAGCTATGGTATTCGGACACCATCCTACGACGGACCTATCACCGATGTGACATCCAATGATCTGGCGTGCAATGGTGGCCCGAATCCAACTACCCCTTCAGATAAAATCATTCAAGTCACAGCCGGATCAACCGTCCAGGGCATTTGGCGACACACCCTAACGTCCGGTGCGGACGACGTCATGGATGCTAGCCACTTGGGCCCGACACTCGCGTATATGAAGAAGGTATCAGATGCTACTACAGACGTTGGTTATGGCAGTGGCTGGTATGCTATATCCGTCATTCCTCGGGCGCCCAACTTGCTTATATAACTTAGGTTCAAGATCCAGGAGGATGGATACAGTGGTGGTGTCTGGGGAACCTCCAAGGTTATCAATAACGGGGGTCTTCACTCTATTACAATTCCCAAATGCATCCCGAATGGCCAATACCTTCTACGAGGCGAGATGATTGCTTTGCATGCTGCGGGCTCTTCAGGCGGTGCTCAGCTCTATGTGAGGACCTCTAATTTCATATTGGGGGCAATACTGATATGTGATGACAGATGGAGTGCGCTCAAGTGAATGTCACCGGCGGAACAGGCACAGTTAGCCCAACAACATATAGTATTCCTGGAATTTACAAGGTGGGAACACTCTCAGATTATCTATCCCCACTGACTAACAAATCTCAGGCAACTGATCCCGGCATTCTTATCAACATCTACACAATGACTTCTTCGAGTACCTACACTATCCCTGGACCGGGGCTATTTAGCTGCGACGGTTCAAGCACATCACCAGCTTCCAGCACGACCGCGAAGCCGACCAGCGCGACGACACTCAGCACCAGCACTAAGAGCTCTGCTGCGGCAACGAGCAGCGCACCATCAACTGGCAACTGCGCTGCCCTGTATGCTCAGTGTGGCGGCACCGGCTGGACAGGCGCCACCTGTTGCATTTCTGGCACATGCAAAAAATCGAACGACTACTATTCACAATGCTTGTAGGGAACTATGCTTGTATGATCTTGGGTGGGCCAATGGGAGTCAACATTCGTGTGTACATATTTCATGTTGACCTGATATCCCGGCTGCATTTCGAGATGTATGCAATGTTTAGATACACATAAAACCAGCCACAATTTGAGATACCCTCAAAGGAAATACCCAATTACCTATCCCATACAATCGATTTGTGACCATGTTGTTGTACCTTTGGATTCCACCCAACTCCAGTTCGCACGAATACATAGCGCCAGCGCAAATATCCTCATATCGCTTTAGAAGCCGCCAGTTCCCTGAAGCCTTTTGACCGCACCGACGATCCCTGTCGTCCAACTGAATCTGCCTGGATCTGGGCCGATAGCTCCCTTAGCTTTGTTACCATCCTTATCTCGCCACTCGCCATCCTCCTTGCTCACAGCACCATACAGATGTGTGTTTTGGTTCCTTCGTAGGCCATCGATCCAAGCTCGACACACATCCGGATTGTCAAGCAAGACGTTCACCTCCTGACTGTGAAACCAACTTTGAGTATCCTGATTGCCACTACCGACAATGCCAATGTGCTCGTCGACAATCATCAACTTGATGTGACAGCTCCGCTTCCGCATGGACTGATGCACAGGTTTAGTTTGGTCCTTACCCACATACCAAAACCAGTGCAAGTGCTGACGTCCAGCGTCGGATATAGATGTGTATAAATGGTTCACCACCATATCGTTATGTCCGCCCTGCATGGGGAGCAACTCTCCCTATATACCATTAGTGGAGAGAATAGTTTGATTCCGAGAGTACTTGCCGCATCATTATAGCCTAGACAGACATAACAGTAGACATCAATGCCTCGCTCGCATGCCTCAATAATAGCCGGTATAAGGGGCTCAGCGTTTACAGTCGGAGACTGAATGAACACATTCTTTTTCGCATTTCGCAGCGCACATAACCACGCTGCGTTCTGTGGTGTCGACACTGACTTGTGATTTGGTGTGCCGTAAGGTGGGCGGTTGACCATAGCAATAGGGAAAGGCTCGTGGGGTGGGTGAGGAATGTAGGGGGTCATCTCTTCCTCTGGTGCACACTCTGGGGCGTCATATGGGAATCCAACGTTGATAGTATGGTTCAAATGTCGGTTGACGGCCTGCATTCGCGTCTCTCCTGGCTTTGCAGATACAGCAGTCTGCACGCGTGCGATTTCTCCAGCAATATCCTCATCCCAATGTGGATCATCTGTGGTGTGTTCTGGAAGAAGATTGCCCTGGGGTGACGGATCCTGTATTTGCGATTGAGGGATTTCTTGATTTCCGGTATTCAGGTATGCCTTCGTGTCACGATCCGCTTCATTGCTCGGAGTGTCCCCTCTTTCTTGCGTACCCTGTTTACCGGCCGCTGCCGCCTGTTCCTGCTCGTTACTTCCACCAGAATTGCCTGCCTCCTCTTTTCGAGGATGTGGATGGGTAAGGCTGGCCGTTGTTGTTGGTCCCGTGACAATATCGGCACGGTCATGGTTCTCATCACCCTTCTGCTGTCCATCAGATACGAGACCAGGTTGGGTCACTTGTTCATATGAATAAGCATCCCTCGGAGCCATCTTTTTGGGATCGACGATTGCATTGTAACCTTTGATTTGGCCATCAGGGCCAAATAAACTTTCGTGAACAGCACCAAAGCAACCGAGCCCACCCGCCACAGCAGGAGTATTATGGCTTGGCAGAGCAGGCTGTAGCTTCTTATGCCATGAGATCAGGGCCATATCGTACACCGAGTCAACAATGGGCCCCTCGAGATGCACCATCATTTCCAGATTGTCGTTATCCTGGATGTTGTCACTCTGAAGGATGGCGATCTTCCTGTCCACGACCATATACTTAGCATGGAATGTACCCAGCATCGGATGATGGTAGTTCATAACCTCGAGGTCGATGTTCGGAATCTCGTTTGGGTGTGGAAGACCGACGTCTTTCCCGGTGTAGGTCTTTTCAGGAACAATATAATGAGGTTCAATGAGTTGCTTGGGACTTCCTCTGTCATAAATGACTTTCACGACTACTTTGCTGCCCCTCTGGCCTGCTCGTCGGGAGAGTTCACGAATCGCATCGGAAATGAACTTTGAAGCGGTGCTGTTCTGCCAATAGTTTGTGGCAACAATAACTTCTTTCTCTGCTCGTACAATAAGATTAGACATGTGTCTTACAATATCCGGTATTCTATGAGGAGTTAGCCTCGATTTCTAGACTGATGACGTCTGTGCTCTCACGTAGATATGACGGTCAGAGGCATGACGCCACAAGATCCCATAAGCGATGGGCTCACCACCGCATGTGCGGGGTCCTCTTCAATTGAATTAATAGCATCATGGTATATCTGCGCTCATGTCAGACGCGACTTTCGATGTATCGGGAAAGTCTTCAAAGGCTCACTCTGAGGAACAATTCACTCGGCTGCGTCGGACCCCATTTTCCACACTTTGCTGCTCTTTCAAGAGCCTCTTTGGATGCCTCTCTCTTGCCGGCCTCATGGATTGAATGCGGACCAGTCAACTTCCCGGCGTGATGTTTGTATAGCTTCTTCCATGCGTCGGATGGAGCAAGTGTAGGCTCCTGTGCCAAGATAGTGGATACACTTTCAGATGATGTGCATAGATCGACCAGTCTATCACTGATCGTATCGGTGAATTGATTGGGCCCCATGTCGTTGTCGCGAGGTTCTTCCCGTTCACCCGCCTGAAGTAGCTGTCTCTGGCGCGGAACTGTAAGTGCGCTGTAGGGGAAGATGACGCAGACTTGGAACCAGAAATCAACGAGCGACTGGAGACTTTTGTAAAGGGTCATCCTGAAGGAGAAGAAACGGGAGCGAGGATGGTAGAAGACCAGCACGCAACCGTCATGATGAGCTATATGCACGATTCAATGGCATTTCCAACTTGGCAGCCATGAAATCACCGGTAGGGCCCCATTGGACGTTAGATCGTGCCCGTGCCAAGCTTTTGCCAAGGCTTGCGGCTAGCGGCAGGTTGGCGCCATTTGAGCAAGAAGTCACCTCTGGTAGGATTGCATCGGACGAGTGCGGAGAGATAAACTGGTATTTGTGCTTGTATCTAACTTAGCGACTTGTGTTGGGCTGAATCTGTGCTTACTGGTAACTCTGGGGAGTCTCGATGGCGGATGACGTCAAAGTCGTTAGCGAGGGGCGCGCGGCCACGCAACCTACTGGGCTAGTTCACGCCAACCCCGGAATTCGGCAACTACACAGATTCATCGTGACAACATCCTGTTATTAGTTCTAGGTCCATTGCCCGCTTCTTGGTATAGGCCTCTTCCTAGTTTAATGACAATCATGGCTACCGTTACCGTTGACCAACCTTCCCGTTGAGCTTGCCCGTCCAGGGCGTGTAAAGCCTTCGTAGGTACCACTTCGCTATTCAAGACTCTTGGGGTGTTACCCTTGCATCGGATGGTTTTCTGCGCTTCGCAGACTTGCTTGGATTTCCGTTGTCTGCTACCGGGATATCCCCGATCTCGCGCTTGAGAGAAAGTTCGCTCGTGGTCAGATGTGACACCGCGCTTCTTCCTCCTCCTAGAATATCAGCCTCGCAATTATGAAGACCATTTGACAAGTGTTGAGAGTCTTCAACGGCATGTACTGGCCCACTATTTGGCTCAGCCTTGATTAATTGTACAATTTCATTGAACCAAGACGTCGGCATCTTCTTAGCTTTGATCAACTCCATGTCGGAATCAAAATCAAGGTAGCGAGGCCCAATCAAACGCCGCTTGATCGTAACAGCAACACTTGCCGGAATATCGACCAAAGCATTGATCATATCGACCCCGGCATAGATAAAATGCTCTGTTACTCTTGCAGCAACTTGTGTTGGCAGTGAGGCGCTTTCAGGACCTTGCATAGCGAGTGACCAACAGTTCCAAGGAGAAGTTTCTCCCCAAAGCGGGGACTGAACTGTCGCATTTGGGTTACAGCCTTTGGATAAAAGGAATCTGATCATTTCCGGCGATATATTATGAGCAAATGAAGGCGAAGTTGAAGATAGCAAACAAGAAGACCATGGCTTCTCGATGGCATGGTACAACAGAGACTGCAGTCGGGCATCTTCAAAAGAGCATAGAGTCTCCCAGTGCTGGACAACACGAAGCATGTCCAATTCGACGGCGAGTATTAAAGGTAGGTGTTTTCTCACGTCGGCATAAGTGCCGAATTGTTTGTGTATCTCAAAGAAAAAGGGGTGATCAGTCGCAAAATCCATCTTGATCCCTAATAGACTAATGACTTCACAAGCAATGTGCGAAAAGTCGGACAGCATTGCGGCGGTTACCACAGGAGACTTGCAGTCCGCATATTGCGACCAGAGAAGACTTTCTCTTGTCAGTTCAATAACACGAACCACATGGCTCCCTCTCAAATTGAGACTAAGCAGGTGTAGACTCATTCTGGATAAGATAGCATTTGGCTCAAAAGCAGCGTCATTGACTTGCAGACATTCAAGTTCCCAAATGTCCGGGTTGCTCAGAAACTCAAGCACACTGCGATGCATAAAATTCACTGTCGAGTCCACAAGCCCGACCGTTTCGTCGTTCCTTATGTTATAATCTCTCGCTCGTTGTACCTCCAGCAATCCGCAGCATCTGCTTCTCAGGCGTGCTTCCAGCGTTTTGCATTTGATAACTTGAAACTTGGGCGAAAGTGACGCGTAATCAGGAAATTTGGTCATGTCCAAATCGTATTCGTCAACCAATGCTAATCCCAAAGTGTAAACACCTTCATAGGATGGGACGGTTATAACATGACTGCCGCTACTTAAAGCATGAGCGTCTTGTTCGCGGTTGACTTGCTTCCGGTATTTTTGGTAGCATACCCGAAGAAGCTTTGCCGCCTGAGTTTGGTAGCGAACCTCAACTTTGCTGAGCATGTGCTGGAAAAGCCTCTCAAGCTCTGGAGGCAGCTCATCGACTCGACGTTGGAGTTCATCGGGATAATCAGAGGCTGCAATTCCCTCGAGGACTGATCGGCAAGCCAAAACCACCCAAAGAAAGACACCGGATGCTTTGTCAACGAGGTCCGTGAGAATTCTCTTGACGGAGTTCGGGTATATCGACATAAGATCTTTTGTATATGGATGAGAACCAACTGTGTCGTCAACAAATGTTCGGATGTCGGGTCGAGTCAAATCTTGAAGCCGAAGTTTCGGCTTGCCAGAGAATGCCATCACACATTCTGGGATTGGCCTGCTAGAGACAACAACTTTGATATTTCCAGTTGAGACGAGACTGTTAATAAAATCGATGCTGTCCATATACTTTCCGGAATACTCGTCAAGACCGTCAATAAAGTAGCAAGACATAACCTGAATAGCCTCTCTCCGTAGTATTGAGAAAGCCTCTGCCATTTCGCCATATGACGGTAGGTGAAGGTCAGCCTTATCGCCTCTCTCAGCTTCGCGCCACATATTGGGCAGCATTCGTGGAATTAGACCAGGATCTGCACGGAGAACGGAGTATAAGAGTCCTCTGCAAAGCCCCCCTTGAGTTTTCTGCTCGGCTGTTCCAAGATTCCAGAAGAAGAACTGCGCCATTATTGAGCGTTGACCACCAGCCCATTTTTCGAGAAGTGTTTTGGTTTCTGATTGCTCAAAGAGATACTTCATGAGCGTCGACTTCCCGCTTCCCGCTTTGCCAGAAATCCAGTAGATTCCTGAACCAGACCGGAGCCATTCAGACAGATTATCCCACTTTGCCGTATCAGACTGTGAGGGGTGAAGAGCCCATCGAAAAGTGTTGAGGTGTGCATCGGCTACGTTATTCCTCCTGTCGTCAATGATTCTGTACCACAGCCGGTCGAGAACGCGTTGCTGACATCGCAGCGTGATATTCTTCTTTGCAAGATCTGCTACTGCAGATTCGCACCCTTCGGCTGCTACTAACAGCAGCTGGACGTGGCGAAGGTGCTGTATGTCATTGATGTCTTCCATGATCATCGTAGAGAGTTGGTTTGCGGCAACAGGAATAACAGCATTGAGTCTGCCGACAAAATAGGAAAGCTCCCGAACTAGGCTAGAAAACTTTTCCCTGTCTCTAACAGCCCAGCGGAGTCGTTTCCCGGTAGACGTCTCTTTCTGCGAGACTTGCTTTTCGATCTTGAGTTTCTTAAAGTCTTCTAAGAACTTTCTCATTTGCGGCCCGCTGATGGTTGAAGAAGTCACTGTCTCGGTCGCATCCACACACTTCAGAGCATATCTCTCCTGAAGGTCGCTACTGTGGCTTAGAAGCTGCTGGATCGTGGAAAGAATGTTGGAGACTGTTCGATTAGTCTCTGGGTCATCCAGGCGCTGGTCATATTTGAACGGTTGGAGAAGCCTAACACGATCGGCCCATTGCAGCAAGAGGAATTTCTCAATATCAAGTTTAGTGTTGAGAATCTGATAGTCACTCCCGAAAGATCTCGCTGCCGAGATATACGAGAAGAGATCTACACAGTCTTTGAACGTGCCCAAGAGAGTGACGGCTCCAAGGACAAGGCCAGCCACCTCTGCCATGATGGTTGCTGTCTTGTAAAGCCAAGAACACGACCAGGGAAATATTTTACGATTTGGTGAGACTGGCCCAGCCTTGCGCCGGCTACATCAAATACATTGCATACGATAAGTGAGGGGGGCCACACCATCCAGGACCAATAGTTTGCGTGTAGAGAGCTAAGCCACTCGAAGGCTGTTTAAACCCCGCTGCGGTCATGAACCTGCTGTGGTCAAGCCAGCCATTTCAGCTGCATACCTGGACATAACGCTCCTTTCTACTAATGACTGTGAATGTGTTAAGGCTGAGTGCTAATCTACGTGAGTTCGACTATCGAACTTTCTGCTGGCTCTGGGAACCATTAGCTGTGGGGGATTCGTTGATACTTCTAGGCTCAACAGGAACGATCCTGTGCATGGTCAAGTGAGAGCTGGGTTTGCAATTCTCAGAGCGCCTCTAGGACTTCTAAGGATAGTATAACGAGGCGTCCGTGCCTATGCAAGGTAACGAAGATGCTTAACGTGATCTCTATGGACGTTCACGGAAGTCGATTGAGACAAGCATTTGAGTACTGAAACAGTTCTATGCATAGTTATACCGCATCACAATGAACCCTAAGCCACGCCTCTCCAATATGTATCCAATGACGACAGCGCAATCACTCAAATAGTTCGTGAGAAGAAACCGTCTATAGCTCGCTAATCTCATTCTCCGCCTCGCTCTTCAGCTTTCCAAAGTTAGTGAAGCCAAGCTCATAGGTGAAAGCAAGGGTCATGCGAGCATGTTGAAGCATGTGGTCGAAGGACAGGTATTCGAGCTTATCATCGTTGCTATGGATGTGGTTGTCGGAGTATTCGAAGGCAGACTCAATGACAAAGGCGGAGGGGTATCCGGCCTTTGACGCGGAGGCGTGATCGGAGCAGGCGTAACCGCACTTTGTCTCAACGAACGGGATTGAGCAATACTGCAAGCTTATTAGTACCGAAGCTTACAACTTCAAGGCAGGTTCATATCTTACCTCAACAATGACCTTCTTAATGAATTCGGTCAGTTTCTCATTGACGAAGTCGATGATGACTCCAACGCTCTCAACCTTGCCAGCCTTTAGGGTGCGCTCAACGAAGCCGGTCATGTCTTGCTGCAGCATCGCCTTGACGTCGCGCTTGGCCTTCTCGTAAGTTGAGAAGATGGCCTGGCTACCCAGCAGACCGCCCTCCTCAGCGCTGTACCAGTGGAACTCAACAGTGTTCTCCAGCTTGCCGCTGATGAAGTCCTCGGAGCTCAGGAGCACACGGAACGCTTCCAGGATCGTGACGGTACCAGAGCCATCGTCATCGGCGCCTGGCGCAGGCAGGACGGAGGGCAACCACAGGTTGATGGAATCCTGGTGCGCACCGACGACAACAGTCGAGTTGGTCTTGCCGGGGATGGTTGCGATGATGGAGCTCTGGCCCCAAGTGTGCGGGAAAGGCTCTGCCTTGACCCCATACTCGTCAGCACCAGCATCGGAGATGATCTCCCTGATCTTGCCCAGCAGCCACTCAGACGACTGGCGGCCATAGTCGGACTTGTAGTAGCGAGTGTGGAAGGAGCTGAACTTTGCGAGGTTCTCCTTCATTTCTGACTTGGAGAGGTTGCTCAGCAGCGGGTTCACTTCGTCCTGGAGCTTCAGCTTGGTGGGGAAGACGGCGCTGTCGGCGGCGGCGGAAGCGAAGCGGGATGCGCCAAGGTCTGGATGCTCGGTGATGTCGAAGAAGCGCTGGCCGTTCTGATGATGATCATATTAGTGTCTCGTCTTGGAGATCTAGCTTGGTGCATTGTGATGGGAAGACTTACACGGCGCAGCTCCCACTTCTCCTCCTCAGTCACCCATCTCGTCTCACCAGGCGCCAGCTCAATGTGGTACATCTCGGAGGGATCGAGCCCCACATGGTCGAGCTCGTTGGTCTCGACGAAGCGAGCGCTGATCGCCGGGATCAGAAGCGCGGCTACGGAGGCTTTGGTGAACTTCATCTTGGAGTTCTGGTGCTGGTGTTTTGTTGAGGTTTGGAAGGTAAGACGAAGAGAGCCGCCAGGTACATGTGCACACTGGCCCGAGCTGGAGGAGCTGTGGCGGATTACGAGCACATGCCGCAATGGCGCAAGCGGCCCCAAACAGGCAGCTAATGGCACGACACGACAGGATCCCCACCCCAGCCAACCTACCTAGCGCATGACCTCTATCGATTAGGGCGGATAATACCCCGTTCCGGCGGCCGCTTGTACCTGAACGCAGCTACGTCAACCTTGGAACCTTGAATGGGTCGGACAAGCTCGTTAGTACGAATAGAGCTGTGGTGAGAAGTTATCAGATCGCAACATCTCCGCCATTATAAGCTCGTTGGTCGAGCATATACAAAGAGCTCTAAGGCATCCAAGGAACTTCTTTTGGCATTCAACTAACTAACTCAATTACCTACCTAATAGTAGGTAGCATACCTAGCTCAAGTGAAGTGCCGTTCTGTTTTGTCATCCTCGCGAGCCGCGCTTTCAAGGAGCTCCGGAAGGGCCCACCAGAGCTTCTCTCGGGACCGAATGTGGAGACGTCGACTCCAACATCATGGACTCGCCAAGATGCCGAAATGCGAGATCGACATCTGAAAGGGAGTGCATTCTCATATTGGACACTACCCTATGCTGAGCTATCAAGGAATAGCCTATGCCGTCTTGGACACGTGGGGAAACCCGTCCCCCAATTTAGGTTTGCTTTTGAAAACAAAGCTGTCCATGACGACACCTTAAATACGGCGTGTTCCCCATAGATCACCTGGGAATAAAACACCATCTTCGTAGTTAAAGTATACGTTCAGCTGGGCTGAATACACTTCTCACCTTGCATTTGGTCATCCTTCTCCTCCTTCAACGCCTGCGACATGTCGAACCAAAGCTCCGATCCGCCTGCGCGGAAAGCCAACGACATCATTGCTCGCGGTGTCAAGAAGCCAAACCTAGCCGGCACGGCAACTCTGATCGGCCTGCGCGCTCTCGACCCTCTTCTCCAGTATGAGATCCTGGCGAAGGGACTTGGGAGCAGCCTGCTCGCTAAACTGGGCCTGTCAACCGTCCCACTAGGCACTGCTCTTGTCGTCAAGACGGGCATCGCCGCCATCGACAACCTCGGCCTTCCGCTGCCGAGCCTGATTCTGCTGGGCATGTCCGTCGGGTCTGCCGTCAAGCAGATCTTCTGGCTGACATACATCTCGAAAGAGGATTTCCCGCCCTCGTCGGCCGTCTTCGTGTCGGCCTACAACTCCGTCGCAAACAGCATCTGCTCTCTGCTATTCGTCGCCGCTGCAACATCTGCCTCGCTCTCTACCTCTCTCAGCGTTCCACTGCTGGGCACATCCACCCGTCTTCCATTGCCTGTCGCTGTCGGCACGGCCCTGTATTTAGTGGGCATGATCCTAGAGGCCGGCTCCGAGGTCCAGCGGAAGTGGTTCAAGGACAAGCCCGAAAATGCAGGCAAGATTTGCACCGAGGGACTCTGGAGCTGGGCGCGCCATATCAACTATGGCGGATACACCCTCTGGCGTGCTGGGTATGCATTGGCCTCTGGAAGCTGGATAGCGGGCTTGGCTGTGGGAGCAGTGCAGGCCCTCCACTTTGTCAGGATTGGAATGGGCAATCTGGACTACTACATGTCCAACCATTATGGACAGCAGTGGGCCAGATACAAGCAGAACGTGCGATGGTCGTTGATCCCCGGCATTTACTGAATGTGAAGAGAGTGTGTCAGGTCGCCAGGAGATACGGGTGTCCTAAAATGGTATATATGTACTCTAGTGCTTATTATCAATGTAAGATGATGCCAACCCCCCATAGTTCTATATCACAAGAGCTCGAAACATAACTCCGTCTATCGCTGTCAAACGATGTATGGTGGTATCCGATATGTATCACACGCTACATGCTATCCTCCATCTGCCTACTTCGAGTCTTCGCCCAGCTGTCACGCTCCCCTTTACCGCCGTGCTTCTCCAGGCCCATGCCCCTCTCTACCCACTCGACACTGCCCATCTGCGTTAGTCGTGACAACGCTCGCGCGAATGCGAATGCCTCTTCTTCACCAGTGAAGAGGTTTGAGTTCTTCAGCTGCGCCGCGTGGTGCTCCATGTCGTCCATCAGATGGCTCATCGCGTCGTCGACATCCTGCTGCTCGTCCGTGCCCTTGCCTCCAGACTTCTGCTTGAGAGACTCTATCAGTTCCTCGCGGGATACGAAGAGCTCCGTCAAAGGCACAGCTGTCGTGAGCACAAGCTTCGCATGAGACTCGTAGACCGCATCGATGAACGTGATGAACCTCCTGGCCAAGTCTCGCTGGCGATAGTTCATCCCAGGAATGTCGGTGACGATGAAGGCATCGTATGAGCGCATTAGCTCAATGAAGTCGGCTGCTGATGTCGGGCGGCCGATGAGCTCGTCGAATGTAAACCATGCACACCTTCCGCTGACTCTCGGCACGAAGATCTCTCGGCCCCAGACGCGCTGCACTTCGGAGTGTGGTTCTGAGCTCTCGGGATCACCCAAGAAGCGGAACCACTTCTCTGCATGTGAGGCTGCGTGGCTGTCGAGCGGCGTATGGTAGACTCCCGATGGCGGCCGAGGAATCTTACGGTAGTCGGTGGGCGAGTCGAGGTTGATGACATGCAGACGGCTCTTCAGGAGCTGGATCGCAGGGATGAACGACTCTCGCTGGATGCCGTTTCTGTATAGCTCGTCGGGATGTCGATTGGAGGTCGTGACAAGCACAACACCATGAGACATGAGAGCTTCTAGTAACCTACTGCGCATAAGCGGGCGAGACCCAGAGTCCATAGTTATCGAGGCCTTACCTCCGCAGAATCATAGCGTCTGCCACGTCTGTACACTGGAACTCGTCAAAGCACAGCACGTTTCCATGCTCGGCAATGTCCGCCGCCACGAACGGTACTGCATCAACGTCGTTTCCATACTGCATCTTCATGCGGTGTAACCGCTTGTGCACATCCTGCATGAAGTTGTGAAAATGTATCCTCGTCTTTGACCGAACTGAGCTAGGCAGTGTGTCGTAAAACAAATCCATCAGCATCGTCTTTCCACTCCCAACGTCTCCATATAGGTAAAGACCACGCGGTAAGTCATTGGGAATATCTTGAATCGTGGCCTTCTTTGCGCCACCGCCAAATAGGGACCCGAACAGCGACTTTTTGGGTTTGAGGTCGTCGAGATTAGGATGCACGACTGGTCGCGCCTTGTAGTGCTTGAGCTCGTCGTGCAGATGCTGGAGGTTCTGGATGATTCCTGTGTCACATGTCAGCACGCGACAGTGAAGTGCCGCAAGGCGACACGAAACACTGACCTCGTTGATGCTCGTCGTTTCTGATCCTGCCTGCTGCGACGCGGCGGTCGTACTCCTGGATCGGTCCTATATCGTCTTGATTGACTATGTCTTATAAGTATGGTTTTGACCTCCAGGAGCGACTACTCGTACCATTCTCAACGGTGGAAGCCGCCACGGAGGCTCGCTGCCTCCGGCTACCGACGAAGCTCGCCGGCAAAACGAGCCTGGGGCGGCCGCTCTTCACACACTGCAAACTACCAAGAGCTGCCCTCCTGCATGGCGCACTAGCAGCAGTCTGTATACACCGTACGGCGAGAGCGCGCCGCCTATAGCGTTTGGCGAATGGTCGCGGAGGAGCCGTCAGAGGGCGTCGGAGGAGAGGGGTAAGTTCAGCGCACGCGCGCATTTCGTCGGCGGTAGATTCAAAACACAAAGACGGGCTATATATCCATGAGGGTATCGACAAACATAGTACGTATATACCGCAGAGAAGACTTAAAGGAAGAGTGGTGAAGGTGGCAGACGTAAATCGCAAAAAGTTGGAGTTAAAGTGAGCAATTGCAATCCAAGCTAAAAACGCTCCGTCACAAGGCCAAATCGCCGTAGCTCCGGTATTGCGGCATCAGATCTTTTGTCCGCGGCGGCAATAGTCGGGATTGGCGCTGACTTTGTGCCAAAGAAAGCCCAGCCGAGGCCGTGCGTCTGCTGGAATGTGGGGACCCGATACAGTAACCGTGGGGTTGGTTGAAGGCACAGCGGCGGCGGCGACTCCCGACCAGTTGACGACATTCTTGCTCCATCTGTCAACACAAACTTCAAACGTTCCATTTTCGACAACCTTCTTCTTCCAATCCGCTATATTTTGTGCGTACATGGCCGTGTTCTCTCATGGCAAATGAAGAGTGACTGAGCTTTCGTATGCAAGACAGCTCCTAGCTATTTAAAGAGTGTTAGGGACCAGTAGCTCGGCCAATTCTCGGGAAGTCGGACAGCAAGTACAGGGCCTTGTTGGAGAAGCAGATTCCATGTCATAAATCTGGTCTCGACATTATTGCGACAATGTTCACTTATGTTGTATGCATTATGAATCTGTCGTTTCCGACCTTAGATACTACTGCTGTCACTATATATCTCATCAATATTCTCCGATCTCTTGCCTTGTATCTTTTCAAAAAGTTTTACGACAACCAGCTTAGCTATTGCAAGCAGACCGCTGAGGATGCCGCTTGACAGGTCTCCATCTCTATATTCTCGCCAGGTAAGTCGGGCGAAAGATATGAACATGAAGAAAAGCAAGACGACGATGACACTTGCCGCGCTGCCTCCCAAGATCCGCAGTCCCATGCCGACATCGAAGAACATTCCAGTAAGAAATGATGCGAGGATAACCAACATTTCAAGTTTGAAAAGTTCGAGGAGATAGTGCACCATAAGGTGTTAGAAGAGACCCTCTTCTTTCTCTTTGTGAATACATGACGAACTTGCATGAACGAATGACGGTGGTCTGTCCAGACTCGTTGTACGCTTCGATATAGCCGGTATGGTACCAATGTGGTGAAACCTACCGCCAAGCAAATGCCTATCCAGTCATACCAAAGCTCCCCGAGGTTTCTCGCACGATTACCCATGGATAGCAGCGAGGCCGCCAAGGTCAAGGGTAAGAAGATAGAGGCGACAAGTGCCAGTCGTCTGGCACTAAGTGCCTGTCGCCTGTTCCAGTCATTCTCGGCCAGCATGAGGCGGCGCTCATTGTCCCGCTTGATATCGTTGATGGCGCTCCAGAGAGAGCTATTCGTAGCTGAGACCTCATATTTCAGTCTATTCCAGCGCTTGACATTTGCACTGTCGATATCGAAAGACGTCTCGATCAAAGTAAGCAAATACTCCAAGCATGCTCCCATGTCATGTACCGAGGAAGCAAGATTATCGATGGTGGCTGTATCTTCTTGGAGTGCTGCAGCTGGAAAATGAGTGACTGATGCAGTTGTAATCTTGCTCCACTTCACCAGGTGCTGCAATGCAGTGTGCCACGTATCGACAGTAGCTCGCAGCAGATCTAGAGTGATGAGCATCCGTATCATTTCGGCATTGCCGCAAGCAAGAAATAGCGAGTTTCGTTTTTCGTCCAGAATTAGTTCTTCAAAAATGTCTCTTGTCGGGAATAGATTGTTCTCGTCCTCATTTGTTGGGAATTCGCAGCTCACTTCGAAAAGGAAAGTGTTAGTACCTCTGGGAACAAAGAAGGAATTATCCCCTAACCTGTTAATCGTCCATGACGGTCGGATTGAGATGTCACGAACACGATAAAGTGGCCAAATCCAGGAGTCCGGGGGAACTCCGCTCCAGTTCGTTTATGCTCTATGTCAACAGCAAGGGTGTGCAAGTACAGGCCTGTAGATTGCGACCAGCTCAGAACCGGGGCAATCCTTTTCCTACGCCAAACCGTATAATAAGGAGAACAGTCCCATATCACCTCAAGGGTAAATATGTTGCTTCTCGTCTCCTCCAACAGGCTTTGCATGCGCCACAAGTCAAACCTCTCGCGCAAGCGCCACTGAAAGGTCGCATTGATGGCAAGTTTCTTACTGCGGTAAAGTGGCAGCAAGTATTCATTCACGCCTTCCCCTTCTTTGTGTCTTCTCTTTCGCACCAGAGTTCGGAGTCTCGCTCTCTTTCTTGGGCTCGATGCATTCCATCCGATGTCGCGGGTGTCAACAATTCGCAGGCGTGTGGTAGACTGATCCGACGTTGGCGGCACCTGCGGTGGATGACCTCTATCACCTTTAAATTCCGGCTCGATGGTCTCAATTTCTCCGTTATCGTTATTGATAGCAAATATCCCAAGAGCTGGGCCCATGATAAAGGCATCTTTCTCATCCCGACAATTGTCTCTTCTGCCAGATGAACTAGAGTCAACACGCCTTCGCCTTGGAGATTCCCAATGCCTATTCCACATGCCAGATCGGCCTCTGTGGGCGTACATGAATCTTTCGTCCGTGCGCGGACTGGGCTCACGCAGTATCCCTGCGATTACACCTCCAAGGAACCCTTTACGGCGGCGAGGTCGAGAGTCACGGCTCCAATTACGCGAACTGGCGGCCTCGATATCTGAAGTCCGGGGGGTTGGAACCTCATCGGAAGCGGCCGCGGTCTCCCTAGCTTGGCCTTGGTCTGATTGTGTTTCACTCATTTTGTCGATGTATGTAGTTGTCAAAATAGTTGGAATATAATGAGGCTGGCTGTTCTATTGAGCTGAAAGAAAATACCCACAGAATTGATGACATGTTGCGCCAGGCCATTTATGGTTAGTGCAGCTAATCTTTGAGCTCACAGACTGAATGGACAATCTATTATTAACCAGAGATAATCATTCTGATTTTGTCTTTTCTGGCATCAGTTTGTTTTTCATGCGAACCTACGATCTGTTGGTGTGTTGGAGCTTAGAAGTGTTGGTACTACTATAGCGCATATTATCAAGTTGCTAGACCTCAATATGGGGCGCCCCAATCAGTACTTCCAGTAGTTGCAGATAATTAGTGTCCATATAGATCGTAAGGCGTCTGTAAACCATTTTTGCTTTCATTAACAAATGCACCTTAGATACAACATTGTCACATAAAAGCCTACAAATACCACAGCTGGCGAAGTATATCTAGGTGTGCGAAATTATCATGAAATGAGGCGGCTGGCGAAGCCATTGAATTATTGCAGAATACAGTACTAAATGTCCTGGTGTGCGACAGTAACAACTCAAATACTCTCCAACAAATTTGACCAAGTCAGCGAATCCAAAATGAGATGACAAACAGTGCCGTAGTGTACAGCATAAGAAGCACATTCTCGACCTCATACACCCATGTGATCCACCTAGTCTGAGTCTTCTTTGTCCATTCTTTTGGGTATGCCACTCCTGTATGGAGGTCTCTGTCTAAGAGGTCTTCTCTCCGTGGACAATCTGGAGGCCAGATTGTATAACCAATTGGCACCCAACACGACAGGGCACAGCTCAGCCAGATCAGTGGCGGCCAGGCGGCATGAGTGAGAATGCCGATCAGCTGGTCGGTCCTGGTTTGATGGTCCACGAAACACCAATACGTGGAGAGAATAACGGACCCGATAGTGAAGAAAATGTACCCAAGATGAAGGTAGCATTTGTAGTCCCAGATTGTGGCTTTGAGTCTCCGCCACAGAGGTGCTCGAAGCTGCCTATCTCGCTCATGGAGTTCACTCTTCTGTGATCCCGAGGAGGTGAACACTGCAACTTTTCCGCCAAGCCACTTTGGCAGGATAAAAGTCCGTGCCACGGCAACCGAATGAACTGCAAGGGGAATGTTGTCAGTCGATAACTTAATAGAGCCGAGAGGAGAGAAAGAGTCTGACTCCGGGACAACTCACAAATAGCCATCCACATTACCGCTCTTGCCTCCCTTTGGCCGGTTCGCCATCCGGTCGGCAGGTAAGCTATGTACTCATTCAGTCGGTTCAAGACCATTGAGCCGAACATAGCCCATATCAACCACCTCAGCTGGTCATATGAACTGAACGGCACAAGGTTACCATGAGCAACCAAAACGATGGGCGAGGTAAACATAGATGCCACCAAGAAAATAGTGAAGAGAGACGAGACCGTATAGACAAATCCACATAAGCGCTGAGTAAACGTCATATTCTTGACAAGCGATCCAAAGATGCAGAAACGAAGCTTAAGTGATGTTTGGACAGTTCCAATGGTCTGTAGAGCAACATCATTAGCACATGCTGACGCATAGTCACTTCACGGACGCTTACCCAGCGAGTTCTTTGTTTCAGATGACCGACTAGAGATTCCGGAACAGTACCGAACTGCAGTGGCTCATGGACAAAGGCCGTGGACCATCCTGCACCCAGTAGCATACTAGAGCAGCAGACATCCTCTGCGTGTGAGCCCGTTGGAAACCCTCCAATCTGCTGTAAAGCAGCGCGGCGAACGACGTAACCAGAGCCGGTACACCAGGCAACACCCATAGCATCTTTGACGGGCTCCGAGACGTGAACAAATGTGTCTAAGCTTTGACAAAGTGGGTCGTCTTTGGGAACATTATAAAAAAGCTAATTTAAGAAGGTCAACTCCATGTCTCTCCTCTCAGGCACATTTTGAGAAACTCACCTGTGGTGGGCATGCCATAGAACACTTTGGCTCTATGATCATGTGTGGAAGAAGTGCTCGAATCCAATCTCTTTCAGGAATCATGTCTGCGTCGAGCGCAGCCAAGAAATTTGCGGCCCCTCCCGGGAGTTTAGTAGTCTCTTCAAGAGCATAGTTTAAATTTCCTGCCTTGAAGTGATGGGGTACGCCGGGATATTTTGGCCTGGATCTGTAATAAAGATTGTCAAACTGTTCCCGTGCAGTTCTCTCTGTCTTCTCTTTCAGGGTGTCTGATTTGCCATCATCACAGATGATGACTCGGAACCTGGACAGAGGGTAGTCGATGTTACAGGCGGCCTTTGCTGTATCGAGAACCAGATCGTCGTCTTCACCGCAGCACGTTATTATCACGTCAACGGAAGGCTCATTGTCTCCCAAAATTCGAAGCTACGGTCTTGTTCGCATGCCAGCAGCCCGAAGGCCCCACATCCGGTGCAACAGCATGGGTATCACCACCGCAATTTCCACGGCAATAAAAGTCCACGCCAACCAATATGTCTGATGACTCTTCCTCTCGGCCGCTCTGGTGTAAAGGATGCGCAGAATAAAGTAGACCCAATAGCTCGCTACAGATGCGATGATCAAAGGTCCACTGAGACGATACAATCCTCATTTCCAGGGCGGTAGCTGCTCGATATCATCGTACAGTTTTAGATTGGTAGCAGTATCTACCTCTTCTTGAGATATCGCTTGCTGTACCGAACTTTCCCCCTTCTCAGATGGGCTTGGGGTTGCTTGTTCGAAAACTGGGGATAGGGTCCCCGTTTCGTCACCCTCTAATGCAAACTGTCTTCCGAAATATCCAGACGCCACATGAGAGCTCTCGTCCCCTGGAATTTGACTTGTATGATCAGGCATTTTGATATGTCACGAAGTCACTAATGGGTAGGGCGTCAAGAATAGTGGCACAGGGGAGATAATGAAGTCGAGAGAGAACAGCACTCAGTGAATCCAGGAGCTTTAATTCCAAGTTCAATCCACAACAGTCTCCCTATTATTTTGAAGTAGACAACGCAATATTTCAATGACTCGAGGTATTATTCTAATTGGGTGGGTATCCCAAACTAGTAGTTCTAAACCCCGATATGCATGGTACATATCGTCTTCAACGTCCTTCGGTCGTGCTACGAGGGAAGATGCTGCGGGTGACGAAGCCAGCGGAAAGACCTAGCATGCAGACGGAGACACCAAAGACATAATTTCGCGGCTACATGACTGGTGTGTACATTTGATGACAAAGATCAACCTCTGAGACTTCTTCGAGTTCGAGATGCGGGCATACCCTGGCATGGTGTGTTATCATTGAGATCTGCTTCTAGAACGCATTCATCTCCCCTGTATGGAGACACTGACGAGTCACCTCTGTGAGTACCTCAATTCTTTGGTACGTTACGTAACCTCCAACGAGATTTGTGGCTAAGCCTCGTGGCAAAAGTGGAAACCACCACCTGTTCAGATCAACGAATCAGTTTCGCACTATCTGCGGTGCCCTAGTAACGGCTTTTTCCATCTTCTAATCATGTTGGGCTAATTTAGCTCTTAGACGACATATGTATGAGACTGCTTGAGTCTCGATCAAGAGCTAATTTGAACCAGAAATACCCAAGTTCTGGGTCTCTCGGAGCAGATACACGTTTTCAAATGCCACGCGCCACTCTAAGATAGTGATGCAAAATTAGCTCGATATCACACGCGGCCGATGTGAATGATATCGGCCTAGCACTACACGGACCAACCAGCCCACGCGACATGTATCGCCGAGTCCGGCTTCTACCTGGCACACTAGATACCGCGGCCATGAAATTCCCTCTCTCACAAGATTGGTACGTTTTCCTCAAATCGAGTGAGTAGTATAGGTCCCGGTTCGGATGTTGCCGTGTTAGCTTCTTGTGTCTAAGACATTACACCAACGACCCAACGAGTCAACTGGAAACATGGGCATGCAAATTCTCCGATAATGCTTTAATTCTTGGCTCACTGGTTTGCCTGCTACGGCTTGGCACGATTTCCCTCGAGTCGCCAAAACTCAACATTCTAGGTTTGGCGTCTTTACCACATCTTTCGGGCAAAGACTCCTCTAAAATTTACCGACCACAACCGGCTCTCCCAAGCGTATACAAACGGTCTCAAACTCTCATTAGCAGTAAAGCCAATGACTCGCTGGCCATTAATGAGACAGAAGCTTATGTTATGTGAGAAAAAGGAACATGATAATACTTGACTTCATAAGGGAAAAGAAAACCAGATATCATTGTATGTGCTATTATCCTAAATAAACTCGATTTTTATGTAAGAAAGGCCCGACATTTCCGCAAAGCTCAAGAGGTAGAAACTACCACTCTAGAATGAAATATCTGTGTAAAGAAAGATGATAAATTGTATCAATACTATTCCCCTGGATTTGCTCTCTCGGCCTTCTGTCGTAATATATCATCCAAGAGCAGCCGGCAACGTTTCGTTCGCCAATGATCTATTCCAAGAACTTTTACTTCCGTGTCATATGTCTTGACACAAATTTCCCGCTTCATCAAGTCGGCCTTGCAAAAGCAAGGCTTTGCTTAGCATTTGCGTTCCAGAGAGTGTATTGTCATGTTCCCAAGCATCAAATCCTTTTGCACAACAAAAAGACGCCGCTGAATGGTTTCCGACTCGACAAAATTTGATGCTAGATAGTAAAAGAGCAAATATTTGTATTCGATATAGATGCGACGCTGCTATTATGCGAGGCCTTGATGCTCAAATCGGCTCTTTTCTTTTCTTTTTGAGCTTCGCGCAGTGTTATTAAACCCGCTATAAGCTTATGTCGATTTCGAGCGCTAGACAGGATTCTTAACTGCTTACCCTAAGTATTCATAGATCGGGCAGGACGTATGCGAACGAACAGACTTACACTACACTAGCTGCTCTGATTCGGGAGTGAGCATAGAGTTCTAATCTAATAGCTAGGCTTACTAGACCGAGAGTTGATAAGTGTCGCCTTCTCGATTTAACTTTTTAAAGGGAGCGATATAGCTTCCTATACCAGACTAGATTTTCGATTAAAAGCATTTGTATATAGATTAATAACCAAGTAACCCTAGACTTTCCAACTATACGACTTAGGGGAAAACTTGTTAATACAACGAGTTAAAGGACTCCTAATTTATTAGATAACATGTTTTGTAGATAATAGGGTTGCATTATTGTTACTACTGGTAGTGGGGTGTAGAGAGGGGAATTGTTTAGTTTACAGTTCCTAAAGCTCTTATTATCAAAATAAACAGCCTAATCCTTCTAACCCTAATTAGTTTTATAGGCTAAACCGATATTTTCATTTTCATATTTACTTTTCTCAGCCTACAGTCTAGTTTATACTCGAGTTGACCTAATTGTATATGTGTAAGGTGAACCGTTGGGACTTCTTGTCAATAGTTGTGGGAAACATATTAGAGGTATTATATGGGATGGAATTATGAGGGGCTATAATGCTAAGAGCTTGCTAGAATATTGTTCATGACACACTGTTGGTCATCTCTAGTATATTAGTGTTGACAAGCTTGATTAACCGTGACCGCCGCTTATACGCAAACATCACTCTAATGTCCTGGGAAATCTCACATCCTCAAAACCTCATCGCCACTATCCTGAAACGGTTTCAGGAATGTAGGGTATCCCATGTTATCCATGCTTTGTAGCTCCGAGTCCCAGTCCCATACCTCGAAAGGGGGAATATCGTTTGGGCTGATCGAACCATCAAAAGATATTCCAGTATTTGCTGGATTCGGAAGGGTGCTAGTGTTGTCAAAGGCGGCGGACGGATAGTTTCCACTAGCCTGCGGTTCATGTGTGTCACAAGCCTGCTTTCGCGCCATTGGGTATACTCCAAGTGGATTTAAGATGTACTCTAGGGAATACTGAGGAGGAGTTGGTGCTGGATCTTCCGATGATACTGGGCCTGATGCAATATCTGTCGGTCCTATAGTAGTCTCTTCTGGGAAAAGCTTGTCGAATCGTTTCAGTGCCTGGTTGGCAGACTCGTAATAAAGATCGGCCTTAATATACTTTCGTAAATATTGTAGAATCATGACGTTCTTCTGAAGAATTTCCCGATACTGCTCGCGAAAGTGATTCGGATCAACAGGTTCGGAATATTTCCACGAAGCAAGGGTGGTGACTAGCACACTACTACAAACTTGAATGTGCATTGCATACGGCACGTCAACGAGACTTAGTTTGTGGCATTGCCACAAATTCTCCAGAAGAGATGCGATGTAGACAGCTTTGGTTATACACATGCGATGGCATGCCCTGATGAAGTCGCTTGGAGCGTTCTCCCGAATCCATTGTGTGGCATTATTTGGGTATACCAAGAATGACACGCCCACGCGATATAGATCGTTGAACGTTTGTGAGGTAAGAATGTGTAGCCCAAAGTATAGGCTCAGACGGCCGGATGCCTTAAACAAATATGTGTTTTCTGAGGACATCCGGAAGATATCAGGGATGGATGTCTCGAAGGCCCGAAGCTCTCGGTCAATCTGAGTGAACTGTGAGTCCTGGCTGGCTTCCCATGGGACTTCGCCATCCAGATGCTTCACATATTTCAGTACTCTTGAACGGATGGCCATTCCTCTGACATAAAATGCCCGCAGATCGAGGTTATCTGCGGCGGAAAGACTCAAAGGTAGCCCGATGAAAGGAAGTAGCTTCCCTCTATGTAGCATTTCCGTGACACAGGGCTTATTTCTTATGAATAGGTCTTCCGAGCATGGCAACTGGACCTGAATATCCTCGGGGCAGAGGAACTGTAGCTGATCGATTCCACACTCAATGAATGCATCAAGAAGATAGCAACACCACAGGAGCCGTCTCCTGCTTTCTTTGACGGCCCAGGATACCGTACTTCGCTGGCAAAGGATGTCGTAGTCATGCTCGAGATTCAGCTGCAATATTTGGATATGTCTAGCAATGAGGCCAGAAAGCAGAAATCCTTTGGCGTAGTCACCACACCGCAAGTAATACTCGTGCAGAAGGACCTCGGTCATGAGACACTCAATGGCGGGGGTGCCCAGATTCGAGAACACAAATTGCATGGCTGTTGCAGCCCAGCCTTTGCCAATATCAAAATACCGGGTGTCGGGAGTGATCTGTTCCCCCTTGACATCCACAGTCTCTGCATAGTAGAAGGGAGCTGCCAAAGCACACACAACATACATCAATCCCGAATTCTCCTCGTATACACGTGCCGGGTCTTTGAGACGTTCCATAAAACTGGGAATGTGTAGGAAGCCTAAGCAACGAGCGGCATGAATCCTGGCAAAATAAATATCGACAAGGTCGCGGATCCTGTCAATGGGCGGCAGGGTTGTAGCTGTCAACCATGATGGCACGGACTCGGAAGGCACCAAAGCAGAATGTCCTGGTCGGGCCGGTTCTGAGCCGTAGTAGTAGCATGCCACCTTTTTCTTCGTGCATCTCCCGCAAATAAGTCCTCCAGAGCACTTTGCTTTTGCTCGCTTACATTCTATACAGGAGCGGAGCATGCGGCGGCGCTCGAAGCCGGCCTGTGTGATAGAATCGCCAGCCGCAACACGATCTTGGGCGACATCCGGACCGGCATCCGTTGAATAAACGCACTGCGCGCCGAACTTGCGGCACTTATTGCACGCGCTTATCGTGCGATCGCACTTGACCTACATCGTAGTGAGTCTCGGGGCAAATTGGTTGATTGAGACAAGCTTTGGACTTACCTTACGTTTGCGGCACACTAGACAGCTGACGGGTTCCTTCTCATCAACCATGTTCAACAAAATCTTGTCAATATCACCAAGCAAAGCCGGGTATCGTGGAGACTTCTGCTAGATAAGGCAACCTCAGGGTACTACACAGGATGTGGGTCTTAAGAGAGGCCAAGCACGCAAGCACTTGAATAATTGACGTTGACGCTATTAATTTTGCATGGCGCTGCCGAATTCCGGTGTCATAGCGGATATCGGCCTCGCCATTGAAGCTATCCTCTCATCACGAGTAGGGACTACCGTTAGCAAACCACCCCCTGATTGTGCTTTGTATAAGTAAGCTTGACCGGACATTGTCTCAACAAAAGCTAGAGGATTTACAATGCTCAACTATCAAAGCTTCCAGCAACATCATACCCTATTACCAATCATTCAACTCTTAGGCTTTTGTTAATGACATATTGGCGAGTCATTCGCACGGCCAACCTGAGATATTCAACATTCGGACATAAATATGCTGGCAAAATCTTTCCTTGTAATGGCCGTCAGTGCCAGTGTCAGCTTCGCATCGCGTTGCTCCGGGGCGGAATTCTGGGTTTTTGACAATACAGCCTACGTAAACACGTCAATCGGCTACGGAACCACTAACATCAACTGGGTACCGAACTACGTATGTAGTCCTTTGGTCAAGGGAGGAGTTCTACCTTCGGCCGAAGTATGGAAGAATATTGTCTTGCAGTGGAACATCTATCCTAGCTATCCTCTGGTTCTCGATTGCGAGGATCTCTACTTTACTTCCGACTCGACTGCCGATCTCCATCTAGACATTCTTTCGGCTCTTCAGACCTGGGCTGCAGACGTGGTTCCCAAAGACCAAATCATTGGCTGGTATGGTTTGTCTGGAAATACCTTGCCGGAACTGTATGGCCATTACCGAAGCCTTATCGCCAATCATAGCAACCATGCCTTTTTCCCGTCGGCATACACGTATACTAGCAGTCTGTCCACCTGGAACAGTTCCCTCAATACTGTGATAGGAAAAATCAAATCCATCAACAGCACCTTACCGATACTGCCGTACACTTGGCCCCAGTACCACAACAATTACTCTTTCTTCCCTGTTGATCTCTGGAAATATGAACTGCAAGTTCTTTCGGAGAACAAAGACGTGAGCGGCTTCGTTATCTGGGGTGGCAAAAATCATGCGGTTTGCAATGATACATGTCAGGCAACGGCTGGCCAACAGCCTTGGTTGAATGCGACCCGACAATTCTTGAAGAATATCTATGGTATCTATAACGGTAGCCCCCAGCTGCCAGGGGCACAGCTATTTGATGGGCTAAGATGCCTGTAAAATTGGAAGCAATGAGAAGTTTAGTATGCGATCCTGTAATTAGTGATCACCGGCTGCCAGTGAATACAATGATCACGCATTTATATCAAGGACTAGTCTGAAAAAGTTAGTTTCCAAGCATATGAAGAAGGAACCGATTTAAGAACTATCGGGGATTTGTTTCGATAATGACGTGAGCGAGAGTGATGTCAAGCAGATCGACTTTTCTAGGAGTACAAAGCATCTCGTCATATTGTAAAAGACACAGTACTAATTTGGTAGAGTATATCGACTAGTCTGGGACATTTGAAATTATTTTCTATCAACTTAGCAATCACTCTATCTTGAATATCATTCACAGCCCCAGAAAAAGACCGGAGACGTACTAGTTTCTTACACTTTGCTAGTTTCATCGCTCTTCTCCTCGGTGTCAGCTACAACTTCGGATGTGAATGTAGCCTTATGGAGAGCTAAGACGCTCGGAATCGCGACCAAAAGACTGCCGATGGTCATGCCCCAGTTCATGGCGAACTGTTTCATAGCGCTAACGCCCACAGCGTTGACTTTCCATGCCATGGAACCACCAGCAGGTTTGAATGCAGAATAAGCACCAACAATAACAGCATTAACCACGGGGCTGTGAGACTGTGCTCCAATGATCCAATAACAATAGGACTGCCAAAACGCATCATATACACCGTAGAAGAAATACAGGAACATGGGACCGAGGAACACGCTGTGAGCCTTGTAGTCAATATCCTGCTTGTGACCATGCTCTAGCCGCCAGTCCTCCCAAATCTGGAATTTGTAACCACCACCCCAGATGGCCATGCCGGTGATGAAAAGAATAGCCCATCCAATCTTGGCTCGGGACTGGCGGTTGAGGAACTTTAGGTCGAGGATGAAACCCATCAAGAGTCCGCCGACCATTTGGGCAATCCAGTAGAGGGCACTGTTGAGCGAGCGTGTGCGCAAATTAAAGGTTGTTCCGTTGACATTGTTCTGCTGGTACGAATAGAAGACGTTCGCGTTGAAGAACATAGGGTAGAGACACATGATTTTCCAGTCAAGGACAATCTTGAGTGTCTGGACGACCGAGGCTTGCAGGTGCGCCAATGTCAACGTTTTCGCTTCCTCGGCAATTCGACCACCGTCATAGTTACGAGAAAGTGACTCGGTCGAGCAGACGAGAATTGAAAGTGCCCAGCCAACAAGCATGATGACGGTATATGCAATGTATGTAGAATCCGTCACGGTGCCAGACTTAGAATGGTAGTTGAGCCCGAAGCTGGCGAGTGAGCCAATAGCGCCGCCAAGGTTGAAAATCACCCAGAAAAGACCGATTGCTCGGCCTCGGGTACTGTCTTTTGTATAGGTGACCATGATGGTACCCTGAGCGACCCAAAAAAAGGCAGCGCCAATGCCTAATAGAGCTCCGGCAGCAATGACGAAGGACCCATTTGCGGTTCGATTGTAATTGAGCAAAGACCCGGCGTACAATGCATATGTCCAACCACCTATGAGAAGCGAGACACGAGGTCCAAGGTACTTGTAGAAAGCCCCTACGAGGAAGAGTGCGGCGCCTGCAGTGCACGCGTGTGTAGCGACATTAGAATTAGCAGCCACGGTGCCGCTGACCTGGCCCGACCCGCCCATCCCCGTGAGGGCGTTATACATTCCAGGGTTGCAGAATGAAATGAAGGATATTAGAACAATTTGGAACCATGGGTCGTGATAGGCTCGGACCAGGAGATTGCCTGAGCGAGGCGATGCTCTGTCGTTGAATTGTCCGGAGATAGCCATGAGAAAGATCTTAAGAGACAAAAGTAGTATTTCGTTCTCTCTCTGAATGAATGGAACGGGGCTTGTTGGTATGTTGATGGAGTATTCAAAGACGAGAACCCATAGCATCTGCAGGTCATTATTATATCAATGTGTGGTAGATAAGTAACAACAGATATCGTATGGCGTCTTAGACGAGGCAATAATTGCTGTAGTGCGGATCGCGGTGCTAGCGAGATCCGCCGTCAAGATACCGACCGACATCCTGAAGTTCTCCAGCCTTGGGCATCCGCTCTCCGCAAGCTGTATGGGTACCGACATCCTGAATATTTCTGAGACCCCATAGCGCTGCATCGCGCAATGTACTTAAACAGGTCCAATGGGCTAAGAAGGGCCATGCAGGGTAAGAATCTTGCAGACGCTAATCCTTGGGTGCTATGGCATCATCCGATGACTCCGATACTTTGGAATGGATTGAAACCGAGACTCCAAATGCGTTGCTAGCACAAAGCATAGACTCCCTCAATACGATAGAGCTCTGTGAGGCCTTCAACGGTGAAGAAGCGCGGGTGACACGCGCCATAGCGCGTTGCCTGCCTACGGTTGCATCGTTACTCGATGAGCTAGTGCCTCGACTCCGGGTTGGAGGCAGGCTCATCTATGTCGGCGCAGGCAATAGCGGCCGAGTAGGGTTTATGGATTGCTCCGAGCTGCCGGCAACTTTCTCAGCGGACCCGAAACAGTTCTTAGCAGTCGTTGCGGGTGGCGCCAGCGCCGTACTTCAGGCCCGAGAAGAAGCCGAGGACTCCGAGGCGGACGGAGCTGCCCAGATGGAAGCTCTAAAGGTGGCTTCCGGCGACACAGTCATTGGCATATCCGCGTCGGGAAGAACACCTTTCGTCATCGGGGCGCTGAAGGTGGCTATCGGGACAAAGGCTCTAACTGCTGGAGTCACCAATAACCACCCGTCCGGCTTTAGTAGACTCAACGTCAAATATGTGATCTCAGCGTTAGTTGGGCCAGAGTTTCTTGCCGGTAGCACGAGGCTTAAAGCCGGCAGTGCGGCTAAGGAGATCCTGAACATGATCAGCACCTGCTCAATGATCAAGCTTGGCAAGAGCTATAGGGGACTTATGATTGATGTTCGTGTCAAGAACAACAAACTCAGGGCGCGGGGTAGAAGAATTGTGCGTCAGGTGTGCGATGTAGGCACGCCATACCTCCTGGGCGCGTACAATTCTCCCTTACCACAACCTCTAGAGCTCACCGGGACTGTCACAGGCGACGCGGCCCTTGATCTTCACATCGAACGATGCGGGGGAAGTGTCAAACTTGCTTGTGCAGTGGCCATCTCTGGCCTCGCTCTAGACACTGCCAAGACTCTGCTTGATCTTGTGGGTGGAAGTCTTCATGAATTTATTCAGCGCCTCCCGAGGCAAGTGGAACCTATGAACTCTCAACTATCCCGCGGCTCCGAGCTTTTTCTTGCGATCGATGGCGGCGGAACAAAATGTACTGTTTCAGTAGCAACACAGTCTGCGATCGTGGCGCGAGCTACAGCAGGAGCGTGCAACATCAACTGTGTTACATTAAGAGAACTTGTTGAGCAGATCAAAGATGCCACAGCACGAGCGGTAGCTATTCTTTCGGAGAAATATCCTCGATCTCTGACAGATAACGGAAACACTGCTCGTTTTAGCAAGGTTTGGGCCGGGGTAGCTGGGCTGCACCACAACTACAACCCCGGAGCATTATTGGGCCACCTCGAAGAGCTTTTCTCTGTATCTGCGCACAATGGGACTCTCCTTCTTACCAGCGATGATATGCTCCTCAGTTCGTGTCCTGGGGTTGACGATTCTGTCGAGCGTGGTATTTCGTTAGTCGCTGGCACAGGATCCGTGGCAACCGCATTCCGGAAGTTGCCTGATGGAGAAGTGATACAGATTGGCCGGATGGGTGGCTGGGGCCATCTCATCGGTGATTACGGCAGTGCTTTCGACATTGGCAAGAAGGCTATACGGGCGGCTTTGACGAGCATTGAGCAGCGTCAAGGAGAACCTAACTACCAGATGGGCGATTTTGAAAGGGCAATTCTACAAACGGTGGGATGTACGGAACGAGAGTTGCTCCCTAACCTGCTCCATCACTCGGAAAGACAGCCAAAACAGCAAATTGCTGATCTTGCAAAGGTGGTAACCAGGCTTGGTTTCAGAAAGCCTAAACCAGACAATCAAGCCTTTGCTATTCTTAGGTCCGGAGCAAGGAGCCTGGTCAAGCTTATCAAGCCGCTAACAAAGAAACATATTTGTGATCCTGACATGAGTGTTCTGATAATGTCAGGAGCTCTTTTGAATATCCCGGCGTACCGGGAACTAGTTTTGGATGAGTGTTTAAAAGCACAAGTGCCACTCTTTAAGAAGGTTCTAGTCATCGACAACCCGTCAGACTGTGCAGCACAATTTCTAGCTAGAAGAAAGATATACATTGGTGATCCGAGATGAAGCAAAAAAGGGAGAGAAGAGTTGGCTACATCTGATTGAAGAAGCAGAGTATCCATTGGAGCGTAGGCAGGATAAGAAAAGTCGATGGACAGGGGAACAAAAGTGACGATGCTCCTCTTTAGGCTAGAAAGCACTGAGATATAAATCCTTGACAGTTGTCCCATTGCAGAATACAGCGCAAATCACAAGCCATCCTGGTTCATATTTAGATTGTTCTCCTCCCTTCACCATACATGCCTACTGAAACATCTAGATACAGATCTTGCGCAGACATCAATCACTATGCGGAGTGTAGGATATACTACACATTGTCCTCTGTGTATCACTTTTAAGATGACCGGCTTGAGTGGCTCTTTCTGTTCGTTTTAGATCTGTGATGAGTAGGGGAAGCTGGACGGAAATGTCTTTCAAAGTTGCTGGCAAATCTTTTGCAGGCTTACAGAAATATTCGATTCGTGTGATGAGTTTGCCGTTGAAATCCACAAGTTACCCAGGTAGATGCTTGACGACACAATCCCCTCTACGGCTAGAGCCTCAGCCGTGATCGTAGCACGCACTTCAACGCTAAAACTGGTGGCTTATACTTTTGAGCAGACCAGTGAAGCTTGCCTGGAAGCTAATTATTCGGGAGTCAATAAGACATCCTAACCAGGATAGTTAACAACGAGAAAGGCAGCCGCGAAGAGATCCATCTTGATGAATGTACGAGTACATGATGGCAAGCAGGGGGGATGCGGCTGAAACTCTTACCCCTGTCCGTATTGCCTGGAAATAACGTTATGAGTGAGCGTCCCCGCATGAGCGAATCCTTCAACTTGCAATCATATCATCCCTGCCCAATTGCAATCGATCTACAAGGTATCCTCTGATTGCATTTGTTTTTTCGAATTAGCGCGTCACCTTCCGCTATCACAAATCTCTTCGAAACAATGCACCGGCACCTCTTAGTTCAACATTACGCTTTTCATTGACAGTGACTTGCCGTGACTAGAATTGTATGATTTTTAGGATACCAAATAAGTCCAACTTTTCCGCCGCGGCTGTCCGGCACTGCCAAGGAAGCCTGCCTGCCTGTTGTGCCACAGCTGTGATGCAACCCTAAATCGAACTAGCACCCAGCCTAAACCGCATGAGATGACCGGGATTGCTGCGCCGAGAACATTACCGAAGAACTCATTTTCAGGTGACTGTTTTGATTAATTCTCTCGATAAACTATGAGCATGGAATGTTTCTCAGTACCAGCCTGCTGATATCGGACTAAGAATGCGGCTAGAAAATATCTTGAGAGCCATCGCGCTACTACCAGCTTTATTAGGTGAGTACCAGAACGCCGATATCGACCACTTCCATTAAATTGTTGGATAGGGGTTGCTAGCGCAGTGGCGTGCACCAATGTCACGATTTCTAGTTCAGACGACGCAGATGAGGTGCGGCGAGATTGCAAGATCATCAAGGGTGATCTGACATTCGCCCCCGACTTGGCTGAAAGCATCAGTCTCGATGGGGTCGAGGTGGTTGAAGGCAGCATCCTCCACAATGGGTGCGAAGATGACCATCAAGACTGCCCTTCTCTGACACCTTTCGAAATCTGGAGCTCTACTATCACCACGGTCAATGGAAGTATTGAATTCTGGTATTTCAACGGCCTGCAGGAGCTAGACTTCTCGGGCCTTACCCTCGTACAGAATGGATTCAACTTGAAGCGAATGCATTATCTTAAAGCGCTAGACATATCGTCGCTCACACGAGTGGGGTTTCTCATAATTGAGGCCCCCAAATTAATGACTCTGAGACATGAGAAACTCGAAGGATTCACAGGAGAGGACGGAGAAGGATCTGTTGCGTTCTGGAGTGCCGGTGTTGACTCCGTCGATAGCTTCTACAGCGCGCCTATCCGGCTTGCCGGAAATTCCGAGCAGTCGAGGTTGTCATTCTCGAGCTATGATCTCCCTAATGTCAGAAGGCTTACCATAGGGTGGGCCAAGGTCGAAGTGGTATCGATCACAGGCGGCGGGTTGAACGTCACTTTCGGTGCTAAAAACACAACGTCAATCGAGATTGGCAGTCTCGAGTTGCACGGGAATCTCACTGATATCAAGCGCGCCTCAAGTCTGAAAAACTTGTCGATTGGAGATTTCACATTCGATGACTCTCGGACGACTACAGAGATTGATCTTGACTTTGACCAAGCATCCAGCCTGAGTATCACGGGGAATTTCGACCTACACACGATCAAGCTCCCGCCTGCCGCTCTGAACTGGCGAGACTTTACTCTAGACATAAGTCAATGCCCAAATTTAACACTTGACTCTCAGTACCGGAATAGTAGCGACAACAGCTCGCAGGAACAGATATGGTACTGGCCTCAGCAAGATATGCAAAGCATATTTATCACAGGCGTGCCAGTATCTGATAAATTCTTGTACGTCGTCTACCGTGTGAACCATAGCCACGTCCCTAGTTACACTCACGCTGACATATGGATTGCATCAAGCGAATCATTCCTGCAGTATAATGCGGAAGGCAGCAATCTCACAAATCCCCCAAAAGTGCTTCAGAGCTTTGATATAGCACCATCCGATGCGCTGAGTTTTAACTGCACGCCTTTCAACGAACTGCATGATAGGGGCGTGTTGCCTGCAGATTACAACTGTACGGATGTCACCAGCAGTGCAGCCCGTGGATTAGCAGCCCACACATTCAGGCTTCCAGCAATGGCGCTTCTAGTCATATATTTGGTTTTGGCTTAATCATCTCTTTACAGTTGAATTATAGAGTTCAGATTTAAATTCGTTCCTGTGCATCATCACTATGGGGCCTTAGCTTACCACCGAAAATACCCATTACCAGACCTTTCCGTTGAAAACAAGCCAGCGCCTTGCCGTTTCCAGATGTCTCCTGACCACGGTTGAATTATCTCAAACCATGAACAAAGCAATAGCTGCAGCCCCCATGAGTGTAGCAAGGGATGCCGTCAATCCAGCCGCACTGTTGCCATTCGTGTTCCCACCACTTGAGCCGCCACCATATGGATTGCCACTCCCACCACCGCCAGATGATGTCGGACTTGACGAAGCTGAGGATCCAGTGGTCGTAGAAGCAGTGTTGATCGTGCCACCGAATACAGAAGCGGGAGATCCGGCGTTATCCACATTCTTGGCTGCGTTCTTGTAATCTGTTAACTGGCTGGAGTTGGCAGGATTGACTACGCCCGACATCCCGCTCTTGCAGTGTGAAAGAGTATTTTGAGAGCAGTAAAAGACAATTGGGTCTGTATCGTTGACCGTTACGGTAAAGACGTTCGCCTAGATAGTCCGATCAGTCTGCTGAGGAATATCGATCTCAATTGATACTACATACGTTCTCGCCGGAGGATGTAGGCATGAATCCAGAGTAGAAACCACCAGATGTAGCAGGAGCACAGGCGTTGCTGAAGTCTCCCATTACTACGCTATGGTTGAGCGGATGATAGTGGAACTCCAGTTGGTCGCCTTTGGCCGCCGTGAGGGTATCTGGAGTGAAAGTGAAACCGTTCATCCCGACATCGATACGATGGATTGCTGCATTGGCTTGTACAGCGAGAGCTGTCACGGCAAAGAGCTTAGCTTTGGAAGACATATTGAGTGGGCTGACAAGTTGGCCGAATTGGACAAGTAGGATAATGAATGATGCTTGATCCAGACTGAGAGAGGTTTTGAGCAGATTGTCTGACTTCAAACTCAACATTAGCGGCTACTTATTATATGTACTGTATCTTCCCTAAACTTGTCAACGGTAAGGGGTATAGCTCGGCATCGAAGTTCTCCGCCGCTAGCGAGGTTGTGTCAAGCTCTTGGTCAGAACTCTTATGGGTTCTACGAACACAGCCTCACGGTGAACATTAACTTCATTTGGTATGCTATCAGATGTATTAGCTGCTTCAAAGAATCAAGGAAGACCATTCTCTCACGCGAGCTAATCCTGGTCATCTCTGACAAAGCTACTGAAATCAAAAACCTGATCTCACGTCAGGGTTGCTCATTGGTCAGCATTGTTATTCTCCTGGACAGATCGGGCAGAGTGGGTTCACCCTAGGTGGTTTCACTAGCACGGCAAGGTGTTGCAATCAGGCGTAGCTCTTGAGCTTTGAGGCAGTGCAGGTGAGCTTAATTCACCGCACCTCTCCTAGTCTGGAATGGCGGATCGGGACTCAAGTATGAATCTCTCCGCTCTTGCAGTAGCTTGGGCTGCGAGACAGATTACTCCGAATCCCGCTGCAGGTCAGTACCTATTCTCGAGTATCAACTCGTAGAGATAGCCAGAAGAGGCATGCAGATTGCTAACGGCCGACGTTTTTACAAAATCCTGTACAAGGCGTTCCGGCGCCACGGGAGCATCTTACGTCACTTGAAGACACGTGCACTGGGTGTTCCTTCGCACTGCACACCACTTTGGGAACGCCAAGTATAGAATTGCTGCATCTCTCACAAGAGGTGATGCACTGTTCAACATTTTTCAGTATTGGTTTTGGGTTGACAACAGTAGGCTGCCTCCCAAACGACCGCCTGATTACTATACAATTTAGAATAATTATCAACTGGAAACTCGCGTTGTCCGTTCCACTCGTAGCAGACGATCACACTTATGAGGCCACTTGGCATACATCGTCTATCGGGCAAAGGCCGGTCTCGAGAGTTATCTGCCTCAGACCTAGTCTCCAGGCCCTGTATTTTGAGTCCTGATTACTTCTTTGTTAGCCTTCAGCACACGTTGATAGTTAGGGTGAATAAAGAGCAAACAAAATGTTGGGCGTGCCAAGTTGTCAGAATTTTCAGTGTGAATATGCAATCATAGAATATCATGAAAGTAATTGTGAAAGGATCATCCTTCGAAGCTTTTGCGAGTGACTGAAGCAGAACGTACCATGAGAGATGCAAATCCATGCCCAAAACGCGACAAATTGAACCCAACAAGTGGAAGAATTGCATTGGAGAAGCGGCTCATGTCAGGCCTTGGACAATTTCCAGAGGCTCTGCCGCGGTTCGTCATAACCTTACCTCAACTCACCACGATCTCTTCTCAGCAAGACTTCTATTGTATGGCCACTTTCCGATGTGCTCATCCAATTAAGTAAATGTTTGAACATCGACTAGCTATGACAAACGTAGGCTGGATACATGTGGCACTGAAGACCACGGTGGTTCGTGACGGCTTGACAATTCGTCGACTTTGCTCACTTGGATACTGTGATGAAAGGAAGAAATTTCTGTGTTGCGCGTAGTGGAGTGGGAGCTTTCCTACAGAGGTTGGATCGTCCCCACTACCTAGCGGGAATGCCCCTGCAGAAAAACAACGCTTGTCTCACCGCCTTCTGGCAAAATCAAGACGCCCCGCAGACTGCCAAAAAAAAAAGTTCCAGAGGATAGGAAGCCAGTGTCTCTATACTCCAACAGCCAACAATCTGCTCAGATCTCGCCGCACAAACCTCCGAGATGTCTCAGAAACAATCGAAGAAGCGCAATGGCGCCTCTTCAAGCAAGATTACGGACTCGCGCTTTGCTAATTTCGAGACAGATCCCCGATTCCGCCTGCCTTCAAGCAAGAAGACGAAGACCACTATCGACAAGCGATTCTCCCGAATGTTGAAGGATGACGACTTCAGCGCAATTTCAAAAGTCGATCGATACGGTCGTAAAATCAAAACAGACACCAAGAAGAAGGCGCTCCAACGTCTCTATCAAGAAGAGGAGGACGATGCCGAGGTTGAGGATGATGATGTTGTACGGAGGGAGCTGGAGAAGGCGGACGCCAAGTACGACCCGGCTCGAGGAGGTGGCTTCTCCTCCTCAGATTCCGAATCGGACTCTGATGAGGATGATGAGGACTCAGAGGCGGAGGAAGTGAAAGCCGATACCGCGCCGGACATGCAGCGTTTCCGAACCGAGCAGGCTGAGGTGCCCACAGGTGATGTCACCAACCGGATTGCGATAGTCAACCTGGACTGGGATCACGTCAAATCTGTCGATTTGATGGCGCTTTTCTCTAGTTTCTTACCTGTTGGTGGTCGCATTGAGAAAGTCGCCGTCTACCCCAGCGAGTTTGGAAAGGAGAGAATGCAGCGCGAAGAGCTCGAGGGGCCTCCCAAGGAGATCTTCAAGAAGAATGCTGCTGCAGAGGAGGACAGCGAGGAAGCCGAGGAAGACAACAGCGATGAAGATGACGAAGATGTGGATAGTGATGAGGAAACAAAGAAAGAGCTGCTAGAAGAAGGCGACGATCAAGATTTCGACAGTGATGCCCTACGCACATATCAGCTCGACAGGTTACGGTACTATTACGCTGTCGTGACCTGCTCCGACAAGAATTCGGCACATAAGATCTACCAGGCTACTGATGGTACGGAATACCAGTCATCATCAAATTTCCTAGATCTACGATTCATACCCGAGGATGTCACGTTCGATGATGAGCCTAGGGACGAGTGCGATGCCGTGCCAGCAGGCTACAAGCCGGTCGAGTTTGTGACTGACGCACTGCAACACTCGAAAGTCAAATTGACTTGGGATATGCACCCGGAGGAGGCTATGCGGAAAGAGTCCATCAAGAACGCCTTCTCGGGAAGCCGAGCAGACATTGCAGAAAATGACCTTCGGACTTATCTCGCCAGCGATAGCGAGGATGACGATGACGATGAGGCGGCTGAGGAGCAGCTGAAGAGCGAAGCAGGAGAGGAGCCGAAGCTGAGTAAGAAGGAACTTGCAAGGCGCAAGATGCGTGCCGCTCTTGGCTTGAGCGAAGATCCTACTCCCAAGTCGTCGAAGTCTGCACCCATTGGTGGTATGCAGATTACATTCACTCCTGCCTTATCAGAAGTGTCTTCTGGTAAGAAGCAGGACGAGCAAGAAGAAACCACAGTAGAGAAGTATCTGCGCAAAGAGCGAGAAAGGAGAGCTAAGCGAAAGGAGAGGATGTCAAAGACCGATGGCGACGACGCGGGCGCTGCTGGCAAAGACGGCCAAGCTGCAACGGAAGACCTTGGCTTTGATGATCCCTTCTTCACTGCCGAGGAGCCTACCAAACCCACAAAGTCTGCAGTTCGGAAAGAAGAGCGGCTCAAGAAACGCGAGATCAAGGAGGCGGAAGAGAAACAAAATGCAGCCGAGAAGGCTCAATTGGAGCTCCTCATGGCAGACAACCCTGACGAGAATACCGCTCATCTTGACCATTTTGACATGAACGAGATCATACGAGCTGAGAAACACAAGAATAAGAAGAAGAAGAAGAAGGGCAAGAAGGCCATTGAAGACCGTGGAGGTTTGCAAGATGAATTCAATATGGATGTTGGAGATTCGCGTTTCAAGGCCGTCTTCGAGAACCACGAATTCGCCATCGATCCTTCGAATCCGAAGTACAAGGCTACTCAAGGTATGAAAAAGCTTCTGGAAGAAGGGCGGAAGAAGAGAAAGACGATTAGCGATGAGGAACCTATTTTGCGCCAAGAAGGTGCGCCGAAGAAAGCCAAGCGGGATGATTTGGGTGGCCTTGTAGCCTCCATAAAGAAGAAATCTGGTGGTCGCAAATAGCTGAGACCATAGTAATAAGATACCCGTGCAACACATGTGTATTCCTGCAGTTATGCTGGTGAGCTTGTGACCACCTCAAAGTCAGCCTGCTTTTTGACTCATGCCACTTGCATTACTTGGCGCCAATGATTCGGGGGTACTGGTAGCACAACATACCTAGTGTAGCTGGCCGGGCCTCAATTTCAGCCTCTTATCAGTCAACAGTGTGTGACCTGCATGAAAAGAACGCTTTGCCGTCTCAGGTCCCTTCTATTTCTTTCTAAAAAAAAATAAGAATAAAAACCATTCTCTTGAGCACCTTGCGCGTGTTCCCGGCCTCTTCTTGCAAAAAAGGCATATCCATCGAAGACGTCAACCAACCTTTGTTTTCCACTTCTCATATTTCTAGTCCCTTCTTTGATTGTAGCCATGTTCAAACAAATAGCAAAGGCATCTACAGAATCGGCGTACGATGCTGCCCTAAACGGGCTCAGCATGGCCAAAAGCGCGGTCTCGAGCCCAACAGTACAGCAAGGTTTATCTGCTGTGGCAGACAAGTCAGGAAATGTAAGATCCGCGCAAATGTTTCATTCTGGTTTCGGATCTAACATTCATAGTAGACCGTAGCATGGGTCGCCGAAAATAAAGGCACGGCTGTTGCTGTCGCCGTTGCGGGCGTCGGTATTACTGCTATCGCAGCTCCTGCTGTGTTCGCAGGCGCAACATTAGGCGCGGCTGGTTTTGGCCAAGCAGGTGTCACTGCAGGTGAGGCTGCCTTCTAATGATTACGCCCCTTCTACCTCTCAGCGTGCTCTATTCTAATACATAAGCTCTCTTCAGGTTCTGTTGCCGCTACTGCCCAGAGCTACCTGGGATCAGTGGCCGCAGGCAGTGTGTTCTCGACACTCCAAAGCGCAGGAGCAGGCGGACCCGGGGTAGTTGCCGTCAATTCCGTTGTACAGGGTGCTGGTGCTGTGGTCGCTGGGACTGTCGGGGGAATCATTTCGTGGAGCAAGTCAAAGATGTGACGCTCGGGTTGCAATACTTAAGGATAGCGGAAATTATCATTCTGTGACCAAAGTCTTCGTCACAGGGCAGCTAGAGCCATCCATGGGTCTGCAGTCATAGACTCTACTAGAGAGACATATGATACGTTGTGAATCCCTTTTTACTGCATGTTCTAAAGAACTTTGGACTCGTGAGCTACCTTTAGCATTTTTTCACTGTTAAAAAGAACTCATACTCATGATATCGAAACAATTCTAGCTTCATGAACATCCGAAGCATCAATGGATAGGTATTTTGATTATAGTATATTCGTCCCGCTCTCATGCTACTAGGATCCAAAGCAACTGTGGTATGATGGCTGCTGATATTATGGATTTGATCTTCTGGTTTTTCTTGGATTGGTTGGCTTCAACGACGCTTGAAGAATCTGGCTCCCGATTTCCTTGAAACGTGATTCTAAAGCCTCATTATCAAGAGGTTGATTGGTACTATTGTACCATGTATCCGCCCCTCGGATTGGAAGGTCGCTGATGATAGTTGTCAATTCTAGTCTCTTGACCGTTTTCACATAATGACACTCTATGTGCCACGTTCCATTGAGCCGTAGGTCTTTGGTCACCTCCAGGTGCTCGCTGAGAATTGGAAGTGAGCAGCCAACACACGTGGCGGCATGCCTAAGAGTATAGTGCGTCAAGCAATACGGTTCGCCATCCACCTCATAATAAGAATCCGTTGCCCCGAATCCTATATCACAGGATTCTTTAGCACAAGTGAAATGATCGAGGTGGTACTTCTTATCCAATGTACTGATGTACGAGCCCCGTAGAGCTCTCCCGCAACTGAAGCATAATAAATCCAGTCTGCGAAAGTAATCGGTCTCACAAAGATATTCTAAGGTCTCAGGCTGTGGGAAGAACTTCTCACAGATCCCAACATTGCAGTCCTAAATGATGAGTTAGCTGCTTTGTGATGATAATAATCAAGGGAGCTTACAGCGCAGGTGAAGCATTCTAGGTGAAACTTTCTATCTGACGAGTCGTTCTGCAACGTATTGTGCCAAGGTGCCGGTGCCTTTACGAACTGGCCAGTCAAAACCTCGTGACACTTAAAACAGATTTTGGGAGATTTCTTGGGCGGTTGATCAGTTGGTTCAGACTTAGCCATGTCGTAACCGTTGGCTGGCGTCATGTCTGCGGTCTGCTGAATCTCTTCTGGCTCCGAAACGATGTTGTCATCCGGACGAACAGGCTGTTGTGTATTAGTGGTTTCTTGAACAGTGTCCTGTGTGTTCTTCCAGGTGGCGCCCTCCTGCAGGGTCAGATCCTGTAAATCTTGCAGAACCTCCGGCAATGGGCCCGCGTCTTGAGATACGGAAAGCCCGGGTAGACGTTCAGTCAGGTCGATGAGATCACCGACTGCGTCGCTGTTAAGCTCCATTCGGGCCCTAGCATGGCCGATCATTCGTCTGTACACCTGGCTATTGATAATCATGTCATCGAATTCAAACTCGATCTCTGAAGGTGCCATAAAGCTAGCATCATCCCGTGTAATGGTCTGATCATCTCGATCCATCGTATCATATATGGAAGCCGGGGCATGAACTCCAGGATTTGCATTTCGGAGGGACTGTGTCGCGTTTTTCGACACCCCAATTGCTCCCTGGTTACGGTCAAGCATTTGCCTTATATCGGTGAGGGTATCCCTATATGGTTTGTCAATCAATATTACCAATAAATAATGGATATAGCTATACATTTGAAGGAGTTGAATCAGGAGACTGATAGCCGTCTGTTGCCCTCTTAGAGCAGTCAAGAGCTCTTGTAGTTTTGATTCATTCCACACAGTTCTGATAGCGACCCTCCAGTTGAGTCTACCCGAGGATGATGTAGATGCCGTTATACGCTGAATTTCTCGTTCAAGACAGCTGTACAGCACCATGCAGCCGGTCAAGGCCGTATCAAGCGCCATAGCTACATCTGTTCTGGTCTTCCAGGCTTCTGCCAAATCCTGTCTCTGGATCAAAAGACCCTGGATTTGGGAAAGAGATGCGCCGACCACAGTCGACTCGGAACATATTGACACAACAGTCATAGGAGCATCCTTGAGCTTCCCTTGTAAATCATGCAACTTCTTCGTTGTTGACAAGCATGTTGCCGTGAGCCCTACCTAGTTCGCCGGTCAGTTTGCCACCTCAACAGCCCGCACTTGATGCTCGCTTTGAAGAAGATCTGGAGGCATAATAAAGACTCACAACAGTAGAGGCAATCGAAAGAGGGTCCATCTTAAAGTCCTATCTTCTCCGACGCAATCCGCGACTGACATGATTGTAGGAAAGAAGATGAGTTGCAAACTTGGGGCTGCCTGATGCCTCAAGGTGGCAGAGCCTCGCGGCCCCCAACTAACCTCATGCATCTCCAGCTGAATAGCACTGGCAGTCAGTTGGTTCGGAGCCGGTGACCCAATGCAGCTTAGCAAAAGGATCTGATAAAGACACCATCCTTTTGTGAATGTCAATTCTAACCAGTTCAGTTTTAACCATCAACTCCGACAACATGGCTTGCAAAACACCTAACTACGGGAAAGACTCAACAAATAAAATGATCGTAACTTCTATTGTGTTTTCGTAGCCGCCTTAGCAGCTCCATTCTCGAAACGTCAATTAAAGCTCGTCCGCCTCACCAACACCTCCACTCTTGAATTTGTCGGTTGTAGACGGGAGTTTGTCAGACTAAGCAACGGCGGCGTAGGGCCAGGACGGGCAACTCCGCCCGCCGCCAATAGCTTCCTATGGGCGCCTACTCTGGCACTTAAACCGCCTAAGGTTCGGCCCACTATACAAACTACGGCGCTAAGAAGCCTGTCACTCTTGTTCTGCGCGGTGCTGTCGATCTCTGAAATCAGCAAGTTGAAATTGGTCGCTATGTTAAGCAACCACAATGATCGCAACAATTGATTCAAACCAACTTTGTAATAGAGCACCCTTTGCCTTATTTGAAGTGCTAGAGAAATGAACCTTCAGTAAACCCAAGTCCGCGGTGGTAATCGCTGTAGTGCATTACCCATAATTACTCGGTTTGGTACCGTTGTAGTGGGGAACCCATAGCATCCTGATCATCACGAGTTTAGAGGGTTCCTAGACCAATGAAAGTTTACTACCATTTGCCAGAACAGAGGGTACACCCGCCGCTCCATATTCCAACTGCAATTCTGTCATCGTCAATGTCATGGCTTTTGAAGCAAACCAATTCTCTCACTTCGCTTAGATCTTTACTAACACGAGCATTTTTAGAAGCCCGTAGCTTGCATCATTATAGTGATAATACTCCATGTCCTCGAGTGGACTAGGATCTGGCCTCCGCAGCTCTCCAAAGTCTCTACGTCTGTCGTCATGGGCGGTGGAGACACTTGTATGGTGGTCACTGACCTGACCATAACATTCCTGCCTGCTGGCGAGAATCCTTCAACCAATAAGCGGAGTAGAACTACATGGCATCGCATAGAGAAGGATCTCTACGTGGGTAGTGGGCACAAGACGGCGTGGCTGCAAGTGGCTTCGACCGCCGAGGAGTCTATCACCCCGGACGATTTGATGGTAACGGACATCACAATTGATGAGGCTGCGCCAAGTCCAGCATGGGGAGAACGGCCTGGTGGTATCTGGCTGCTCAGGAACAAATACTCTAACCACCACGACCAGGTAGTAACCGAGATCGATGCTCTCTTCGGTACAGATGCTGTTGACCCTCGACCACAATGGTCTCTCGTTCACCAGCCTCTACGGCTGGACGCGCTATCCGAGGTGCCCGCCGCAAGGCTTACCGTACGGCACGGCAGACCGAAGCCGAGGCCTGCGCGGGCTACGCTGAGGGCTAGGGCCGATGGGACATTCAAGATTGTCCAGATCTCTGACACGCACATGAGGGCTGGCGTTGGAGCATGTAACGATGCACTTGGCCCTGATGGACAATCTCTGCCTGTGATGGAGGCTGACTCTCTCACCATGAAATTTGTCGGAGAGATACTGGATGGCCCTTATATTTTCCTACTGCGGTGGGTTCTTCTTGCTTGCCTTCTGCTTCTCTGCTTCCTCCAGTTCTGCATTCGCTATCTCTGCTTTTTCGATGAAGTTCTTGACATTCCAATCTGGGTTGTAGTATAGCTCGACTTGTCCAACTTCATGAAACTCAACAATCTCAGACAAACCCATATTTGCAAGATCGAGATTAGCCCACGTGCCACGGAATGCATGTGCTGGTATCCGCCCGTAAGTCAACGCCCTCTCCAAAAGCTCCTCCATAACTTTATCCACAATCCCCTCATTCATTTCTGGTATCTTTGAACCATGCGTCTTGAGAATCTCATTCAAGTCCTCCGTGTTGCTGGGGGCATAAAGAAGAGTGTAATGGTCTGGATGGGCGACAATAACCTTCTTTTCATCGAGGCATTGACGATCAATGAAAAAGAAAAAGTCTGGCGTTTCTTCGTCTGCATTGTCGCGCATATCCCTATACAACCGATACAAGTCATCCATATTGCCGTCAATGTCTCCAGTCCAGGGTACGATCTTTGGCTTGACCCATGGCATATCATCATCCTCGTCAACGGCCGTGGAAAGCGCCGCTAGGATCAAGTCTTCTTCTTCCTTCGTAAGCTTCGTAAGGCCATGTACTGGAACAAATTCGTCTTCCATCTCCTCGTTCGCCATTTCGCTTGCTGGAAGAGGGATTTGGAATTCCTCGCCGTTGACGCCCAGAGCTAGAAATGCAAAAAATGCGAATAGGGTGATGACGAATGATGCAAGATGCGAGCTGCCTTGAAGCAGAAGCATTGTAAGCTTGAGGGAAAAGAAGCCACCAAATTGAAGGTCCTGAGTAAAAGCAGAGCTCCGCTACATTAGTTCCATGGAAGTTGGGGTGCTTAAATACAGTATCTTAATAGGTAAGTTGGTGGGTCTCCTAATGTAAGGTAGGCTGTGCCTTGCTGCCTGCAGGCTGTGGCTAAGCGCAACTGGATTCAGTGGGTCTGAATCCTTCCCTGCTAGCCACGAACCCTCTAGATATACGCAAAGCAATTAGTTCTTATGGTGCCATTTGTTACGAGTGGAACAAGCTAAGCCTCAGGTATATTAAAGCTATCATGTCTCTATTTACACTGATCATCGGAGAAAAATGAGTATCTTAACGACATTCAATTGACAACGCGACCGACACCGAAGCTTGTATTCGGAAAGCCGAATCATCCGCGGTATCATTGAATACCTTTATTGGTATTATTAGAATTTGAATGGTGATGCTACGCTAATTACAGGGTTTTCAACGGATCCGGAGGCGTAGGGTAGTCCTTCATGCTCTTTTCAAATGCTCGCCGCAGCTTTATCATAGGCTGAGCTACCCAAGTGTTATACGCCAGTATGTCGGTCTCTTCTTTAGGATCTCTTGTAATATTGAAGAGATAAGGAGATTCCAGTCTGCCGGAAGACTTGTTAACCTCCGGCTCCCAGACGTAATGCATCTTCCAGTCTCGCCACTTGATTGCCCGAAGCTCCTGCTTGATGTAGAAGCAAAATCCCTCGCGTGGCGACTTAGCAGTCTCAGGGTTTCGGAATAGGGGCATTTGGTCTACTCCGTCTATTGGTCGATCTTCTGGTAATTTCGAGTTTGTAACACTGATGATGGTACTGAACAGATCCGTCACATGGACAATTTCATTGGAAGTGATGCCAGCGGGTACGCGGCCTGGCCACCTTATAATGAAAGGAACTCGCAAACTGCCTTCCATTGCTGTATGCATGGTTCCTGACCACGGCCCTGCTGTTCCCCTCCATGGCACACGGAAGTCGGGTCCATTATCTGACGCAAAGATAACTATTGTGTTGTCCCGCAGACCCAAAGAATCAATGTGATCTAGAAGTTGGCCCACCCGATAGTCCATTTCCGCCATAGAGTCTGCAAAATCGCCTTGTTTTGTGGTGCCTGCAAAGTCTTTATGCGGCAGTGTCGGGAAGTGCAAGTGGACCAGGGGATGATAGAGAAAGAATGGCTGCTTGTGATTTCGATTGAGCCAGTCCTTGGAGCACTCGACTAGTTTTTCATCAATTTTTCGTCGCTCTTCGATATCATATTCGCAAACGATTTCAGACGGAGATCCCGCCTTGCCCTTCATAACATAGGGCGTTTCGACCACATCTGGGTCGAAACCCACAGAGGACGTAAATTGAGTTTCATCCGTCGTCCGAGGAATCCCAAACCACTCATCAAAGCCACGATCGCTAGGATAACGACCCTGAACATCACCCAGGTGCCACTTGCCTTGATGGGCACTCACGTAACCATTCTCATGTAAGACTTCCGGAAGCGTTTTTTCCCAAGTCTGCAAACCCTGAGGAAATCCAGCTGGTACCGACTGCTGACATCCAGTACGGATCGGATGTCTTCCTGTCATCAGCGCTGAGCGTGTAGGCACGCAGTCGCTTTCCACATTGAAGTTATGGAGCAGAAGTCCCTCTTTGGCAAATGCATCTATGCGCGGAGTTGCCGCGCCTCGAAGTATACCACCACCATAACAACCCAGTTCACCCCATCCTAGATTATCTGCCAAGATCAGGATGACATTTGGTTTCTGAGGGTCGGTAGACATCGTTACGACACGACAGCAAATGTAAAGTGTGAGGGGTTTTTCATAGATAAGGCTTTGGCGGCGATCACGGAGGGATGGGCATGCAAGCGTGAAGTATAGGTATAAGATCCAGGCTCCCCCGAGGGTTACACACTTTAAATTCGCCATTGCAGCCATACATTACGCGAGACACCGGAGGACAATTTTCGGGCTTGATCTCCAGGGTCCTTTTTACGGACTTGCAACCCCGGGAAGCAAGACGGCCTAGGCCGAGTCGCACGGAGTCCCGTCTCCGTGGTCCGTGCACCATACGCCGCATATTGCGGGGCCGTGTTTAGGGAGTTATATCAGACGGGAGCAACCATTCACACAAGCGGGACGCCAAAGAAAGCTGGAAGCAACGGTCCTAGGGCTGTCTCTAGGTCCGGAAATTCATATCAAAACAATCACCTTGGATGTGGAGCATACACAAGGAAGAGAACCTCTATGTGGACACTCCCCTTGTTGCAAGCCTGTACAGGGCGCTTATTAAGCTAGGCTGCGTACTTCAGTCTCCATGTTCAAGATGTCATTGATCTCCAATCTGCAGTATACCAGATTTTCTGGGTTCGGATGATGGCCTACGTGAGGCAAAGCGCCATCGCAGCCGTGATCATTATCAAGCACAACCTAGAGAATACGTCGAAGCTACCAGTAGCTTGGCTTTCTGAATGAGGGGGCTCAGCGGAAGCATTCAAAGCATGAAATCCCCAGCATTCGTACGCAATACTGCCTAGGACATCCTGTTCATGAAGCCGATCGAATCGTTCACAGTCGATTGACTGGTTCGTGGTATCGCATGGATTTTGTACCTGGAAAGTAGTTGGCGTGGTCTTATTGACCAGCAGCGTTTCGCTAATATTCCATGTCAGAGGGTCTGGTTTTATTCTTAGGACATTGTATAGTGGTAATCTTGCAAGAACCTTTCAGTGACTTGTGCGGAAATTACTAGTTGACTCATGTCGAACTCTGTCCACCACCAGGTTTGCACCTTGTTTCCACTTGTATCCGCGATATATTGAGATGACAAGTTGAGTGTCGGACAACCAGCAATGCGACTGGAAAGATGTCCAGCAATGGCATCTGATCCCCATCGAAGGCCCAGTGGCGTATTCCGAAGTTCTTCGAGGTGCTCCTCGTCCCTGATATAGAGCACGTTCAGGTCCTCTTATGGCAATGATAGCTCTGTTATGTTGTTGCCACCATTGGAAGTGAATTGTTTGATCCGAATATGCTCGGCTGATGGATGATGCTCGACCGACCGGATACCATGCTTCAGTATAAGTGAGCTTATTGTAAAGTTGACCGTGGATGGACCTCCCAGCGTTACAGATAAATTATCATTCCCCGAGAGAGAAATGAGTGAAGCAGAGGAATTTGGCCGGGTGTCTAAAATCAAAGTATCCAGATTAGGCAGCGATGATATCCGAAGTTCGTCAATTGACACACCCACCGTCGTGAGGTTGTCGAGCGAATCCATTTGACCACCCACAATCTCCAGGTAACTCAGATCATCAAAAACTGTCTCATGCACGACCTATTATATCTAGCCTAGTCTCATCTTGAGTTTATGACTGTATCATAATTGCAGCACTACGGTTTACCTCAAAAATTCCTTGGACTCTTGGTGATGAAACCAAAGCCACACATTCTTCCCAGGCCGATATACCTCTAATCTCTCCCGATCCCGTCAATGACAGCACAGCATTCAAGGGGTTCTTCACCTCGAGATATCCTCCATCTGTTGGAGATATTGACTAGTTCATAGCAACCCATGGTAGCCCATGCCCACTTTACCAAGAATTGCGGAGTAGCTTCCCAACTTTCCTTAAGATAAGGCTCGCCCCATAGAATTAGCCCTTCACCGTTAAGTGCAGTCTTGTCATCATATTCGTTATCACAATCCCTTGAATTCCCCTGTAATATTAGCCCCCGTTGTCGCTGCACTCTTGACGGTGCTCGTTCTACCAGATCACCAAGAAGGTCTCTCAAGAATTGTATGTGGTCGAAGGAATGCTGCCGACGGATAAGATTGTCCCTGAGTTCCGGGAATGGCAATACATCCATCCAGCCAGGGTGTGGTGAATTCATCTGAAGGTGTGTTGGTTGAAGGCAAGGAGGCAATCGGTGGCGAGTCGGCCTGAGTACAGCAATCTCACAAGCTCCTGAGAAATCAGGATGTAATGGCGGCTTCTGAATAGCGTTGACAAAATTCGCGTCAAGTTTTAACACCGTTTTATTGGAAGTGAAACCTCGGATTACGTTGTGAGTTATCAGGTGTATCAGGAGGTGGTCATTAGCTAAAGGAATTCGGGAATTATAGCCTGGCTTGGAAGTATGTATAATCTTCTCGGGAGCTGCTGCTACATGGAATTGTGAGGGCTGCCTTTCGCCTTGAGGAACTTGTTCGTGATCGGTATGGCCATCTCGACAAGCGATGGGCAGGGAAGCTTGGGTCGAAGAATCGTCAAGTCGCCAACGATCAACGTGATAACAAGTCTTCCCGCCTTTGAAAGTAGTAGCTTCTGCAGCTTTTATGCGATTTCCTAGCCGTCTCTCGGTTTAGAAAAAGCCTCTTCTATAGATTTGGCACTCTTACTACGGGCTCTCTGATTCAATCGATTTTGTAACGTCTTCCGTTCTTTTCGCTCTTCGGGGCTGAGATTTTGATTGGCGCTTTTCATGCTAAAGCGTGGAACAAAGTTGACATATTAGATTCAAACCTCAGACTCGAAATTCGGAGAGAATTGCGCATTGCATAGTCAGAACTGACGTTCCCGTGGAGCTGGAGAGTCATACTAGGATGAATTGACGGAGTAAACAAAATGTAGTCGATCGAACTAATATTGATGAAGTTAAAGTTGTCAGCCCGGCTTACAAATAACATGAGACACAGACTTTGACGCTATGGCGAAACGGGCAAAAGCTGTCAGCCGGAGCCTTCCGTTATGCCGACCAAAAGAAGAAAGTACTACGATCTAGGGGACCATGTACCGACACTGTAAAACTCGAAAGTTTTAAGTGAATCTACAAGAAAGCGGAAAGCATGAAGATGCCGAAATCCATTGCTTGGGGTTTGTACTGCGAGGTTGCGTTTTTGTGCGTATCATATAATGGCTTATAGGGGTGCAAGCCTCCGTGTATAAAAGGCCTGCCATGCTGGCATTTTTAAAGATTCGTCGTCAATTTCAAGAATTGTTCCTAAATTACAATACAGACTTTTAAACCTGATTCAACTCGAAAGGAAATACTGCATAGCATGTCGAGGTACCAAGCTCAGCATGCAAGCCCATCAGGCCCCGGGGATGCCCGGCCAACTGCGTTACAAATTGTCGAGGACGAAAAGCTTGTCGGCGCGTTGACGGATAAAGTCATATTTGTTACAGGTGCAAATCAAGGGCTTGGTCTGGAGACTGTACGTGCTCTTCATGCTACTGGAGCTACGATATATCTTGGTGTGAGAGACCCCGAAAAGGGTCAAAACGCAGTCGATGACATCTTATCATCAAGCAAGACCTCGGCCAAAACCTTACACCTGATTGAGATGTCTCTAGACTCTCTCGATTCAATTCGTGCAGCAGCTACGGCCTTCCTGGCCCGGAGCTCAAAGCTCAACATCCTCATTCTCAATGCTGGTGTCATGGCCGCGCCTGAAGGCCGCACAAAGGATGGTTTCGAAACTCAATTAGGCATCTGCCATGTCGGCCACTTCCTGCTCTTTCAGCTCCTGCAACCTAGGCTCCTGGAGAGCAGCACGCCTGGTTTTAATTCACGTGTTGTCTCGTTGACTTCAAATGGCCACCGCTTTAGTGAAATTCGATTTGATGATATCAACTTCGATGAAGTAGGCTCATATAACTCTTGGTTTTCCTATGGCCAGGCGAAGACGGCCAACATCTACCTAGCTAATGAAATTGAAAGAAGATATGGAGCCCAAGGCATCCATGCTCTGTCCGTTCATCCAGGCAGCATTGGGGGGACAGGCCTAGCCCGGTACGTCGACCCAGAGATGGTTAAACAGATGGTAGCAGACAAGGAGAAGTTACGGTATATGAAGAGTCCTGGACAGGGTGCAGCTACCACTACGTACGCCGCTATTAGCAGGGAATGGGAGGGTCGCGGAGGCCGCTACCTCGCAGATTGCATCGAACAAGGTCCGGCGAAGCCTGAGACTCCACCTTTGGTGGATGTACTCGATCCAGGATACGCTCCATGGGCATACGATGTAGAGAAGGCTAAGAAGCTATGGGACATCTCTTGTGATCTTGTTCGTGACTGGAATACTATATAATAGGATGAAGTAGTTGTGCTTCTATGATACATCATTCATATGAAAGACTAATTTACCTAGTAAAACAAGATATTGACACTGACGAATTGCAATCGGCCGAGATGTCTAGCTCAAGCTGTTGATGACCCCTTGGGAACAGATATCTGGCGATCTAGTGATGTAACTTTCTGCCGCTAGAGTCGAGCTGGTAGGGTTGTCCGTATACAATATAGAAAATCGTCTTTGCTTAGCTGCTCCTATCTTTGATCCAAGTTTGAGGTCATCAAACATCAAGTATGCTTAAACAGACAATCTACGGCCGCATGATCCGTTCCCAAAGTTCCCCGGTAGACGAATATGAATGAAATGAAAGAGAATACGTTTATATGCACCATCATTAATATAATCCATATAACTCTACCCCCTGGTGTTTATTCTTCCATAGCCGTAAATAGCAGCTTTTTAATGAATAACGATAGGCGATTCTATGGTATCTAAACTTTCTGGCCTAAGCAAATCACATATGAAAATGTCATGTTTTCCCCTTGGCCATCGGCAGGCTTGCCTCCCTTGAACTCTCCCGGAAACTTCTCAACCAGTTTTGAATGCTCCCAAGCTACCTTAACATCCACATTTTTAAACCCAACATCTTGCATAAGGGTAGACATCCACGTTCGTCCAATTCCGTGACGCTCAACTCCGTCCATCTTGCCCTCCGGGTGGAAACGCCTGGCCTCGGGCCCAAAATCCTCAAAGTCTGTCAAGGCCACCATGCCGCCTTCCTTCAAGCAACCTAGCATCGTCCTCAAGACTTGTCTCAGATCTGCTATGTGATGAAGGACTAAATGTGAGATAATCAGGTCATACTTAAGCCTTGGCCCGTCCGGGTTGGCCCCGTCCGCCGCCGGCATCCTCTTGTCCTCTGGATCTTCGAGTAAAATTGCGAGAGGCGTTATGTTCTGAGGGGCACCTGGCTTGACCAGTTTCGATGAGAGAACTTCGATCATTCCTTCCGCGGCATCAACCGCCACCAGTCGATTTGCGGCTGGCGCGACTTCCAAGCTGAGTAGTCCTGTACCGCACCCAATCTCAAGAACATCTGGCCGCCGAGAGCTGTCACCTGTTCCAGAAAAGAGAGATGGAACATGTGTTTGTATGGCCTTCCAAGCTTCGAGACTCATCTTTTTGACAAATGGGTTGTTATCCCAGGCTGCCGCCTCCGCATTGAAACGATCATTGCCGACGTTCGGCCTAGCTTGTGTCTCTGGTTCCGCCATCCTGCTTGATCAGAGATGGCTTTGAGACAATACTCTCCGCTAAAGCTCTGGCCTTGTCGGTTAATCTAGGAGCTACGCCCGCTGCCTGTCCTCAAGTAAGATTGATTGCTATCAAATCTTCGTGAGCGGATAAGCTAGCGGCGCTAAGTATGCCATGGCACCCGGCTCGAGATGCGGCTATCGGTCTCTCTGCCGAGGAAAGATCTCTGGAAGTCTTGCAAGTGAGCAAACGAGGTTCCGTCCTGTCGCATACAGAAAACATAATATCACTCCTAGAGAGAATGGTCGGCGAATACAACTCAGCTACTGACATGTCATTTAAAGTGTGCGGTCATCTGAGAGAATAAGGGCAGGTGTTCGAAGTTTGAACAATCCAGCGTACTCTACATACAAATTTGACATTCCGACATCAACAACGCCATGCGTCCATTTTGGATTATAACCAAACAAAACTAGAGCTATTATGCATTCTCAACCGTTCCGAGTCAAGCGCCAGAGAAGAGAGCCTTTTTTTGATATCCGTTCCAATGCATACATGCTAGTAATCATAGGGCCGCTACGCCCGTTCATTAACCGTCCAGCGGCGCTTCGTAGAAGACATATCACGAAGTCGTTCCGCATCGCCCGGCGGCAGAGGGTTGCCCCACAGCCCGCCTGCGCCGGAGCCCAGTTGTGGGACACCTGGTGTCGCCGGCTTCAGCTCGTCCTCCTCCAGCGGCGGGGTCACCACATCCGGGAAGGGGGAGATCCGATCACTTGGAGAGATTGGATGCTCTTCCGCATGAGTTCCGTTTGTAGGCTTCGCCGTGGGATCGGAGTTCGCGAAATTAGGGAGGAAGCTGTCCTCGTCGTCCTCGATAGACTCCTCGCTCTTCTGTAATGGCGACCACAGCCCGAGCGACGGCGATCTCGGCGCGTCAGACGGCTTTATGAAAGAAGTGACACCACTGCCGACAGTGATCCCACCACCAGTGCCACTATTGTTCCACAAAACCCTGCCAGCAAGTGCTGTCGGCCCAGAGGACCGCCTCATGCTACCCAAATTCGCCGCTGCTGACGAACTGCGACTGCCGCCATCCCCGTATGACGAAAACACTCCAGCAAGCGGAGAAGAGAAGGTATTTGAAGAATGACGACCTCGATTGACTGTTGCAATTGAGGCGTGGCGTGATGCAGTCGGTGTTTGTGAGTGCAAGTGTTCTGTATTGGCGAAGATCTCGAGGTCGTAATATTGGTGGACTGGGACGCTGCCGTCCTTAAAATCTGCCAGGGAAGAGTCCCCTGAATTCTGGGCCGTTGACGCAAATCTGACTCCGTTCTCAACCTCCGGCTTTCGAATAGCCATAGTAAGCGATGCTAGACCAACGTCCATTAATACTGGTTGGTGTGTAATGGCACCAATCAAAGCGTTGCACCCGGCTCCGTGAGACACTAGGATGACGACCGATTCGGTTTCTTCTTCGTCGTAATCTTCGATGGCACACTCGTTATCGTCTGCGATCTCACCGTCTTTGCGGCCCCTCTCCTTGGTGACCATTTCGGTGGGGTTATCTACGGCTGAATACCAGTCAACCAAGCACTGCAGTCCTTTCCTAAACCTGCGGTGCATTTCGGTCCACTCTTCTCCGTATTGTCCACCGTCGCCCCAGTCCATGGTCCCTCGCATCGAGTCCCACTGATAATCAATGTCACAGCAATTATCCCTGGCGTGCGGAACAAACCCCCTAGGAATCTCGGCACTCCTGGATATTGCATAGGCCGGGACTGGCGCGACATACCCGCCTGTTGGGCTTCCAGCCCGCTGACCTCCAATGTAACTCGAGTCACTGGCATTGCTCGCAATACTTCCATTCCTTGGTAATGCACTAGCTATGCTGGAGAGGCTCTCCAACCCATGAACTTCTGAGTTGGATCTATTCCCGGGCTGCGCCGATAGAGGGCTGCCTCTAGCAGTCATTCCCCACATCTGACCAGAGCCCGAGTTAGAATGAACATGGTGGTGCGCATGTGCATTCAAATGCGGGTAAGTATTGTAGTCTTCTCTCCGGAGGAGCTCTGCCTTCGCACTTGCAATCATCAGACCAGACCCAGGTGGCGGTGTAATGAGCTCGAAGTAGCCTGGCGTCAACCATTCTCCCAGAAACGCGTCCAGACGCAGGACCGACTTGTGAATCTGTGCCTCATCTGCCTGTCCTAAGAGTCCATTGTGCCCAGCCGCTGCTTGCTCGGGAGGGACGTTCAGTGACGACGATGTAGCTCGTGGTAGTTCGGTGATGATTGTGGGTCGTATTCGTGGGCTCGCAGCCGGACGAGGTGAGGTGTTTTGCACTGAGGGTGTGTGGTTCGGATGGTGTGAGATGCTTTCTGGGTGGTAGGGAGGAACAGAAGCAAGGCCCGCGCTGATGCCTATAGACGTCTGGACGCAACGCAGAAACGGCGAGCTGTGTATGACGACCTTGTATCGTCTTCGTTTGCGCTTGGATGAACTCCTTTGGCTTGCGATGTGATCCTCAATCTCTCGTTCTCTTAAGATCTCCGCTATCCTTGTACCAAGGGCTCTGGATTGTGTCCATCCGCTGTAGGTCAATGGTGGGTCGTATGGTGTGGGAGATTGGAGATGCCATTGCTTGTTGGCTGCATCGAGTCGGTTGCCATGTCTGATAGTCTGTTTAGCAATGCTTCTAGCTTTCACGCAACGCCGAGTAGCAGGACTGGAGGCAAGAAAAGGGGAAGAGAGCAACAGGGGTTTACTCACCTGACGACAAAGATATAGGCCGGAGCCCGCCCCATGACGGAGAAGCGCGCGAGGTTGAGTAACACCGATCGATTGTGACGAGAAGAGAGTGACGGATGAGAGATGAGTTCTGTTTGATGTAGTTGAGGTATGTAGGCGTCTGATAGTGCGGGCGTGCGGGCAATTATGCCGTCGGAAGTAATGGACGACGATGTTGCTTTTCAAAGAAATCCGGTGGATTAGGAATCTGAGCGAGGGTCACAGGGATTGCCAATAAGATAATAAGCTTCGTGATCGTAACCGGAGCCGTGGGAATCGACAAGCTAATGGGTGCGCTTGTAGCGGAAATGGAACCAATGCCGGATTCACATCAAGCTCGATCTGGAGCGCGGCAACGACTCGAAGGGTATCTTCGGTCCCGGCGGGGCAGTAGAAGAAGAAGGACGGACTATTCTAGAGCTGCTAGGATCGTGAGGGTTTCATCGACTTCACATGCTTAGAGTTGCAGCAGTCCGGACTTCGCCAGGGCTAGAGGCAAGACATGCTAAGCCGGGAATGATGAAGGCTGAAGGCTGAAGGCTGAAGGAGACTTGGCGTCGATGTTTTAGACACAGCAGCAGCGCCACGGGATCTCCAAGAACAGGCGAGAATGATGGCGGCGTCACGCCACGGAGAGATGCCCTCTCGAGCAGCAGCGATGTTGTATTACGTGTAGAGGAGAAAAGGGAGAGGCGGAGCAGAGATGTCACGATCAAAATGGCGCGTCACGACTCTCTCATTGAAGAAGCACTGACTGACTGACTGCTGCGCAAGCTGCATGCATTTAGACTAGCTTAGCTTGCTTGTGTGCGTCGTGCAAGTTTGCATCACATGTGATGAGGACGGCCCACATCATTCGCAGCGGGCGGCCATTAGTCACCCTCCAGAATCCCAGAATCCCAGCCCAGCGCTCGGGCTGCCGCTTTGTGGAGACGGCAACAGTGCAACCTCCAGCGTGGCCAACTAGCCTCATTTAAGCCTAGCGTCAGAATGGCCTGTGCGACCCCTGGACAAGCATCTTTTCCCCAACTTGAGGCTGCTTCGTTTAGAGTCATAGCGTTTCTGGCTAACTTATGCACGTAGCCGTGCTTATGGCAGGAAGGCAATCTGTCTGTCAGTCTTACCAATCCCTGCTCCTGCGCGCCCTTGGAGTTCACGGAGTCTACATTGTCGTATTGGCGCCCCATGGCCTCCCTTTCTCGAAGTCGCTCCTTTTGAGACACTTTCAACACCAACTACTCTCTTGAAGAGGCAGCATACAACAACTTCATCAGTCAGAATGAAGCTGTCCAACATACTCCAGTTGCCCGCCCTGCTGGTAGCGACTGTGCTCGCTCCCGTTCCCATTGCGGCCGAGCACACCAGCAACTGGGCCGTTCTCGTTTGCACCTCGCGCTTTTGGTTCAATTACCGACATCTTGCCAATGTACTCTCGATATACCGAACGGTGAAGCGACTGGGCATTCCCGACTCCCAAATTATCCTCATGTTGCCGGACGACATGGCTTGCAACCCCCGGAATGCATTCCCCGGTACAGTCTACTCCAATGCCGACCGGGCTGTCGATTTGTACGGAGACAACATCGAGGTGGATTATAGGGGATACGAGGTCACAGTCGAGAATTTCATCCGCTTATTGACAGATCGCGTGGGCGAGGAGACGCCTAGAAGCAAACGGCTCTTGACAGACGACAGGAGCAACATCCTCGTGTACATGACGGGGCATGGTGGTAATGAGTTTTTAAAGTTCCAAGACGCAGAGGAGATCGGCGCCTTTGATTTGGCGGATGCTTTTGAGCAGATGTGGGAGAAGAAGAGGTAAGAAACTTCCATACAAGCCTGCAATGAATACATAATACTGACTGAATGCCTTTCACTCCAGATACCACGAGATCCTCTTCATGATCGATACCTGCCAAGCAAACACCATGTACAGCAAGCTGTACTCACCCAACATCATCGCCACCGGATCTTCGGAACTTGACCAATCCTCCTACTCACATCATGCCGATAATGACGTCGGCGTCGCCGTCATCGACAGATACACATACTACAATCTCGAGTTCCTCGAGAGCCAAGTCCAAGACTTGAGCAGCAAGAAGACCGTCGGCGACCTCTTCGACAGTTACACCTACGAGAAGATCCACTCCAACGCCGGCGTGCGGTACGATCTATTCCGTGGCGGAGCCGATGCTGCGCGCAGCCGTCTCGTTACCGACTTCTTCGGCAATGTCCAGAATGTCGAGGTAGATGGTAGCAAGAACACGACACTGGAGGAGGATCTACTGTCCCTGAGCAAGCATATTGCTGCTCTGCGACAGAGGGCTGACGAAGCTGAGGCTGCAAAGAATATTACTTCAGTGCCAAAGGCGGCACTCAAGGTCCAGAACAAGATCCAATTCGCTAAGCCATTGACTGAGGAGAATTGGTGGCTGAAGAAGGTCGTCGGGGCGCTGGTTCTGGGAGGATGTGCATCGTTATGGGCTTTCAGCTCGTCCCTTGAAGGCTCACGAAAGCCGAAGGCGCTTGCTAGTGAAGGGGAAAAGCCGAAAGAGGTGTCACAATAGATTGTTATGAATAATGAACGATATATGCCCATGCCCATGCCCTTGTAAGTTGGGGCCAGTGACAGCTGCCATTCTTAGGAGACCGAAATCAAATGCGATGTGCTTGTTTGAATGCACTACATTAGAGCTGATTAGATTTTCCAACTATATGATTTGGCATGTATTAGTGACGGTGAGTGCGGGTGGGTGTTTGTTATTGAGGAATGTACATTAGGTTGTTTTATTCAAAAGAAAGCTATCTGAATTATTTTTGACACCTAGAAACCTCCCCTCAACCACCACGCCGGCCAGTCACTCCCAATCAACTCACCAAAAACACCATGCACCAATCGTCACCCGGACCAGGCATGAAAACCACCAATTCACTAAAATGAAACGATCAAAGGTATGTTTGCTTTCTCAAGCACTCTCATCTTGTTGCACGCTAGCATCATTGAGGAGATTTACGACCTCATAAGTATGAGGCATCCTCACCCCCAATAAACACCTCAGCCAGCCCGTCAAGACATGAGGGTTGACAAAATTTCTACCACGAAACAAGATTCCCAAAAGAAGAGGATACTTGATTTCAGTTCTTTCTGCACCGTTGCACTTTTGACTTGATTATCTGGGACCGCCGCCCATACTTGCCCTGAAGTCAGAGCAGGCTTTTCTCAACCCACGTTTGACCTGCACTGATTGCCCTTGGATGGGGCAAGCCTGCAACATCATTCCTCACTATGGCCTCAACTCATGATGACGCACTCCTTGGGTCTGGCCTAGAAAGCCTGAGCTCCGCAATGGCTACGCCGAGCCGCGCTTCATCGCTTTCGTCGGAGGACAGGTCAGATGGCGGTGCCCGTCTGAGTGAGACGTACCCCTTTCCTGATGCCGACTCCACACATGGCTCACCAATGTGTCCAACCTCAAAGCCTGACGTACGTTCTCAGATTTTGCCCCTTCGTGGGCTCAACCTACAGTCAAAACCCTTCAACAAACGCGCTATCGCCTGGTCGTGCGATGCTGAGCTGGCTGTGGCGGCCGATGATTCCGTCCACGTCTTCCTGCCGGAATTTCCTGAATCTGAGGAGGACGCTATCAAAGCAGAAAATGATGTGTATGGAGATAGCCAGCCACAGGAACGCTACGATGACGAAGGTGACGATGACGACGACGAAGTCCAGATCCTCGGCGCCCATCCTCTTATGACGAGTGGACGACAGCAATTCTTCGAGGGCACGCGTCAGTTCCCCGTCACTTACCCACCACTCAACACGGAGATCAATCGTCACATCTGGGATGCGGCCGGCGAGCACTTCCCCGAGCTCGACGACGCTCCGCCCACTGCTCGCCCCGACGATGCAGGTGACTCACGCTATAATCCCGATCCATATCTTCGCACCGGTGCAGGCGCACGTCTCATCGGCTCCGTTGGAAGCACACTAAACCATGTCGTTGCCATCGAGTGGTCCCCGTCAGGTATAGGTCGCAATGGCCGTCCTGTACTCAGCGTTCTGACAGCCAGCGGTGTCTTGGCGATGTATGGCGAGGGCAGCCCGAACCTATCATCAGGAGCAAAGGGGTCGCGAAGCACCCTCCGCGATCTTAGCCGCTGGGTTGTGCTGTGGGCAGTCGGCGAGAAGTTCGTCGTTCCCGGACAGGAAAACTATGGCGAACGCATCATCTCGTTTGCGTGGGCGCCGCAGCTTAATAATGGCGCCGCGCTTCTCACTTACTTGAATGACGAGCAAGAACTCGTCATCCTCAGCATGCGTACAGAATACAAGACTGGAGGTGCTTCGCAGTTCGGAGATGAGGAGGCCGTGTGGCATGTTCGAGAAGAGTGTAGGCTGAAGATGGCAGGTCCGCATCCAGTTCTTGATCAGTGGGATCCAGAGTATACACCCTCTGGCTCCGCTTTTGCGTTGAAGTGCAGTCCTTGGACGAAAAATGAGAAAGAATGGACGTGCCTTCTTTCTTATCTCGACAGTAACTACATCGGCTTCCGCAAGATTACTCTTGAAAATACGCACGACAACCCCGGCCTAAAGGTTCAGGTTGAAGAGCAGGACTGGAGCGGTATCTGTCTCTTCCTTGGGCCAGACGCCTTCGTAGAATGGGAAGACATTATTTGGACGGAGGAGGATGACACGAGAATTTGCCGTGGTATCATTGCCACTCCTTTCAAAGCACAGTCTTTCGAAGTCAATCTCACCAGGCGTGGTGAAACCCCCGTCATTACACACTCGACTGAGACATGCAGAACTACCTACCGCGATAAGAACGATAGCAACAACAATCCTATCCAGGGTCTTGTCATTCATCCGCTCAATCCGGCTACTCGAACCATAGAGCCTCTCTATACTCTGATCCGCCTTTCTGCAACAGCCACGAACAACGACTGGTTTGAAACAAATGCACCCGGATACTCTGGCCCCGACCAATCATCGGACCAGCGGCCCCAATGGGCTGTCGAGATAGCGCAGAAGATATCCGTTGCTACGCCGGCGGGGCTCAACGCCAGTGTCGATGATAGCGACGAAGATGACAGTGGAGAGTCTGAGAAGGGAGGCGGCGCACCTCTCGCCGACTCCGATGCCGACTCAGATGACGAGAACATGAACTTCGTTCCGACAGGACCAGATATCCATCCCACCCGTATGCGCCTATGGGGCCTCGCACAGAGCCCTGGCGGTGGATCAACAGCGGTACTGGCCACCCCTCAGATGACACAGTTTCCCGAGCGTGGAGGATGGCACAGTAGCCGAAGCAATGTCATGTTCAGCTGGACGGCACGAGAAGCTAACGACTCACAACCCGCTCGGCTTCAGGGCATACCTGCCGTGCACGGCCTCACCACCGAGGGGCGGGTCTGGGAGTGGATGTACGGCACGGGTGCAGGAGTACCGGGCGTGACGAGCGGTCCTGGTGTTAATGACGCGGACACAGCAGGCCAGGCCAGGCGACTGAACGTTAAGCATCTGTTTGCAGACGCAGTGCGTAATCAGACATGCGCCATCTGCAACGGCGCGAGTTCGATCCGCCCTGGTGCCGTGGAGAGCATGTGCGAGAAAGGCCACATCTTCGCCACATGCGGCGCGAGCGATCTCGCCATTCAGCAACCAGGCATCTCCCGTGCCTGTGGTGTATGCCGATGTCGGTGCCTCAAGATCGAGGAGCTGGTGAAGGTCGTGCCAGACAAGGCCGATGTCATCCGCGCGGAAGTCCTCGGCGATGTGTGCATGAAGTGTGGAGGCAAGTTTATCAATTAAGACGATGCAGTGCGTGTAGGACTACTAGGACTCAGGATTCGAGGTCAATGGACCATGGTCGGGATGGATCGTATAGTATGAATTGTATGAAGAAGCCTATGAACACCAAGTCTAGGGAAAACGTCGAGACAAGATATACCCTTGCTATGCCAAATCATCAAGAGAAGCTCCCCAAAGCTTTTCGACAGGGCCCAGAACTATGCAGAGCAATGAGATCATAATGTACACTCCACTCTATGCCCATGTATTCTAATCGTGAGATCCTCCACCTCTGACTTCTGATGTCCTCCCTCGCAGTTGATGCGAAACAGATCCCGGTGCCACCACTCGCCGTCTACGTCGTTTCATGGCTGCCCTACCCGCATGTCCAATTACCCGGCAGCACTTCTATCGGCCTATGGAAAGTGGCGTTGTCTTTCGGCCAATATTCATCACTTCTATCTTGAAGAGAAGCTGTCTTCACCGAGTGTCGTTGCCGAAGCCCTCTCGTTCAACCGAACACCTTGTTCATAGCCTGGTGCGCCAGCTCCACGCCCAAGAACGTGGCCGCGTTGGCAGGCACTGCTCTTGCCAGAGCGGGGCCGAAGCCAGGGAAGAAGGCCTTGACGCCGCCCTTGCCGTACAGCTCGCGCACGACACCGCCGAGAGTCACGTTGCCCTCGGCCGTCTGCAGCCTGCTCTTGACCGTGTCAACAGGGAAGACCGGGATCCACATGGCCACACCGGCCGCAGCACCAGCACACGTCACAGCCATCAAGCTCAGCTGGCCCGATGGCTTGCCAGTCGCCGGGTCGCGGGGCGTCAGCTTGCGCTTGATGTACTCGTACGCGGCAAAGTAGGCCGCGGAGCCGGGGCCGTCGCGGGCGAGGGTGGCCGCGGAGCCGCGGAAGACGGAGCGCACGCCGCCCTCCTTGTACAGCTGGCGCACGACGTCGACGCCGCCGTTGTACTTGGGCTTCTCGCCGGGGGCGAGCGTCTTCTGGCCCTGGACCTGCAGGATGACCTTGACGCGCTCGAAGGGCGCGGTGATGGCCGTCATGGGGATGGCGGAGAAGAAGCCGGCGGCGGAGATCTGGCCGATGGACAGCGAGCCGTCCGGGTTCGGCGCGGAGACGCCCTGGACGAGCTGCTTGCCGAGATCGTAGCCCCAGAAGGACACGGCGACTGTGGAGATCTTGTCAGTCACATGCTAGGCATGTAAGATTGGGCAACAGGCGGGCAGGACTCACACATGGGTGTAACGCCGACCAGCGGCGCGCTCACGCCGGCATACAGTCCTCTCCGCAGGCCATCCTTGGCCACGCTCTTCCGTACGACATCAATGGCAGACGAGTACACGCCCTTCTCGGCGGTCTGCAGGCGGACCTTGACGAGGTCAAAGGGATGGCCGACGACAACGGCGCAGATACCACCAAAACCGCCGGCTGCGAAAGAGCGCAGCTGCGACAGGCCGGAGCTCGTAGCAGCCTTTGCCTCGGCCTTGATCTCTGCCTTCAATTCCTCCTTCGACTCGGGTATGTGGGGGATCTTGTCGGCCACAGCGGCGGGCAGTGCATCGTGGATCTTGCGGTTGGCTACAGCCCCGGCGCTTTCGCTCGATGAAGAAGACATTGTCTATATCTAGGTACGGCTAGGAGAGAAATGGTCGACAGAAGAGATGGTGAAGAGTCTGCGATGGCAGCTGAGCACCGAGGAGAGCAAATGCGCACGCGCCGAAGCTCTGGTAGCTCCTACTTTCTTAGCCTGCGCTGGGTAAATAGTGGACAGAGATAATGACGGCAAAGCACCACGATTGCCACGGGAGATTAGTTCGATCGTGTAGAAGCTACAGCAGCAACAGCTGTATCGTCAATCAACAGTTCTCCGAAGCAGATTTGGTGTTTTGCAGCGTCCCGGCGCAAATTCCAGCGGTCAAGAGTCGATTGTGCTGCTGGTAGGAGGAGCGACGTAAGGCGAGCCTCGGCAAACCGGAGCCCCACGATAGCTAATAGTCAGTCTCTCGGCTGTTGGAGAAAATGGTTGCTGGAACTGCCACTACACAATTCAGATCAAAAGACTCTTCACTTTGGGGGTTTGAAAAGAGAGATTTTAGTTGCGAAATGTCAGTCAAGTCAAATTTACACAATGTTTATCGGATGTTCAGGGCCGCAGACAATTCCCCTCACGTAGGACCCCCATCAATTACGAACAGGGCATTAAAAAGCGCTGTATTACATTGTAAGCCGTTTGGCCCAGCCTCGGCCGTTCGGCTGGATACCGGATCTCCAAAAGCGAGCTGCTGAATGTGGACCCCTGGAGATTAGCTCACCAAGTGCTGTCATCGGTCCAAAAACCCCGCGGTTAGTGGCTTTCCAGCAGTAAGTGAACTCGTGGGATGAATCGTGGGGTGCTGAGGAGTCGCCTCTCCTTACTGGCCCTCCGGAGAGGTGGAACATCCAGCCTCCCGCTGCAAGCCGCCCTCCGGACAGGCGGAGGCCAAGCCACAGAAGTTTTTCATGGTCACATTCGCTTGATGAGAAGATCTGGGCGATACTATTCAGTACAGGTCTCGAGCAGGGCTAAAATTGCAGTGCAATCCGCTGGCATGCATGAGGTGTTAAACGTTATGCAGAAGATAGTATGGCCAGGCAGGTCACTTTCAAGATTTGCTGCATTGCTTGTTCATGATTTGTGTGCTCAGTGCATCAGGCTACCTTGACCAGAAGGATATGATGGAATCGAAATCCTCATTACTCAGGCTCTCGGGATCTTGTTCTCTAGTTCCTGTGCCTGCAGCCTACAGTCTTGCGACTTCAAGCAACTCCTCCCTCGCTTCCGACGGCTTGCCTGTCGACACGACTGCGCAGGTAGAACGCTTTAGCTTTCTCCGGCGCGTGGTTTCTCCTCAGCATATAGAGCGTTTCTACTAAGAAAATGAGTATGTGTCGCGAGCATTGCGTGACGGCCATGTCAAAAATGCGTTATTTGAAGGCTTGATCTCTTGATTTCTGGCGAGCCGGTGCCAATGTGATACCTCTCAGCAGCCTTGCCGCATTCCATGCGCCGGCTCTTCCTAATGCAAAAACCACACACTTTCGCCCATAACCGCCGCAGAGTGCCCTGGGCCCTTGAGGCGTTTACCTTGATATTTTCCCTGACCTATCCTAGAGCATGTGGATGATGCAGGCAAATTTATCACAGTCCAACTTCGCTGTCACCAAACTCGGGCAGTTTCGTGGTGGATTGTATGGCAACCAAAATATTGCAGCTTTATCAAGGCATATGACAGACACAGATTCACTCACATCTCACCAACATATACAAGTTACACCTTCAAGAATATCGACCCGTCAAGCTTGACTGACAGTATTCTAAGATGTAATTATGGCATGTCTCCATATTGCTGAACAGATGATATTCACAGACGACTTCATTTCGGTCCTAAAACATATCACCCCCAGCCTGTACTTGGATTGGGCGAGCGGCTTCGTTAAAACATGCAATTGCAACATCAAAAAGTCTCATATCGTGGCCTATTGGATGATAAGTTGGCAGACATATTAGGGGCAAGTATGCGGCACTTACCTGGAGACGCCAATAACGATACAGCTATCGGTAAGTTTTCAATACGACCGGACACCCTTGAATGATAGGGGTAGTGTCCAACTAAGACAAATTTTTATTGTTAGTAATGATAACATAAAAATTTTGAACTTAGAGAAGGGCATTTACTTGGCAGTGTCAACTCAGGGGCTCCTAATATTGGCGACAGGAATAGGTTTGGTATACCGACAGGGTTGAAGTGTTGCCTGGAGACTAATTTTAGCAAACCCCTATTATCTTCGTCAAATAATTCGGGATTGGGTTACTTTGGAGCTTCATCACGATAACGGGGCGACATCTCCTCGATCGGTATCACAATTAGTGTATCGTATATTGCTTCCTTCATGACATTGTCCGTAAACCATTTTCGATATACCTCAAGCTTTTTCACTGCAAGGTCACGCTCCTCCTGAGTAATTTGCGAAGATAATTCCCTAGATGGCTGTTATGTTCTCTTTCTGGTTAAAGTTGAGAGTCTATGGGATCGTACCATTGCCAGCGGACTGGAGGGCTGACATATGGTTCTTTGTTGAATTTCTCAAAGTAGTCCTTCCGGAATTTGTCGAAGCTATGATAATCGTCATGAAAGAAAGAGTTTCGACCAACCTGGGAGAGGTAAGTTGCACAGGCAAGCCATCAATGATACGGTAATCATAACATACGTCTTTCATGTAGTCTTGCAGAGATCGTTGTCCTGCTTCTTTTGGAGGATTTTCCTTCCATAGTGTTTCAAAGGAAACCTTTTCATGCTTAACTCCTAAGGAGATTTCTAGATCTTTCACAAACTTATCAATCACATCGAGTTGTACCTTGTTATTGATTAACGACATATAATCAGTGGGATACACCACAGCGGGATGACCCTATTACTCGGTAGTTAGCTACTGCACAGAGGTCCACAATATTAGTATCAGAAGGTAAACATACGGTAGGAGTTATTTCTTTCATCAGTCTACTATACCATGCAGTTGCAAACTTTTTACTTTTGAGAAGGTCTCGGCCAAAGAAGGTCGGAACATCGAACTGTCTGATAGAGAAAAAATGAATAAGAAAGGAAATCAGGAAATGATAAGAGGGATGGGAGTTATACTCAAAACTAGGAATGTAGCCGGCTGTGGGTAGAATGCCATGAGTTGGACGCATAGCAAAGCATCCATTCCAGTGACCGGGACGTCTACCACTGCCACTTGCTTTCAAAAGTCAGAGCGTTAGCTTCGAAATAAATTGCAAGTATTGTAACATACTGTCAGAGCCAATGGCTATGTCAACCCAGGAGTATGCCGCAACGGCCACTCCACTGCCGCTACTACTTCCGGCTGGGGACTGGTATCCATCTGCTCGTGGGTTCCAAGGCGCCTGGTAGTCAATACACTCCACGGGCTCTTCGGTGGCAGCAAAAGACGCTAGCTTCGTTGTACCCAATATTATGGCTCCAGCTTGTGAGAGGAGTTTGATACATTCTGCAGTTTCACTGGCTGGGGGATAGAGTTCATAGTATGCCTTGTTACAGACTGATGTTCGGACATTTCTGATCTTGAAAATGTCCTTGACCGCAATCCTAACGCCCGAAAGAGTGTTGCAGTCTCTAGCATGGGCCATTCGAGAGGGCACGGCAATACCTACGGTCTGAATAACACTGCCTCGAATCGGGATATCTTTAGGGTTACTTTGTACTGTTATATTAGTGATACTCTCAGATACTTCGATTGTGTGACAGTACCTGGGCGGTGTAGCGAAAAGCGAGTGCAGAAATGCACCATTAGTATCATCGAAGATCCTGTATATTGGTGCGAGCTTGTCACCAAGAATTCTGTGTGGCCCAGGACGAAGCTGCAAAGCCTGAGAGCTATCGCAGATGTAAGTCCAGCCTATTCCCAATTGTCGAAGTTCTTCCTGGGGAACAACTATTTCGATACTCTGCTTCACCGCCGTCAAGAAAATAATTCCCTGATAGAATTCCTCACAAACCACATCGTCATTCGCTCGCACCCAATCGATATTCTCCTTCAGCAATTTCGAAGATACTGATACTTGATCTTTGTCAATATAGAAAATTGTAACAAACGACGATGCATGTCCGGAAGGTAAAGAGAACTGATCAGCACTTTAGTTACTTATCTCGACATTCGAAAGGTGAGCTTACCTCCACAGGGTTCCCAGTCATATACCGCCGTTGTCCAATCTGAAATTCCGAGGTCATCATTACTTTCGAAGTTGTCTCGAGGCCTGTCGTGCTTATCTATTGGCCCCGGAAGTTGAGGTAGTAAATATGGGACTGATCTCAGATAAGTTGGTGAGCAATAGAGCCAAGACGCTCAAGAAAGGAATGAGTTTTGGTGTTGCTTGCATTACTTGGAGGAACTAAAACCTGTCCTGCAATACCTAAGCAAAACCGAATGTCACTGGAAGAAGGTCGCCAGCGGGTAATGCGGCCCATCCCCTTCAAATAGGGCCACTGAGATGTGACGAAAGGCTAGCGTTGCATGTACATGGAGGCCAATGCAACGTCCTGCATCGCGACAAGAGGCTGTGCAATGCATCGAAAGTCTATCTACTATGATGATAGTGTAGCACCATTTGAAAACATCACCAGTATGATTGAAATCTCTAAACTATAACCCGTACTACGCTAGCCTTTTCTCAGCCTTTTTTTGGCTCCGAAGGGCTACATGCTATTTAAAAGTGTGCTTATGACAATACTGGCGTTTTCTTCCATGATGTACCTCCTACCTACTCCTTGTTTACTTTTGATTCCGAAATCAAACACCCCGATTCTAGTTACTTTCCAATAGTTCGGCACTCGCTACTGGTGAAAGGCTACGTATATGCTATCAATTAAATCATGAGGCGAGTCGCCTAGGAAATTAAATAGGTTCTCACATTTATTCCTTCTAAATGAAAATAAGCATCTGCAAAATTGTTTCCCCCTTCATAAGTTTCATTCATCTGATCAGTCTGATCTGACGTAACCATTTCCAGAAGATCTTCCCAAGGTCTCGTTTCATCATAGCAATCGAAAGGAACATCAAAGGGATTGATACTGCGAACCATATCCACAATGGATTTGACCCTTCTACAATAGGGTGCAAGTTCATCCCGAAAAATGAAGCAGTAAAGCTGAGGGGAATGAAAACAAAGGCGAGACGTGTCAAGTTCGTGACTTCTTCGGCTTGTTCGATAGCTCTCTTTGACTCGGCTAATAGTGCTCGCGTCGCCAAATGGCTTATCCTAGACTTGCATCGCTCTATCAATGTAGATGTTCGATCCACAAGGTACTCGAAATCCCTTTCTACTACCTTTGCAGCAGCCATACATTTCTTGTTCTTCATCTCATCGTCAGATTGAGGCCACATCGACCCACCTCGAGCTTTGAGAGCTTCAACGTTTTCTTGAAGACGAACAATTTGACGCTCCAAGAACTCTTGAATGTATATATAATTCGATTGGTTAAGACTCAGCTCCCTAGGGTTTTCTTCACTGGAGTCAGCCGAAATATCATTTTCGATCATATTGAGTAGTTGATTATGAGAGAAGGCGGAGAATGAGAAGAGTTCCTGAAAGGCATAGAATGCATCACTCGTCATGAGCTCTTTACTCAAAGTCTTGCCGTAATTCAGATGAAGTAGTGCGGAACTTTGTGCTAAGCTTGCAATCGGACGTTGGTCTTTATGGATTGAGTGCAGATGAGGCTTGATTCCTGCACCTGGCCGCATTTGGATCGTTGGCAGGAAGGCTCGCTGGTCGGAACCTTTGGCCAAAGGTTGAAGGCGCTCAGTCCATGGCCCAGATGGGCCGGTTAGCAGGTCATTTCCTGTGTCAATCCATGCGATGGCTTGAAAGAGTTCTTAGTATGATCCGTTATAGTCCTTTATAGGGTGAAGAGAGGATGTTTAAACATACCGTTCCATGAGCCGAAGACATGAGTCACACACAAAGATATAACTTGTTCAATAACAGAGTAATCCTTGTTAAATACAATATAGTCCCGAACGATGGAGTTTCCGGTGCCATCATTTTTGTCGATACTGGCTATCAACTTGTTTGTATACGCTTCCATCTGCTTTTTGCTCGCCGATCTCTTGAAATCTGTGATTTCGGCAGATACCGATGATAGGGATTGTGGCCGACATATCGTGAAGTAACGCAATTGTATGATGTAATTCGATGTGGATGGTAGCGATGGCAGGCAGTAGTGATTTCTTCGCCCAGCTGTTGATAAGAAGTCGAGATGCCGATGGAAAAACTCTGGATCGATTCGAAATGTGGCCCCAACGACCCGAAGCCATTCTGACGATGGCTGACCTCTGATGAACACCAAGTGCACCCCTGTTGAGGAGGGCGACGGGTATATTGGATCGCGAGTCACCTCGCGCGGATCAGTTGCCTCAAATGGGCCACCAGGACTTGCCGTGGCATTTGGATACAAACGGAAGAATGGAAAAGAAAGGTATGTTGAAGGAATGAAGCTTTGATTGTTTGATGTCAGAAAACCAGCCAATCTTTCATAGTTTGGCCCAGGATACAGGGTTGCTTCTGTGTCTTGACGAGCGTACGCCAAGATCGTATCAGCATATTCTTGTGGAGGTATCGCTACTCTAGTTAGTTGACAATTGCAGAAGGAACATGGGCAGATACAGACGTGATTTGTAATCCACCAGTGAACCGTGTTGCGACTGGGATACAGATTCTGCCCTAGAGGAATTCGATGGATTATCCATGGTCGCATAGTCTATTGCAGATGAAGCTCTCGATACGATTCATCGTGCCTGCTAGAGGGGCAGAAGCCGTTCTATTAGAAAGACGCGGCACGCGGAGTGACAGTCAAATGGTCCAAAAGCGATTTAGCGAAAGGACACCCTTCATTTTGACCCTTGACTGCATTCGCTTAACCAATTGCATCCCCCATTGTAACCACAGCCCCAAAGAAAAGCCTTGGGGTGGGCCACACTGACATGATACCTGGTTCTTCTCGCGTGCAGATAAGGGGCCCGTGTTGACGCGCGACAAATGAAACCGATGTGACAGTGAGTACGCGGGTTAGAAATAAATTGTGGCTCCAAAGTACCAATCACACCAGCAAATTACGATGACAGTACAGTCAAAGTGGAATAATTGTAGGAGTATCTAATTCTCCACGATCTAAATGTGCAACTATCTCGACCAGAAAGCGACAGCCTCGTCGAAGTCCTTACTTACCAAGTCACTTGCCTCTTTGTGGGCTTCCGGGTTGAATTCGTTATACATTACTGCGCATTGTTCCAGAACTTGGTTGGCATCTTCGGCCTGCTGCTTAACTCGGAGTAGGAGACTCTTCTTGTATAATGCTCTGGCTTTCTCGGGACGAAAGACAGGCTTGTCGCCAAATATGCGCAGAGCCTCAGCAAGATGGTAGCTGGTGCTACGAGTCAGTATGACAGTATGACGAGATGGCGGTCCAAGGTTTGGACTTACTCAGCGCTTTCTAGGCTCCCTTTCTGTAAATGATGTTCTGCAACTTTCACGTGCGTATCTCCTGTTCGATGGTGATTCCTCCCAATCGTGTTCTCAAATTGTCGCAAAGCTCTCTGATGAAAAGCAAAGCTCTCCTCAGTTAACCCTTGAGACGCCTTGACGTTGCCAAGAGCATGTAGAAACCTGCCAGTACTACGATGCGATCGTTAGCATGTGATCTTGCATACAATACTGACCAATTTAACTCACATGAAAGATTCATTATCATCTATACCATAGACCTGCTCTCGATGTTTCAAGCCTTCGTTGAGAATCTCAACAGCGTCATCATGCCGATCCATTAACCAGTATGCCAGTCCCAAATTTACTGTAGGAAGGGAAATGTCCGTCGGCTGAAATTTTGGAAGCAGGCGGGCGGATGCGATAGAAGCTTTGAACGATTCCTCCCCTTTCGACCATAATTTATTCAACATATAAGCATTTCCGAGTTCATTCCAAGATATGAAAAGACGATTGTCCTTTCCTCGAAGATTATCACCGCTAGCTTGTATCATCATTCGATTAAATATTGAGAAGTGCTCCAACGTGTAGCGCGGTTGATTGGTTTCAGTCCCGATACAACCAAGATTATGGTGGATTTCGGCCGTTGTCGAGTCTAGTCGAGGCTTCAATTTCATGAGAAGTTCGTTCTCCTGTTTAGGGATACGAATTTTAATAGAATCACATAAATCTTTCGCGAAATCGAAGAAGGGTGTCGCTTCAATAGAATAACCAGTCTCGTGGTAGTACCTGTGTAATAATGAGAGAAGTGTACTGGCCGCATCAACTTTAGAGACTTACCAGGCAGCATCCGTCACTAGTTCTGCAAGCAAGACTCCCGTTTCCGCCGAGTCTGCTCTGATATCTAACTGTCCACCATATTGAAGAAGGATGATGATGTGGGGAAATAATTCTTTACAGACTCTCCACCTACTGACTTCGTGACGCCAACCAAACGCCTCGTATGGCCAAGCTGCGGAAATCAGGTGGATCGTAGAGGAAAGCACATCTTGGAAACGTACGGTATCTATCTTCGAACGCGCTGCATCTTGAACGAGTCGATGAACCACAAGTCTCTTTCCAGAACTATCTTTACTGATCAGTGATGATTGTAAAAGTTCTGTTCGCGCTCGGTGGTATGCACCCGAGGTACGTGGAAATGACGGCAACAATGGTAGCTTTGTGGAGTATTTGGTGAGTATGTACTCCCATATACCGTCCGGGTCGAGGAATGATATAACGTCTAGGAGATCCTTGCTATGCTTCAGTGTCTCTAAAGCCCAGACTGACCAGATAGTCTTTTTATAATCCATTGGCTGATTCCATTTGTCGAAGCGAAGTTTGAATAACTCTTCATGGCCGCCCTCTTCATCATAACTTTCAATAAATTCCGAATAGGAGAGATCGCGACGGATTATCACGCTTGCCATCTGCGTGATAGCGAGCGGAAGCCCGCCAAGCCTCTCATGAATCCCACTGCTGTCTCCCTGCTTGTTGGTCAACCTTTCAAGAAAAGTTGCGGACTCTTCTTGACTAAAAGGCTGGAGATCCACTCCAGAATTCGCAAGATATAGAGAATTTTTGGCTAAGGGATCACGACTCGTAAACAAGACGCAGCCTGGCCCATCCAATGGCCAAAATCCCTCCAGGACATCGGTGTTGTCGACATTATCAAACACGATCAACCAAAAGGCCTGGTTAGTCTCGTTCATGTTCAAGGCATTGGAGTCTTTAACTGGATTGGCCAACCATCCTTTGACAAAATCTCGTGTGATTACCTGGTCTCGCGCATCTATGGAGTCGTCTTCGACGAGTCCAAGTGAGACCGCTAGCCGACTGAACTCCTCTCGGAGCTTCAGAGAAGTATCTGCATGAATCCAAAATATGGCGTCGAACATATTTTGTCTTGTATAGACAAACTCAGTTGCTACTTGGGTTTTTCCAATTCCACCAGACCCACAGATGGCGAAAGTCCGAGTTTCGGCATTGCCTTGATGACTACCATGTGCTTGAGAGAAAAATGCCTGATGAATTTCTTCTAAAACTTTTTGGCGACCAAAGAACTCGCGGTTCTGAGCGACTGGAATTAGGTGGCATGGAAAGCGAGAGGGTTGCCGTTGAAGTGTGGTTTGTGTGGAGAATGGAGTTATCTCGAAGGCCGATTCTCCTGAAGCCGCAGTTGCATAAAGTGTCTGCGCCTCAGATCTGGATGTTGGGTTTGAGTAGCTATCTGTGGTCCTACTAGGGCCCGACTTTTCTGTTCTAGGCGTTAGCTTCTACCAAGAAAGAGTTACGCAAAGTTGCGTGTCATATCAAGAGGCTCACGATCAATTACGCTCCAATCATCGAGCGTCGACGGTGGCTCATCTATTATATCTTAGCTTTGATGGCGAAGCTGCAGGCAATGGTAAGTCTCACGTGTAGGGGATCCTTTTACTATCCGTAGGCGAGCGTCTTGAATCGAAGCATCCACGAACAAGCAAAATGTCTGGAAATAGCTAGCCGTGACATCAAGATTGCATAAATCATTGTGATCACTCTTGATAGCTAAAATTTCTTCGTTTTTAGAATCGGTCTTCACGAAATCTGCACCCATAAGCTACATATCATGTTAGCATATAATGAAAAGCACAAATGTTTACAGGTAACATGGTGTTGATAGAGAAAGGCTTACGAGAGTTTTCGTGGTTTTAAAAGTACCAGTTTTGATCTTTGTCTTCTCAGTCTCGTGTACAGAGAGAATCGGCACTTCCACGGCGGCTTGCTCAAATAGCATGGAGCTGTTAGCCAGCTTGGAAACATCATCTGAGTTCATGGCTCTATTCTTTTTGGAACTGGGTTGCACCGCCAATGCGGCATTATACCATTTCTCATTTTCTATGTTAGAATGAGGGGTTCCCAAAAGCACGACTCCGGCAAGAGTTCGCAGGAAGTTTCGGTAGTTTTCTTCGTACGCTTTACGCAAGGCCTAGGACTTGATTAACCAGCTGTCTAGGCAAGACTTTGACATGCTAACCTCCTTCACTATGAGCCCACCCAGACTGTGTGCCACCAGAAGGATGGGACAGTGATGTAGCTTCGGTTCAATGTTAGATAAATTCGTCACAATGACATACACACTGACCTTCTGCTCACCGACCAACCCTAACAGGGCACTTATGAGCCGCGATCCATGGTCTAGTAGAGCCTGCCATGAGAGTTCCAGTGCACTGATGCCGTGTGAATAGCCATAGACGCCAATTCCGGGCGTGGCAGACTGAGGGAGACAGTCCAACCACAGCTTTGCCGGCTCATGATTATTTGATGAGCTGGACCATGTTTCTGGTGGCGGTGTCCCAATGCCACCGACTGTGATGATCCTGAGGACATTAGCTAGCTGCATAGCAGCTATGCGGTCTAGGAGCGTACAATGTTTGCAGCTTTGGGCTCTTTATAATGGGATATAACGCGCTAGCCGCAATCACGCCCTTTTGGAGCACCATTTCTTAAGTGAGGGATTATCCGCACGACAGCGTAGGGCAAAAGGCACGTAACCTCAATTATCACCAGAGGACGCGGCACAGGTTAGACGCTGAAGACGAAATAACGAAACGCGCGCAGAAAGCAGAGCCGCAGAAATATCACACTCAGTCTGCCCTGTCATTACCGAGCATTGCTGCAACTGGACAAGGCACAATGGTCTTTTCTACCCCGCTAACAAATGTGTAACAACTTGAACAGTCGGTTGGGCACTGGATGTTCGTCACTTGCGGAAGGGTGGGAAGCACAGGGGACTTGCATAAATGTGCAGCACTGGCACGCCACACAGCAGTCCCATTCGCCCTAAAAACTGTTGTTGGTTCTTTGCATTTCACAGCCCGCTTCTTACTGGCCGATCAGTATTGTAGCCCCTGCTAGTCCTTCTTTGTCACTGAAAGCACGATTGTGTGTTGTAAGGTTGCTGAATGAAAGCTGACAGGACATTCTCTCCCCGCTATCTATTGTGTTCGTCTGCGCCTGATTTTCTTCTCACACAAGGTGAACACACGTGCCGTAGACCATACTTTAACAGGGTATCTTCGTTTTCTATTCATGAACCCATCTAATAAGAATGGTGAGACTCATATGGTGTATGTACAAAAAGCCAATGCAGCTTAAGTTCCAAGAAGCGGTCCAAACAGTGCATCTGTCTACGACACGACTCTTTTGCTGTAATATGCCAACATCGCCCAAAGTCACCAAACGAAAAGACCATCTATTCCCCAAGGTCTTTCCCCAAGAACAGGCAGTGATTCAATCAAACCATGTCGTCATCCTAGAAGACACCGGCGCTCTGCGATCCCCCTCCTGCTAGAGGGCTGCGCCCGACTCCGCACCAGCAAGTCGTATCTCCCTCCCTCTCCACTTGCAGCACAATGTCGATGCCCTTCTCCTTCAGATAGTTGCTTACACGCTCGCGAACATCCTCCGTGTCGGCTCCTCGTACGGCTACAACGTGCATCACGCCAAGTAGTCGATCGCCCGGACCATCGTCTCCGGAGTTCCGGTCGTCGACCCAGAATTTCGGAACGGCGTAGTTGGCGACGCCTCGAAGTCCAGTGATACCAGATAGAGTGTCACGTAGATTATATTCGATCGAGTCCGGAATAGTTAGTAATAGACGCTTTGCCGAAGACTTGACTAGGGGCAGCGCCGAAAGTAGAATTAAGACGGCGATCAGGAAAGATGCTACCGGATCCCAGCCCGCCCACGGGATGAAATGGGTCAATACGGTGGAGACAATCACGGCGGCACTCCCAAGTGTGTCAGCTAGAACATGCAAGTAGATGCCATACATGTTCTCGTTGTCATGTGAATGGCCATGCTGATGGCCGTGCTCATGCTTGTGGTCGTGGCCGTGATCATGGTCGTGGTCGCATTTCTCGTGAGAATGCGAGTGCGAATGATCGTGTGAGTGGCCATGCGAGTGCCCGTGGGAATGTCCATGGTCATGGCCGTGATGGTGATGGCCAAATGCAGCCATTCCGACCAGGTTGACGATCAGGCCCATGGTGCTGACAACAAAGAGCTCTGCCAGTCTCTTCGTTTCCCTGCCCTCGATAATCCGCTCGAAAGCCTCGAACATAATCTCCACACTGATTAAGCTGTTTTCCAAGTCAGTCATGCCACCCGTCAACGATGAAAAGTCAACATACATTAAAAAGATGCCGTTCGCAAAACCGCTGAGCGTCTCGATCTTGCCAAAGCCATAAGGAAAGCGCATGCTCGGCGGCCATTTACTGGCCACTGCAGCGAATAAGCCCACTGCAAGCGCCACGCAGTCGAAGAACATGTGTATGCTGTCGCTGAGAAGACCTAACGAGTCTGTAATATAGCCGTAGAATGCTTGGATGGCCATGAAACCGAAGTTGAGACTAAAGCAGGTATAGGATTAGCACTGGTTCTTTGAATTTGGATGTCTTCTGTCCCGAACTTACCTCATGAAATAGAATATCCTCCTCGAGTCCTTCTCCGTCATAACAGTATGTAGTAGCGGCCATTTCGCAGTGTGTGGCAGAAGGAGGTTTGTGAAAGCCGAGCGCTGGGCTGAATGATCGTGAGCGGGCTCGGCCGACTGTGCTTGAGGGGCATCGTACGAGGCTGCAAATGTCGCACTCGTAGGTGTCACCAAGGGCTTGCCGCCCGCAGTCAAGTCAGAGGTCCATCCTTCGTGCAACGACAGCGGCCGGGGTGCACTAGACCGAGACTGTATTGGCTGGTTCGAGTTGGCACGATGATGCGAGTGACTGTGCGACTTGTGGCTATGGCTGTGGTTATGGGCGTGGCCGTGCGAGTGCCCGTGATCGTGGTCGTGGTCGTGGTCGTGATGATGCGAGTCTACGCTCATGCTCGAGTCGCCACGGAACGACCGGTTGAGGGAGCTGAGGGAGGAGGACGGTCGTGAGTGCGAATGCACATGGGCTTGCCCGTGATGATGATGCGTCGGCGGGAATGCTGGCGCGGGCAAGGTATATGACGACGACATGGCGAAAGGCAGAGAGGGATTTACAGCTCAGCAACCTCGAAAAGAACCTGCTAGCTAACGAGAGCAGCTTCTCGGGACCGCTAGTGCCCCGATTGATCTGTTCCCCGTATCATGAAGCAATCGCAAGCTTGGCAGGGGTCAGCGAACGGATAGCAGATTTCAACGTCCTGCCGTCCGCTAAGTTGGCCGTGTAGATGTTGAATGCGAAGTTCCTCGAGTGCGCTGCTCCGCGATTCTCTACCTCCCAGGCTGATCGGCTATCGCGGACCCCTCCTTGTTGACGGGACCCACGATAGAACCTTGTATCTATCTATCTTCAGCGCGCGGCGAGTCAGGTTGCAGCGGGCCACAGCTCGTGGTTGGTGATGCACGGATTGGAGGAGCAGGCTCCAATTGCAGCAATTGAGCGCGATTCCGTTCGTCAAAGTCGCAGACGGGAGCCTCGGGAGGGGCTTTTGAGGTTGTTATTGTTCCTTGTTCGGCTTATGCGGTGAGCGAGCGTGTGGTGGTCGTCTGTTGTCGTTCTAATCTCTCGCTTCGTGTGTCCGGGGCTTCTCTTTCCTTTAATGATCCATCCCCCCCTGACTGTGGAGAAATAAGGCCAAAAGGCAGGTCTTTGAGAGAGGCCTCGGTGCAGGGGGCACGTTGCTGGCACTGAGAGCCCTCTGATTGGCGCCTCTTTGTCACCGTGTCGATCGCCCTGTGCCTGCAGCTGCCGCCTGCATGAGCTAGCGTTGCTGGCCCCTGCCAGATAATCTGTGTTAGCAGATCCACGTGTAATTTCGCCCCCTTCTAACGGACACCATCAACAGCCGCCAAGCACCGTAGAGTAGCCACATTGCTTCTGCGGTTCGACTAACAGGTTAGTAGGTTAGCGGGCTGGTGAGCTTGGCTGACGCTGTCACTGTCGAAGGATTCGAGAATACGAAGAAACGAGGCGCACTGGCTGCTCATCTTGCTATACTACTGCCTTATCATGGCAATGTTGCTTGATATATGGCGATGTTGAGGTTCTAAAGACCTCCAAACAATACTCTTTGAATCAGGCGAGATTGAACACGGACAGTTACATCTCAGAATGATTAGTTGGTCTCCGGCCCGCCACCACCTTCTTCATTCGACCAGCCCATCAACGCTCATGAACGGGAGCAGGCTGCGGTATATCACCTACAGCTAAGCATTCACACAACTCACACGACAGCGCCCTTTGCCCAATATGGCCGTACTGGTGGCTTCCCTTGCTACTCTGGTCGTAGGGCTTCTCTCGCTTCTCTTACTCTTGTTTTTGCTGCTTCCTTCTCGATACTATCAAGATCAGGACGCAGTCGCAAAGCCCAATGTCTCAGTCCAGGTTCTCGTTCTCGGAGACATCGGCCGAAGTCCACGCATGCAATATCATGCTCTCAGCATCGCCAAGCATGGAGGGCGGGTAGACCTCATTGGCTATCACGGTAAGACATGATCCTATACCGTTGTTTATATGATGCTGAGAGCCTCTAGAAACCGCACCTCATCCAAGCTTATCGCAGTATCCCAACGTGAAGATCTGCCCCTTGGATCCGCCACCGAGCGTGCTTCGATCCAAGTCGCTGCCGTTCTTGGTCTCTGGCCCTCTCAAGGTCATCTGGCAGGTCGTGACCTTGATCCGTATCTTGGGATATGACACGCCCCCAGCCCAATGGCTGCTGGTTCAGGTTAGAATAACTCATCTGCTGCGTGAAATACGATCTGACATGAAAATGTAGAATCCCCCATCCATCCCAACACTGGCGGTTGCCGCCGTCATGTGCAGGTTGAGGAACACACATCTTCTTATAGACTGGCATAACTATGGCTGGACCATCCTAGCCGGCACGCGCGGCTCTTCACACCCCTTTGTCCGCATCTCTAAACTTTATGAATGCATATTCGGCCGTATTGCGCCTACGGCTAACCTAACCGTCACTAATGCCATGGCCAAGGAACTCCGCAAGCCACCCTACAAAATCCTGACGCCGATCCTGACTATGCATGACCGGCCAGCTGCTATCTTTCAGCCCGTGCGAACAGAGCATATGCGTGAAGATCTTCTTCAGAAACTGGACGTGACCAAGGAAGCTGCCAAGGATATCTCGGAGGGCCGGTTAAGGCTTATTGTCAGCAGTACATCATGGACTCCGGACGAGGACTTCTCCCTGATGCTAGACGCCTTAGTCCAATACGCGAACGCCGACTCAGCTCAGACGCCAGTGCTCGCCATCATCACAGGTCGTGGCCCGCAGAGAGCGATGTACGAGGCGGAGATCAAGGCACTACGAGAGGAGGGACGGCTCACAGGCGTCATTATTAAGACGGCCTTCTTGTCGTTCGAGGACTATGCAAGCTTGCTTGGCTGTGCAGATTTGGGGATATGTCTGCACAAGTCGAGCTCCGGCGTTGACTTGCCGATGAAAGTCGTGGACATGTTCGGAGCAGGCCTGCCGGTGGTTGCATACTCCGACTACGAGAGCTTCTCCGAGCTCGTGAGGGAAGGAGATAATGGGTGTGGGTTCGAGACTGCGGAAGAGCTTGAGGCTGCTCTGGGGCGCTTGCTGAGTCCGGAGGGTCAGACAGAGCTGAAGACGCTGAAGCAGGGAGCCATCGAGGAAGGTAGTCGAAGGTGGGATGAAGAATGGGATGCTGTGGTCGGCCCGCTGTTGTCCATGACGGAACCTTGAAGGCTCAATAATAGTCCATATAACGAGACTTCACAAGCTACGGCATGATACCCAAATTCAGAGGAACGCTTAATGATATGACGCCAATTTCATAAAGACGAGCCAATGCTATATGCGCGGCAAATCAACCGCTTCCGTGCGCCCGGAAATGCAAAGTGACACCTGAGCCTAGAACTCCTGCCCGCGCAACACGCTGGCCTCGCACTCATCTCTACTCCCATGATGTGAAGCATGATGGCCGTCCCCTAACGCATGATCATACCAGAGCTTGTCAGAACCCGACCTCAGTCCTCGCCCAAGCTCTCGCGCACGCACTTGCGGCACCGTCTCCTAAAGTCCTTGCTGGTGCCCTGCCTGTCCTCCCGCAGCATGCGCGCCGCCTCCACGTTCGCAGGGCTCTCGTCGTTCGGGCTGTGCAGCAGGCTGATGACGCTCAGCAGGATCGTCTCGGGCGTCTGCACGGGGCTCCAGCGCTCGCTGGCCGACTCGTAGCCGTACTTGTCCTCCTCGGGCGGATGCAGGATGGAGATGCACAGCTTGCCGTCGGCGTAGATGTTCGGGTGGAAGGGGACGGGGCTCTGGAAGGTGAGCGTCGGCGGCATCAGGGGGTAGTTGGGCGGGAAGAGCATCTTGGCGCAGAAGTTGCCTCCTGGGAAGAAGGGGACGTTAGCATCGCGTGACAAGACCTGACAAGCTTCGAGAGAGGGAGAGGGACAGGGACAAAGACAGGATAGAAAGACGCACCGCCGTAGTATTTGCAATCGTCGCTGATCATGAGCATCACTTCCCACTCAAAGATGTTGTTGTCATTCACCAGTCCGCAGGAGATGCCCGGTATGTCCTTGTCGGACTGCATGTGCTTGAGCTGGCGCCGGAGGAGAGCGGCAGCTGCTGCGGAGCCAGAACTTGAGGAGCCAGACATCTTGACGAGTTCGATATAGCGGTACTGTCTCTACGCTAAGGATCGTCTGTGATCGGTTCTCGAGGGAGAGGAGTCGGAGTATTTCTTGCGTGCTCTGAGTGACGATCCCCAAAAGATGGTGGGGGTGCAGAATGGCGGCGAGCACACCCAGGAATGATGTCAGGATCTAGGAAACGAGCTGATACCTCTACTTTTGAAGTCCACGCAAAATGCCTCGTGAGGGAAACCATATAATCCTCCGCTTGTATCACGAGAGAAAGGCTCGTTTGTTAAGGTTGTACAAATGGAAAATTTGAAAACAAACTCGAAGGCTTAATGCATGAAGTGCTTTGTCACCTCCCGAGGTCGGGTGGTGGTGTAGTGACATCCGGCTTCCGGGGATAGCACGATTGGCGGCTGTCAGGGGGCTTGCCGGGGGAGCTACCGACAGTGATGGGTGGGGACAAATGTCCCTGCAATTCCTGTCCAACAAACTGGAGAAGGTACCGGACGAAACGAGTGTCTCGAATCCAGGACGTTTATTACCATCAGCAAGATATACTGATCAGTAATTGACCTTTATGCACGAGCACTCCTTTTGCTCACTTCAGGGCAGTATGAACTCGAATCGATATTCTGTTTTTTTAACTACCAAAACGCCGAACCCATGCCTAGTGGTATCTATCGTGGCTATTGCTCTCCATATCGTACAATGATTATTCTGCTCTCATCGGGTCGAAAATATCCTTAGCATGCATCTCGAAATAGGATAGGTATGCCTCTATCACTTCTTGGAAGAGCCAAAGCCAGTAATGCCCATAGCAGCCATCATGTCGTCCTCGTCGTGTTCTCCCTCGATTCGAACATCATCGCCATACTCAGTCTTGACCTTAATCGCCGCCTCCTTCTCTGCTTTCTTCCGCTCATCTGCTTCTTTCCTCTTCCGTCTCCTCTCCTCTCTCTCCTTTTCCTCCTCCTCTCTTCTGACCTCCAACCTCTCGGAGAGATTCACAATCTTCTCCCTCTCTCGCTCTTGTACACGCTCCCACGCGGCATCGATCCGCGCACGTACATCTTCTGCCGAAGCCTTCTTGACCTCTCCAGTCTGTCCGATCGCCCGCAAATGCTGCATGCTGTTCACGTGTTCCACCCATTGTATATTGTCCTTGAACGTCAAGTCGCAGGCCTCGCAGTAGAAGCCCGCGCCGCGGCCCCTCTTGCCAACTCCGGCGCCCGCCGGCACCAGCATCGTCTTGCCGACATGGCCGCTGAGATCGAGCGTGGCTGCTCGCGCCGTCGTGAGGGTCTCTGAGCCATCGAGTGGTTTGTAGTATTTCTTGCCCGCGAGCTTGGCTTCGTACCGCGCCTTGCCCTCTTCCTTCTCTTTCGCCTCGCGTTCTCGGGCGCGCACGGCTGCCTCTTCGGTGTCGAATTTCTTGCGGAATGAAGTGTCGCCCGCGGGCGTGCCGTAGGCTGAGCCGTTCTTCGACATGGTGGCGGTGAGTATGCGGGTGCACCACTTTGAGATGTTGATGTCAAGGATGAATCTGGAGCTTCGAGAAACATTTTAAGGTAGGGCTGGTTGGCGCTAGCGATAAGCATTGGAATGGCGGGGCACCAACGCTAATAGTGGGGTTACATCGCTATCGCAATGGGCGATTTTCAAGGAAGGGATTTCGATCTTGACTTTTCCCACCATTCCGCAGTACACCTGACGATTTGCCGAGATGCTCTATCTCGTAGGCCTCGGTCTGTCCGATGAGACGGACATCACCGTCAAGGGTCTCGAGGTTGTCAAGAAAGCTTCAAGGGTCTACCTCGAAGCCTACACCAGCATCCTCCTAGTAGACCAGTCCGTCCTGGTATGCTTGTCCGCAACGGCAGCACAAGACGGAATGGCTAACGCTAACCAGACATAGGAGAACTATTATGGGCGATCAATCGTAGTTGCCGACCGCGAGATGGTCGAGTCGAACAGCGACGAGATCCTCCGCGACGCCCAGACCGAGGATGTAGCCTTCCTCGTCGTCGGCGACCCCTTCGGCGCCACCACCCACACCGACCTTGTCCTGCGGGCGCGCGAGCTCAAGATCCCTGTACGAACCGTACCCAATGCCTCCATCATGAGCGGAATCGGCGCCGCGGGCCTGCAGCTGTATAATTTTGGACAGACGGTCAGCATGGTCTTCTTCCTGGACAACTGGCGCCCGAGCTCGTTCTACGACCGCATCAAGGAGAATCGAACCATTGGCCTGCACACTCTGGTGCTGCTTGACATCAAGGTCAAGGAGCAGAGCTTAGAGAACATGGCGCGTGGTAGGAGGATATACGAGCCGCCGAGGTACATGACTGTGGGTCAGTGTGCCAGCCAGATGCTGGAAATTGAGGAAGAGAGGCAAGAAGGCGTGTATGGGCCAGACAGTCTAGCCATTGGAGCGGCGAGAGTTGGAGGCAAGACGGAAAAGTTCGTATCAGGAACGCTGAAAGAGCTTTGTGACCAGGACGAAGAGCTTGGGGCTCCGTTGCATAGTCTGGTTCTCCTTGGTCGCAGGACACATGAGCTGGAGCATGAATACGTCAGGGAGTTTGCGGTAAATAAGGAGACATGGGATAGGATATGGAAAGCAGACTACGAGGGCAAGCAATAAGAAGCAACCACTTCGCGCCATAACACCTAAGTTCTATACAGGTCAGTGTGTTGCCAGAGCTCTACTAATCACTGGATGTTGCAGTAAAATATGATTCGGTCCTGGCTGGAATTATCAGGCAAACTTTATAATAGTACATGAAGTCGATATATCGTTACAACATATCTAGCAGACAGCATCATGTGCCTTTAGTGCGACGCTCGCCACTGGTTGACCTCTCCCTGGGAAATTTCTCTCAGCTTGTTCACCTGTGCTGGTTTGCCAGTCACCACGCCCTGCGCAACCTGTGCGACCTTGCCGACGAATGTGCTCGATGCCACAGCATATGTCACCGAGACAGTCTTTACACGAATGATGCCGATTCTGGGGTCATTCTCGCTGCCATCATGGGTTCCATCGCCCAGATCACCCAGCCATGCCTTGAGCGCCGGGCTGTAGTGTTGCTTCACGAGAGACCGATCTGTGACGACGGTGGCTTGCCCTGAAATGGAAGCCCAGTCACCGGAGCTGTTGAGGAAGGCAATGTTGATATGCGGATCCGTCTCCAGCTCGTTCGTCTTATTTGACTCGGTGTTTGTGTGGAAGAGAAGGTCAATACCGCCAGTTTCCTTGTCTCTTGGTCAGCACGTTTGTCTCGGGAAAGTCCACTGGATTGCCTCATACCGATGCAGCGAGAGCCATCGCTCGAGAGACAAGCAGGCCGCTGCTCGAGTCCCGAGTCGTCATCATGCCGAACTTGCATGCTGTGATGAATGCGGTGAGGTCCTCGACCTTCTGCTCCAACGACACGTCTGTGTCCTGGTTAGCAGCCTTGTACGGGTCTGCGGGCTTGTCGCCGGTGGAAGTGTTTGAGAAAGACATGTTTGAGGTTCAGTTCGTTATATTGGTCGAATTCTTACGAATGATGATCGAAATCGTCAAATGGACGGGTAACTCAGGGGACCTTTGTTTATTTAACTATCTGCTACTCCCCGCTTCGTGGTACCTAATATCGCTGTGTGATTTCATCATAGAAAGGGGCAATTTGTTCGATTGCTTCGCGGCAGTCACTGTCATGACGTCAAGCGAGATCGCGTTTCTGTGCGATGACAGCGACTTACACACTTCCGATGATCGACCGCGGGTGTCATCTTCCCAAATGTAGGAGCTAGTTTATAATGCAATTCTGCAGGCCAATTGAAGCAGTCAATCCATCCTAGCCATTCAGAGTGAAACTTGGCGTTTTTTATACTCGCCATATATCAATTGTTCTGCAAATGTAAATGGCGATGGTGAAGGCCTACGGACGGCACCAAGGGTAATGCAACGACGCTCTGGGATGCGCTACCTATTTCTACATCCTGTCAAAGCTTTCCGATGCCCCAGGTGTAGCTTGCTTAGGTATGCACGTCAGAGACCGACCCCCTGCCGTTATCTTAACGCCCGCCCGCAGAAGCTACCTCACCATACTGTAGGTGAAGTGACATGATACTTGGTGCTCTTCGGGGCTTTCTTTTACCTTTGAATTTCATCAAAGCTCGGCGCACTGATGTGATATCTGGGGTTGTCAAAGGAATATTTAGCATCGACCGCTTCCAGGTCTCAAAGAGGCATATTGAGGCTGATTGATGCATGCAGAGCAAGTGGTCTGTGGTGCCTGTGCCTTCCTCCCCAGGGATCTTCTTTTATACCTACATCGCTCTTTCGCGGTCGCTCTTCCTCTTTCTTACTCAGAACTCCACTGCATCTCCGCACCTTCCTGACAAGCTTCTCTCTACCTTATTAACCCGATAGGTAGCAACAACAGAAGGCACAGGACAAAGAGAGAAAGAGCTCCGGCCAACACAACCGCTACTACCTTATTAGGTACCTTACCATACCTACCCAGGTTGAATCATCAAGTCCAGGCACCGTCACCTGATTGCGTGCAAACAGAAGGCGCGAATTATTTCCGCATCCAGAGCGGGGCACCCTTCCCAAGAGCAGCAGTAGCATCAGCAGCAGCGGAAGCAGGAGCAGGAGCAAGAGCAAGAGCACTTGCATTCGATTTCCGATTTCCTTTGACCACTCCATCTGTCTCGTTCGTTCCTTATCCACTCACCTGCACCTTCGCCATTCTCCCAGCTCTGGCGTTTTTATTCCCTCCGCCATCATAGAAGTGATGCCTCCTATCGCAGTGACGCATCAATTCTAGAGCTGTCTTCTGCATCGATCGTTAGTCTGGATTTCCTTCTGGCCTCTGCCCTAGAAGCCTCCATTCTCCGCCATTCTCCCTTGTGGCGCTTTCGAACATCTATCTGCCTCCGAGAGGTTCGTTTGTCGACCCAGGTTCTTTGGGCCTTATCAAGCCCATCAGACCCCTACATCTGCACCTCATCATCCCTGACTTTCCTCCCACTAAACATTTCACCTCTCGTCGGCCATAGCCTGGTATTGGGGAAACCCAAGTCTTCTTGTTTGTGTTTACTTCGTCGCGCCGTCGCGTCATCGGCATCTTTTCATCTTGTGCGAGTCCGCATCCGTCATCGGGATCTGGGATTGCACTTGTACACTGCTTGGAGTCCACTTGTACCATCATCGACTTCTGCCAGTACTCTGTCTAATCTGGACATCTAATACCCTCTGCGTCACTGACAACGATTTTCCATAATGGCTGGACAGGTAATTCCCCCCTTGGCACAACTACCAATGGCTGCTAACATTCTGCTGCAGGGTGCTTTCCCGTGGGACGGCCGTGACCAGGAGGAGCAGGCCGAGGCCTGGTACAACCAACCATTGCGAGTCAAGAATCGCAACCTCGAGGATGAGAACATGCGTCTGAAGCGTCTGCTGCGCGAGCATGGCATCGCTTGGTCTCCATCCGTCGCAGCTAACCCCAATTTCCAGGCGGGCATCACCAACACGGGCAAAGGCACTTCGGGTAGCACCCGTCGCACCCGAGCTTCCATCACTGCTGATCAAGGAAGGCTCCCACATCTTCCTGTTGAGGTGCTACTCCGCATTCTTCACTACTCGCTCACCAGCAGGGATGCGATCATCGACCCACTGTCAAAGTCAAAGGCTGAGAATCTGACGCCTTACGAGAAGTCTCGCGGCAACCAGGTCGCCATCCATTTCTTGGCTACTTGCAAGGCGTTTCACATCGAGGGCACCAGGATCTTCTGGGAGAATAACTCCTTCGTCTTCACTACTCCCGAGGCTCTTCGCAACTTTGCCGAGGTTGACGCAGGCCTGCGCAAGACCGTCAAGCACGTCAATCTGCGCATCATCGCTCGATACTTCGATGACGAGAAGCGTCCTCACAAGCTGGGTCGTGAGTATCATACCACTCTGAAGAAGGATGTCGCCTTGAAGGTCACTCCACGCATCAAAGAGAATCAGACCCTGGCCCGTAAGGGTTTTCACTGCTACACTTGGACTCAGACCATTGACTTCCTCGAAGCTCTTAGAGCTCCTTTCGACCCGAAGCACGATAAGAAGACTTCGCGCCCTCGACTGTTCCCGAACCTTGAGTCCATGAGGATTGACTTTGTCAATTTCCCAGAGTACTTCCTCCCGTACTCTGAGACTGACCTGCATGAGGTCTCCTCCCACGATCTCGGTTGTACCTTGAATGAGCTTCTCGTTACCGGTCTCCCATGTTGCGAGGTAGGAATGAAGGCAGGAGCTGACCTTCAGGGAATGGTCAAAGACGATGGTCTATTCTTGGACGGCAATCCGGCGTTCATTCAGCTGAAGACCTCTCTCAAGCCTCTCTCAGGTTACGGACTCTGTGCCAAAGTTGTCAGAGCTTATCGAAAACTCGCCAAGGAGAAGATGGAAAAGGACAAGGAGAATGCTCAAAATGGTCAGGCTAGCGACTTCGACCCCACCCAGACCTTCGCCAATCTTAGTATGAATCCTGGCCATTCTCACCACGCGCACCTTCCAGACCTTCCCAGTGTTCCCGAGGAAGAGGGACATCCTGTTTCCGTCTGGAAGAAAAAGAAGACTGTGTGGAAGCGTGTTCCTGAGTCTCGCGATTCAAATGTACGAAAGTGGATTGAGTTCGATCGCAACTCAGGGTACCCCATCGAGGATGTGTTGGACTTCTATGATGACGATAGTGACGACGAGGATGCTTTCTTGTGTCCCAAGTGTGGGGAGGTGCACAGCCCGTTCGACCCGGATGACTGGTAGAACATTTCGGATGTACTGCCTCGGTGTTTCTTGGAGGGCAGCATTGTTACGGCGTTTTGCTAAAGGCTACGACTGATTTACACATGATCATGATTATGCTGCCATGTGGCGGCATTGGAGTTTATGGGAAAGTGATACCATACCTGTCTTCATAGCTGTGTCTTAGTACAATGTTAGAATATTGCTCTTAAACTATTTTTCGTGTTTTGCGGGATGGCCGCTTTCGAGTTATTTTCAGCCCATGACCGCCGCCGACTTTCATATTTACCTGTCCAACTTCTTGTCTTCCCTCCCACTGAACTGTTGTGCCCAATTCACACATCGCTCGCAAGACGTATGAGGCCGGGACTCAGATCCAATTAATGCGGCCGCTTTGAGTATCCCCTCGCCACAATTTGCAGAGAGATCGTCCGAAAACTTTCTGGATAAGGTTAATGACTAGGTAAATGCGGTCATGTAGATGTAGGTCCACATTGGTAAGCGGTGGTTCTGGTCTGTGATAGATCCCCATATATTCCACTACACTGCGGCCGCCATCGCAACAGTTGCGGCTGACGGCAGCTGGGTTTGCCTTGTCTCCCGTTTGGGCTGATGCCATTACGATATAGAATCGTGGGTCTGTGCATCTGTGAGGGTTGTAGTCGCACTGCCGCAGCTGGAGTCATGTAGCACTGCCAGTGGAGCCATCAAGTCGTATTGCCGGGTATCGGCGGAGAGTAGGAGATGTCAATGACACTGTTACAATGGAATCACCATACGGATTCCAAACGTTGAATTAAGATAGAAAGGGCCCATCATTCTATTTCGGGTACGCCTCTAGAGAAGGGAGCGATGCCTATTCGCCAGACCATCGCGGCATGCTAGTAAGGACTACTCTTTCGCAGTCTTCGATTTGTTAACAAGTGCGGAATAGGGAGAGACAAGTGGAGAAGCTGATCTGTCGCTGTCTTACACTCATGCATGGCTAATATATCCTCTATCCCAAAGCTATCGCTGAGTGAGCCGTACGGCGAGGCCAAGACACGCTCGGCGAGAAATAGAGAGCCAAGACTTCTATGTCAGCAGGGCTAAATATACTCTGTTGTTGATATTCCATCAACGATGTTATACGCAGTCATGGAGTCAAAGTATATAAGGCCCTGTCTCGTTGCTCCAAGAAAGAAACGGATTCATTCATCGCCTCAGAGCATTGTGAATAAGAACATCATCCTCGCAGTGCACTCACTCGACAACTTCTCCAAACCTTCGCCGTATAACTATCAAAATGGGCAAGCTTTCCTGGGTTTCTGCCATCTTGGCTCTCACCTCGTCTGCTGTTCTCGCAGCACCTACTCCAGCTGAGGCAGTCGTTGCCGGTGGTGTATGGGAAGGAGACGGGAATGTTACCACCACCTACCGCTCCAAGGAAGAAGCTCAAGCATTAGTAATTGCCAAAACTTTTACGTCAATGTGTTCATATCGTTTGCTTACATTCCATAATAGGCTCGAATGGTCAAGCGTGATGCACATGCCGCACCTGTGGCACAGGTCGAGTCCCGTCAGGACTGGTTTGGCCAATATTGGCAGGACTTCAACTTCCAAGGGCCCAGCTTGGGCATCCGGCCCCCAATTGATAACCAGGGCCACTTTATTGGCACTGATGTAAGCCTAGAACCGAACACACTTGGCTTGTAGAATCACTGACAGAGTTGCGTCCCTCAGTGGAACGATAGGATCTCCAGTATCTGGAACTATTCCCCTGACAAGAAATGCGTCTACGTAAGTACTAATTTGCCTCGGTCTCATCCAGAGGACACTTTCTGGGTCTAGACTTGCTTGGCTTGATGAAATTGGCTAATGCCTATTGTAGTGGACTGAATGGGACGGATATTGTTACGGCAGTGGGCTGATCCTGGCAGGAAGAGTGTCCTACTCTGTGTTGGGGTCTGATTTCAACGACAAGATCAGCTGCTTGGAATGTTCCTGGAACTAGAGAACCATTCATATAGTATCACCACAATGGTATCCACGGCCGGTTAAAGTGGTGATTTATTCACGATAGCAATTTAAACACGACTAAAGCACAATCACCTTGCGAATGATCCTCCAACGTTGTATCTCGGGGTTCCCAATTACCAGCCCCACGCCATCATTTTCCACGTTCGAGGACACCCCAGGAAAGCCTAGCGAGGCGCTGTAGGTCTCGAACAGAAAATATAATATCGCCCTGACCAAGATCAGCTCTCGGATCCCTGCCGAATAAACGGCGAAAGCTCAGAACCAGGGCGCTGCCATCCACAATGTATGAATCTTCATGGATTAAGCCACCTTCTTGGGTAATTCGTATCGTCTGCTGATTCTCTGGCTGCGGTTCACCGTTCGATCGTCTTGCCATATCTTCTAGCTCAGGCTCCTCCCATTTCTCGATGATGATTTGATGTTGAATACTACTCCATCTCAGGAAAACCACCGTTTTCACACGATGATCGGAGGCTCTAAACCACCATCTCATCGTCGCAGCGAGGCTTCCAAAAGCCTGCGAGGTATCAGATAGAACCACAAGTGTCGGCCAGTGGTCGCTCTGAATCGAATCAGCGAGTGGGAGGCCAACTGTGTCTCCTCCACTACTGCTGAGATTTCCACCTCCGTGTTCCTTGGTGAAAGCGGTTCCGCCGCAATCGATCCATCGCTCTCCTTCGCCGAGGGCTTCCACCTGACGATGGAATTCTCTAATGAACTGACGATGGAGGGCTTCATGCCCTTTGGTCGGGATGACAATGACCAAGATTTGAGACGCGGAATCATAATGCCGAAATCGAAATCCACGTTCACGGAGCTCCGTCTCCTTGACTATGTCTTTGTAGTCTTGGTGAGAGACATCTGTGAGAGTAAGCGGATATATCATAATTGGACTCCTTTAAAGGAACGTACTTGTAACGACAAGGATGTCTCCAGAAATTTCGTCCAGCTGGCCAGACAGACTCTCAATGCTCGTGAAAGAGGTTGTGGGTGGGTCGACATACTGTAATGTTGCCATTATGGAGGCCTTGTTAAAAAACGAGGCTATTATCCAACACGGTATGATGAGATTCCAAGAATATGTAGGTCTCTTGGTTGTTAGTGTCAAAAGCGATGGCGCACGACGAGGAAAAAGAGTGGTTAGAGTAGTTTTCAAGCAAATTTCAGGGGCTCTTTCGGAGATTGATGTACCCTAAGTGCGAATTTGTGGACTGAACAAGTCGGTAGATTGGAGTCCATAGAATTAGATGGAGTAGGCGTTGAGAGTTTGGGTTGAGATATCCATGGTAGTGTGCTAACCAACCGGCAAGCATCCTCCAATAAATTTATCTATATTACTACCCAAACATCTGAAGATATAGTATGTTCGGACCGACATTTGAGCAGACTCCTAGTGCCTATATCAGAGCAAGTGGTTAGTAACTTAATCCTGTGATTTGGCATTTTTTACTGAACATGACACAAGACCGGCGTTCATCATGACAAAATTGTACTCCAAGTCTATCATCGATGGTTGGACTACTCAAAGGAATTTGTTTGTGGTTTTACTGGTCATACAAGGAAAGTCTGTGCGACACCGCTATATACATGGACGATGAATGCTTCAAAACGTAGCTCTCTTAAGTAGTCACAGTCGAGTAATACAGCGTTCTAAGACGGGAGGCCAGTATAATCGGTCAACATTCAATTCCAGGACTCATACGCTATAGACAACTCAAAGACGACCTGAACATGTTGTACATCCACATGAAAGATATCTAGGGCTTTGGCCTCGTTGGGGTCTGCATGATATTGCTGATGTCTTTCCAACATGTGCAACCTCTCCATAGCGATATTTCTCCATTACCATGAATGATAAGCGATGGCTGATCCGCATTGTCTTTCACCAAATATCGCTCCATTGGGCTTAGGTCTTGATTGTTGGTGAAAATTCCGCAAAAGTCGAGAATCGGCCCATGGTATGGGCATGCGTGTTTCAGGTTATTGTTCATGTTACACTTCCAGTTATCAATGGTTGAAAACGTGGCTTCGATATCCCTGGCAACATCCTCATCTTTCTGGCGAGCAAAGGTGGCGCTTTCAGGGAAGCCGAAACCCTGACCAATGGGGACATTCTGGGATTGGAACACTCGATGGACTGGAGGCGCTGTAACATGTTTGCTAGGGGCATTGTGTTAAGAAAGATGTAGAAAGGGAAAGGAGGTATGGTACCATCTGGTCGTAGACAATTGGCCTTTGGCTTTTTGAGTCTCTGGCGGCATATTTCAATCGGAAATTCTGCACGAAATTTCTGGGGGAGCTGAGATAAGTCGATTAAGAGGGCAACGATTGCAAAGAACTTTTCACTATTCTTTGAACAAATTTATACCATTCTAGAGGAAGATTCTGGCCAACTCTTCTGGCCATTGTGGGCCATGAATAGAGATTAGGGCAGATTTTGGCCAACGGACGGACAGACAGATACACAAGGGCACCCAACGTTGGTAATGGTAGGCAATGAAGATGAGGGATGACATAGTGTTACCGACCAAAATCTGCGAGCCAAAATCTATGCCATCCTGAAATAAGGCTATGGATACTGGCCATTATAATGTCTGATTGTTTGAAAACCTTTATAGCATATGTCTTCTTTCTGTCACTTTAATCTTAATGCAAGGCTTCTGCAGATTTCGTCCCTCATAAATAATTCCCTTAGAGAAAGATGAGGTCTTCTGGCCAGACTTGGGAGGAGCGTCCTTATATGGCTTTTTATAAGGCCAACAGCGCAGTAGCTTACAATTGGGAGCAATATAAAGAGACTATTCGTAACCTCTACATCGAGAGAAATTATACTCTATAGCAATTGATTCAGGAGATAAGAACACTTTACGGCTTTGACATAACGTAGGACTCGCCATAGTCTGATTCAACGTGGGCTTTCAAAAAGAACCGTAAGAAGCGTGAATGGATAGAGATAGCAGAGCAAGTGATCGAGACTAAACGATAGTAAAGGCTCTAAGATTATTATTGATCGTCAGATAATTCCTTCTAAGAAGCATAAGAAGGAGGTTCAACGCTATTCTCGACAATTAACATAGCCAGTCTTCAACCAAAGCATAAAGAATCTAAACCCTAAGGCCGATAAAACTCGCCACCGGTCTTTCATAACCATCAAAGCAGCGTCGTGTTCTGAAATAATTGTCAAGTCTCCAAAACTTACGCTTCCGAATTATCAGCCGAAGTTACGGTCTGCTCTTTCAGTCATAACCGATGGTCAGCAAAGTGTCCACTTGCCCACCTCCGGTGTAGTGCATCTTCCACGAGTTACAAATGACATCGACATAATCCTTGCGCCCCGGCTGGCTGAAAAGTCGGATTTTCTTCGTATCCCGCAGTCTATGCAAAAGCTAGAAGTACGTACATGCGTAAAGCAGCTCCTCACAGCTTCATCTCCTTTGAGCAACAATCTGAAAGCAGCAATGGCGCCGTCAGACTACTCAAGGTTGATGGAGTTAGATGTTTCAAGCCAGGATCGACTTTCTCCTCGTGCCAACCTCAACATCATGTCCACGGCACTCTTCCTCTTTCGCAACTCGTTGAACGAAGAGAATTTCGACCTTGGCTATCAGATGTTTGTATGGTTCCAAGCGACTTACGATGCACAAGTCTTCAGGACCTTGGCTGACAATAAGGATCCATTAACGTCTTCAATTACTGAAAAGCTGTTCCGGCAAGCGGTGTGGGCAGGGGATAACAACATGGTACGCGAGCTTTTGCGAACCGGCGTTGATCCAAACCAGTGCTTGCGCATTTTCGACCCCAGTCGGCGTATTCACGCAGAACCGAAGACAGCGATACAAATTGCTTGCTGCTATTGACCAGTCTGATGATGAAGCCTCATTCTTATTTCCGTCTCTCTCCCCAATACCGGAATTCTTCTTAGATGACGCTCTTGGTATATGACCAATTATTTCACAGACTTCCAATTTCTTGGTTATTTTCCTGTATGTTGTTTGGCATGATGTGATGCTGGCGAAATGAGGCGAATACTCATTATCAGATCTATTAGACGCCCTGAGAATACAACTCAGGGAAGGAACTTCCAAATTTCCAGGCTTAGGCTTGTCTCTAGGGTTGTTTTACATCCAGAATGAGTGCAGAACAGCTAGAAATACTATAACCAGTCATGAGGGCATTGACTCTTCGAGATAGGGTCGCAATCGCTTACGGTTGGTTACACGGTAGAATCAGGGTGTAAACTCGCATAAATAAATACATTCACAAGACATAATTCTTTCAGAACTCAACTTACGCTCAATTTAAATAGTCGACGGTAACAATATAGCCTTGGCGATAATGTAATTTCCACTTCATTATTACATATTATGTTATGGAGACTATGTGCCACGCTCCAATGCCACCTCAAGAGCAGCTTGTCAATGACTTCAACCTGCTCATGATTGACTTGGTGTAACCATTCGTTGGAGCGGTATAGTCAACAGTGTATAATGAGACAGAAACTTTGCCATTCTGCACGACATACGTTTCTCCAGGCAGGCTACAATCACCATTATAGCAAGCATTCACGCCGGCAGCATACGGCCGGATGTTTGCCCAGGTGAAAGTTCCCGGTGTTTCTCCAGGGACGGCCTCGTCAACCTCGGCATTGCCCGTCATACGAGTCTGAACGATGGCAGGAGACGTATTGTTGGTGGTCAGAGGAGGAATGTTCACGTTCATGCCGTAACCAAGAGGCAGTATTGGGCCACCTGTGGGGACGCTTTCAATGATGCCTAGGACGACCTTCGCGGCCACAGCAGCAACGAGAGCTGCCGGATGAGTGGTGCTATTAACCTCGGTGTACGCAACGGCTTTGTTGCTCCCGGATGTCGCAATCGCAGGAATGCTGCGCGCAGTGGCAGCATAACTATGGTTGTTAGTGAATATCGACACCTTCGACATGCATGAATGAAACCACTTACGCTGCGCCGGCGGTTCCCGAAAGGGTCCAAACAAAGGGGCCGACGTTTGTACCATAGTTCGGACCGGTCACGACCAGGTCAGGTATCTTGAAGTCACCGAAGTTGGGCAGGACGTAGTCAAGAGCCACAAAGGTACAGGCAGCTGGTGTACCGTTGTAATACCAAATATGGCTGTCCATTGGATCCGGCCCCACTGAAGGAGCTCCTGCTGGAATCAGATTGTATTGCGATGGACCGGTCAGATTCGCCTCCGTGGTGAAGTCCGACCGACCTCCTTGGCCACTTTGGGGGAGCGCAGGAGCTACAATCCAGACTTTTCTTGCTTCTTAGCTTCTGCGTCGAACTCAATCCACTTAGAGATCTAACATACCATTGTGGCCTGCAGCTTTCAGTAGCTTGTACAGCTCGCGCAAGTTGCCAGATCCAAAGCCGTCGTCATTGTTCAAGAGAATGTTGATACCATTGGAGCAGCCGGCAAGAAGCAGCGCCGCTCCTGCAACAAAAGACGAAGCTCTCATGGTGAACAATGCCTTGTGTGACCAACTCTGCTGCAATTGACTGCTCGTTCGTAAAGAGAAGAGGCGAGGAGGAGGGCAGAATCTCGCAAAGGATGCGAGACCTGCATCCGCCGGAGCGGCACCTTTCTGAGCTATATAGCTTTATCAATCCAACACCCAGCCGTCTCTAATCCGATGGTAGTCCGGGCGGTCGCGCCCATCGTGCAGGACTCTCAGGAACGAATGTTCACGCCAAGTTCCAACTGCAACGCTCTCCTTCCAGAGGCGGTTAGGGGCTGAAGACTTATGATGTCGATGCCGAGGGGCCCTGATAAGCCGTGACAGGGGGTCTCTTCAGATCAAATCGCGGAGATTGGTTAGGCGGTACCCCGGCAGCGGCTGCACCGGCTTCCTAGGCCACTTTCGGTAGTCTGTCGCGTGCCTCATACCACATTATCATTTAGAGGCGCATTAGCACTCCAGCTTGGCTTTAATTCCAATATCTACTTTAGCAAGTGGTGAAATAGCGCCCTTTTATCAGCAGCATATATCGCCAAATGCAGTTATGTCTCGTTCCTTACCATTCGGTTCAACGTTGCTAAATTCAACGTATTGATTGGAAGTGGAACTAACATCTTATGAAGAACTTTGTTTAGTATTAACGGTGTTAGGCTTTTAAAGTTTGTTCGGTGTCGAGGATCGTCCTGTTAAGCCATGCAAAAAGGGAGCCCTTCAGCTTGTTAGCTAAAGGTTAAAGACTTATTACCTTTGGCAATTGTTCCTACAGCGGTACAACTACCAGTCTCTCTATTGCTTTAGGTTCCGCGTATTGACACGTTAATAGCAAGAGAATAACCAGCACTGTTGTCACTCATTTGTACAGATGCAGTTCCCTCCTTCTCTTTCAAGCTTGTCCAACATAGATGCAGTCATAGCGAGTCTGGGTCGTGTTTGGTGAATTCTCTTTTCAAAATTCATAATGACTTCCATAGCAATTACATCTTACCGAATCCGAAAAATACGTGGAACTTCGTTTCCAGACGTAGTTAAAGTCATCACGGACAATCGAACACGTTCATGCATAAGATTAATCGTTTGACTCAAGAGTTTTAGCTAACGCAAAACATGTTATTTGTTTGTCCGGTGAAGTATAGCTGGGTTTTTAGCTTCTTATGAGAAGTGGATTGAGCAAATTCTCCTGAGCTAATGGAAAGCGTGTGAATGTGCTGGTAGTTTTCCTTGCTCGTATGCTTTACAGTATTCCCGACTTACCTCTACTCTCGCCGCTGGTTTCGTCTAATCTTGCTCATATTCCGAGTCGTCGTCATCCTGGTCATCATCCTCGTCTTCTTCTCCGTCATTGTCCATGTCTTCATCACTGCTCTCCTTCTCAAAGTCCTCCGAATTGTCATCGTAGTCTACCTCCAAGACCACCCTACCGTTCTCGTCTTTTTTTAATGCACCAAATAGCCCCAATCTATCTAGTCCCTTCAATTTCTGTTTTTGGGGATCATGCTCTCCAAAAGCATTGGCGATTTCCTCACTCTTTTGCTGCTGTAGCTGCATTATGCGGTCATCGATGGTGTTGTCTACCCAAACGCGGTAGAGGTACGTCTCTTTCTCTTGTTTGTTACGATAGACACGGCAAAAAGCTTGACGTTCAGCAGCATTATTCCACCAGGGGTCAGTGATGATGACTCGATTTGCGCAAGTAAGGTTCAGGCCTTGCCCACCACATTTGAGTCCGGCAAGCTAACATATGGTTAATAAAAACCAGACATTGTGTTTCCACTACTTACTAGGACTTTAGCTTTCGAAATCCTTCTGTAATCTTTGATGTTCCTCGTCTTGTCGTCAGTATCGAGGCATCAGTAGTAGTAATAGAAGTCGATCTTCTCATCGTGGAGCATCCGCCCTAGCATCCGTGCAAATGGTCTGCACAGAGAAAACACTAATTATTTAGTAACAAGGCAATCATGACACATGCTTGCTTAGCTCACCGATCAGTTTATCATCTGGATATTCTTTGAGTGAATTGAGAATGATTGCTTTCACTGCAATCAACTTTGTGCTTGGTAAGAAAGGAATCGTTGGATCTATGTCGCACAACTTGAGGTATTCGCACTCGTCCTTAGTTGTGGCCTGCACTCCATTAACATCTGCTCCTTGGGGACGTGGGCCCGTGTGGTTCAGCAATTCGCCATTTATGCCTCGCTTCCGTCTTCGTTTGTAGGGTGCAGCTTGAGAGAACTCTGAGAGCTCAGAAGAGCACCGCGATCCTACACTCTGAGATGCTGAAATTTCGCGTAGACGAGTAGTGTTACCGGCAGGCCATTGATCTGGTTTGTAGCTTTCAACAAACTTTCCGCAGACGGGGCAAGAAGGCGTTTGATACCCTCGTTCCATCTCATTGTTGCAATGATTCTGGAAACAATTACTACAGAACGTGTGGTCGCACTGTATGCGTTAGAGTTTGAGTATTCGAGGCCCTATATCTTCGGAAGGCTTACCTCTGTAGTGATAGGATTTGTGAGAGGCTTGTTGCACAGAATGCAGCAATTGTCACCTGCGCTGCTACCATCTGAGCCGGGCTTTTCATGTATATGCATCTCTTGTGCGCCGAAGTCCGTGGATTTATCCGGAGCAAGTTCAAATAAACGGCTCATATTATCAATGAGTTGTGTTCCTTTTCCGGCTCTTCGAAGATCTCGTCTCAGACTGTTGATGAATCCTTCTGTGACAAAGTCTTTCAAAATTGGCCCGAGGAGATAGAGATGGGCTGTAGCTTGTCGCAATCGAAGAGCCCAGTTGACAGTCTTAGATTTCTTTCCCTTGCCAGCGTCGTCCTCGTCTGAATCATCATCTTCGGATTGCTCCTCTCTCGAAACATCAGTGGCGGATAATGTGCGGGCATTGATGAACCCGCGTATCTGGTCTTCAACATGCCTACCCCTATCAGAGCCATGATATGATTCACAAACAGAAGAATTCACTCACCTATAGACACGTCTCTCTTCCTCGCTTAATGAGAGGATTTCTGGCCTCAGCTGGTGAGGTTTGGGTATTTTGACAAGTGGGCGGCCGATAAACCATGTGTGACCCGTTCTACATATGTCAGGCATGCGATAATCACGGAATAAACAAGTACTTACCGTTGTAGAACTTTCTTCTCAATCAGAGGCGCCAGTTCAGCAAGTGCAAGTTCCTGTTCTCTTTATTAATTTCATATGCGTCGGATTGAGAGAGTACTCACTCTCTCCTGTTGGTTTTCTTTTTCGCGCTGCTTGTTGAAGCACTTGATAGACTTGGGGCATTCTGCTCCTATTAACTTTAGGTAGGGGACAAGTTCTAATCGATGTTAGATCGATATTTACGGCGAAAATAGACACTGTTCTACCTATCAGTCCGTTTGGTGTCGGTGTGCCAGATACGGCCCATCGATGTCTAGCTTGCTCCCCGATGGCGAGACAGGCTTTGGATGCTGATATAAAATATTAGTCGTGGGTTATGCATGTCAATCGGACAAGACCTACTCCGGCTCTTGATGTTTTTCATTGCATGGCCTTCGTCAAATACGACTCGTTTCCAAGCACCTCCAAAAATCTTTCCCGCCTGCGCATTGAATTTCTTTGTTCGCAGGTCTTCGGGTAAATTCTCGATTGACTTGAGGTCTTCGTCTGAAGGGTACATGCTAACGAGCTCGCGGTAAGTAATGAGCCTGTGTATCTAGTTAGCAAGCGCAAGGCTTGTCGAGTGATGTCTCACGAACACGATGTCTGCTTTGAACACAATTTCGCTCAACTCATCCGTAGGCCTCCACTTAGACTTCCTGAAGACTATGACCCTCCATTTTTCGCAATGTGACTCGATCTCATCAAGCCAGGTGTCAAGGACATTTGAGGGCACGACAACCAACGTCTTGTCAGTGCCTTCCTTCTTCTCTTTTAAGGATGGCCTATTTGCGGCAATCAATGCCAGTATGGTCAAGGTTTTTCCTAAACCCATGTCATCTGCCAGGATCGCACCACGAAGCTTGGTCTTTCTCTCTTGTGTGAGCATCCATCCAACACCCCAGAGTTGATAATCGTATAGCCGCGCTTTCATCCTAGGCAAGGTCCAACCTGCAGAATCCCGATGGCATTCGCCAGCCACTTTCTTCTGAAGCGCTCCGCGGACAATGCCAGCAGCATTCCAGAGCTCGTTGACGTCTTCGTAGATTCGGGATGAATCAAATCTAGAATCGTCATTTATGTAGGCCTTGATCTTTTCTTCATGCTCTTCTTTCGTAGCTGCCTCAAAATGCGGCAGCTCAGGCTTGTCTGCATTAGGCTCATCGTCTCCCACTCGCACGGTCTGCAGAAAGTTTGACACTATTTCGGTCAAGGATTCCACTTTCTTGCGGGGGATGCGGCGTGGTTTAGACTTTGACTTGGCCTTGGATCCCTTTCTCTTGGAGCCTTTGCGTTTATTACTGGTCCGCTTCTTAGATTTCTTGCTTGATTGCCCGTCTAAGTCCTCTTGTGCTTTCGCGCGCTTCTCAGCTCTTTCATACCTTGTTGTTTGAGTAGCTGGAGGATTGTCTTCTGGGAGATACTCAGAATCACCATCATCTTCTTCGTTCTTATTTGCTCGCCTATCTCGAAGCGTAATCTTCATCTTCTTGGGACGAGACAATTCTGCACTCTTCTCTGTGTCGTCCCTTGCACCGAGATTCTTCTTTCGCACAATCTCCTTGAGCTCAGCAATTTCTTCTTCAAGCTTCCGCACACGATCAGAAGGCGTTTCTGGCGCAGCCGATTGAGCCTCAGAAGCCTTCTGAGCAAAAGGATCATGCTTCCGCTCCGGGCCGCTCCAATGGCTATGATCGACCATGGTATCATGATCACTGTCGTCATCTTCCCTCTTGATCCTTTGTCGCTTGATCTGGTGGCTTCGTAGATGGCTCTCAGTCTGATCATAACCGTGGTAGTCGGTAGAATTTGATTCATGCCTAGCTGATGTTCTTCCCACGATATTTGTATTTTTCAGGTTTCCATCTTCGCGCCGCTCATCCCAAGCCAATTTGCCTGGGCTGTCGTAAGACTTGTACTTATACTCCCGGTGATGCAGAGCTTCGCCTATATTGCTAGGCTTGACAGGTGCGCTCAAGTCATTACCGTCATCATTTGGCGGTAGAGTGTCGGGCACGTCGTGCTCCTCTGTTTCCTCAGAGATTGAACAAGTGTTTGGGAAAGGAATGTGCTCAACGCTTGACTCAATGCGCTGATCTTCAGCTGCCACAGAGGTGGTATCCCTCATGTCGACATCCTCATTGGCATCCACAACATCGACTGTCTGAGACATACTCTGATTTGAGCCATCATTGTTCACCGGGCGCGTCTGCTCTCCCGTGAGAGGTTCTTGGTCGCCATTGTCCGGCTCCACAATTGTATTGATGGCTGGAGCATCTGGCAAAGTCTCATGATTTTCGGGTTGGTGCGCTTCGGAGATGGCGTCAATGTCTGGATGGGGCTCAGCTGTGATGGACCGAGTGCCACTGGAGATTATGTCAGTGTTCAGTGCATCTGCCTGAGTTGTTGTCGGTTCCGTCCCTGTGAAAGATATGATAGTATCAAGGGGCTTGGATCGAGTCTCAATAGACTGAGTCTCTGTGGAGGACATAGCAGAATCGTTCCTCTCAATGTCTTTCTTGTTGGTGTCGATTGATTTGATGGTCTCGTCTGAGTGGACCTCGACCGAAGGCATCGGAGTGTCGTGCTGAGCCGCCCTTGGTGGCTCATAGACCTCTGGCATACCCACACCGGCTGTAGGCGGCGGCGTAGATGCCATATTCTCCGGATTGTCCAGGCTGAAATCGTTTGAGAGTCCTATTTAGGAAAACATAAGATGCGTGTGTCTTAATTCGATCCAACTGAGAATGGGGATGCGGGATGTGGTTGGAAATGGGGACAGGAAAGATTGTCTGAATGAATGAAATCGGACGAGGAAGAAAGAGAGTTTCCCGTGCGCCTGATTGAGTACGAAATAAGAAAGAGGTTGATGAACGAGCGAAGCGGAAGGTGAAAGAAGTGGAAAAGAAAAGAGAACTGTGTGGTTGTTTGTGGGAATGAAATTTGGTTTATGTAGCTTAGGGATTGACTGAGTTGGATGATTTGATTGATTGATTTAGGAAGGACCACTCAATCTGCGGAATCAACAATTTTGCCTGAGAAAGAGACCAATGGAATTTGGAGATTTATCTCAGGAAGGAGCCGCAATTGAAATTTGCGGTACGCTGAAATCAATGACGGCGTCAGATCAACTTGTGTTGGGCAGTAGAAGGTACGAAGTTGTTGTCGGTGATCAAGTCGACTGGAAAGTCAGATCGAGCTAAAGTCCTCCTGGTTTCAAGGCCCTATTGATTTATAACTCCACAGAAGGCTTCGGCAAGGCCTAGAGAGTATGGATAAAAACCAGTCAGCGCTAGAATGAAATGATCGAGAATTGTATCTCAATATGTTTCGGACTTCGTAGAAAAGATAAGGGCAAGAAATGGGATCGTCTTAAGGTGCGATAAAAGAAATAAGAATGCGTTGTTTTTGAAGAAAAAGGTTGCAAACTTGAGGTAAGGGGTAAAAGGGTTAAAGATGAACTTTAACGGTATGACACCTCGGGAGCTCGTCCTAATCATATTCCGAGGTAGGGATGTTTGTCAAGGTGCCAATGATGTTTTTAAACTGCAAAACGAAAGCCTCAAAGTAGCAACGAGAAGATTGGCCGTAATTCTTAAGATGATCCTTCGAAATTGTTGATGCTGACGTTCCCACGCACACTTCCAATCCTATGTTAATGGAAAGTAGATAGATGATCTGACAGAGTTGGCATAATGAAGCTTTGAAGATAAGGGGAAAAGTGCAGGAACCACAGGCACAGATTTTTGGTCCAGATTAGGCTCAGGAAGTGCTTAGTCTCTGGATAAATGGGAGTAAACAGGATCATTGGAGTCATTGGTTCTGATAACCGATTGTTGTGAAAGATCTAAATGTTTTTAAGAGAAATGTGCAGGAATTGTGTAAGCTTCATCCATTAATGGGAGTCGTTTATGAGACCCATAGACCCCTAATTACTTGGATCCCTACTTTATAACCATGGCACTTTGAGATGGGCAATATTTCTACGGTCATTATCACCTCAGATGCAACTTTTACCATGTAAACATTACTGTCTTCATTCTACCATGAAACGTAGCTATGGCGAGGTACTTATACCTGAAGTAATAGCTTGCCCGTTGTCTTCCGCCCCTCAAGATCCGAATGTGCACGGCCAACATCCTTGAGAGGGTACACCTCATGGATCTTGACGTCGACCTTGCCTGATAAGATGAAGTCGAATAGCTCCCTAGTGTAAGTTTCCAACTCTTCTCTGGTTGCGATGTAGTTGAATACTACGGGTCGTAGAAGTTTGACGTTTTTGGGACCGAGATCAAGGAGGTCGAAAGGTGGCACTTTGCCGGACTGCATCAGACGAGTTAGTAAGCCGTCCCAATGCTGAGCGGGAAAAGCCGACTTACGGCATTACCGTAAGAGATCAAAGTGCCTTTCCGCGCAATCATCTCCAAATCTTTACTGAACGTTGCTATCCCCACGCCATCGAAGATCACGTCTGGGCCGTGGCCGTTGGTGATCTCCTTGACCTTCTCCACCAGGTCATCAGCGCGACTGTCAATCACCCATTGTGCGCCGTTCTTCCTTGCGATTTCCATCTTCGCCTCCCCACCAGCTGTTCCGATGACCTTTGCGCCCGTGGCGTGCAACATCTGGCACAGTTGAGTTCCTGCACCTCCTGCCGCCGCATGGACGAGCACCCACGGTCCTTGGCCAACGCCCAAGGTCGCGGTGGGGTGTAAGCCAGCGGCTTCGCGGATGAACGTCAAAGCTGTCAGACCTTGCAGCATCGACGCCGCAGCTTGCTTGGTGGTGATCCCGTCTGGAATCGTGACTGCCTTAATGGCAGGGATAGCTGAGTACTGCGCATAGGTGTGCTCGTCGAGATAGACCACCCGGTCGCCAGGCGCGAAAGCCTTAACGGAATCGTGCACGGCTACAACAACACCGGCTGCTTCCTTTCCAGTGATAAGAGGGTAGTCTGACTTGTACATGCCATTGCGGAAATATCTGCGAGGTTTTTAGCATTGGAGGGACTAAGCGAGCTTGAAGACATTACGCACGTGTCAATATAATTCACGCCGGCAAACTCATTCTTGACGAGGATCTGTCCCTCTTTGAGCTCAGGAACGGTCAGATCTTCCTTCCAGCCTAGTACTTCAACACCACCCGGCTTCTCAATGAGAATGCCGGACATTGTCTTCGGGACTGACTCCGGAGCCGCCATCTTGTGCGGGAGTTGTTGAGCGGGGCGGTGCGGGGCGGGAAACCGATTGTCGGTCTTAGCAAGCCAGCGAGGGGGGTTCAGAGAATGGAATCAAATGACTTGGAGTGGTCTGACTCAATTGGAAATGCAGAGCTATGGCAATGGCAAATGCAGGGTGATGTCGAGCACATTAAATATCACTGGTGGACCCCTCATCCGCTCACTTTCATATGTCAACCGTTGCACTGGTTGAACGATTACTAAGGCCCAGCACCTGGCGTTGTCAGTCGTTCCTGCATTTTCGGGACGACTGATACACGATGATGATGTAATTCGGGGAAGGCAGGTGCGTCAGACCAATTGGAGGGGACAGGATACTGTGCAGTATATATGATGTGATGTGTGTCGACGTTAAAGCCGAAGGAAGACACGCATGTGTCCAGAAGCATGTGGAATCCGAGTCGGCTGTAGGAGCCGACATGTTATCGTTACCCTCGCTAATACACCTGCGCTTCTCTTTATAATATCATGACCCATCTGCTTGTCAGCTAGGGAGCCCCTGGCAGTGCGTGCTGCAAAGTACGAGCCGCTAGTCCTTTCCTCTTGCTCAGAGAATGGGGCTTATTAATTAGTCATGGCAGCGTCTCAAAGCTCGTGTCTCGAGCGACCTACTCCTCCGTCAGGTTAATAAACGCTACAGTAATCAAGAGAATCTTCGGAATCTTGATGAGTAGCTTAATAATATAAAAACAAGCCTACCAATGTCTACAAAGATAGTAACCCCTTGTTTGAGCAAGTAATATCCTTCTGGAACTAACATTTATTCTCCTGGCGGAGGAGCATTTCCGCGTATTGGCAAGGCTGTGACTTTGAACATCTGTGGAGCACCGCTCAATTACTGCCTCATTGGGAATCAGCTCAGCTCCAACACGCAATTCGCGTTCCTGATAATCCAGTCTCGCCAGTCTCGGTAGCCTTGGGAGGAGGCAGCCGTCCGTTGTTCCACGAGCCGAGTGATTCACTTTGGCATGCATGAGCGATCGCTTTCACGGTGGCACCTGTCAATGGTCGGCTTGCGACTCCCACGGAGTCAGAAGTTTGGTCCTGTTGGGTACACCATCTGCATTACCTATATATTAGGATGTCTCGGGTGGCTACCACGGCTCCCTAAATAATTCTTCTTGTCCGCCGCCAAAGCAGATATCAATTGGATCTCCCATCTCCCAGTCATCCACACTTCACTTCAGCAAACAAAGTGTTGGCCGCTCTTAAGACCAAGTGGCGATCAGAAACGGAAGCGAAGATCAGCAGGGTAGGAGGGTCGTCAAATGGTCAAACGGCTCGGGGGGCGGTGCACAGATGGTTCCTCGTCAGGGATTCGAGCCAGCGCAAACTGCTACTCGCTGGCTGCACCACCAGGGATCACCAAGGACCACCAAGGACCACCAACCCACTCGTGGCACGTCCTGGGGACTCCCCTTGCTGTGGCTCAAGCTACCCCAAGCTGCCTCCCTCCTGTCTCAGCATCCTGTTTCGAGCCCCAAGCTAATAAAGAGAGGAACGATGCCATCATGTTTCCGTCTGAAGTCCGCTCGTTTCGGTTTCGCATGCTACCTTGTTTGTGGAAAAATCTCTCATTCTCTCACTCCTTGATCTTCAGCAACTCTAATTTGACCTCCATCTTTTCAAAATTGTCTCTACACCATTGAGATCAATTCATCGCTAAGATCATCGACTCTCGTTCCTGACAAACTTTGGTGGGTAAGGTATCACCAAGCTTCGCCACACTTCCCCACTGTAAAGCTACGCGTTCACACAGCCCAAGCCAGTCTGCCAAGGTCAATTCGGGAACATCGACTCGCTGGAGAGACTTCTGAAACCGCCTGTTCAATCTGCCTCGAGAATTGCAACTTTCAATTCAATTGATCATTGGCGCTTTCAGGATAACCGGCTTCGCTGCTGCCTCTCGTTCAGCTGCACTCGTTTCTTTGTAATTGAAAACGCGGCAGCCATACAATTTGTGAGCCGCTGCCGCCGTTAAGATCCATGAGTAGATTCTAGAATCTTTCATCTCTTTGGAGAACCGTTTCTCACAACTTTAATTCAATCCCATGCGTCTCGGAAGGTCAGCCGGCCGGACACCATTCCCAAAGAGACTTCACCATGGCGCTACCAGGTGTCAGTCCGGATGAGCGTCAATGGCGGCTTCAACGGCTGGCTGCCGAATGGATGATCGAGGGCGGCGGGCCACAGCCCACAGCTCTTACGCGGCCTGTCCACTCTCCGCTGTCGCCCACCTTCCGCACTCCCAATGATGACTTTCTTGCAGAGGAATTGCTAAAGCGCAGGCGGATCAATAATTCACAAGCTCAGAATGGCCATGGTGGCATGAAACGGGCCTTCACGATGGGCAAGAAGAAAGGCTGGGAACTCAAGGAGATATTCGAAGCGCTCGACGCTCATGTCGAGAATGGAGGCTCACCCGGCGTGGCGGAGGCGCTCATCCAGAAACTGCTCTCGGCTGGCGGTGACATGAATGTTGCCGGCATGAAGAGCAAGACGAACCTGCTTGGAAGGCGGAAGAGTTTAGAGTCCTTTGAGAGGAGTAGGATATTACAGAAGGCCATCGACCACGGCTCATTGGATATGGTCACGGTTCTTGCACCTCATGCAGATCCCCTTGCTTTGGATATGGCGCTGCCGACTGCGTTGCGGAATGGAAATGTACAAATTTGCGAACTTCTGCTGCGATATGGCGCCAATGCCTCGCAAACGACAGATGGCCAAGATGTATTTCGGCAATTATGTCAGGAAGGAGGCCAGGCCGAGTTAGTGGGCTTAATACTCCAGTCAGATGGCCGTCCTTCGCCGGGATGGATATCGCAAGCCATGATTGATGCTACGAAGAAAGGCTGTCTTGAGACGGTGTCCAAGCTAAGTCGCTCAACAGCGGATGGCAACCACAACGACGCAGAAGCACTGAAGGAGAGCGTGTCACAATGTCGTGTCGATATCGCATTGGCGATTCTCACAGGGAACAAGCCTCCGAATGTCCAGAGGCTCAACGAGGCATTCTCAAAAGTGTTCACGCACCCGACGATTATGCCCAACGAGAAGATCGCTTTCACAGACGCACTGCTGTGCGCTGGCGCAGACGGAGACGTTGTGTCTGCGGCTTTGGTACAGGCATGTGCGACGGGCTTCTATGAGATGATTAACCTCTTGATTTCCTACGGTGCATCGGTCGAATTCCAAGATGCTCAGGTGTTACGCGGGGCGATACAAAAAGGCAACGTCAGTCTGGTCCAAGTACTTCTATCGGAGCAGTCACAGTTAAGTCCACTCTACGCATCTGAGCTTGTAGGGTGCATCCCCAAGCGCTCCACTCCAGAAGAGAGGAAGGCTTTCTTAGACTTGCTATTGCGAAAAGGGGCGAGCGGAGAACCACTGAACGATGCACTGATCGAATCAGTCGAGAACGCGGACTTTGAATCGGTAAAGCTTCTACTGACACCGCACTTTCCTGGTAGACAAATGGTTAAGAGCCACGATCTGAGGAAAGGACCGCGGAGTATGATTTTCGACCGCCATGCGATAGCCGACGTCAATCACAGAGGTGGCTTAGCACTACAGCTCGCGGCTTTGACGGGGAATCTCCCTATGGCCAATTTTCTTCTCGCCTGTAAGCCATCGCCTGAGACGTTGGCCGAAGTGTACCCCAGTATTAGCGGCCTTGCGCCTCTTGACCGTTTTCACATGACGCAGTCTTTCCTTGCGGCCGGACTCACCGGCCCGGCTGTTCACAATGCTCTGCAGAACGCTATTGAGGAGCAGCCACCACAGAGAGATGATCGCCTCATCAAGCTCCTCCTCCAGAATGATGTCGCTGGGAATTTTAGCGATGGAATTACTCTGTCCTCCGCCATTGAGCACGAGGATGTTGATCTTCTAGGCTCCGTTCTCTATCACAGCAAGGCTACACCCCAGGTATCAGCGGGCGCGATACCCAAAGTCATGATGATCAAGAACCTCAACACCAGAGCACAGATGATCAGCTTGCTATTAGAAGCTGGCGCTGGATTGGAAGTCAAAGCTGCCGGCGAAGCTACAGTAGCCGTGCTGCAGACTGCCACAACCGACACGAGACTGTTAGAAATCTTCTTGAAGCAGGGGAAGGTGGATGTCAACTTTGCTAACGGCAGTCTTGTTGTTCTTGCCGTGCGCAACAACGACCCTAGAGTACTAGAGACTGTGCTGCGGATAGGGAAACCCACGCCGGAGACGCTCGACTTGGGAGTTCAAGCTATGGGTGGTCTACCCTCCAACGCGGCGAAGGCTGCTAAAGTTGAGACCATCATACGACATAGCAAGCACAAGGAGACTCTAAACGGCTTACTTACGAGCGAGGTTCAATCACTTCTCAAAACACCGCCTCAGCAACGGATTCTCGCTACATTAAAGTCGCTGCTAGCTGCTGGTGTTGATGTAAATGCGCAGAAGGCAGCCGGGTTCTGTTATGCTGTTGGAGCGGCTGATACTCAGCTCACCGACCTCCTGTTTGCGTCAAAGCCCAAAGCGCAAGCACTTAAGGCGGCCATGCCATTTGCACTAAAGATCCAAGATCCCATGGACCGCTTGACATTCACGCAGAGACTACTGCAAGCTGGAGCGCCTGCAACAGAAGCGAATCAAGCCCTGGTGTATGCCGTGAAAGCGCACCCTGATGACCTGCCGCTTATAAACACACTGGTTTCAAAGGCAGATTGCAGCGATGGAGAAGCGTTGATAACATCTGTCCGAACGGGAAAGCCGGATGTCGTCGAGCTTATTATTTCGAAGTCCAAAAAGAAGTTTACGGCACCTCTGATCAATGGCGCTTTTGCGGAAGCTACGAGAGTATCGGACAGCAATGCTAGAAAAGCACTCTGCGACATATTGCTGAGGTTTGGAGCATCTGGCCCAGCTGTCTCTGAAGGACTTCTTGCTATCGCTGCTAGTGGCGACGTGGACCTTGGGAGGATACTCATCCAACATGGTGCAAGCCTGGACTATCAAGAGGGACAAGCGATTGTCGAAGCTTGCCGGGCTGGCGTGAGTGAGGTGCTCAAGATGCTTCTATCCGGCAAGACAGCGGTGCAGAAGCCGACGCTTTCTCGAGGATTTCAGGCGGCCACCGAGGTCGGCGATCTAAGGGAGCGAGCTGCCATCTTCCGCCTGCTGCTTGACCATGGCGTTGATGGTGAAGAAGTAGATGCACAGCTAGTCTCCGCCGCTAGGTTCGGCGACGACGCTGAGGATCTAGTACAACTCTTCCTCGAACACGGTGCCAGCACTGATTTCAACAATGGCGAAGCCGTCTGGAACGCGACGAGATGCGCGTCGATGGGCATTCTCGAAATGCTGCTGGGCATCAAGACGGTTGGCCCACGCCAGCAGAAGCCATCTCACAAGACTATGTCCCGGGCGCTCAAGGCAAGCTGGAAGCTGAGTCCAGAGCCGAGATATCAAGTCATCGAGTGGCTATTCAAGGCTGGTCTTCCTGTCGGTGAGGATATTCACGTCGGCTTGAACAAGGCAGTGAATGATGAGGAGCCAAACATGGCTCTCGTTGAACTTCTAGTGAAGAATGGAGCTTCGCCCCTAGCAAACGGCTGTCAAACACTAGTAGATGCCATTCAGAAGCGCGTTCTTCCAGCTTTGGATTTATTCATGCAAACAGAGATCCCCCAGAGCGATATTCAATGGGCTTTCTCACAAGCTTTCGCCCCGAAGGATGCAGATATTTGGCTCAATGATGACGGATTCAAAGTCGCGGAACGCCTCCTCGAAAAGGGCGCAAATGGTGATAGCTTAGGTGGAGCGCTCATCGCTGCACTTGATCGCTGCGGCACCGAGCAAAACGATATCGCTCGTCGCTTCGTGGAGCTTTTGACACACCATCACGCCAGCGTCAATGAGCTTCAGGGCCTCGCAGTCTGCAAAGCAGCCAAGAGCGCAGATCCGGAGCTGATCAGGCTCATAATACGTCAGAATCCCAGCTCGGAGGCTGTTTCTATGGCGTTCCCTTACCTCTTTGACCATGAGCTTTCAGAGGAACAGGCGCTAGAGATGATCACTCTTTTCACAGACTATCACCACGAGGGCCAACGCTTGGATGTCATGTTCGCCCATCCGGAATCAGAGCCCGTGATCTTTAGGGCTATTTCACAATATCCAAGATCATCCGGGATTCTCCAAGCTCTGCTTGATGCTGGATATTACTACGACCAGATGGGTACCGGCCGTATCTTTCAGGAACTGGAAGAGGAGCCTATGAATCTCCTCACCTGGATGCTTCTGCAACCCCAGAAGAAGGTCAGCAGCTCTCTAATCACCATGATCATCGAGAAAGGGGCCAAGGTCAACTTTGAAACGAAAAGCTCTAAGACAACTCCGATCATGCTCGCCATCAAGGAGCGACGGCAAGACATAGTCAGAACACTCATTCTGGCCGGTGCTGAGGTAGATGTCGTGGATGTTACTGGCAACACTCCTCTTACCTTGGCTACAGGCATTGGAGGCGAGTTGGGAACTACAATGATGAGCAACCTCCTCGCTGCTGAACCATCGAAGAACGATGGATCTCTGCATAATGCAGCGAGAGACCTGAATATTTCTGCTATGCAAGTTTTAGTTGAATTCGGTCACGATGTCGACTTTCCAAGCCCACTGCACGATGGACGCAGTGCGCTGGGTGAGCTGTGTCTTCACGCCTCCGACTCTGGCGAGCTCACTGCTGCTCGAGAGAAGACAATGGAGAAAGCGATGAGCTTCCTCATCGAGAAGGGCAGCGACCTCAGCGTGCTTTCGGACGGCAAGCCAATCCTGATGCTTGCATTAGATGCATTTGACCCCCTCAGCACAACCAAAACTCTTCTGAAGGTCGGCATGTGGAAGTTGATCAACAAGCCGTTCAACAATTTCTCAGACGGCACCTACATCTACTCGCCAACGATGTACGTCAAGCGCGTGCTTCCGCAAGCGGACATCAACGCCAAGCTCCTCACGCTGCTCAGAGCGAATCGCGCGCAGGACGTCTTTTACGCAAGCCACGGCCCTCAGCCCGAGGACGCCGTCGGGCTCCCAGACGACATTGTGCGTGCCGAGCGCGAGCGCCAGGCGCGCCTCGACCGCATCGCCACCGAGAGGGAGGAGCACGCCCGCGCGCTGGCGCGGACCAAGGAGATCGCAGACATCCAGAACCAGATCTTTGCGAACCGCGCGCAGCTCGAGGACGCGCGGGCGCGCAGGCAGCGCGACGACGAGATGGACGGGATCCGCGAGAAGGCGCGCGTGGAGGAGGAGATGTTCGCCGCGGCGGTGAGACGGCAGAAGGCGGAGCGGACGGCGGCGCTGGAGCACGCGCAGACACTCACGGAGGCGGAGCTGTCGCGCACGCGGCTGATTGCCGAGACGGAGTTTGAAGTCGAGGGCCGCAAGCAGCTGCAGATGCTCGAGTACGAGCGGCAGGTGGGCAGCGAGCGGGTGGACAACGCGCAGAAGATTAGTGCGGTGCGGCTGCGCGAGAGGGAGGACATTGATAAGCTTGATAAAGCGAACGAGCAGCGCATCAAGGGCCGCTTGACGGAGCAGCGCAGGCTGGTTGATAGCCAGAATCAGCTGGCTGGGAGGCTGGCAAATGGAGGGATCAATGGCCAGAGACAGATTGGATATGTCGCCGGCGAGCTGACCTGATCGAATGCTGTAAAGGATATGGGTTTTCTAGGAGTGCGCATCTGGATGGAGTTTGTAGGGTTTACTATTGGGACATGGTTGGCGTATGTTAGGATGCGTTTTACGATACCATACCTCTGACTTAGGACAGATTGATGAATTCAAGACGACTGAAACAACATCTCAGTCCCACTTTGAGGCTGAATGGAGGCACTGCACTCATACCTACTCCTCCGCCAAGGTAATAAACGTTGTTCTAGAGGGTGAAGATGCTCAATTTTAACAGTCGTAATACGTATCAAGATCTCTCAAAGGTTCTGTTTATTACTATAAGTCTATCAACTTCTACAAAGGTAGTAATTCGTTATTGAAGTAGCCTGGATTCTCGAATCCTCGTACCGCCTCAAATGTCTGAAGCTTGTGTCGTCATTATCAACAAATCGGTTGTTTGTCTCCTTATCAGAAGACGCGGCATAATTGTCGGAGCCCCGGGCCATCAGTGGAGCGATTGTCGATCCAATGGCGCCTCAAATCAAAAACGAGATTTTGATTCACATTACTATGCAGACTGCAGTACACAAGCTTAAGGCACCAAGAAAAGACCCTGCAGACAATCAGACAATGCATAGGAGCAGAGGGGCGTGACAGGTCACGTAAAGGAGATTGGCGCGCATCACAGCACTCGTCAGCCTAGCGCAACGCCTCTCAACATGACGCTGACCGTAGACCATGATCCATATTGTCTTGTCTAAAGGTACCGCCGTTGATGTGCCACCCGCACCGGCGTCGGCGTCGGCGCCGTCAGACTAATAGTAGGTAAGACATAACGTAGGGATAACGTTACCTGGGCCCGGGCGAACAGTCGCTGGCGTCTTTGGTCTCCTCGGTCGCTTTGGTGGGGTGACGCACGTTTCCCTTTAGTGGGGATAGCGAGATTGCCGTGCGACGGCTGTTCCGTTTTTGGTGCTTTTTGCCTCTGCTAAATGGCGATTCGGGGCAGTCGGCGGCGGGACGCCATTTAAATGATCGCCAGGTCCCTCCTTGTCTCTGGCGCCTTGCGCCGGCTCTTGAAGATTGTGTCATTGCTGCCGAAATTTCCTCCAGACTCACTCAATACACACATTTTAATCGCAATTGAACATATCGCGAGACTCATTACTGGACATTGGAATCCGTCGCAATGGCACCCGTTGGAACTGTCCTCATCACTGGGTGAGTTTTCTTTTATTGCTTTTTCTCCAAGCAGCCATCCACCCCGCGCGGCGCATGGCACCCCGCCAATTTGGCGGTCGCGAGAAACATGACTGTGGTTTTTTTTTGTGACTGACAGAGATTGTGGCTTGCAGCGGCACGGGCTACATTGGCTCGTTCACATCGCTGGCGCTCCTCGAGAACGGCTACGAGGTCGTGATTGTCGATAACCTCTACAACTCGTCCAAGGTCGCTCTCGACCGCATCGAGCTCATCTGCGGCAAGCGCCCCGCCTTCTACCAGGTCGATGTCACCGATGAGGCCGCCCTCGACGATGTCTTCTCCAAGCACCCAGACATCGACAGCGTTATTCACTTCGCTGCCCTCAAGGCCGTCGGCGAGTCAAGCGAGATCCCCCTCGAGTACTACCGCGTCAATGTCGGCGGCAGCATCAGCCTGCTGCGCTCCATGACCCGCCACAATGTCACCAACATTGTCTTCTCGTCGTCTGCCACCGTCTACGGCGACGCAACCCGCTTCCCCAACATGATCCCCATCCCCGAGCACTGCCCCATCGGCCCGACCAACACCTACGGTCGCACAAAGTCTATGATCGAGAACGTCATCGAGGACCACATCACCGCCCAGCGCAACAACGCGAAGAAGGCCGGCAAGCCCTACGAGCAATGGAACGGCGCCAACCTGCGCTACTTCAACCCCTGCGGCGCCCACCCCACCGGCATCATGGGCGAGGACCCCCAGGGCGTGCCCTACAATCTGCTGCCGCTGCTCGGCCAGGTCGCTACGGGCCAGCGTGAAAAGCTGCTCGTCTTCGGCGACGACTACGCCTCGCGCGACGGCACCGCCATCCGCGACTACATCCACGTGTGCGACCTGGCCAAGGGCCACCTGGTGGCGCTCAACTACCTGCGCGAGAAGAAGCCCGGCGTCAAGGCCTGGAACCTGGGCTCCGGCCGCGGCAGCACCGTCTTCGAGATGATCAAGGCCTTCAGCGCGGTCGTCGGCCACGACCTCAAGTACGACGTCGTCGCCCGCCGGCAGGGCGACGTCCTCGACCTGACGGCCAACCCGGCGCTGGCCAACGAGGAGCTCAAGTGGAAGACGGAGCTCAAGATGGAGGACGCCTGCGCGGACCTTTGGCGGTGGGTCAGCAACAACCCCAAGGGATACCGCCAAGATCCGCCGGCGGAGCTGCTAGAGGCGCTGAAGAAGAAATAGAGGAGTCAGGACAGGCCTCAAGAGGAGGGCTAGGGACAAGCAATGGAAACTTGCATTCTGCTGATGATTTTCGGTTCATATTCCAGCATTGAGAAAGGTAACTTATAGAGCTTCATGCACCTAATTGGTAAATAAAACAAATAAATCATGCGGCAATAACGACCACAAGAGTCGCGCCGTTTCTCCATCACTTGTGAAGGCATCGCCGCCCATCTCTTCAAGACAGAGGTGAGATGCTTTGGTGCATAATCTTCATAAATGCATGTGATTGCGGTTTGGCGGGGTAGACAACAAAGAGAAGCAGGCAGCCCCACACCCCAGCCTTTTCCATTTAGGTGTGGCTTGTGTGGCACCTTGACACGTCTTTTAAGTGCACAGACGCGTTTGTTGCATCGTCGCTGAGAGGCAAGTGAAGCAGAACTGTTTGCAGGCGTGACAATAGAGCGAGAAGACCGAAAGACTCGACGACAATGAAAGAACCAAGCGTGGGCTAGCTTAACGTGGCTACTTCTCATCCCATCCTTTCTTTCTTTGTTGTCAACGAAGAACGAGTGCCGTTTGCAGAAGTGAGCTTCGGCAACCTTGGATGGACAAAGAGCTCACCACAATGCGAGCTTCCACTTCCTGAATCATCGAGTCCGCTGCCTTCTTCGACAGCTTCCGGGGGAAGCAACAAAACGGCAACCTTGCGCATTTGCAGATTTCATATATCATCTTGTTGACAACTTTTGTGTGAACGGCTTCTTGCGCCTACCTCAACACTCATCGCGAAATCTCAGAGCTCATCGACATCGAGCTCCCCTACCCGACAATCTCTTCTTCTACAAAGAATTAATCAAGTCGTATGTATATTCTCGTGATGATTTTTCTTCATTCAGTTATGTGATGCAAATGCTCAGGAGCAGCTTGTGCCATGATTCACTTAGCTCTCATCTGATGTCACTCACCTCTCATCAACGGCACCCAGCTGACATATCTAAAAGGCAAATCTGCCCTACTGGCATAACAACTCATCCCTCAGACTCAGGGATCTCGTCAGTGTGCTGAGTAAAGCATCATCATGCCTCCCAAACGCGCCACACGAGCGACTGCTCGTACTGGATCTACGCCGGCTAGGAGACGGCAGGCCAGAGAGCCCTCGTCTGAGCTAGGTTTAGCAGGTCCGACGGTCATGCAAAACACGACGCCGAATCCCGCCAAATACAGCACAAACTACGGGTCTCCGGCCACCATCATGCCCGTCCGCCGCCCTGGTACTTATGGCACAAATCTAGCAGGCGCCTTTGGCAATGTTTTAGAGAAGGTTCGCCAGGATAATGCGGACGACGAGCAGGCTCGCATTCAGCGCGAGGCCGAAGAGGGAGGGCGCAAACAGGACTCATCGCCGATCGTTGAGGAGTCTTCCCTACCGGAGAACCCTAGCAGTGAGCCTGATCTGCCAAGTGGTGCTGGTAGCAACCAGGGCAGCAGCGATGTCTCCCGGGCTCCAACCTCCGAGCCGGCGGCACCATCAGATCCTCCTGCAGCACCATCAAACGATGGTGCTGGATCGACCCCTTTCCCTGGCCGTCGACAAAGTAAGTTTACTGCCCCTCTCCAATTTATCAACGATGTTTGATATTATGCTCAATATGTATCACGAGGCCCATCGCTAACTCTGCTATCTAGCTCGGGCGAGTGTTCGTGCAGGTTCAGTCCAGCCAGTTAACACACCATCTTTACGCCCTGGTCGGTCAAACAGATTACAGTCCGAGCCTATTCATTCTGATGCGCCTACTGTGAAGAGCTATGTAGAAGAGAGCGGTGTCTTCAACAAAGCAAATGTCAACACTCCAGTAGTTCCATCTAGCGCTGCTTCCCAACAGCAAGAGAGGAAAGATTCGGTTGAGCCTACGCCTTCCAGACGATCCTCTCGCACCGCCGCCAACACTACTACAAGCGGCGTACAGAACCCTCCAGTCCCTGCCAACCGAAGAAAGTTGCTCGATCGCATAGAAGAGCGGTCGAAGCAGCTTTCCGAGAAGATTGATGAGCAGCCCGAGAAGGAGGCCGAAGCAGAAGCTTCGACCAAGCCTACCACAAACTCCTCGCACACGACGGGCAACCCTCTTCTCAAGCCTCTACCAGGTCTCGCGCCTGTTCGCCGTCGTCCCGGTTTTGGAAGTTTGTTCGGCCGTCTGCCTGATCAGCCGAAGCCATCGGACTCGGCATCGGCGGAGGAGGAGGAGGAGGAAGATGTTGATGACATCAACGGCAAAGATCCTATCACTACCATACGAAACAACGGAGCTACTTGGAGGCCCCCTCGTCCTTCGTCGATCTTTACCGTGACTCCAATTGCCGCTGGAGCGGCCAACCGCGTCTCACGAGAACCTACCGCTGATCCGGATCGTGCAGCTCGACAGAGACTTGCAGACGAGCGCGAGATTCAGGAAACGAGGGCTATGATGCAGGCCGCACATGCTACCATGGACAAGATCAAACGCGACAAGGCTCAGCGTGCATCTCAGTCTCCTCTTGTTGATGAGGCAGCCGACCATCGACGTCCAAATTCCGTTCAGAAACCGGCACCACTAGCCTTCCAAAGACAGAATGACCAACCCGTCCAGCGACGTCACACTCCGACCCCCATCCCGGAGAGAGAGTCGTCTGTAGAGAACAATCGTGATAGTCCTTCACCTAACCGGCCACGACATCATCGTACCAGTACCGCCGGGCGCAACAAGCCCGGTAAACTCGATGCCTTCAAGGCACTTCTGCGTTGGCTTGGCGGCCTGACGCTCATATTCATCGCCACTCGGCTGGTTTTCTTCTATACACTACCCGAAGAGGCCTACGCTGGCGTACGAGTCAATCCCTATAAGCCCCAATGGTCAAGAAATCCCTTCCACAGCATAGTCGCAGCAATACCGTGGAGTGTTCTGCATCCTCTCGGCTGCCTAAGCGACAATGAGTACAGAGCCTGGGGCGAGAGGATGCTTCAGGATTACCATCTCCTGGAGGATCACAATCGGCGCATTGAAGCCCAGCACCAACAACTAGAGAAACTCAGCAAGTTTCTGCCAAAGGTCGTGCAGATGGAGCTCGGCAAGGATGGCAAGCCCAAGATCCCGCAGGACTTCTGGCATGCGCTGCGCGGTCTCATTCAGGAGGACAGCATGATTCTCACGCTTGAGAAGCTGAAGAACGGCAACTCGGAAATCTCTGACTACGCCTGGTACGCGATTAAGCATCGCATCCAGGCGGAGAAGCTCGACCTGTCTGGTGGAAACCAAAAGAGCAATATCACGGCCTTGTCTGTCGTGGATGTGGAGCACATTACTGAGCGGACAATGTCTAAGTCCTGGGAGACATGGGTCAAGCAGGTCGAGGGCAACCTCGAGAACCGACTGGGCAGCGGCGTGGAAGAGCGCGTCCTGGCCAGGATGGACGAGGTTCTCAAGGACAAGCTGAGAGATCGAGCCACTCAAGAAGTGCCCGTCCCGAGAGATCAGTTCATGCAAATCCTCTACGACGAATTCAGCAAGCACGACAAGAAGATCCGGACGGATCTGGGTGAGATGGAAACACGGCTCAATGCAGCCATTGGCAACATGCAAGCGGCAGCACATGACTCCCGCCACCCAGGGGGCTTCACGCGCGAGCAGGTCAAGGGCCTGGTGGACGACGCAGTGCGCAAAGTCTGGGGCGACGCACAGCTCGAAGCCATGGCCAAGGGCAAGATCAGCGCGCACTACCAGGACGAGCTGAGCACGCAGATCAACGTCTTCGACATGGGCAACCACGCCACGGTGGATAGAACCCGCACGTCGCGCACGTACCAGCTGCCCAAGCAGATGAAGGACGAGTCGTGGTGGCGGCGCCACAGGGGCCCGGTCGTCCCGTTGGATGCTTATGCGGCTCTGACGCCCTGGTCCGGCCCCGGCGACTGCTGGTGCACGGCGGCGGCTGTCAAGGACAAGTCGGCGCCCGCGGACATCGCCATCATGACGGGCCGCCGACTCGTCCCGCAGAACCTGGTCGTCGAGCACATCGATGCCGGCGCGACCATCGATCCTGACGCCACGCCCAGGAAGCTCGAGGTGTGGGCGCACATCGACGATCCGGTGCGGCGCAAGACGGTCGAGGACTGGATGTTTGACATCTACCCGGCGACCAAGAAGGACCACGTCCTGCTGCAGGACCGGTTCGTCAAGGTCGGCGAGTTCGCGTACGACAGGGGCTTCGGCAAGGGCGGCGTGCAGGTCTTCCAGATGAGCCGCGAGCTGCTGAAGATGGACGCGCAGACGGACCACGTCGTCGTGCGCGCCGTGGACAACTACGGCGCGGACCACACGTGCTTCTACCGCCTGCGGCTGTATGGAGAGATCACTGAGGCTGCGGCTCGCTAGGCAGTAATGGTGGATGCGTAGATGACGTGTTGGATTGTAACGTTGAGGAAGGAAGGACGCGCTGTCTTTGCTTCGTTGTTTTGCGCGCATTACAAACTGGAAAGGAGTCATTGGTCAATTGTCGTTCCGGGGGGGGTGTGATAGCAGCAAATCTTGGCGTCTTGTTGGTATACCCATTGGGGGAAAATCATGTTTTCTGTACTGTTTCGTTTCGAGAGCGTCGAGAGAAGATTAACTTGACATCTTGTCCGGGCCAGTTGCATTTGGCGGCTTGTCGAGAGGTACATATGATTCATCATATTGCGACGCCTGTTCCGGCGCTTGATCAGAGAAGAGAAAATAAAGAGGACTGCTGTATTCGGTTTTGACAAGATGCGAAACAACATGTATTGCAACAACATAACGCCGTGATGATCTATGCTCTATGACAAAAAGTTCAGGGAGATGGATGTCTACTCTGATCCAACCGCTCCGTCCCCCCTTCCAGCCTCTCTTCATAAACCAAATCTTCCCACCAGGCTACCGGTCTCGTCCTAGCCGCTCCTCGCCATCCTCTACCAGCTCATACGCGGGGAGGAAGCCCGTCTTGCCGCCCTCCGCTTTGAGGTGCGGGTTCGGTAAGGTGTCTTGTGTCCCGCCGAGGGAGGTGTATCCCTGGTCGTACAGCGGGCAATAGGGGATATCAAGCTGGCGGATGAACTACACATCTAAACGTCAGCATATCGAGGCTCCTCCTGGCTCTCCTCTCCGCTCCTCCATCTATCGTCAAACGTGTCAAGACTCACCGCCCATATCTCGACATAATGCCAGTCAATGACGGGGTGGACGCGCATAAAGGCCGGCCACCCGGCGTCGGTGGGGTCGAAGTGGGTGAGGCGCTCGCCGTGGGGATCGGTGCGGCGGGTGCCGACGAAGATGGCGCGCAGAGACGGGCGGTCCTGCAGGTAGGCGTCGAGGGCGGCGCGCATGGGCAGGCTGTAGCGCTTCAGGTCGAGGTGGTAGGTGCCGCACGAGGCCTCGACGAAGGAGTCGACCTCGGCGAAGGGATGCTGCGAGACGATGTAGACGGCTTGGAGAGTGGTTGGGAATCCGTTGGCGGTGTCGTTGGTCTCATCGGCGGGAGAGGAGGAGGAGGAGGAGGAGGAGGAGGAGTATCGTCGAGGAAGACAGGCGAGGATCAGGACGAGCAGGACGAGGCAGTCCTTGCCGCCGTTGTAGGAGAGGGAGAGTTGATCGGGTCTATGAGAGTCATTGCACTGTCAGTATTGTAATAATTTACGGAAAAAAGCAAACGCATGCTTGAGGCCAGGCTGGAGAGACGACTCACCCATACCGCCGGAGCGCGTCTTCAATTACACCCATCGCCTCCCGCACCTGGCCCTGGACCTTCTTCAGCAGCGCCGTGGGCGCCTCCGTGGCCAGGAAGGCTTCGACTTTGTCGCGGATCTCGAAGCTGACCTCCTCGAGACTCCTCTCACCGAGAACATCACCATCACCACTACCGGACGGCTTCAGCGGCCCGTTGCCGTTGGCTAGGCCCTGCGCGACCCCGTCATTGCTGCTGCTGCTGCTGAGGTGCGGGGGGTGGATGTGATTCTGGGTCATGGCCGGCTTATGTGGGGGTTTCGGTTCCGTCTCATGGGTCGACTGCAGTGGCCGTTGCCATACTCTGGTCTCCTCCGGGAATTGCACACACTGAACAGAATCTTCACTTGCAGTCTCGTCAGGTCGGATCGGATCAAAGGCAGGCGGCGCAGGGAAGATACGACGATGGTGGGAGTCAGCTTGTGTCGTCTCAATGGGTAAGCAGCTGCGCCCGGCAGCCCCGCGGCATGACAGTTGCTAGCGCACGCCCAGCAGGTAGGAGGAGTGTTGCCGGCTCGGCTAAGGGCGGGGCAGTCTTCTGTGGAAAAGTCTCGAAGGTCCTCTTCGGCCTCAGCTTCTGAGATCCCCTTTTTCTTTCCGGAGCTGCTTAAGCGAGCGGGTGGGGTCGATCAATGGTCCTGGTCGTTTGGCACATGCAAAGCAGATCAACAACAAAAGACATGTTTGTGTAGAAGCTTTATCCGATAGAATATTAGTATTACTCACTTTAAGAGTCACACAAGCTGATCAGCTCAATGTCTTGCATGGATCTAGCCTCCCCGTCTCATGTACCAACCAAGTCAATCTAATACACATCTCATGCCGCAGAGAGACTTATCCAATGTGGCATAGTCCAACAAAGTTGGGTTTATCCGAGAAGATCTCTTCGTGTCAGTTGTGACGGCCGGCACCAAATTGTACACGCCGAGCATGGATGGCTTTTTGACGATAGACAATGCTGGGGTATCTTGTTTACACTGCTCTCTCTGCTGTAGCTAGCTGATCAAGGTAACGGGACAAGGTGCTCTCAGTCATCCAAAAGACCCGTGGCCAATGCCTCGAGGTCCTCTAGTGTATCCGGCTCTTCGGTGACTTCAATGACCTTCTTCTTGCCCTTCTTCTTCGGTGCCGCATCCTCGACGTCCGAGTCATTCTGGAACCACTTCTTCGCCTTCTTCCTCGGCCGCTCATCCTCGCGATCACTGTCCTCCTCCTCGTCGCCCACTGGTAGTGACCGCAGAAGAGCCAATGGATCTTCACCCTCATCAGCACCCTCCAGCTGCGATGTTGTCTGTGGTCTCGCCAATCCCCGTTCCTCGGCCTCTCTTGCCTTGCGCTTGTCTCGCTTCTCTCTCCTCTTCTGCTTCGCAAGCTGTTTGTCTTCAACATCAGCCTCCTTGACTCTGCCGGACTCCATGTCCACGAATCTCTGTCGCAACTCCTCAACAGGTCCCTGTTGCTTGAATTGCTCCTCGTCAATAAGCTCGTAGATCGGATGTGCATTGCCATCGTCGTCGAACACAAGTTTCTGGCCGTGGCCCTTGAATTTCAAAAGTTGCTTCTTTGACTTCAACAGCTTTTCTCGCCGTTTCGAGTCAATGATTAGCTGCTGGTCGCCGCCAAAGTCGATCACCTTTGTCCCCGTATCGGCTCTTGTCTTCGCTGCCTCGTCCAGCTCTTTGTCATTCAGCACCCGCTTGGCTGAGAAGAAGTCCGCTTCCTCGTCATCTGCGTTGCCCTCGTCACCGATGAGCTTCTTGTAATGGCTCGACAAAACGTCCTGGTTCTGGCGCTCAAACATCTTCTGCGCCTTGGTGCGGACTTCGTCCTTCTTCTTCTTCTTTCCGCCTTCTTCGTCAGCGTCGCTTTCTGAGCCGCTAGACATGGCTGCCCTGGATGCGTTCTTGAGCTTTTTGATGTCCTCGCCCTTTTGGAACTTGATTTGCGGAGTTCCCGGGAGACCCAGGCTCGCCGCAAAAGCGTCCAAGTCCAGCTTATCAAGCTTGAAGACCTCCTTGTCTCTCTGGAGATGCACAGATCTCGTGTAACTGATGAATGCCTTCTGTCCCAGATATTTAATGTCATGTTGCTTCCAGCACATGCTCTGGAGCTGGTTCATGATGCTCTTCTTCCTGTTCTCCTTCACGTTCACCTTCTGGACAGTCACCTTCTTCTGCTCCAGCCTCTTCAGCATGCCCTCTTCCTCGCTCGGGTCCAGGAAGAGCACCGCCCTGCCATTGCTCTGATATCGAGCCGTCCTGCCGACTCGGTGGATGTACGTGTCTGCGTCCTCGGGGCAGTCGGCCTGGATGACCCAGTCGACGGCGGGGAAGTCAACGCCTCGGGCAACAACGTCTGTCGCGAACAAGCACGCGTGTCGCGCGGTCGTGTACCTCTTGGTGATCTCCAGCCGGGCGAGCTGTTTTTGGCGGCCGTGGAGATGCAATAGTGGAATACCGGGCTGCAGTTGTCTGAACGTCTCGTACACGAAGCGTACTTGTTTGCCCGAAGAGAAGAATACAATGATCTTGCTCTTCAGATTTGACCTGATGAAACCGTAGAGCGTGTCGAGCTTCTCGTGAAGGGGTGTGACAATATAGTGCTGCTGGAGCGTGCTTGGGGTAGCCGAGTCTGCGGCCTCGTGGACTGAGACGTACTCCGGATCCTTCAGACTCAACCTCGCCAAGTCTGAAACCCTCTTGCTTTGGGTCGCGCTGAAAAGCAGTGTTTGTCTTTCCTTGGGTAGATGATCAACGAGTGCATCGACTGCTGACTGGAAGCCCATGTCCATGATACGATCGGCCTCGTCCAGCACCAGGATCTGCAAGTTGTCGACGTCAAAGCCTGCCGTCTGGTCGAGATGTTGCAACATGCGTCCCGGCGTGCAGACCAAAATGTTCATCCTGCCAAGTCGCTGGGCCTCCTCTTGCAAACTCTTGCCACCTATAACCAGCCCTGCTGAGAAAGTATGGTTCCGTCCGACTTTGCGCAGCACCTCGAAGATTTGCACCGCCAGCTCGCGAGTGGGTGAGATGATGAGGGCGCCCAGGCCGTCGTACTCGGTCCATTGTGCACGGAACAGCTTTTCGAGGACTGGAATAATGAACGCTAGAGTCTTTCCGCTGCCGGTCTTCGCGGCACCGAGGATGTCTTTGCCTTTGAGCGCCAGTGGCACTGCTCGCGCTTGGATATCGGTGAGCTCTTCGAAGTGCGACGCACGGAGGCCGGAGGACGTAGGTTCGGAGAGAGGCAGATCGGTGAAGTTCTTGACTGGAGAGTTCTTGGGGTCCTAGACAATATTAATTGCTATAGTCTCGGGCAAGACTGCCATGTTCAACTTACAAACTCGTCAGCAGCGGCTTGCAGCTTTTGTATGTCTTGCTGCTCCCGTTTTCTTTTTAGAGACTTCGCCTCGGCTTTTGCATGATGCTGCCGTTTGGGCGGTGCGCCGCCTTTGGTGCGAGCCGGCATCGTAATCCTCTTTGGCGTAGTTGAGCCTGAAGAGAGATGTTGAGGCAGGTCGAGCGGTGTTTCTTCAGGAAGTCATGGAGGCTGTCGATAAGAATGGCGATAACTTTTTTTTTTTGGCGGTGGGATTTTTTTCTCTGGCAGCAAAGGTTGGCGGGGAAGGAGAGGTACGTACCTTCACGCAGCTTGATGATTCGCCCTCCCGAGGCAGTGGTTCTTAATGTGAAATGTTAGCGCCTAAAACCAACGTTAGCGCCCGCCCGGACCCTTGCCCGGCGCACCCAGCAACCGCTAACACGAGCCCTGCCAGAGCTCAGGGCGCCTAGGCGCCAAATCTCCCCTTTCCGAGCTCGACGAGATGAGCAACTGCCTTGATTTCCACCTGTCGCTTGACTGGGAATCTTTCTAACTTTCCTTTGCTCTCTTTCTCTTCTTCTGTCTTTTGCACCCCGTCACCTGCTATTGTGCGGTACAGATTCGGAGGGTGCAAGCTTTCACATATTCCCCAGGGCTTGGAGCTTGCAATGAGCCAACCTTCACTCACCTTCATCTCATCCGTGCCCACCCTCATTTTCTCGATTCCTCTGCACCCGATAATTGTGACATATTCCCTTTTCTTTACACTCTAGGTCATACAAAAGGACAGAGTGCGGTCACATAGATCGATATCGCAAGCATGGCGAGCAAAGCGGCAGAGTGGGACCCGCTCCCATTCAAAGAGTAAGTAAATACCTTCAGATTTCTCTGACAGCAGAAGCCTTTCATTTTGATCTCTCACAGTGCATGAATAAGCTGACCATTTATAATAGGATTTTCACATCTCAATCATTCCAGTTCCTGGTAGGGCCCGAGAAGCGCAAATTCATGCTCCACAAAGAGATCCTTGCTCGCCTGTCCCCCGCGCTTGATGCTCTTCTCAATGGCAGCATGAGAGAGGCGACCGAGGGCGTGGTCGAGTGGGATGACCTCGACGAGGACACATTCGTTCGCTTTGGACAATACGCCTACACTGGAGAGTACGATGCAGCCGAGCCAGATATCCTGCTGAACTGCGACGCTGTAGCGTCCAACGAAACCACCAGCGGTGCTACTCAGGACCAGCAAGCGCCTGCACAACCAATCACAATCTCCTCCGACGATGAGAACGTAACGGATGCCATGTTCGTCGACGAAGACAACCACGACGATTCTGATCATAGTGAAAGCGATGGCCACATCTCCGACGATGAGAATGCCTCCTTCAACCAGGACCACAGCGAGAGCGACAGTGACGATAGCGATGATAGCGACTCGTCTTCCGACACTGACGGTCGAAAGCCACTGCTGTATCCCCCGTACCAGGAACCGCCCAAACTCGCGGCAGCCTTCTCTTTCGAGGGCTTCATCACGTGGGCTGACGCCAACTGTCCCGGAGAGTTTGAGTGTGAGATGGCAAAGGAAGACATACAACCTGCTCTACCAGTCTACAAGAAGAGGAAGCTCGATGCATACCTTGACCCCTCGGAGGACAAGCACGCTCTCGACTGCCCCATGCAGACGAAGAAGTACAAGCTCATGCACGAGTTCCGGAAGGCATGCGAGGCGGTCTCGGGCGACGACACCAAATTCAAGCCCCGCGAGAACAAGGAGCCCTACGAGAGCTACGACCGCGTCTTCATGTCCCACGCCACGCTGTACGTCCTCGCCGACAAGTATAGCATACCGGCGCTGGGAAAGAAGACGCGCGCGCGACTGATGAGGACCCTGTACCACTTCAAGGTGTTCGACGAGCGCATCCCCGACATCGTGGCGCTGGTCCGCTACTGCTACGCGAACACGACCTCCAGCGACCCCCTCCGGAAGGCCCTCACGCTATACGTGTCGTGCATTGTGGACGATATTGGAGACCATCAGGAGTTCAGAGATCTCTTAGTCGAGGTTGGCGAATTCTCGGCGGACCTGGCGTTGGCCATGATGAAGCGCATTGATTAGAAGTCACAGCGACCAGTTTCAGCCAAGCGAAAACAGCCACCCCCCGATAACCCTTGGTCGTTCAGACCGGTGCATGGAATCTTAGGCCCTGTCCATGGGTACGGAGCTGGCCGATCGGCAGCAAATGGCTCTCCCCCGCAACTGGGACCGGTATTGGCGAGAGTTCTGGCCGGCAGTTTGTCGCGATCAAGGCCGGGACGAAGGTGAATTTGCGTTCACGCATGTTCAGTGGGGCTTAAAACTTACTGGCCGTCAGTAAGTGTGTGTATCCAGGTATCGGACCCGTGAAGGAGCAGCGCTAGGCTATAGCTACATCATAGTCAGGGAATATGAGTAGAAACAGTGAGACATTTCTCACCAACAAATCAAATCGCGCCAGTGGTTTAGTGGTAAAATCCATCGTTGCCATCGATGGGCCCCGCGTTCGATTCGCGGCTGGCGCATCTTTTTGCCATTTTCATGACCATTTCTCTATAATATCTTAACTTTTTGGTGAGGAGAATTAGATTATAAGCCTTGGATACAGTGAGCGTTGCAGCGGTATGGACGGTAGAATCTGGCAGTCAAGAGCCCACTACCAGGCATTTACTGGTAAGGTAACACTAACAGCGTCGGGCACCAACCAATCTCTATGTTCAGACATTTCCACAAACATTCTGTCTAGCATTTTGCACAATGCGAATATCTCAATTAACAGGTCGGTTCCTCCTTATTTTCGTTTCTTTATTTACAAGCTGGTTCGAATGCATGTCTACGCAGCTATATTCAGACTACCTATTTTTTTTCAGAGCTTGTCGGGTTTCGCTGGCGCAAATAAGTGAGCAATTCCTCCAACAACAAACAAGAACTGTTGAACTCAGCTATCATTCAAAATTAAGGGGAGAAATATAAACGTACCACTTCATCTATGAATTTGACACCAAATGGTAAAGCCAGATAGGCATCTCCGTCATAGAATGCCCTCATAATGTGCCAGAACCCACTGAACGAACCTTGAGACATGATGTCGTTGAAGAACCTACACCAAGTAAGCTTAGAAGCACCTCTCTCGTGATGTTTCAATTGCGCAAGATTCAGAAGCATACATTGCCTTATATATTCCGGCTGGATCTGCCTGTTCCCTCAAGACGAGTCTCTCGCCTTTAAAGCCCTTCATGCTGTGCACGGCACGGACAGGAATAAAGGACGGTGGCTCGCCGGCTTTCTGAACGGTCTTCTTGCCATCGACTGTGATTTCGATCCTGCCTTCTATAACGGTCATGTGTTCTGCGTGGTTCTGGGCCAGACGTCAACCAAAAGATTCGGCCAGTGCGTAGCTCGATTGGTAAGAAACCCACTTTGTGCCAATGCGGAGGAACGTAGATTGGCTCAGCGCCTTCTGTTCCCTCGACTATGGTGTCCATTACATATTTGTCAATTGAGTCTTCTGGTACGTCTGGATTTAGGTTGATGTTCATGGTTTGGCCCTTAACATGTCAGTTCAGTTCGTATTTGGCTTGTGAGTTGTCTAGGACACTCTGGATATGCCTACAGGACCAAGATGGAGCGTCTTGAGAAGCTGTAGATTCGTCATTCTGTAGATACTTGATGTTGACGCCTCAAGCCAGGGAGCCTTGCGCGCACCGACAGGTCGGTCCCTGCCAACTTGGGCTCGATGCCTAGCAGCTAGAGTTCTTCTGGGCAATTAAAATAAGGATGCGATTTCTGAGGAGTAGGCACGGCTTCTATATGGAAGAGAGTAAGCATGATCATTTCGTGGATTAGGAGCTGGCAGAGCCTCGTTATTTATTCGTTCAAGATCTATCGCGCAAGGATTGGATTAGTGGGGGCCATGAATGATATGCTGGCCGAATAGTCAACTGTGCCGTACGCTGAAAAGCGTGTTTGGCAAGAATAGGTAAGCTGGCAGGTTTGGCAAATAACAGGGGTGGTAAGCAACTGGGTCTCACTGGCTGGTTCGAAGCTTGGAGTTGACGCTAAAAAGAACCCCTACTGCTGTTCTCTTGGATCTTGGTCAGGGGGTCTGAATGCAGAGGGGGGCTTCCCCGCAAAGAAGACTTGTCAAGGTGGCATAACGTTATTGGAAAGGGACATGTTAATTCGTTGAGCAAGAAGAGGCAATTGGCTCGTATTGGGGGGAAATGGTCGATTTTACAATCACAGCCTATATCAAGACTATGGTCGAGTGGATTTCGGCAATGCAGACATGCTTATGAAATGATAGCAACCCGCAGGTCACAAGAAATAACCTTTTTAAGAGTTGAAACGTATTTGGGAGTAGTGTCTTTATTTTCCTAAACATTTGCTTTCTGAGTTTACAAGTTCGTGCAAAGCGGAAAGCGCCGCACTGCTTGAATCTATTCATGATGAATCGTGCTGTCCCGTCTGTGAAGGTATTTTCCAATGGTTGAGTGGTGCTGAATTCAGGAAAACACCACCACATCATGAAATTCATGAACGCTGTACTGCATCATCTTAACCATAGTTAGATTTAGTCATACAACTTCGCACCCGCCAGTCTCAATAGCTTGTCGGCTTTTTCTGGGAGTTCCAAAGGCTCGTCCCGATCACGCGGATCTCTCGTGCCGTCTGGGAGTATAACACGAGGATCTCGGGCAATTATGTGATCATGCGGCCAGTGCGTTGTTCCTCCATAACGTTCAAACACCTGCTTTTTAAGCGCGAGCTGATCTGGAGTCGCCATTGATGCTGGGGTATAGGCAGCATAGATAGCTGTCCGGATCTGGTTGCTTGTCTCCATTGGGTCGGATCCGTAATGTATTGTGCGGCTATCCCATAAGATTAAGTCGCCAGGCTCGGCACAGACCTTGTGAGGCTTGACGCCTCGTTCGTGAAACCACTCCAACTCTTCCTTCGTGAAAAAGTAAATGTCTCTCATGGGAAGCCATGATCGCTTGTTTTCTACAGAGTCGAACAGCTCGTCATTATACCGATGAGATCCAGGGTACACAACGAGACCACCGTCATCAGGGCCGGATGGTGAGAGATTGATGATCCCCTGAACACAGTGAACGCCACGTCTCAACGGAGACTGGTCAATATGTTCCCATGGCTGGCGTTTAGAGACATCTGGCCGGTTTGGGAATGTGATATTGAGACTGTCAAAGCTAACAAGAAGCTTATCTGTCCCCCATAGCCGAGAGAAGGCATCCAAAACACCTGGCTCTAATTTAGCATCCCACATGAATTTCTCATGCGCAACACAGTATGATGCAAAGGTGCGTATCTTATTTTGTGCTGGAAGGTTGTCATCGGCCCAGGTCTGACGGTCCTCAAAGTCGAGACCAGTTCCGAAAGATAAAAGCCATTCTTTGGCCTTCTCTCGGTAGAAGGTTGCCCGTTCTGGTGGAATTGCACCCTTTATGACAGTGAAGCCGTTTCTATGTAGATCGTCTCGGAAATCGCCATGTCCTGCTGAGCTGTGAACTGATTAGATGCTTGAACGTCGCACTAGGATCGCTAGGCAATTCTTTACCTGAGAACCTGAGGGAATGGTGAGGGTATCAGCTGAGGTTCTGCGTCTTCCTCTTCTTCCACTTGAATTACTGAATGAGCAATTTTGGATGATTTCGTTCCAGTAGACGCCAGTACTGGCTCAAGGAGGACTGCACTGGGTGCCATTTCGAATACTTTCAAAGTCGTCGGAACACTGGGATATTTAGGCGCAGCAGATGGGTTAGCGATAGCGTCCATGATGTTAGGTTGGTCGTCAAAGTTGGAAATAGTGTCAAACAGGATAGGCCCTCCTCTTGCGGCTGACTGATATAGTTAACGAGGTGGCGGATAGACTTGTTGTACAATTATCCGCGACTATCGCCACGGCTAGATCTCTAACGCCGGGATATGTGAGGTCAAAGATTGAAACAGCTCTGACAAGTCTCAAGAAATGTCTCCCGGGAAAGCCGTCGTTAAGATACTATACAATTGAAAAGAGTTTTAATATCTTCCAGCTAGACACAGATTAGGTACTAGAATGATTAGCATTTCTTTTCCATGACATGGCAAAGTAGTCACTTGTCAACAAAGCATCGTTGGTGTTCAACTTCGGCTGCGCATCTTATCCGATTTATCTCTAGAGCGGCAAACTAAGAACGGAACGCCTTTCGAGCTGGATAATCGACTTATTTGCCGTAATCTGGATTTTTCTATTGAGATAGGTCAGAACAAACAGTCTTAGTGCTAACAGCCCCATCTAAACGCAGGCTTTTGGCAGACTTGTGGGTCTTGACGCCGGCTTTTCTGGTGAAGTGGACCGCTAACGCCGGAATTGCCCCAAGACAGCGTTTAGATATCTCGGAACCCCCTCACACTAGCGAACCATCTTTGGCACGGATACTCGACCCCAGATCTTGTTATACTCGACGAGCTTTGTGGGTGTCGAATGGACCAATCGTGACCTATTCATTAATCACAAGAGCGCCCTTAGCCGAGATGGCTTGGGCTTAGATCGTTATCGCCATACTGGGGATAGAGAGTGAAGAGATGCAGAGCCGAGGGAGGAAATAGTATATAGACGACAACCCATCCACGCGGAGATGTTGATCCCAATGAAACAGCAATACACACTGGAATGCGCCTGGATCTTATACTTCGTTCTACTTACACGGCCGGTATGGACAGAGTCCCAAAGTTCTTCGGCCTTGGTGCTGTTGGGCCCTTACAACCCAAATCGAGCAAGGTGACGATCGTCATGCTTGTCATCGCATGCTGCGTGTTCGCTACGGTGCGTTATATCTGAACCCCTTGTCAGAGTTTAGTCAAGCTAACATTATGCATTATTAGACTATTGGGTATGATTCCGGTTTAATGTAAGCCAAGAGTTGTCAGGACCGCAGACCTTCCAGCTCAAGCTGACATTTGACAGGAACGGCATCAATATCATGCCACAGTACACCGACTGGTTTAAATTGACGACAGAAACGAAATCTTTGAACACGTGCGCTAGCTACATAGGCTGGTTCATTGCCGCTTTTCTCATGGGACCTGTTGTCGATGGCACAGGACGCAAGGGTGGCATTTTGATCTCCGTCCTGCTCAAATTTGTTGGTATTGCTCTCATGACTGCGGCCCAAAGCGTTCCAATGTTCGTCGTTGGTCGCATCATCCTGGGCTGGGCAAAAGGTACCGCGGCAATTGCGGGCTCAACGTAAGTGACGATTTGAGTCTTAGTTTACGTAGAGGGAGGGCTGACCTTAGTTGATGAATAAAGCTGGCTTGCTGAGACCCTTCCTGCAAATGTTCGAGGCACCGGCCTCAGCATGACCTACTCGGTTTTCTATGTTGGAGCTCTGCTCGGAGCCGGAATTTGCTATGGTACAGAGAACATACCAGGAACCGCCTCTTGGCGTGTTCCATGTGCCTTCATGGCCATATTTTCGATCATTTGCGCATGTGTCCTCTGGGCAACACCAGAGTCTCCAAGGTGGCTAGTAAGTTGAGGAAGGCCGACTGGATATGTTCCCCTGTCCTAATCCCTGAATACGATATAAGAGTAAACGTAAGCTAATGGTGCACGCGTATAGCTTTACCGCGACCGAGAGGAAGAGGCTCTTCAGGTGTTAGCTTCCATTTACGCCGATGGCGATAGGTCTCATCCAATCGTCTCACAGCAACACCATGATATAATTGCCGGCATCCGACTGGAGCGTGAAACCCATTCCCTGTCATATGCCGAGATGGTCCGTACGCCCAACTCTCGCAAGCGTCTTATGCTTGCTTTGAGCGTGGCTGTCATTGCAATGTTGTCCGGCAACAACATTGTGTCATATTACCTCGGTGATATGTTGACGGAAGCAGGTATTTATAACACCAAAGTGAAGCTTCAGATTGTAAGTTACAAAACTTATGTCCAGATTATCAGCATGGTCACTTGCTAAGAATGGTGCATCAGAGTATCGTTTTGAACGCTTGGTGCCTTGTTTGCGCAATGACAGGAACATACTTCATGGATAAGGCCGGCCGCAAGTTCTTAGCATTGCTCGCTTGTGTCTTGATGACTATTACGCTGTTCTTGGTGGGAGTATTGACCAAATGTATGTGATCTAATCAGCCAAGCCCTCCAGAGCAAATTGCTGACATGGGTGTACTTCCAGTTTACGGCAACGGCGGAGAACTCTCAGGCGTGTATGCGACGGTTGCCATGATCTTCCTATTTCAGGGATCATACAGTGTTGGTATTACACCTATCACACAACTGTACCCTCCTGAGGTTCTGAATTATTCCATTCGAGCCAACGGTATGGCCGCTTGGTCACTGGTCGTCAACCTCTGCGGGTAAGTAACTAGAACATCTAGGTTGTCCTGAATGTCTCGTGCTCACAAACAACACAGACTCTTTTCGACCTTTGCCATGCCGATTGCCCTCAGCGCTATTGGTTGGAAGTTGTACATGATCAACGGAGCTTGGGACGCACTCCAAGCTGTATATGTGGCATTTTGTTGGATCGAAACCAAGGGCCTCACTCTTGAAGACATTGATCGTCTCATGGACGGGAAGAAGCTGCTCGGAGGGCGCGGCTCTGAGGAAGGGACTGATGTCATAGAAGGCTATGACATTAAAGAGACTGCGTCTGAAACCATAACCAAGGTTAAAGAGGACGAGTAGTTTAGAATACCTCGCGTTTGAGATACACAGGCAGGTGTATGTGCTCAGTGTGAAGTAGCACGAAGTTGACTGTCTAAAATCTGAGATTTTGATCGAATGCTCAAGTGCTACAACTGAAGTCACCAAGTCGTTGAGTTCTGTCGTTGCGAGTTTGATTGTTATTTCTTTAGTCCAGTCATGCCTTTGCAAATGTCTGAATAAATGAGCCGATGCGTACTTGGGTCAGTTTGCCAATATATCCTATTTTTGGCCTTAGTTTGTCTGTAACCTAGGTGAAAAACGCATAGTTCTCAAGACACTTGACATACCTACAATTCATCCGTATCGATACTGCTTTATTTTCAGGCTGGTGTACTTGCCGCGGTTCATATTGTCTCCTTCCGATGGTGTGCGGGCCGAGACTGAGATTGAGCCTAGACTTGGTGCTAGAGTATGAAATTAGGTAAGCCCAGAATGACGCCTACGCCACCTATCGTGGGGGGGAGGAGAACAGCCGTTAAATACTAACCAAGAGATTCCTCACAAATATCCTCATCCAGATTGTCCCAGTGATCCAATTGATCTATCTATTGGCAAAACGCCAACCTTAGAGAAAGTGCAGTTGTCTCTGGTATTCAAGCTGGTAGGAAAAGAAGAAGGTGGTTCGCACGTAGCTCAATCTGAGTCGACGCAATGTATCCCGTGTAGCAATGGGCCGAAGGAGGACCGCTTGCGGAATCTGCGCCTCCATCAAGGCCAAGTGCAGCAAAGAGACCCCGTGCAAGCGGTGCGAGCGATTATCATTGCAATGCACCTATGATGGAACAGCGTCGCGGACAGAGATCAATGGCGTGCGGAAGACAGGAAAGGTCTGGCACACGCGATCGACAAGTGGCTGCACGACATGCCGAGTAAAGCGTAGGAAATGTGACGAGACGAGGCCTGTGTGTGGGACCTGTGAGCGTTTGAAAGTCCCCTGTGTGTCTGTCGGACCATCGTGGCCAGAAGCGTCGAACACATCACCGTCCGAGTCTCATCAAATGTTTGCAGAATCTGTAACATCACAAACACTGGAGCATACCTCTTCAACATCCAGTAGACCCGAAACGACTAGAAGCGACGATGACGCCGCCGCCTTTCAGTCTTCATCCCACTTCCTTGACTGGATTGCTTTGCTCGGACACGATGAGCATGTCGAATGGGTTAGATCTGGCAACCTGGCAAACAGCACAGCTCTTGCCAAATTGCCCATGCCGTGTACGCCAGATGATGACGCAGGTCTGGATGCTTATCTTCCACCAACAGCACTCAACAACTTGACGGGAATCACTCCAGCCACCTTGAGATCTTGGAAGGTCGCAGAGCGGCATTTGTTGAATCATTTCTTACAATCAGTCTCACGAGCGTTGGTCGTAGTTGATGACACTGATAACCCGTTTCTTAGCGTAATCGTCCCCCTTGCCCTCGAAAACACAACGGTCAAGCATGCCCTTTTGGCGTTATCGGCATGTCATCTCTCACAAGTCTATCCGGAATGGGGTAAAGATGTATTAGATCATCGAAGTCGTGCTCTAGAGTGTCTCAAAGACGAGATTGAGGATCTTGAACATGTTTTGTGGTCACTTGCTGCTACATTGCTAATGTGCTTGTTAGAGGTATGTACTACAACCCGTTTAATGCATCTGTATGTGTATTATAGAAGTCCTTTGCTTTTGCTAATTGGAGCCGTAGATATGCGAAGGGCAATCGAAGTTCTGGTTGTTACATCTTCATGGTGCATACGCTCTACTGGAGAAGAGCCTGGACCATCATGAAACCGACAATCATTTAGCCATGCTGATAGACACGTACGATTACATCTGCTGCATGGCATCATTGACATGCGATAAAGTGCCCGCGACATTCCTGTTACAATCTCGAGGAGACCGCGAGGATGAAGGCTTGAAAATACACCCTCTTTACGGCCTTTCGGCAACATTGTACAAGTGTCTAGGCCACTGCAATCATCTCTCGAATCGTCTCCATTGCAGAGAATCCATGACTTCTAGGGACGAGACCGATGAGGAAGCCAAAAATATCGAATTAGCGTTGCAGAGCTGGAGTCCTCTAGAGGACCCCAGTCTGTCACGACAAATCACCGAGGCAAGAGCGGCAGCTTTTGCAACCCAGTGGGCAATCATCATGAGGTTGCAGCAGGTGACACAGCCAACAATAAATGATAACAAACAAGTGAAGAAGGCTACTGACAACATCTTGTCGGCCTTGTCACTAATTCGGCCAGGATCTGAGGTGGAAGCTCATATTCTGTTTCCTCTATTTATGGCCGGTATAGGAAGCAATACCAAGGTGAATCGCCTCACTGTGGAGTACAGGATCAATGTTATGGAGACTATTCTTGGCTTCAGAAATATCGTGCTGGCTCACCGGCTTCTAGATGATATCTGGCGGTGCTCTAATGAAGGCATATCTGTGAATTGGGAACATTTGATGCGCGAGAAATATCCAAATTTGGTCTTTTTTTGAGCCTCATAATAGCACAGACTTCCCAACGATTCTATTGATGTGCCATAGTTTCGGTCATGGCCGAATCTCTTTCTAGAAATACTTTGCTTTAGGTCGAACAATTAAGCTGCTAAGCTGCTGTGTGTTTCAATATGGATAAACTCACATGGCACCGTTCTTAAGTCGGCTCAGGAAGCCACCTGAAGCAGTGTCAAAGACTTTGCAACCACAGAAACAACCACTGTGTCCCTTTCAATGAAACGTCAGTGCTGTATTTGGAGACATTACTACACTGAGGCCTAGCTCGTCAGACTCTCCTGGCGCTCTCTTTGCCTACTCATTCGATCGCTCACGACAACGACTGAGAACGTGTCAAAAGGAAATATGGGCGACGACACACTGATTGACGGCACAGTCTTAAAAGCACCAATGCTAGGCCATATATTATTACGTATTACTTGTCTGACTGATATCCAATTCGAAGCGCTCCGCGAACCGCTAGCATTTACGATCTCCGACGAGTGTAGGATTTGCAAGGATTGAAACAACTGTGCTGGCTCTGGTACAGGGCAACAGCGGCATCCCGGATCGTGTAGTCAATCAACTTGCCCGGGCCAGGGACCAGCGCAGCAGCAAAGTCGAACCCCGTCGGGACGCTGGCGAAACCACCATAGCTCTGCCTGACCTCGACGTCGTTCATAATGCCCTCCTGGTTGACGGTGAAGTTATTTCCTGGTGACACTTCGCCGGTCAGGGTGTCAATGACAGAAGCATACTCCAAGGTGGCGACATCTGTTGTGATGCCCACTTGCGTTGCGATAGCCTGAATGGCGCAGTCCTTGTACTTGGAGTTGAGCAGCAACTTGTTCGCTCCATACATGGCAGCAAGGAAACGGGTTAACAATGCGGACTCAGTTTCGCTGCTCAGTGACAACTCCCGAATAGTGAAGGCACTTGAGGTGATGGGTGCAACGACATTTGAGACACGGTCGAGAATGGTTGGGGCCTGTCCTTCGGGCAAAGACTCGCCTTCGACTGTGAAGGGATAGTTCAGAATGGTGGCGTATACCGCAGTGCCGTTGGGAAGAGCTCCGTTAAGCAGCGCAGAGTATCTTGCCGATGTACCACCCACAGTCTGTCTCGAATGAGTATGTTATCTTTGACTAGTAGCGTTGCATTGAACTCACCATGAAGTAGTAGTCACCGTTTGCAAGCTCTAGGCCATGCGCGGACAGGACCTTCCGCAAGAGGTAGGCGTACCCGCTCACAGGCGAATCAACAATGATGGGCTTGCCTCTGAGCTGGTCGAAGCTTGTAATCGAGGGAATCGAAGCAACGACCAGATCAGGGCCCTGATCCAATTGACCTAGGACAGTAACATTCTGTTTCTGATTGAAGCGGTAGTTGAGCGCGTTATCAACAGTTGCCGTCAGAATGTCATATTGGCCGCTCAAGATTGAAGAGAAGGCAGCCGTGCTGTTGGGGACCTGAGAATAGACAACATTGAGGTCTAATTCCGTGAAGAATCCCAATTGATTGGCAACCGAGTAGGTAGCAGTGGGTAGACTACGCAATGTTCAGCAAATGTCTCAAACAATTTTACGTCATTGTTGGGGGGTGTGAGGTGATGCGAAGACTTACAACGCGCCATACTGGACAGTATCGAGGGCCCGACCGGCCACCACCAGGCAAGAGAGTACAAAAGAGCGGGAGTTCATTTTTGGCGAACCACAACCAGAAAACGGCTAAAAACAAGCAACAAAGAAGAGGGTACAGTACGGTACCGGTAGGATGGTTGGAAGGAGAGACTCCGTACGTTAGACGACGGATTTCTCCTTTCCAGGCCGCATATTATACGCGCACTCGCAGCTGATGCTGACACGCCGGCTGCCCGAAGCGAAATGAAAAACCACGCACAATTCCAGGATCATCTCTGCCAACGGCCTGGAAGTTAGCTTCTCAACTAGAGTAGGAGCGCTATCGGCATTTTAGTGCGGGCAGACGAGTACGAGATCGACTCTAGAGTCCTCTAGAGTTTAGCAAATGCCCAGGATTAATGCTTAGCTATCGGCTCACTGTAGCCGGGTCGGGGTGGTCGGTAATGGTTGCGTGTACTGCTCCTCTTCCTTGTAATGCCTTGGTACTGGTATGCAGACTACTATGTGCAAAACCCTGATCAGCCCCCTTGCTTGCTGCGTAGAGTTTTTTATCAATCCAGATCAGGCCTGCGGGGCCGATAGCATCGCACTATGCCAGGTACTAGGAACCGACCTGGTAGCGATCCCCAGCCCTTACAGATGGTCGGGGAGGTGCGGACCGTTATCTGGCCAGTGATGGCGTTTGACTAGTTCCAACTCATGCACGGCCCAACACTCCACGAATGATGAAAGCTTATCATGTCGTGCTACACTAGATAGGTGCTAGTTAGCCACCTTAGCCTTCAGAGTGGGAACCGAAGGAGACCCTGGAAGTGGTATGTTCTGCTGTGCCCCCAGCCTACGGCGAGCAAAGCGACCCGGCGATGCAGACAGACCCGGCCTGCCCTAATCAGATCAGGGGCGCTCGATGGATGGATGCATTATAAGGGAGCCCTCGTCGAACGCACTCGCGCTGGTCTCCTCTTCTGGAGACGTTCTACCCCTGGGCATGATCCAAGCTTTCTTCAACGTTGATCAGAGAATCTGGCCTGTCGGTTTCAGCCATGGATGGTCTTCTCAGTTGGGGAATCGATCGACGTGATGCGATCGACGACCATCTACCAAACCCACGTGGTGAGAGTCTGTCCAGACTCTCCATCGTGTTTGTCTGCCTTTCGGGTTTCTTCGTCACCGCCAGACTCTTGACTAGATATCTCCGTGGCAGGCTGCTTGGGGTAGATGATGCACTCATTGTGGGCGCGTTGGTATGACACTCGAACTTGATATCCAAGCTGGGCAGATCTAACTGGGAGCAGGTGCTTGCGGTTTGCATGACAGTCACCTATAATGAAGGTTCGTTGGGTCAATTTCCTGCAACACTGTCCGTTCTGAACTGACAAGATGATAGAGGCTCGTTACGGCTTTGGACTTCACAAAGATCAGGTTGACGCAGGGCATAGAACAACAGCTTTCAAGGTCAGTGGTCCTGCCCTATTACAGTGTCTCTACGTACGCGATACTAACAGACGTAGTGGTTCTTTGCTGCTCAGATCCTGTACAAGGTTGCGACTTGTCTTACCAAGCTATCGATTTGCACAATGTACCTTCGAATATTCCCTTCTCCAAAATTTCGAATTGCTGTCTTCAGTGTGATGGGAATCACTATCGTTTATACACTCGTTGCAGTCTTTCTCACTATTTTCTCATGCAACCCTATCGAGAAGGCTTGGAACAAGGGCCTTGATGGCCAATGCTTAGATTCAAGAAAAATTTGGTATTGTAGGTGAAACCAATCGCCACTTTCACAAAGTGCAAATGAGAACTTGGTCTGCGACATCGACACTGACTGTTGTTACAGCAACCTCCATAATGATAATTTTGACCGACGTGATGATCATCGTGTTACCAATCATCGAGATCAGAAAACTCCAACTGCCTTTAGTGAAGAAGACTCTACTCGGCTGCCTCTTCAGTCTCGGTATTTTCGTGATCGCGTGTACTATAATACGAATGGTTACAGTGTCGCCTCAAACTACTGCGACTGATCAAATCTGTAAGTAATTTGCAACTTGGGAAACCCAGTCCTGGCCGCTCTAACCTGGTTACAGATTATCAAGCAACTTCAAACAGTTGGACCTTTGTTGAGACTAATGTAGCGATTATTTGTGCTTGTACGTACTCCCTCCCATGAAGCATTTCCACTACTCCATTTGCCAGCTCATTCATGTTTCTCGTGTTGACTAATGCGTTCACAGGTCTTCCCGTGTTGAGAGTGCCCCTTACTCAATCATTCCGCCGTATGCTCGGGCTCAGTCACAAGGCGACAACCATTCAGAGCGAATCGGGGCGTACATATGGTCTGGGAACAATTGGGCAGATCAACTCACGCAGGCGCACTGAAGGGCCTGATGCAGAAGGCGATAGCGTAGAAGACTTGATTGTCGACAACAGCGGCATCAAGATGACTAGAGGTTTCAGTGTTCAGATGACAAGTAGGGACGAGAAGGAGAAGAGAGAAGTGCCCGGCCGACAATATCCAACATGGAAGGTAGAATCGGATGTTTCATCAGAAACGTCTGCTAAGTATCCTAGTTCGTAAAATTCATTAGTGTTGTGTGATGGCCAAGGCTGTACCCTGCTTTTCAGAAACAAGACTTTTCCCTTCAAGGGCCCCTTAATCATAACGTTGCAATCCACTGTAGAAACTAGCAGTCCTACACACAGGCCTTCGCAATCATCATCTCCTTGTCTCTAAGCATACCACAACAAGACTTATAGCACGCCTTCAAATTTCCGAGTTGAAAAAGGCCAGTTAAATACATAAGAACACTTAAAGTCACGATAGCAGCCGTGATTAAAAAATCGATCAGACTATGGGTGCCCCTGAAATGTACCCCTATATGAGCCATACGCGACAATCCAGCATGTCTTCGACAAATTTGTCGACATGATGATGTGAACAAGGGACATGTACGGGTTCTCCTAAACAATAGAGGTCGTGCTTCGTCCCTTCTGCGGCGAACGCCGTCGTACAATAAACAACTCTGGCGATGTCGACTCTGGTGCAGGAGCCGGAGAAAATTGGCTCTCAGTCACTAGTGTTCTCTTCTCGCTCTTCGCCCATCGAACTACTTTCTGTCTAATAGCAGTCACACCTTTGAGGGATTTCTGTATGACTTCGATTACATCCTCGTAGAGGACCCAAGCCAGGAGCGCAATCGTTATCGGCACGGAAATCACCCAGTAGAGGTAAAAGTGTCTTTCGCCAACTGCAAAATCACCACCCATGGAAAAGATTGAGGCCACAAAGGTGCATGGGACTATGGTGGTGGCAATCTTGGTAAGTTGGCCAGAGCTGCGTGCCATCCGATTAGCCGCCCGTGTTTGCCTTGCGGCCGAGTAAGCTTCTTCCATTGCCGCGCGCTGGGAGTACATCTCTAGGTGATACCCGAGTGTTGCTCCCATTGCTTGCAACTTTTCTTCTAAGATTTTCCATCCTCTCCGCTCTTCGATGATGCTCTGAGACTCCTGAATGTCTTGCGCCAGTAAAGCTTGGAAGGTGTCTTCACAATGGAATTTCCACATGATGGATCGAAGTTGTCGTATCTGTAGCGGTATGTTCTGCCGGCGAGTCATTAATCTTTGAAATCCTCGAATCTTCTCGTTGCCTTGATCATCTGGGATTTCTGCTTCTTGGGACGTATTGAGAAGCCAGTCGCCATGCTCCCACTGGTCATTGGCTAAGTCGTCAAAAACGTCCCACTCATCCCTGATAATACGCTCCTCCCACACCGCACGAATAAAGTTTCGAGCGAAGCAAGTCGACGAAAATGGATCTTTCGTGTGCGCAGGCAGCGAAAGTTGGTGCATCTCTATGAGAGCATCGTATATGGACCGCCCGTATGATTGGCTCTTCTTGACATTAGACCCGAGTATAACCTCATGGCAAAGATCTCGATTTACGGGCATCCAGTTGCCGAGTTGGAAGAGCTTTTGCTCAGGTCCAATGTATATTTCGCTTCCTGGGGGATCGACCAATAGAAGAGCTGTACTCATGGTTGGAAACATCAGCAGGTATTCTTAGGTTTAATCACGAACAACCACTCACTCGTCCAAGAATCCTCTCCATCAGTCTTGCCCCAGTAAGACACAAAGCTGTAGTAATCAGCTGATCCATCTTTCTGAATCACCGGTATGCGATCGAAAGCCCCCGCTGTAATACTCATTCCAAGATATGAGCTAACAGGCTCTGCTTTGAAAGATTTTTGCTGCGGTACAGGCACCCTCCAATATGTTGAGCTGCTTTGTTTTGCGTAGGAACGATCAACCACACTCAAGTCAGTGAAAGTATCACAGTGTGCCAAGAAAAACTCCGGAGGAATGTCAAGTTCAACTCCAAGTACCTCAGCTAATCTTGCGTCTAGGCTTTCGAGAATAACCAAACGTCGGTGCCAATTTTCAGTTGGATTTTTGTTTAACATATTTTCCCAGTATGACTTGAATTCTGGCACAGTGACGAATTGCGGTGACTCCCTTGCGACATGGTGTTGATTTTCTCCAAGTTCGAATATTTTAAGTCTCCACTCGGCATCAACGGCCCCTTCGATCCATGGATGCTTTGTTGCCCCAGGGAGGTTGTTGCCATTTTCATCCTTGGGCTTTTTAAAAATGTGGCTTTCTAGAGCCTGATCTAATTTCTTTCGATAGTCCTTCGTTTTGGCTCTCATACCTGAATCACTAAACCAAAACGCGTCATGAGCTCCGGAAAGTCAGCGTTTGTATCAGACTCAGTCAGCCACTAGGTTATACCTTCGTCATCATATAATACCATCTTGTCCAGTGAAATGAGTATAATGAATCTACATAGAGATGAAGGTCCAAAGAGGCTACTAGCATACCATTAGGTCGTGGCGAACAGTACTGAGTATTCGTTTGAAAATAAAAATGAAACTTTTATTTTCACGCGCAGAGGTACGAAGAGGGGGGCGGACTGTAAGAAGGTAGATTTTGAAAACGATAGACGTTCTGCAAAGAGCTGTGTTCAGGGAGAAATTTATTCCCCGGCTGTGCACACAGTCTTTTCACTTCTTTCTTGGCTGAAAATTTGAGAAAATGTGAAGAGCTAAATTCCGGATATCGGAACACGCGACCATGCATGATGAAGTGGCACGCTTTGGCTCTGGGTTTCCTGCATAGCTGCAGCCGCATTTGGCAATTATCGACTTCAGCTAAGCACCACAAACAAGACTCCCGAGCTGTATCACAAATACACGCCATGCTCAACACTTCTCAAATCAAAGCGGCGACCATTCAACAACTTGGTCAAGAATTGAGACATTGTATTCGGTTATCATACATAAAAGATTCGGGGTTATGAAAGTAGAATTGTGCTTCCAAGGTGTTTTGGTAAACGATAAAAAAGAAATGAATATTACTTTATCATTCCCCTTTGGGATTAAAAAAGACGCGCTCAGCAACTTTTGAGTGCGGGAGAAATAGCAGTAGATGGCTTGCTCTACAAATGTTGGACAATTAATGAGCGCAAAGCGAAAATGCCGATAACTACACAGCTCAGAACAGAATCGTGAGGTCTCAACGTGGAGCAGCCTAACATACAACGCTTTACTTCTTTAACGGACCGGAAAATAAGGACTACTGTTGTTTTGTGATTCAAGTTTACATTTGGAGTTCTTACTTGGCTATGCTGACACGCCGGATTATGCATTATGGACCATAGGCGGTGTCAGTGAAATAACAAACTTACTACAAACGTCATATATGCTGATGTAAATCCTTGACTCGCGACCGTGCCTCAATCCCGTCTGCTAGTTTTAAAGTGGCATGATTCGGGTGTTGCAATTCAGAGTTGGAGGCGCGGAGTTTAAGTCTATCTCCTTGGCGCGAGGCCTAAGCCTTATTTCCACCTGGATCGCGAGGCTCGAATTAACCAACTTATAGCACCCTTCTCGCAACAGCAAAAGATATAAAATCAAAGATTAAAATAGCTCTTTGAATGTAATTCATATTAGATGCTTAAAAGCATCTTTCACAAAAACAGACTCTCTCAAGTTTCATATCTGCCGCATAGATAATCAACATTTATTAGAAGACTGACCATGGCCGAACCAAACACACCCACTGAGCTGGGACGCCTTCGCATTCTATCGCCTACCGCTGGCGTGCGAGTCTCTCCTTTGCAGCTAGGGGGTATGTCCATTGGCGATGCTTGGGCCGGAGCTATGGGCTCAATGGACCAAGACCAAGCATTCAAGCTCCTGGACGCTTTCTGTGTCGCCGGTGGCAACTTTATCGATACAGCCAATAATTACCAGAACGAACAGTCTGAGACGTGGATTGGCCAATGGATAGAGGCCCGTAAAAACCGAGACTCTCTTGTCCTGGCTACTAAGTTTACAATGGACTACCGCAGTCATGCCATTGGGCAAGGGTCGCAAGCAGCTAATTTCGCTGGAAATTCCCGCCACAGCATACATGTTAGCATCCGGGATTCACTAAAGAAGCTACACACGGATTATGTTGGTGAGTTTGAGCCATGCTGGATGTTGTTCCCGTCAGAGGTTACTTTTACTCATATACACCTACGATAGATATTTACTATGTTCACTACTGGGATTATACCACATCGATTAAGGAGGTCATGGATGCCTTACATATACTTGTCGAGCAGGGTAAGGTGCTGTATCTTGGAGCATCTGACATGCCTGCATGGATAGTATCAGCAGCCAACACTTATGCCATGGCCTACGGAAAGACCCCTTTTAGCATTTATCAAGGGCGCTGGAATGTGTTGGAGCGAGACTTCGAGCGTGACATCATCCCAATGGCCCGTCAATTCGGCATGGCACTTGCGCCGTACGTCTTCAATTTCCCTTCTGGTGTGTTTTAATGCTAACGATTAATGTGAACAGATGGGCCACTCTTGGAGGGGGTCACCTCCAAACTAAGGCAGACATGGAGAAACGTAAAAGTGCCGGTGCGAACTTGCGCATGTTCGGTGGGCGACCTCCACACCAAACAGAGGAGGAGATCAAAATGAGCGAGGCTCTGGCCAAGGTGGCATCAGACCACGGGATTGAATCTGTCACAAGTATCGCGTTGGCGTACGTTATGTCAAAGGCTGCTAATGTCTTCCCTGTTGTTGGTGGACGCAAGATCGAGCACCTACAAGACAACATCAAGGCTTTGAGCATCAAGCTCACTGCTGAAGAAATCGAATACATTGAAAGTGTCAAGCCTTTTAACCCGGGCTTCCCACACAACTTCATTCCCAAGGATCCGAATGTCACAGGACAGTCTTTCCTGATTGCTAGGACTAATGCGATGAAGTTCCCAAACGCACACCAACCCACGTCTCTATGAAGAATCACTATATGGAACGGCTTGGGATCTGAGTCGGTTTTCGAAATACTCCGGGGAGATGAAAAGAAACCCATTGAACTGACCTCCCGAGTAGAACAGACCATTTATAGCATAGAATGTGACCTTTTTGGTCCGAAAAGTTGTCCATGTCTTGTGAATAGAAGACCAGGGGATACGTAGTCGTGTATATAGTCTTGGTAATCGCTAAAGGTCAGATTGTGGTTAATCATACCTATCAATACTATGCTTATACAATAGACCACCACATCAACCACATTACAGCTGCCGTAGCTCCGCCCCATGCCCCAGCAAAGCTCGTAGCACCCACCCTGCCTCCGTTCTCGAAGTACGTCGCATTGCCCTTGACATCGTCGTATCTCGGCTGCGGCTCCGTCATGTTAGCGTATTTGCTGTAATCGCCCACCCACTGCACGCCCGCGATTACGCCATCGTATTGTATCCGGCCGGGGTCATCGCTCAGCGTCAGGATCTGCAGCCCGCACGCCTTGAAGGTAGTTGCGTTCGCAGCTGCGTCGTCGCCGTCGCAGTCGAGGAGAATGCCTTCGAAACATCGTTGAAAAGGCGTGAATCCCCACTTTAAGCAAGTCAGTAAGCCGTTACTATCTATAGTACTTCTTGACCTTCTGGTTCTAAGCTTATTGAGAGGGATCACTTGACTTACATAACCAGTAAAATTCACTGAATAGCCACTGCTGATAGGGTTCGTGAAGTTCATCACAATCGTCTCGTTGAAATCGACGTGCTGCTGGTCCGAGGCCTGCTTGATCCGGTCGAAGACCTGCTGGGGATCTGACACGGTGATATTGAGGGTCGAATGGACCTCGAGTCCCTCGGCATATCGTTTAAACGCGCAGCGTCTCGAATCATTGTCACCGTCACTCGAGGCTAGCTCTTGGGTGCAATTCAACGGCTGCGATACCATGAAGGTTGTCGGGTAGGTTGTGGTATATCCTTCCGCGGCATAATGGCCTCCGAGGGCGATGTCGTTACAGTCGCGTTTGCTGAGGCCCGAACACAAAACCAAGGGAAGGCTCAATGCAGCGATGAATATTGAAGAGTGCATATTGAAGCTGTCTACGTCAACTAGTGTTGCTACAATAAATTGACAACCGCATTTCAGACTCCAGTTATCCTTCCCAGGGACTTAACGCAATCCCCGTCGACATGTTTTATATGAGAACTCGGTATCCGAGGTCAATATGTATCTGCCTGAACTTGATCATGGGTAACCGTGCCAAGCATTTCAGGATTCGCTCGATCGTCATGATCCATTTAACGTTATTCTTAATGTCGGCCTGTCGCCAATAAGCTTGGCAGTACGGTGCGGCTGAGTGGTGGCACTGGAAGGCCGAATGAGGTCATTAGGATGGCTTGTAGCACCTGTTGGTCCTCCGCGCTGCCGATCTGGCCCCCGGGCTCGCGTTCTGAAGTCCGAGGGGAGCTGTGCCGCATCCACCCTGCCGATCCGTGAACTACTGAATGCGGGGACCTGAGGAAGAGCTATGTTGGGCCACTGCCGACTATCCGCTGAGATAAAGTGAAGCTCAGGAGCCGCATTGAATTCGCTGATGCTAGAACAAGATTTTGAAAATGCATCGTGGCAAGAAACAGAATGCTCAGCATTTTCGGGGTGAAGACATAACTCGATTCTGTATGCTAACATCAAGTATTGTTCCGCCCAATAGGCGCCGACTTGACCAAGTCTAAAACCAATAGCCACCGTATACGCCAGGCCAACATCTCATATGCAATAAATACACGTCAAGCTATTTTCATCCAGTCCATCGAGACAAGCTTACTCGACAACCAAGCCTTCAAGCGCCTGCATGGCTCTCGTTCCCTCCTTCTCGAATGCAGTGACCATTGTCTCGCACTCATGCTTGAGCTTCTGCTCGGCTTGGCCAGCATTGTAGTAGATCCACTCCTCGACCGTCATCCTCTTCTCCGGACTGCTAAGGTCTCCGCCCTGACTGAAGAATCGTTCTGCGGAGGCCCCATGAGCATTCTCCTTGTTTTCAAAAACCAAATCTAGGTCAACAGCTGTCCACGGTGCCGTGGTCTGCAGACCGCCGATCACGTTCTGTCGCTTAGACGGAGAACCATTACGCATCGGTGTTGCAGCAACAGGCATAGGCGCCAGCGCGATGCGCTTGCTGTTGGCACTGGTCGTTGGCTTAGATGATGGTGGTTGATTCTCCGCATCAGATGCTTGGGGTGATGGGGAAGGTGACACAGTTGCTTGTTTCGCTGAGTGCGCAGGCGAGATGTGATTCGCTCGAGGAGTTGCCGGTGGATGAGGCATAAGATGAGATTGTGATGATGGGGGTGCTGGAAGAGCCTTCTCTGCTTGATTCGGCGGGTGGCTTGGCACTGGCTTCCGCTCGATCTTCCCTGGTGTGCCCTTCATAGCCGAAAAGGACTCACGAATTGTCGCCGATTCAACTTCTAGAGCCACAGGAGCCTCCACTGGTTCAGTTTGGGCCGCATTTGACGGACCCTGCTGAGCCACCTGGTCTACTTCTGCCTGGGATGAAGTTGACTTCTTTGACGGGCGTCCTCGTTTCTTCTTGACAGTCGTGTCAGTGTTGGCGGTACCGACATCTTGTGTCTCAACATCATTCGACTTTCTCGGCAGTTTAGGAGCTGGAGCAGGCTCTTCCAGCTCGTCGGGCTCGGAAGGAGGAGCAGGCACCTTGGCTTTCTTGGTCTGCTTCGATACCTTTCTAGTGCCGGCTTTACGGCCCTTCTTGGGCACCTTCAACGTCTCAACCTCATCCTCGACTGCCATTTCTGCCTCAAGCATCTTGAGCTCTGCATCTACGGCGGCATCGTCTGGATCTGCTGGAGCAGGGTCGAACATTGCGAAGTCTGTGCTTTCTGTCTGGCCCTGTTTCGCGCTCTTGCCGATTGTCACCTTCTTGCCTTTCATCTTTGTGGCAAGCTGAGCATTTCGTCGCTCGGAGTCCGAATCAGCCAGAATGTCCTCGTCGTCTGAAAGAGGTCGATCGAGATCAGCTTCGAGTTGACGGTCTAGCTCATCGTCATTGGGCAATCTCCCTCGTAGCGAAGCTGTGGATGCAGTAGATGCAATGGAAGCGGCGGACGCTTTCCTTGGTCGACCCTTTGTTGCTGTTGCCTTCTTGCGTCCTGCAGACTTCTTCGTAGGTGCTGGGGCATCGACCATTTCGACGTCATGGTGATTGTCAACTGTGAGGACAGATGTATCGCCAGCATTGCTGCCTCTAGCCTTCGTGTTGCGTCGCTTCGGGGCAGGGGCTTCTACGTTGGTCAAGATGGACTGCTCAACCTCATCGCTGGTTCGCTTTCGGCCCCGACTAGCCTTTGCCGGTGGCTGAGGCTTCTCGACTTCATCTACCTGCTCGTCTTCATGGATCTCTACCGTCTCGTCTTTCTTGGCACGCGTTTTTCTGCCCTTTGCGGCAGCCGGCTTTCGGCCCTTGGCCTTCTTCCCACCTTGAGTCATGGTTGATGTAGTAGTCAGGATCGAATCGTCGGCGTCTGCTGGTAAGTCTGCAATGGAGGTGATGTCTGACATCGCCGTAGCAACGGACTGAATTGACAACCTGGACGCCTTGGAGCTTCTAGCTGCCTTACTGCGCCCGGCTTTCTTAGGTGCTGGGTTCGAGTTGATGAGGCCGAAGAAGGGGCAATTGGGAGAGCGCTTGTAATGCTCGTCCCTGAATCAATGGTCAATAGGAATACATGGGAGCGCACGTTGTTCAGGGGACAATGCTTACATAGGCTTATCGCCAGCCTCCCATCCGTCGAGGGCTAATTGGCAGTACGTGCAAGTCGTGTTGTCATCGGAGTCCATGGTGGGGGTGTACTTCCAGCCGGCCTCAACAAGCTATTCGATTGTTAGCAACTGCGATCGCGCGCGGTGTATGAGAGAGCAACTCGCCTGCTTCGTCTGGCACTTCCATCCCCTCTTTCCCTCGTAGGGCCACCTTGCTGCAAAAGTCGCCTTCCGCGCCTCAATCATGAGTGGTTCTCTGGGGTCTTCCTTGGCATAGCCGCCATATTCGACCTCAATTGCCGCGGTGATGGCCCAGCCGCACTCGGGAGAATGCGTCAAATGCTCTGCCAATGGATTGTCGTCTTCCTCCCAGCCATCAAGCGCCTTCTGGCACAGGAAACAGACGACATTGTCGGGGTTGCTAGGAAGCGGATGGAAATAGAAGCCTGCTTTGGCCAACTTTTGAGGCGTATCAGTCAGTAAGCAATGGTCTGTTGGTCTGCACGACTGCACACTTACGTCGGATGCAGCGAGGTTCTTGTGAGGCCACTGCAGTGCCTTGGGAGCTCGCGAGTGCGCGTTGGATCCTCTCCGCTTGGCAACTGGCTGTGGTCCCTGGAACGAAGCCAGGCGGTTCTCGTAGATGAAATATCGATCGTCCATGTCCTCTGTCGCCATGTTGAAAGATAATGCTGCTCAATGCGCAGCTCTCAGGCGTTCGTAAAGGAGGCTATCGGAAGTCTGCTACCGCGACAGCGGCAACAGGGCGGTAGGAGCGAAGCTGAACGTAGCTGTAAATTAAATTGGTGATCGGGGAAGCTGTGAGCAGCTATATGTCGTGAAGAAGGGGCTTAGCACGGTAGTATGCGTAGATATTCAGCGTGCAACTTCCGGGTGTTTTGCTGAGTAGATCAAATAGATCAAAGGTGTGGAAGGTGGTGGTGGGTGGGAGTCCAAGCCAAACGTCGCGCGCGCATGTCATTGGTCTGTGGGGTCGCGTTTGTTTACTTTGGGGGTGGTGCCGTGTGGCATTGTATAAGCAATAATAGTCTGTGCTGTGGCTGACCCGCTAAATTTACGCCGCAAAGGCCATCGCCCTGCGCCCCAGCATTAAACAACGTCATGCACTCAGCATCGTTCAAGAATTGCTCGCTTCTTGAAGAGAACAAGTCTGTGAAAAGCTTTTAGATATCCTCGTTTCTTGTGGACTCAATCCAATCACATCAAATGCCTCTGTTCTTGACGTGTCTCTTACCACATGCTTAGTGACACGCCTGAGCATTTCCCTTGCTTCGCTGATAGCTTGGTCTTTCTAAGATCCTTCTATCATCGGAGTGTTAGACTCACAAGATGCTCTCAATCATATAATTACTGCACATACTGATCAACCATTCGCTCGTTTGTTTCTCCCCTAACTCGGTGGAGGGAAAATCTTCTAACGATTTATCTCCGCACCCCCGACTTTCTCCGGCACCATCTCAATCCTAGTTGTCATGACTCTTTCAACTCCGCCGACGTGGTAGACACGCTTGGCTCACTTCCTAGTGGAAGAATAACGAAACGCTCTCATTCATGCTCAAGCTGAAAAACATTTGATCTGATGTAGCTGTATTCTCATTGTTCTCCGCCCCCTGGCTGAGACATTTGGCGCGATGATATTCTTAGGTGGTATACATATAGCTTAACCCGCTGAGAGAATAGGTTCGATGACTGGACTTCTCGACTCGGTAGGAATGACACACTTGAAGCATAGGATCAAAGTCTACAGTCGGACATGATCGGGCATACTACTAGAGGCTTTTGTTCTCTTGTCTTCTCAGAGGCTGTGAAAATTCACCGCCAGGACTTTGCAGCCGGAGATGGTCGGTGATATACACACTAGCTCCAAGGATGTCCGACTTACACCGTACAAGCAGTCGAATGAAGATATAAAAGCTCCAAGGGGTTGCAACCGCAAACATGCGATCTCATCTATCTAAAACAAACATTTCATTGGCATCTCAGGATTCTGGTTTTCTACATTCATCATGGCAGCATCTCTCCCCCCACAGCACCGCGCCCTCGTTCTCGAGAGCATCGAGGCCGGCTTCCACGTCAAAGCCGTCCCAACCCCCCAGCCCGGCCTCGGCAGCGCCATCGTCCGCGTCGCCGCCGCCGGCATCCTCTCCTACCAGCGCGAGGTGTACAACGGCGCGCGGCACTACTCCTTCCCCACGCCCCTGGTCGCCGGGCTCAACGCCATCGGCCGCGTCGTCGCCGTCGGGCCAGACGCCACGGCCCTGACCCCCGGCCAGCTCGTCTACGTGGACTGCGTGGTGCGCGGGCGCGACGAGCCCGCCAACCTGTTCCTCGCGGCCATCAACGACGGCATGACCGACGGCAGCAAGCGGCTGATGCGCGACGTCTGGCGGGACGGCACGTTTGCCGAGTACGCGCGGGTGCCGCTGGAGAACTGCGTCGTGCTCGACGAGGCGAGGCTGTGTGGCAGCCTGGGGTACTCGATCGAGGACCTCATGTACATGTCCTACCTGCTCGTCCCGTACGGCGGGCTGCGAGACATTGGCCTCGAGCCGGGCGAGACCGTTCTCATCTGTCCAGCAACCGGAGGCTATGGCGGCGCCGGCGTGCAGGTCGCCATCGCCATGGGCGCGCGCGTGATTGCCATGGGCCGCAACGAAAAGGAGCTGGCCAGGCTGAAGGAGCACGTGAAAAGGGGCTCGCCGAACGCTGAGATCGAGACTCTCAAGCTGACGGGGGATGAGACGGCAGATACGGAGGCACTGCAAGCCTTTGGCAAGCTTGACGCCGTGCTAGACCTCACGCCACCTCAGGGGTCCCAGTCATCACATGTGAGAAGTGCCGTGCGTGCCCTGCGACGGGGAGGCCGCATCAGTATCATGGGGTTCATCGATCAGCCCTATCCTCCGTGGACCTTTGTGGGCAAGAATATAGCGTTAAAGGGCAAGCTGATGTATGAGCGAGACGACATGCTGCAGTTTGTAAAGATGCTAGAAAGGGGCCTGTTCCCGCGAGGCAAGGATTTTGTGGACACAAAGGCGTTTGGCTTGGAGGACTGGAAAGAAGGACTCGACCAAGGAGCCGAGCATATGGGCATCGGGAAGCATTGCGTCTTTGTGCCATGAATGAACCTGCAGGCAGATATATGATTGAGTCATTGCAACCGTAAAAGTAGGATGCTGTTAACACACTTTCATAGACAAATGGTCTCAACGGCGGGGTTTTTTACTAATTGTTGAATTTGAGTGACGTCTACTACTTCAGTTCTTCTCAAGAGGCGATGGTTCTGCCAAGCATACCATGCAATGCTCACAGCCGACTCCGCTCAAGATCCCCCTTTTTAGCTAGTCAGCTCGACAGTCCCAAATCCTTGTAGAAAGCCTCATTGTTAGGCTTCCTGCCCAGGAACTGCTCTAGCGTAAGCATCTCCTCCTGGCTACCGCCCTTCTCCAGTACAGTGTGCCTGTACCGTCTGCCCTCCTTCGAATCCATAGGGTTCTGCTTGAACACGCTGTAGAACATGTCGGTCGAGTATACCTGCGAGGAGAGGTAGCCGTAGTAACCGGCGTCGTAGCCACCGATGAGATGGCCAAATGTGGCTTGGCCGTTGCCCCAGGTGCTGTGACCAGTCAGTCAACTATTTCGATTTCGAGGTTGTTAAACAGAATCCACTTACCTAGGCTCGCCTTGGGCCTCGGGGCCCTTCATCCCGGCGATCTGGGTCCGCAGCTCGTTGTATACTGCGCTGGGGTCCAACTTCTCAAGCTCCTCGTGAGTCTTGGGCGTGTGCACAGTCATGTCAAAGATACCAAAGTGCAGTTGGCGGAGATTGAAAAGTGCATCATTGACATGCTTCGTCGAGATAAGCTTCTCAATTAGGTCATCTGGGATGCTCTCGCCAGTCTCATAGTGTTTGCTCAGGGCCTTCAGCTGGCTGGGAGTCCAGCACCAGTTCTCGAGCATCTGCGAGGGCGCCTCGACGAAGTCCCTAACCGTGGAGGTACCGTGGAAGCGGCTGTACCTGCATCGACCAGCCAAGTCATGGATACCGTGGCCGAGCTCGTGGAACAGTGTCACCACCTCGTCGTGCTTCAGCAGAGACGGCTTCTTGGGAGTGGGCTTGCTGAAGTTGCACACCAAGGCCGTGGCGGGATAGCGCCGCGTGCCATTGGGAAGCAGGAAGCCGGGTTGGCTTTATCATTTCGTGTCAGCTCATAACACACAAACAAGAAACATCGCCGTAGCACTTACAGATTGAAGTTCGCGGCGTGGCCGTATTTGCCGGGCCGCGGGTGCAAGTCGAGATACAAGTAGCCAACAAAGCCATCGCCCTCATCCGCATTGTCCCAAACGCTGAAGATGATGACATCCTCATGCCACGCAATATCTTCAGCCTTGCCAGTGGGACTAATCTTGGCGCGGTCCTCAGGCGACAACTCGTTGAACACAAAGCCAAACAGCGTCTCAAAGATGTTCAGCATGCCCGCAACAGTGTTCTTGAGCGGGAAATACTCAGAGATCTTGTTCTCATCGATGCTGTACTCCTTCTCAATCATCAGGCGATCATAATACCTATGGTCCCAGAGGTAGTAGTTGCCATCGAAGGACAGACCCTGAGCCTCGGCATCGGCCTTCTTGAGCTCTAGGAGGTGATCTCTCTCTTTTTCTCCGCCAGGAGCAAGTCGCGTGCGCAAATCACCAAGGAAATCATTCACCGTCTTCGGAGTCTTGGCCATCTTGTCCTCAATGCGGAAAGAGGCATGATCCGGGTAGCCTAGCATCCGGGCAGCCTCATCGCGGAGAAGGATCGTCTCCTTGAACAACGGCGCATTTTGGTTGCACTAAACACAGTGTCAGTTGTCTTCACCTTGAGGCATACTCGAAACTATGCGGGCCTACCTTGTTCTCATTGGCAATAAAGAGCTTTCGCCGTGTCTCCGGGTTCTTTGCAAACTTCAAAGTTGGGAAGAGGTCCGGGTATTTGAAGCTCAGCTTCACCTTCCCGTCGTTCTCGCCCGTCCCCTTCTCCAGGCCGTCCACAAGGTCCTCCGGCACGCCATCCAGCTCCTCCTTCGTGAACCACAGCCCACCATTCTCCTCGTTCAGGTTCTTGGTGAACTCAATCTGGATCTGACTCAACCTCTTCTTGATCTCCTTGAAGCGATCCCGCTGCGGACCGGCCGGCAGTCCCAAGCCATTCTTGATGTAGTTCTTCCTCTCCTTCTCGAGCAGGCGCGCGCTCTCGGGGTCCAGCTGGATCTTGTCCCTGCTCTGCCACACGGCGTCGACGATCTTGAAGACATCCTCGCGCATGCCCGCCTCGATGGAGAAGTCGTCCATGAGCTTCTCGGCCTCGGTGGAGGCGTCCCGCAGGGCGCTGTCGCCCGAGACGTACTGGTAGAAGCCGAGGATGCGGGCGCTGAGGGCGGCGTCGTTCTCGTCCTCGACCTGCGGCAGCAGCACCGTGTCAAAGGTCGTCTTGGAGGTGTCGCTGGCGGGGATCTGGGCGACTAGCGTGTCTAGCAGGTTCCGGGTCTTGTCGCACATGGCCTTTGCGTCCGAGACGATGCTCTCCTTGGTGCCGATGAAGGTCGGCGGGGCCTGCGGTGGGCTCTTGTACTTCGACATGACTACGTCGGGTGGATGGGAGAGGAAGGGCTTGTAGGTCGAGTATGTGGCTGTTGCTGGAAGAAGATTAGCATCTTGCCTACTCAATGCCAGTAGTCTGTGATGAGGAAGAAGATCAAGGTGGAAGAGGGGCATAAAGCCAATGTAGCTATCTGAAGCTCTCCTTGCTTGAGGAGAAAATCCAAGAGAGCAATGGTTTACTCAACAGGCGGGCACAGCATGGAAGAGCAATCACCTACCCGAGGGAGCTGGTGTACTGCCGGAGAAGGCGCTGGGTCGGTAACGCAGGTGGTTGAAGATGGCGGAGAGTCGAGGAGCGACACGTGGGGCAGCCAGGATGACGGCTGTTATAGAGAAGAGGAGGAGGGAGAGGAGAAGGAGGAAGGACCGGCGCCGCTTCGAGCCCAGAGACGCCAGGATGCCCGAGAGGATAGAGGAACACCCAAACTGAGAGACTCAGAAGCTACCTAATCCGGCAGCATGCAAGAGACCGCAGCAGTGAGGCGGAGATGCAAGGGGAGGAGGAGGCAGCAGTAGGCAGTGGTGTCGATGCAATCAGGCACTTAGTTACTGTATGTTAGTACGGTAGGCCGATTGATGCGGGGTCGGCTACGACACTCCAGTTGCCAGATGAGAGAGTGTGTGTTCTGTCAATCAATTGCAGCTGTTGGCTGCAGTACCGGTGATGACAGTAATAGGTAATGCCAGGTAGGTTTGATCACACGCATAAGCTGTTGCAGAACCGTAACTATGTCGGGCGAGAGCGGCAGGTTAAAGTGGATGATCCAATGTAACAGAAAGCTGCAGGTTGCAGGTAGCAGGTAGTTGAAGCGTGCCCTGGTAAGGTGAAGTGAAGTGTCTTGCTAGGTTTGAGAAAGTGCAGTTGGAGAAAAGGCAAAGAGGCAGAAAGACACAAAGCATCTGCAGCTGTCGAAACCAACCATCTACCTAACAGGTAAGGGACAACTAACCTAGCAGCGGTATTGCCCTCCGACGGTGCTGGAATCTGCCGTTCTCCAGATGTTTCACCTCGCTCTGGGCAGGCAAATCCCACAATCCACCACCCCACATCAAGGGCTCTTCACCAGTCCTTGACTTTGTTTGATGAGTCGCATGAGTCGACTCAAGCGCTTTCTGAACAATTGGCTGGTCTGGGACTGTGTACGACACAGCAGAGCCCGGGAAAGCCGACAACAATAGAGACAGGGCGCCAAGAGCATGCATTTTGGAGGATAATGTCCAGAGTGAGGCTATCAATGTCAGAGTCGTCGTGTCGAAAGAGTCTTGCTTATCCCAGCACTTCGTGGCCTTGGAAGGCTCACACGAGCTTGATATACCCGATTTCAACGTTTCGGAGAAACTACCGTATCACTGATAATAAAGGAGCCCTGCTTGGTACAGCCAATCTCTGGTAATGAAGGTTGGGATAACCAGGCGCCACACAAAGTCAGGAGCCCATACCCCAGCATCTTCGATTCAGTCATGCACCAAACACAAGTGGTTGAAGAGGTAATGTCATGCTTTCAGTTCCAGCATGCATCAATGCCTTTTCTAATCCATCAATCGTGCCTATCTAAGCCCGGCGCATACTCAGCCCAAGCCAGGAGAACGCACCGAATTCGTACACGGGTTCTGAAAGCAAATATGTAAAACGCCTGTCCGAATCCATCATTGTAGTATGCATGCAATATATTTCCCCTTGTGACCAATGACTCCATTCACGTTCCGTTCCTCCCTCTCGAGCACCACGTAGCCCGTCTAGTTCGCGAGAATGGTTCGTACGAGGTCTGAGGAGGAGAAAAAAATATTAGCAAACGCGGAATATCTCTATGCTGCTCAGGGGCGAGTCTTACCAGTGTAGTTGACCTGGCCGGAGCTGGTGTCGACGGCCTTGAGCAGCTCGTCCACCTCTTCGTCGGTCATCTTCTCGCCGAGATTCGTCAGAATGTACTTGAGCTGGCCAACGCCGATGAAGCCCGTCATGTCCTTGTCGAACACCTGGAAGCCGCGGCAGTACTCCTCTGGCTCGCCGGGGTCGCGGAAGCCGCCGGGGCGGTTCAGCACGCGCTGGAAGGTCTCAAAGTCAACTGTAGGGGGCAGCACGCATTAGCATTCTCCCATCTGGCACCAGTTATCTCTTGCACTCGTCGCGGTAGAAGATCTGCCAGCTTTGCTGTTGCGCCCTCGTAGGAGGGTGAATCCATCATCTCCACACCGCCCGGTAAACAAACGGGGAGCGACCAACGGGGTAACACCTACAGTCACCGCCCACGTTCTTCTCGAGGTCCCGGATCTCGGTCATCGTGGGGTTCTGGCCGCAGGCGCGTAGCAGGTCGCCGAGGCTGTCGATCGTGACACGGCCATTGCCGCGCTTGTCGAACAGGGAGAAAGCCTCCTTGTAATTTGTTGATGCCTGAGCGTCGTACTGGTTAGAAGCCATGTTTACTGCGTCCCGCTGGGGAGGAGGTTTCGGTTGAGAGGGGTTTAGGTAATGCGATGCAAGAGGCGCGATAGGGGCAGAGTGCAAGAGGCGCAGAAGCTGATTGTTGTTGTAGGAGTTTGGAGATGCAGGATACGAGGGGAACTGGAGATCGTGAAAAGCAGCAGATCGCGGATGCGCCTGTTTTCAAAGCGGTTGCCAGCTGCGCAACGGACTGAGGACCGATGGCCGATGGGCAGCACGCCAGAGGCGCTAAAGGGGGCAGCAGGTTTTTAGTGGTGGGTAGGGCGACTGGTAGGTTTGTTTACAGGCGGGCAGCTTGCAGTACAAACAGTGTGGAGGGGGACTTTTCAGTAGAGAAGACGGCTGTAACTCACCATTTCTGCTTCTCGAAGTGTCTGATGGAATTGGTATGGTCAAATGAAGCTGGAATGAGGCTCACGATAGTGGTTTTCTAGGGAAAGAGGAAGAGGAAAGCAGACATGCGCATGCGAAACAGAAAGACCCTTTTTGTTTAAAGCGGTGGCCCTTGGCCCTCCCAGAGTGTCACCCTGGTCTGTGCCTTTCATGCGCTCAGATTGCTGCTGGCCATGGATCATCTTTGGCGGGGCAACCAGACCTCACCGTAAGTTGCCTGGTAATTGGCAACGATCAACACCGGCCAATCACACTATAGACCCTGCATTCTGCCCAGAACCCTGAATACCTCATAATGGGTCTATTATACATAGCATTATACACGTGTAGAGCATTTCATAGAGAAGATGGATCATGGGCAGTATTCACGTTGTAGTCGTGATCTATGATCTTCGACATTTGAGTATTGGGGCATAAGTCTATACTTAGTGTACAACAAAGTCTGAGGCCACTTGGATCTCATCTTCTCCTGGCCATCAGGATGACAGTCCCCCAGACTGAGTCTACCTCGAATTCCCTCCACTTGTCTCCCAGTGCCTTCCACTCTGGCACGGCATCGAGGAAGCGATCAAACATGACATCCACGAGATCGCCATCTCCTCCTTCCGCCCGGCTCTTCTTCTCGGGGTACTCCGCCCTCCAGTTATTGAACGAACTGAACGTCCGCAAGTAGCCCTCGAACTCGCCCAGCTTGAGCGTCTTTCTTTGCCAGAGCGCCTCCACCGGCGCATCCTCGATCGAGCCTGTCTCGCGGTCCGGGTCCCAGACTATGCGCTTCACATCCGCCCAGTCCGCCTCGGGCGGCACCACCGCCTGCAGAGAGTCCCTGAGGATCGACCGCCCGGGATTCTCCCAGAACCTCTCGAGGCCCTCGATGCCCGGCGCGACCTCCCCGCCACCGTAGACGAACCGGAAGTAGATGGGTATGATCTGCGGGTAGCCCACGAGAATGTTGTCCTTGTACCCCCAGAACGCCAGCGTCCCGCCGCTCTTGACCACGCGCGCCAGCTCCGGCCACGCCCGCTTGTAGTCGAACCAGTGCGCCGCCTGGCCCGCCACCGCCATGTCCACCGACCGGTCTGCCAGGAACGACAGGTCCTCTGCGCCGGCCTGCCGCACGCTGATCTTCGGGTCGGTCGTCAGCTCGCGCGCCTTGGCCACCATGCCTGCGCTGGGGTCGATCGCGGTCACGGCTGCGAAGTGCGGCGCCAGCTCCCGCGAGATGAGGCCATGGCCACAGCCGATGTCGAGCAGCGTGCCGCTGGGCGAGGGCGATGACGTCTTGTTCGGGGAGCCTGTTCGGTGGGCATTGTGGAAGCCGAGGACAGTGCGGAACAGCGCTGGTGGATAGCTGGGGCGGAAAGCTGCGTAGCCAGCGTACGAGAATCCCGATTTGCTGGCAGCGGCAGTTGTCAGCTTTGGAGGTACGATGGGTTGGTCCTGAAGGCCTGCAGGTAGGTAGGACAGGGAGGATTTACGCGAAGCTTGTCATGATTGCGCCGGTGTCAGCCGCGAGTGCGCGCGCGCGCTATGTCTCCCCGACTCCAATGCAGGTGTTTAATAATCTCTTCTAATCGCTCTAATCTTTCAGGCACAGGGCTGATCCTGCCGGAGCGGGAAGTGCAGAACCCAAGACAAATCGATTATCGAAGGGAGCGGCTATTGTTCATTGCGTGCTGGTGGCGCAGATGGTGGGCTGTGAGCTCAGGACGTAGTCTATTATAGCACAACTTGGTATAGCACAGTCTGTAGCATCGTCAAAAGATGCGCCCTGTCGGGCAGAGGCCAGTTCTTATTGCCATTGGAAATAAGCGGCTGCGCACTGGTTTGAGGTGATAGACAGCAGTATGCTTGGATATTTCGTCACCAATATGACCGACGATTTCCGCTCGGACTGACGGACCAGCGACCGGCGATATCGGCCAGACGTTGAGCGGGAAGCCATCTCGGAGATCCTTGAAATGATGCGATGCGCCTGTGAAGCTGTGGGGTCCAGATCCCGGCTGTTAGTCCAGATCACTTTATTAAGACAGGTAGCTGTCGGTTGGACGGCTCATACCCCATCTTCGAATCAGAAAGGTCGGATTTGCCTTGGATTCCGAGGCTGAATATGAGGAGTGCCGCATGTAAGAGTACAGTGTGTGACAAGTCGCTTCAGCTCCATCCGGGCAGCCTACAGGTAGCTTAACGGGCGAGACTGTGATCCTGTCGATCCTGAGGGACCGACATAAAGTAGTATACCTTATTTAGATCACAGCACGCCATATTTAGAGACTGTTTATTCAATGAATATAAAGACGTATGAGCGTCTCGCTGCACCCGCAAGTCGTCTGGCTTTAAAATCAAGATCAGGAATCAATTCAACATCTACTCTACCGTCAAACGGATTACAACACTCCCGGTACTTTCATCACTCGCGACGCAATCCTCACAGTCGCCCAGCCTCAACCCCGCCAACAACCGCCAAAATGACGACCGACGCCACCATGCAGCAATTCTTTGAATCCCCTGCATTCGCCGTAGTCGGCGCAAGCACGGATCCATCCAAGTTCGGTCACAAAGGTCAGTTGACTTTGTAGATGTCGTGAAGTGCCTTTGCAAGTGCAGAAAGACTCCGAGGACCGAGGGGGCTGGCCCCGGAGCTGTGCCGCGGCCCACGGCAGCTCCGCGTCTCTAAGCGACATGAAGTCCTCCGGGCTGGACCTGATGTCTTCAATTAGATACTTCTCACGTCTTCTTTTGTCCTTATCATGTGTCATAGCTCTTTCCGGTTAATGTCATACTGACACAGCTCAGTCTTCTCCTGGTACGCCAACCACAACCTGCCGGCAACGCCCATCAACCCCCGGGCGCCCTCCATCGCCGTCGAGGCCAAGGAGTTCCCGACCGCACCCACGCTCACCGCGCTGCCCAGCCCCAAGAGCACGTCCGTCTCCTTCATCACGCCGCCCGCCGTGACCATCAAGGCCCTGCAGGAGGCCAAGAGCCTCGGCGTCCCCGCCGTCTGGCTGCAGCCCGGCGCGTACGATGACGCCGCCCTCGCCTTTGCGCGCGAGGAGGGCAACTTCAAGGCCGTCGTTGCTGGCACCGAGGGCCCGACCCTAGGCGCCAAAGGGTGGTGCATCCTCGCTGATGGCGAGAGGGGGTTGAAGGCTGTGGGCAAGCTGGCGTTAGAGGAGCGTCTGTGATATGTACGATGAGCTGAATGGTGTGTCTGGCATTCATTGATGGGGGAAACGTGTTAGAGCAAATAGTTCTTTAAAGCGAATTGGGTTGACTTGTCTTACTTGCGGTATTCTTGTAACATTTGATCAATCTTATGCTTGAGACTGCAAAACATATGACACTCAACGGTTTGACTAAACATCATCTACACATATTCGTTAGAATTAACGCCACGGCATTGATGTTCATGTCAATTTTGTGATGCTAACAAGGCAGAAGTGATTCCTTTGCTATTGCCATGCCATAGCTGCAAACCTTGGAAGGGCTACTGCCTGGCTCCGAATTGCCCAGGAGTATACCCACTATCTCGTGTCAATATTTCTCCTCTCTGTAAGATTAAAGAGGTTGTACTTGCGCTCCTTGAATGCGTTTCCTCGTTACAACGGACCTTGAAATGTGCTCGCGGTCTATAACGGATAGTCTAGGCCCCTTGCCGATACATGTCTATCACAAGTAAGCGAGTCAAAGGTCTCTATGGTATAATGGGTAAGCAATGTTCTTCGGACAGAAGCATCATCATCGACGGGGATGTGAAGAGGGAACGAACAATCAGTACTACTTATGCTCATCACACCAATGTCTTCCGCCGGTAAGGGCAGTGTAGCAAGGTTGAAGCGACTATCAGACACTATATTTCGTGGTTAGGGCGTGGCTGGGAAATTCCTCTATGCTAAGGAGGCTAGTTGTGGTCACAACATTGAGGTGAAGAGCTTCCCCAATGTTTGTCTTGTGCATTCTCATGGCTGCACAGTACATCTGTAGGGGTGACAATACCATGGAACCAACACTCTAGCGAGTCGACTGCTTTCAACTCCTCGTTTGCTCCCGAGTGAGTGATTGCTTTTACAAGAGATTTGGCAATTGTACCCACCACAAGCCTTTCTGTTTTGTTTCATTCAGTTCAACATCGGTACCAACACTCTATGCCTTTGTTAGGCTACGTGCGGTCTTGGTGCAGTCTCCCTGAGCCGGAGGGAAAAATAAAAATATTTCAAGATGTCGCGAAATCGCAGTCAACAGATCTTCGATCAAGAATCACAGACAAAAAGAGTAAGCGTTTGCCCCCAGACGGATTTGAACCACCGGCCTCAGCATTACAAGTGCTGCGCTCTACCCCTGAGCTATAGGGGCAGCAAACGTTATTATTCGTCAACGTGTTAAAAGAGCTGAGGAGGGATCAACAATTTTGCCCCACCAGGGACTTTCGTGGCGTGTGGGGCAAGAGAGACGGCAGTGAACTTGGGCATTTTGGGCTGCTGCTTGGATGAGGGGTGTAGAGTCTCTTACGGAGGGAAAATTAATGAGCTATGTTGGATGTCTTTGCGTCATGAGTCTCCCTGGGAACCGCTTTAGAAGAGTCACGTTATTGTTGTTGGTTGTTGCGGCATTGTGGAGCTCACATGCTTGGTCTGGTGGCATCCTTCCTCTGGGTTGGGTGCATCTAAGACTAGAATACGCAGTCACATCGACACCTTCACAGAATTATCGGTAAAATGTGCCAGTCATAAAACTTGTTGAGACTTGGTATAAGTCTCTGATAGATGACTAGATCTCACAATTTAAACCCTTGCTGTAGTCGACGCAGCGTTACATCCCATGACCGAATACATGTCTTCTTTGTACTACATACAGTTTCCATTTTACAGATACATTAGAAGCGGTCTAGAAATAGAGAGAATGTTGTTCAACAGTAATAGGGACTACCAGAGATACGACGCTTGTCATTACGCCTGGCTACTATCATTCAGTCGTTATAGCTTGGCCATATGGAATTGAGGTAACGGCTTGAAGAACCGAAACTCTCGACTTGTGAACAAGGGCTCAGCCACAGCAAGATAATCTTTATAATGCTGTTTGGTGACTTGTTCCTTGGCTAGGTGTAAGTGGTGGAAAATAAGAGTGCATAAGGGAGCTTACTCGGAAGACCCATTCCTTCGACTTAGTCCTGCTTCTGCATTAGATAAGTCCACAACTTCAGGCTGTGGGGTGTCTGAACCAGTTCTCAATCCATATCAGTTTTCCAGGTTCCTCTGGTGATTCGTACGCTTCGAAGAAGGTGCATTCCGGTTCTTGAATCACTTTCTCATACACGCCTCTGAATGCCTCTAGAAACTTGGGAACATTCTCGGGGGCCATAGTGACCGTGACATGGGCGCTAAACCCGGAATTGGACGGCGACATGATGCCAGTATAGATTTTGTATTATGAAGTCAAATAGATTTAGATACAAAAGACCACCAATGCGGATTCACGGCGAGATTTAATTGCGCAACCGCCAGAAAATAGAGTTTGACTGTTTGAGGATAGAGTTCGACCGGCTGCCATCGCGGCTCCCTCGGCCCGTTCTCAGTCAAACGGCCTGCGTCTACACCCAGCAAATCTATAGGCGTGATGAGGCTTGCAGTAGTGTGGCGTGTGTGAGGTGCTGCCATTGTCTTGGGCAACGCCTACTCCCCCCTCTACGAAAGAGAAGACTATGATTGGAAAATAATTGCTGAAGAACAACCAACATTTATGATATATGATGATAAAACAATAATTCGACAATGCTGTGCCACAATTGTGCATAACAGAAAATCGCAAAGAGACTAGTAAATACCTTTTGGGTCGAGTATTACGATGGTAATTATTGACGAGATCAGATTAGGCAAGTGGTAAGAATCAATACACGTGTCCCCGCATATGCACATCGGTGCCAACAGATCTTCTGGATCTGGTTACTACCTGTTCATCTGATCAGCTGCTGATAGTGGCCTAACCTCACTGAGTGCAAAGGGCCATCTAATTGGTGGTGAAATACATGGCTTTACAAATTGGAAAGTCAGCTAACCACGCCCATCTGTGCCAAGGCTCACTGCAGTAAGAAATTAACAACTCGCTTAACAGCTGTAGTCGTTCCTAATTATTGAAATATCATTTGATAAAGTGAAGTGAGTCGGGATATATGCAGAGGTGTTCCTCTAAGGCTTAATCAACACAATTTGGCCCGCTCTTGAGCTCGCAGAGGTTACTCGGAAACAATCCTCGATTTCCTCCAGCTTAAACCTTCCACGGACTTCATACCCACCTGCCTCGCCAAGTTTAAGCAATCCAGACTCAGCTAATTTGACGAGTCCCTTCACATCTTCCCGCTCATACATGAACTGTCCGCGGATGGTCAAGTTACCCCCGACACTCAAGATATACGGCATGGTCAGATCCGCAGCGATCATTCCCATGAGTGATACTCGACCATACTGCCGTACCGCCATAAAGCAGCTTCGAATGTGCGTTGAGGCAGCTGCCTGGGGTGGCGAAATGTCAAGATATGCATCGATGGGCCCCAGCACCTTTAGAGCCGCTGCATCAGCCTGAGCATCACCGGTGTTGGGAACGATCTCTATGGCTGGATATTGACGCTTCATTTTCTTCAGAGTCTCAACGTCGCGGCTCATTGCAATGACTCTAGCGCCCATAGCGTGCGCTACTGTCACAGCTGCGCCGCTGAACCCACCTGTGGCCGGGGCAATGATGACTTTCTCGCCTGCTTGGACACCAATATTACGCAAGCCGGCGTAGGGTATGAGGATCTCTGACAGAGCCGCCAGATCCTCAACAGTATAGCCCAGGCCGCCGTCGGAAGGCGATCCGCAGAGCCTCTTCTCGTCCAAGGCCCAAGTATTTTCAAGCGGGGCACGGACATACTCGGCATAGGTACCTCGAGACCAGTTATCAGCCATGAACTTCTTGGATTCAGGCGTCTGGCCATCATAAAATCCCCACAAAATTTGGATATCCGGATTATCGCGCGCACGGATAAAAGCCTCGAGCATGACGAGTTGACCGACTGCCAGGCTTGTCGTGTCCTGCCCTATGGCAGCCACGCGACCGATGGCCGCATTGCCAGGGGTAAGTGGCGTGGGAAAAGTGAAGAAGGTTTTGCCAGTCAACGCAGCAGGTAGACTACGCTGAGATGAAATGCACAACACATGTACGACAACACTTCCAATCGTGGGCTGCGGGGTGGGCAGCGTTTGTAGTTTGAGGGGCTGACCAACCTCTTCGCAGACGAGGGCCTTCATAGTTTCAGGGAGTGAATGAGCCATATTGGGGAATGTTTTACAACAGTTTGGGCTGGAGAGATTTGTGAAGATTTGAAACTGTCGTCATGAAAACTACGGCGTGAGGAATACTTGCTTCAATTTATATCACCCTCGGCGCCTCGGTCGGAGTATGATTACGCCATTCCATCGGACGGTAGGCATCACTCAATTTGGTGCTGAACAATCAAATCAACACGTTATTATTAGCCCATAAATCTAATCAGGCTTAAAGTGCTAGATGAATACGGACGAAGGTTAGCGAGAGAAGATAGGAAGAAAAAAGGCGAATATGTTGAGGCTCTCTTCCTCTGTAGATCTGCCTTGACCAAATTAGGTGTAGTGGCATGAGAGGAATACGGGTTTGGGTTAGCGTTGCAAGGCAAAACACCCCTGAACCTAGTCAACAGACCAGTATTTGCCGATATCCAACTAGGAACACTGCCACCGCAAAGTGGACCTAACATCACTTCTCTTCTCTATCTAATCCTTTAGCCCTCATCTGACGCGATTGTCGCTCTGCTCTCGCCTTGAACGACGATTCTAACATCCAAAAATTAAACTGATTCGTCGGTTCTGAACGTTAAGTTCCCAGAACTGAAGAGATCAAAAATAATAAGGACTGTCGGCCTAGCATGACGCTCCCTTCCGACTCATCCGCAAAAGCGGCAATCCGCAAACGGAAGCGCAAGGTGCATACCAAGTCTCGGAAGGGTTGCGACAATTGCAAGCTACGTCACGAAAAGGTGTGCAACTGGTGGCATTGTGGAGCGTTCTGTTGGCCTACTAACTAACAAGCTCAGTGTGATGAAGGCAAGCCCAGTTGCAGAAAATGTCGTGTTTTCGGAGTTTCCTGTAGCTATGGACACCGAGCTACTGTTGGTGAGGCTGTTCTCCAGCCTTCAGTTGACGGTTCATTTCATACGGACATTCTACCGGCGCTCTCGGTGAAACAGACAGTCCTCGGCATCGTCAATGCATCACTAGCGCAGGAACCTGCATCAAATGGTCAAAGTCGACCACTCGAGTTGACGAGTCAGGATCTTGATGTACTCAGCCGCTTTCATAGCAGGACTGTACCCACCTTGTCTACAGTCAACTGTGTGAAAATGTATCAGCGAGAAGCAGTCCGCCTCGCTTGTCTTGTACGTCTTTCAAGATCTGCAATTCTATACTCAGCGCTGCTAATCAGACCGTTACCTGCAGCATCCATTTCTCATGCACATCACAATGAGCTTAACAATGATGCACGATCGCCATCTCCTTCACTCACCACCGCCACCGCCATCTAGAGCAGAGCTATTTCATTTATACTCAGGAACCGCATTGTTCGGCAAAACATTGTCTGGCCCACTGACGTCTTCGAAGCGAGATGCGATCTGGGCTGCGGCCGTATTTCTAGGGGCAGGCACACTTGCGAGCATCGAAGCGCAGACTCCCGAACAAGCTTGGCCGCTCCGGAAACCGTGCGAAAACGATTTAGACTGGTTGAGAATGTATGACGGAAAGCGAGCGCTATGGAACATCGCGGATCTCTACCGACCGGACAGTTGTCTTCGATCGATGGTCGAAGAAGCCGCCTTTATTCACGACATGGCAGCGCCTGATCCAATGCTGAAGAAGTTGCCTCGCGAGCTCAGTAAGCTCCTCGGTCTATGCGGTGACACCAATACTCCGACCAACCCCTTCTATATCCCCGCAAATATTCTCAACAACCTCATGACGATGGAAAGTAACCAGTCAACGGTTCTTTGCTTCTACTCATTCGTCAGTCTGATGCCGTTGGAATTCAAGATTTTGGTCCAGGACAAGGATCCTTATGCTCTGACGTTAATCGCCTACTGGTTTGCTTTATTCAGCCAATATCGTGCATGGTACATGTGGAGACGGTTCACTTTGGAATGCCAGGCTATTTGCATATACCTGGAAAGGTATCATAGCAAATTAACCCACCTAGATGCCATCCTCGATATTCCAAGAAGATTGAGCGGGCTTGTTCACACAGAAATATTTTAAATATTCCAGATATGGATACGAAAGGCTAACCTGAGTGGCTTATATCAAACTGCAAAGAGATGAAGTTGTAACCTTTTAGTGACGACTATTAAGGAATACGCTCGGTTCATGTCATCACTCTGTTGTTATGCTGCGAAGACAACTGCGGCTGTTCTCCAAAGATATAAGCTATTACGAAATAGACAGACACAGAGCAATAACGAATAATTTGACGAGAGTGCCATCAGTCTGTTGGTGAAGTCGATGGTGGGACCTGTGCCTGATCTCTATAACCCCACAGTCAAGCTCACTCATGGACACACACCAACAGCCTCTTGTAGATGAGTCTGGCTAGCTTATATAGTTAGGCTAGAAAGCCTTGCAACGATTCTATTCATCTGATCAATACCGTTTTCAATCTACCTGCGATTAATTATCCTTCTTGAAATTATAATTATCCATGTCATTGTTGCCAATAAGAGAATTCGACTGATTAAAGGTATCCAGCTTCACCAACTTACTTTGTTCTCTACACCTATTCTTGAAGGAAGTGCGATTCCACTCCTCTTCATCAAATCTGAATTGCTAGGCAAATACTCATTGCCCACTTACACTCATGGCCAACGCTACAGATTCCTTTGTTTTGCCTCCATGTTCTCGATTGTTTTTCTCTCCTCTGTCGCATTGTGAGGCAACATGGATCTCTTGACCGCAACAACAGCTTGATCTGCAAGTGACTTTTCCTCAAATACTAATATTGAATTATTAGCAGACATATTACTAAAAATGAGACGAGGAGCAAACATACAGAACGTGGTCTCTTCGAGCGTTCTCCCAAAGGTTTCAGGGAATATAAAGTATACAAATGCAACTTCAAACGCTAAGAAACAACAATATGTTATGAAGAACCTCCAACTTATATTTGATAGGCCAATAGGATTAACAAATGTTGTAAAGAACTCGGCGCAACGTGCGAAAAGCTGGAATATCGCGATGCCACGAGACCTTTCATTGTAAGGCCAGAGCTCTACAAGGAAAGCTGTAGTTATGGTAAGTGGCTTTCTATTATTATGGAGCTTGAGAGTGCGGACATACTGTAAGTCAGGGTATTGAGTGCAAGACAGTAGCAAGGAGCGTACGCGAATATGAAGAAAATGCTTGCGCTTCCCGCGGCTTTGTTGGTGTAGTTAGACTTCTCTGCTGTCATGGCTTGTTCCATGCTAATAGTCCAGCAGATGAAAACCACGAGCAAACTGGTTGTACAAGCAATGTACATCTGCCGACGCTTGAATCGGCGGACTACCATCGATGCCGCGAAAGAACAGATCAAGCTCCAACAAGCAAGTGAGACGTTGATCGTTTGCTTGAAGGCAGACGACTTCTGGCCAATGATCTCGAGAAGATCACCAAGGTAATACGAGATCAAAGTCCCGCCAGACCATTGAGTGAATAGTCCAAGCATGCATGTCGTCAACAGTCTTTTGCGCATGCCTTTTGTGGCTACCACATCCAACCATGACGTCTTGGTACGCTGCATTTCGATATGAACAGTAGTTTGAATTTGTGCAATCTCGGCTCTCGAGAACTCTGAGTTGTAGTCACCTTCGGCATGGTATTTCACGAGTATTTGCAAAGCCTCTTCACTGCGATCTTTCGTGATTAGCCATCGCGGGCTCTCCGGTAAGAGAAACACGAAGCTGATTTGTATTAGTGGAGGAGCCATCTGAAGAAGAGAAGGAATTCTCCATCCCCAATTAGTGAGTATGTTATTGGTGCCGAAACAAATGCCCGCCGCACTTATTTGACCGAAGAAGTATGCAACACTAAACAATGAGGTCAAAACAGGTCGCTCTTTCGGATGGCCAAGCTCTCCAATCAACGATGAACCAGAGACAAGGCATGGAGGAATTCCGAAACCCAGAATTAAACGAGCGACGATGTACATCCCAGCTGTTGGTTGTTTCTTAATGTATGCTCCATTATGTGAACGACAGCGAGTAACTTACTATTGATGGAGAATCCTTGCACGAAGGAGCCCGCAACCATGATGCAAGACCCTCCAAAGATAGACCAGCGTCTTCCAAAATGGTCGTTGATGAATGGAATAAATGGCAGTGAGAGGATAGCACCGAGGGGATACGCGGCAGCAATGATTCCCTTCAAAGTGCCTTGGGGATGCTCAAAATCTGCAAGATAGTAATTGTCAGAACACGAATGAATGGTGCATTATCTAGTTTTGGTCTCTTACAATCTATCCACGAAGGCAAAAGTTGCATAGCATTCACCATTTGCGCATGAAACCCGGAAGTTATCTGGATACCCATGCACGTTGGAACGAGCATAAAATATAAGTAGCGTAAATTACGCTTCTTATACCACGATACTTGATCTTCGTTAGCCAGTTTGGTGACGATGGGATCTGCAGCATTCCCCGTGTTCTCGTTAACTATGCCACCGCTATGTTCCTTGAGACGGTTCATTTTAAACTGAGAGGATTGTGATCAATGTGGTATACCACAATTTGCCAGGATCGGAGGAAATGGGGAGGACGGTTAAAATTAGAAAACTCTAGTCGACGCAAAAATTCATGCTTTCAAGGATGCACATGCCTCCGGTACCCGGAGGTATTAAGCATGTTCCGGAGCAATAATACTGGGATAACATCCTTCTACACCGTTCACCGGCAATACGACGATAACGGCAACGTCTTTGGCCAATGAAATGTTCTCCAAACGAAGCCGACTTGTGAATTTGTTATGCAAGCACTAACTTGACAGCTTACGGCCAGCCATAATTGAGAACTCCGGGCTTGGCCTCGGAGCATGCTCCATGTTAAAGGTCTAACCTAAGAAACCGTTCAACGTCATCCTTAGCACCGAATGCGATGCTTTTGCAAGTCGTGATTTTATGTCATGTTTCATCGAGGATGGCCTTCAACCACGAAAAGGAAAATGCAGATCGTTCACCTTGTTGATGAAGATCATTAATTAAGGCATACGAGAAAGACTTTTAGTTGGCTTGCACAGGTGATGGTATAGATTTTGTATCATATTGCTTTGGTTATGGCAAAGCGTGGCACCTCCGATGGTCGGCGCCGAAATAGGGATGGACAATGAGATGACTTGATTTCGAAAAGCCTGTGGTCCTAATTTCAATAAGTATATAGAGCTGCCATAAGATGGCTATACGCGACGACACCGTCCGTCTCGTATTACCTGATAGCCAATAATCGGTACTATAGCTATATTCTCAACAGAATAGACTTATAATTAAAGCGTATGATAGAGGTTGTCCTGAACTTATGCTACAAAGTTCCTTGAAGATTACGCCAATTACCCGGATCATCGAGGTATGACTGCCGGAGTTGCTCAAACAGTGCATCCCACACCTTGTTGCTGTCAGGGGAGAATTGGTCGATGGCTTGCTTGAGTACACAAAATTCACCAATGCCAAACATACCACCTAGCTTGCACATATGCTTTGCGGCTTCCAGTGAAGCCTCTACTCCTCGCTTCATTCCTTTCCATTTTGTATGTGACTCCTTGTGTTTTTCCAATTGCGTCTTGATTGCTTGGAGGCAAGCATGCGCGAATGCTTCCCGTGCGACAAGCTGTTCACCATGCTGACATATCACCTCCTCTGTCGTCGCGCGGCTACTGATCAATAGCGGCTCGAAGTATGGTCGAAAAAGGACGAGCGCCTTGAGCGCCTCCTTCTGGTCTGCAATAGGCCAGCCTGAGACATCAGTCGCCGTGAAGGTTTCAAGCTCGTCTAAGCTTTTCTTCGTGTGTGCAACCGTCTCGACCAGTGATTTAAGTACAGTTTGTAGCTTACTTCTACACGAATCAAGGTTTGAAATGGTCTGAGAAAGACTGCTTAGCATTGAGTCGCAGATTTCGAGCATGCTCTCGTATGTCCGGGTCTTGTTGGTGTACTTCTCAATGGCTTGAGAACGTGAAGACTCAATGTATGAGGTGGGAAATTGGGAAGCCAGGATCCTATTGGAAATTCCGCCGAGGGCATAGCTATAACTAAGAATACTGGTCGTCGCGAGGTACTGCCCTTTCTCCTTGATGGATTCCAGGGGCATATATCGTTGTGTGAGTTTCTTTCGATGGACAGCGATTCGGTCGATCTCTTTACGATTGGCAACAAGATTCTCTTTTGCCTTCTCGATTTTGTCTTTTGTTTCTTGTATCACCTTCATTGTGTTTTTCACATCTTCCAGCGCTTCGTCTCTCTCTCTTGTTAATCTGCTGATCTCGTCCGCCTTGACTTCTTTCTTATACCCATATACTGTGACCTCATAATCGACAGATGAATTCCACTTATCTGATTCGAGGTAGTTGTAGTACCGCTTTTCACCTAGCGTCTCCGAATCGTCGTAGGAGTGCCATGTTGAATAGGCTGGACTAGACGGATTGCGCTCTATCTTTCGGATGGGATAATCCGTTGAGAATGAAAAGGTCACGGTGCTACAAGAGAACATGTGAGCTCTCTCGTAGCCACGACACTTGCGCATCTGAACGAGTTCGTACGTGTCAAGAGCGTCGACTTGATTACAAAGCTCGCCCAAACTCACATGCTCCGCAACCTCGCGCGCCTTCAGCCGCCGTAGATTGGTCTCCGAGTCCGAAATCTCTCGGTTAAAGGCTGCATCTTTGTTCTGGTACCACATCTCATCAATATCTAGAGCCGAGTGGATCCGGGAGTCCATAGCATTGTGGCCGTCTGTCTTGGGATACTTCAAATTGATGACCCTCTGTGAGCGATCCTCGAGAAATAGACTGTTCAGGAAATCTGAAATGGCCATGTGTGAGAGATAGACGCTGATGAGTTCATTCGGATCCCCAATATTCTCGAAAAAAATGATGCTTAGCTGACGGCACTCCGAACATTTTGGCCACAAGACCTGGCCTGTCCTTCATAGACTGCTCGAATTGAGACTCGGCATCCACTTTGGTGTGTAACCACGCATCAACGAGGCCTACTTGGGCAAACCTTACCGCTATGCCTATGTACTGCACGTCGATAAGCCTGGCTACTTTGTCGACTCGGTTATCGAGGTAGACACGAAGACACAGACATGGAAGACCTGGATTCCCAAGACGAACCATCTTCCCACAGAGCCTATATTTATCGCTAGGCCGGGCGCCGAGGACGAGGATGATGGCGTGCTACTCAGGGTAGCCATGGACGCTGAGGCAGGGAGCAGCGCGCTTATCTTTATTGATGCCCGGAATATGAAGGAGGTTGCCTGTGCTAAAATGCCTGTCGTCATGGGATTCAGCTTCCACGGAACTTTTGCCTCCCAGATGCAGTCATTCTCACGCTAATCATTCCTGCCTACCGCAGCGTCACCAAAGACAGGCAATTGGAGTGGCCGAGTACTAGGGAATAGACCTTAGGCTACAAGAAAAGGGTGAGGGGTTGTGTTGTTGCGCTTGATTTAATCGATAGATTTTAGCAATGTTATTCTGTCTATCGTCCTGTCGCCGTGTGTTTGTAATTCTGCTCTCTCAATAAGGGTTGGGGTAACCCGGATCACCAATATTGACCCTGATCACTGGGCTCAGCCAACTCTCGTAACCCTCCGGGTCCTCCCAATCGTATCCCCAACGCAGCGCGCGCACCAGCACGCGATAGTCCGCATTAGGCAACTGCAGAAGTGTCCCATTCGGCGCCGCAACTTCCGCCCAGTCCCATATCACTGAGTTGAATCCATATCCAATGTACAGCTCCTGGAATGGACTGTACGGCTTATCAAAACCGCCAATGTAGCTAAACAATAACCCATATGACGGTATCCCGAGAAACTCCTCGACCGGCTCCATCGGCGGCTCCGTGAGGTTGAGCGAGCGCGCTTTACAGGGGTTGAAACCATAACGTGTAGGGCGGATCTTGTAGGTCGGCGAGACGGCATCGAAGCGCACGTACTCGGATGGCTGCCGGATAACGAACTCGATCTGCGGGTCATTGTCGTCATCTTGGTCTTCGTCAGAGTCTGGCGGAGGAGCCCACGCCGGGAAGGTGAAGGTCTCAATGTCGTTGACGCGCTTGTTGATGTCCATGGCGCGAACCATTGGAATGTTGGGAATGTACTTGGGTGGAAGAGGCTTCGTTGTGATATTGAGGAGGTCGCTGAAGTCCAGGGTGGGTTGGGAATTGCGCGTATACGGGACGCCTATGTATGGTACCACGTATTCCTTGGAGTCATTATCCGTGATGGTGATGTACCCGCCGTAGATGGGCAACTTGCTGGGGTCGACGTCCGTAGTAGGTGCCCTGACAGTAGCTTTGAACGTAATACCAGCACCGGCTGACAAGGTTATGGTGTTCTGAGAAAAAGAAACTGAGGCGAAATTTGGGCTGTTGTTTTCCGCCCAGTAAAATCTCTCAGCATAGCCCCTTTCGTAGACGTTGGGCGATGCATTGACTAGTGAAGAGCCTTTATGGCCAATTGTGTAAGTCTTAGGCTTGGAAGATTTGTTCTCGATTGTAATACTTTGAGGCTCGGGTGAGGTACTGTCCCTGAGGTTCAACTGGGCGGGTGAGATGATACTGTCGTAATTGAACGCATTGTACACATTGACCAAGCCTGCTCCCTGTTGTAGAGTACCCGTGAGAAGGCCATCATAGCCAAATTGCTCGAGAGGGGTAGCCGTCGTCTGCAGACGATGCAATATATCATCGGGAGTGAGCTCGGGGTAAGCCTGCTTCAGAAGCGCATAGCAACCAGCCAGATGAGGCGTCGCCATTGATGTTCCAGAAATCACAGCGTAGCCCAGACCATCAGTGGTAGGCCAGCTGCTCAGGATAGTTCCTCCCGGAGCAGAAAGCTGAGGCTTCATGGACATCTCAACTGTAGGTCCAAATGACGAATAATAGCTGACGGTCCGAGCAGTTGGCTGCTTGGTATCGTGGACATTCTGATCCTTGAAAGTTAGAGTTGCAGCCCATCCATTGGCCTGAATGCTTGGAAGTAGCTTCTCGAATTCAGACTTCCGAAAGCGTACAAAGTCATACGGCACGTATCCCGGAGGATATAAGTTCAAGTCGGCATCGTCATCAATATACGCCCAAAAGTTCTTAAATCCAGTTTTACCCATATAATAAATCAACGATTGACTGCAGTACCCGTCCCAGTTCATGATGGCAATGACTTTGTCTGGGTCGGAAAATATTTCCGCTGCAGTATCCCATGCTGACTGATCGCAAAAGCCATCATCGCTGTCAGCAATGAACACATTGTATGTTCCCTCCAGTGGTGCGATGCGTGCATATTCAGCAACGTTGCCGTCCACATCCTCGACATTGTAAGCGGTAGGGAACGCGAGGTTGCTTGTAGAGCCGACAGATATGATTGAAGGATCCAGGGCTGGCCAGCTGGTATAGTAGGGGCCACTCTCTCCGTCATTACCGGCGGCAACCAACATCCCGATGCCTCTCTTTTTGATGGAAGCGAAGACAGATTCGAAGAGCGATGCAGTTTCCCAAGCTCTGACTCCGCCTACGGACATGCTGATCAAGTCGACACCCTCCTCGGCGGCAGCCTGAAATCCTTGGATGATGACATCGTCAGTCACGCCGCCTTCACAGCCGAGAATGCGGTACATGTAAAGTGACGCCTCTGGAGCTACTCCCACAATGCCGAAGCCGACTCCTTCAGGGTCTTGAGCGCCAATTATACCCGCAACGTGAGTGCCATGCCCTCCGTCAAGGCACTCGACAACAGGGTCTGCATCCGGCACTGGCATATTGGCTCCGGTGTAATCATCACCTACAAAGTCATAGCCACCTGCAACCTTGAAGCCTTCACCAAAACCACCACCCAGTGCTGGATGACGATAGTCTACACCGGTGTCCAGGATGGCGATCTTGACGCCTTGACCCTTGTAGCCAAGATCGTGCATGGCATCAACGCCGGTCATCTTCAGCGGTGCATTGATATCGCTAGTTCCATTAACATGGACAACTTCAACGGCTTCGCGAGAACGCAGGCGGCTTGTTACTGAAGAGGGGAAAGCTACGGGTGCACCAACAGCTTCCGGCCGCCTGTGAAAACGGTTTCGCCAAACATTCTTGACCTCTGGAAGATCGAGGAGAGCTTGGATGTTGGTGTCATTTTTTGCATCGATGGACACGCCCCAAAAGACATCCGGATTCTTGAATTCATGTCTGACTTGGTAATCGGCCACGATGTCTTGAGCCCTTTTGTGAAATTCCGCGTGTGCATCAACACGTCTAAGTCGAAGTCAGCATGTGCTACCGTGCTGTCAGAATCCGGGCTGATCCAGCTTGAAGATGTCAGATAGCAGAGCAAGCTTAGACATAGTAACCCTGCAACGTATATATGACTATGTGATGGAAAGGCCTACAGGTTACGAGTGTGAGAAGCGAGAGTACTTGCCTTTTCACGAAGGAGGCGCCACGGACTAATTCGACAATGAACCCGTAGCTTGGGCTCTCCGTGGTATTGGCTCCACGAGGTTGTAGGGCGGCCTGTGCCACAGAGCTGCTTCCAGCCAAAGCAACCACTGCTATTATGGATGAGAGCCTCATGGCGCCAGAGAAGACGGGAACGAGTATAACTGTAGATCAGGGATGGGAGGCAGGCTCCATCGATCATGACATGTTGGGCGGGAGATCTCTTATATAAAGCATATACCTCCCCTGGTCGCTCTGTAAGCTACTGGCATAAGCATAATGGAGAGATTGCCATGACACGAAATGACAATGATCTAGAGTCCAGCCATTTTGCCCTCAGTTTTGAGGGTTTCCACCACCTGCCGACTCCAGGATAATTCCTATCGACTTCATAGCTCACCTGCGGGGCAATGTCTAACGATGAAGGCATCCAGGCGGTCTCTCGGCACGAGCTAAGTGCTTGAACCCGGAAATGCCAAGCCAGACCTTCCCGAAGAAGTCTTGAGAAGCCTTACGGCGGTGCGGTAATGCGGAGATGGCTTCTAGACCCTGTTGGAGTCGTATTCGTCCCTGAACGTGCTGCACTAGCAGTCTCTTAAGATTCGCGATAAGACATCAGAGATACACCGAGAGCGAGGGCTCGTAGTTTGAAGTGGTGGGACTCGAGATGTTATGCAGACGTCAAGAAGCGTTCTCGCAACTTTTCGTAGCGATAAGGTTAAGAGCCAGGGCCCCTTGGCTATGTACGAAATGCCAAGCAAATGGTCTGACAGATGCAAGGTCACCTTCCATTCCAGAGACATGACGGCATCCCCGCTACGGTCGCATCGTATTGTTGACGTCTCTCATATAGAGGCATCCGCAACCTGGTACAATGTGGACTACACGTGTAGATATGGATAAGCTTTAAGCCTACGGGAGAGACATCGCATCTAAATCAAAGTCCTCACAAGCGAGAAACATCTTACGTGAAAGGCCGGTCCAAGTATACTGGGTAACTCATCCAGGTAGTTGTTATTTTGGGTTGGTAGGGATAGCATCGAGAACCTTGTCATAGCTTCCTCAGAGATCATCCACTTCAACGCTTCAGAGAATTCATTCTGAAGGTTGCGCTGGATGAGCTTATCTGCCCAGATAGAGAGAAAATGCGTGGGGCAACGGGAAGACGGGCCGGCCATTTTTGAATTCAGCAGAATATCAACGAGGATGAAATTGAAGTGCAGTTAATAAAGACAGAAGAGGACACGAGCGTGTTGACTTCAACGAGGATCAAGGTTGTTTGAGATGTCATTCGGGGAATAACGCAATTGGTAACTGGGATTAGAGTAAAGGATACCAACAGCTACGCGAGAATAATCCCCGAGGCCCCCCGCCCTTATCAGGTCCCCTGCTGCAGGGTTCTTTTGTGCTGCTGAATTTAGCAAACTCGCATGCTAGCGTTAACGCCAAAGGAGTTGTGTGCACCTACCTTATCTGGAGTCTGCTCGCACAGTGATGTCAGCACCGTCGTGTTGAAGCATTTGTGGTTGCTTGTAATCGAGCTATTTGACGTCGTGACATGCATCTATCTGCGTGCATACGGTCATTCCTTGAAGGTGAACGTCTTGGTAGTGTATGCAGACCGTGCTCAGAAGCCCGTTAGATACGAACGAGGGATGGATGACTGTTGTCGACGTCGTGAACGAAAATTGACGGTGAAGATACCGCGTAGCCGACCCGAAATCCCAGGACTAGTCGGGTGACAACTGACCATCGTCGCCGGCCTCCCGATTTACGGCGCCGGGGATCAACTCAACCGTACAGATGGTCCCACAAATCTGCCGGCGAGGCCCCCCATTCCATTTCGACATGCCATACTGTTATATTCAAGGAGAGCTCATCTACGGAATCGCATTTCGGGACACTGTTCGAAATTTCAAGCCATCTCGCTTGTTGCTGAAGGGAAACCGTTGCCTTTCCGCTGTTTGCTGTACGATTTTCCGATTCGGGGCTCCGCGCCGCTTCCTTCGCTCTTTTGTCGGCGGTTGGGGGCTCCGTCTCTTTCAGCTTGCCGGCCAGGCAGCAACGCCAGTTTTCCCAGTCCGCAATCTGAAGAACCAACCGGCGAATGACTCAGGACCCGAGGCGTCGCCCATAATTGCTTAGACGAGTACTAGGATGTGATAATCCTCACCGCCAAGGGAATCCATTGCTGCCAGCTCGTGACTTCGCGTTCCATTGGCGTCTGACGGGCTGGTGATTTTCGTGGATTTCTGCCTGACGAAGCCACGCCACGGACGCGGAAGCGTGTCCTGGGCCGGGCATTGCTCCTTAGCTGCATTATGCATACGAGTTCCCTCAACGGATTTATTCTTAATTCCTGAGCTGATCCTGCTCCACGGAGCTGAGGTCGGGGATCGCGTCCTCCGATCCTGACTACCAGCTAGATAGCTGAGAAGGAATGAGGCTTGGCGATTAGACTTTGGAGGTTCGAGGCTTGAGTTGGAGAGATGCTCCTGTGTATTTAAATCCGGCAGTTCTCCATGCTCTTCAGAACCCCCTCATCTATCAATCAATCATCCAATTCATCTCATCCATCTTCAATTGAACTTCATCCAATTTGGCCACCTCGGGTATTCCAATCAATTCCACACAGAATACTTTCTGCGACTACAAAGTCCATCAATATGATCGACCACACCGGAATCTGGGTCCCCGCGGCCAAGCACGCCGACACGGTCGACTTCTACATCAAGGCCCTCGCCCCGCTCGGCTACGAGAAGCGCATCTCCCACGCAAACAACCAGGCCGTCGGGTTCGGCGACGCCGCATCGCGCGCCGACTGGTGGGTCAACTCGACCGGCCTGATGGGCCTGCCCGCCGAGTCGACCCCCGCGCCGCTCAACACCCACCACGCAATGAGCGCCAAAGGTGAGTGAACCCTCTAGACGTGCTATGGTCTGTGTTGTGGACTGACTGACTGACTGACAAACAAACACGAGTAGATCGTGCTACGGTGGACGCCTTCTACAAGGCCGCCCTGGCGGCTGGCGGCAGGGACAATGGTGCGCCTGGGCTGCGGCCGCATTATCATGCCAATTACTACGCTGCGTTTGTGTATGATCCAGCTGGGAACAACATTGAGGTTGTCTGCCACAACCCGGAGATCCTTACTTAGGAGCCTGAGGTGGCATAAAGGTAAAATAAAATAAAATAAAGAATAAAAAGAATGAAAATGAACCTTTTTTTTTTGGATTATTTTTTTTCTTTGACAGAAAGACAATGAGCTGTGAGACTGTCTTTGCAAAATACAAGTATGGGTCCTGGCGTAGTGCAATCGACTCCTGTTAGTGGAACTTTTCGCCTCGATAAGCGATCAAGGCCCTGGGCATCGCTAGACAGGCGGAGAAAACAGCATCGAGAATGATATTGGTCTATCTAGCGATATTTGAGGGAATGCTATGGTTGATGTCCCCAAACGCCATTTCCCACGCCAAACCCCATCCTGTCCTGTTCAACAATTTGCCGGGGGGAACCAGCCCCGATCATGTTTTCATTTGTTTGTGATTTGTCCGTATGTTGCCGATGATCAGACAGCCGAGGTGTTCTCTTTTCGACGGGCGCGGAAGCAGGCGCCGAACACCAGCTTGAAGGGCCAAAGAAATGTCTCGAGCAGAGAGTACACAGGGCTGGATGCACCAGGAGCCTCCAAAGGCTGACCCTCCTGTCTGAAGGGCCGCGAGCGCAGCTCAATCCCAAGATCCATGGACGGAGGGGGAGTTACCGCTCCCGGAGCCGCAGAACGCGGTAGTTGATAAACGGGATGTGGCCTCTGAGGTAGGACGTGGCGGTCGAACGGCGGAGAGAGGGGATCTTCGCCGGGCTCAGCGCCGTCCCATGGGTCCCATGCATCCCACAAGCATTGCGAGTTGGTCAATACCGGTGTAGGAGGTGGAGTCAGCGGCCCGGGACCCAGCCGCGTGGGAGAAATGGGATCCCATAACTCCGGGTCCGATGATGTTGTGGACGCATAGCTGCTGGTGCTTGCTGTGGGGCTGGTTGGTTCGGGCTGTTTGGATGGTTGGTCGTCGATGTCTTTCTTTTTGAGAGTCTCTGTAGTGAGGGTAGATGACATGCTAGTCCGCCTGGGATGCGATGCCGAAGTTGGTCAGATTGCTCGATGTTGGGCTACTTTTTGTTTTTGTCTGTGGTGTTGGTGTCTGAGGCTTGTGAAGTGAGGCCAGCTCTGAGGAACATCCACAAGAGCACCATCCGGAGAGGGACATCCTTCTGCCATCTTATACTTGAGGTTGATGATGGTCTGTTAGAGATGTACCGTGGTATTATCGCTGAATTGGTCTAGACAGACGATGAAAGTGACCTGTTACGGCTGCACTAGATGCGCTCACAAAGGCACAAGCCACTTCTTCCTGAACGCCATGCATACTGACTGCAGGCTTGGCAGTGCGTTAAGAAGTGCAATAAGGAGAGTAACGCAAACGATGCTCGGAGAATCAGAAAGATCATGGTCCGTCAATAGCAGTCAATCACTGTCGCCTTCAATCGCTCACTTGAGGCAAGGGAACTCCAACGCCTGCGCCTGGTTAGCTCCGATATGATAGATGAAGCCAGTACAAAGCAAAAGCCACGCACCTTTTCAGCCGTCGCTCTGGCGCTGTCATATCTCACCAGCGCAGAAACAAGCTCGCGCCACTCCGGGTCCACGTCGGGCAAGATCTCAGCCCACTCCTTGCGCTCAAAGACTTGGTAGATTTCGAAAGGCGGCGTCTTGAAGTTCACCGCCTCCGGCCATGTCTCGCGCGTTGGCGAACCCATGGTCTTGAAGATGCTGAGAATGAGTCCGAGCTGGTTCCCGTCTTCGTGCACTGGCCGCGATTCAAAGAGGGGTTTTGGAGGGCGTTGGACGCACTCAGCTAGCATGACTCCAGCACCCCACATGTCCACCGCGCTGTCGTATGCTTTGTTGCCAAATAGGACTTCCGGTGCGCGGTAGGGGCCAGTTCCGATGTCAAGAATCTTTGCGTTGGCTGGTTCCGTGCTAACTGACAACCGGGGGTGCCATGCCGTACCGAAGTCAGAGAGATAGACCGGGCCATGAGGCGAGGCAAGCAAGAATGCGGACGGCTTGATGTCTCTGTGTATAATACCTTGGCTGTGGATATGAGAGAGGGCGTTGAAGACATCAGTGAATATATTGCAGAGTTGGGCGCCAGTGAGCGATCCTCTCTCTAAGAGAGTGGCTAACGTCAGGGGCATGTAAGGAAAGACCAAAGTGAAGCGCTGCTCCTGATCACGAAATGTCTCAAGAAGAGGTATGCACGGCTTCTTCAGCTCGGATAGAATCTTGGCTTCCCGGAAGGGATTATGTGGTTCGATATTCCTCATCTCAACGATGACTTTCAAGGCCCGGTCTCCGGAGCGGTACACCTCTGCGGTGACACCACTAGCTAGATAATGGCAATCCTGGTAGGAGCCTAACCTGATGCCATCTTCGTCACCAGCGAAGTCATTGATGTGCGGCGGAGAAGCATCGTCACCTGCTAGTTCATGAGAGCCGGCGGGCTCTTGCGAGAAGCTGAGAGTGCATGTTGCATTGTATTCATCCTACATGAAGTCAGCACGGCTCCTTGCATCCATTGAGTCGATGTACTGTGTTACAGCGTCTTGGTACTCACGCGGGAGGCAGAGTTTTGATATGCCTCATTTTCTATGGCAAAAGCGCTCTGCGTTGGAGTTGGCCTTCCTCCTGAGAGAAGCTCATCGATAGTTTTCTGACTAGCCACGTCCCAATCAGCTCCGGACCGGCTGACAGAGTCGATTTGGCGGGCATCACTCACATGTTCTGGATATGGTCATATCTCTCGGAAGCTGTGAGTAAGCTCCTCCAATCCTGCTGGTCTGCCATCTGCCCGCCTAAGCAGCGTTCGTGCCAGACTTGCTATCACCAAGGTACTGCAAGAAGCTGAGACATGAAGTTTGAGCAACAACGACAACGAGGTGCCGTAGCTGTGCTGTTGCAGAAGAAGAGCCTCCTGGGGACTGTGATAGATGCTAGAGCCGGCCACGCATTCCTGAAGGCTTTGTTACATGCATAAATCTGATAGCTGACTAAGCCCGTACACATAATATGTTATGCTGGGGCGCGAAGGGCTTTTGGGCTTTTGAGCAGGTGGAAGTCTCACGGAAAATTCGGTGTTTGGCTTGAAGAGGCCAAACTCGAACAATCATGAGCAAGGCAAGTCATGCAAACGAATTGTGTCACCTGTTGACCTGGGAAGCATCCTATCTCATAGCTGCATAGAACAAGGATGGAGCTGTTAAGTTTTAACGTTAAATAACTGCTAGGCTCCTAGGGAGCTCTAGGGAGCTCTCTCTGTGGCGTGCGCCAAGCAGCAACTGACAGTCCCCTACCCGTTGCGTTGCAATTAGCTCTTCAGCGCCGAAGTACGGTATGGGAGAACCCCACAGCTCCGTTTCTGTGGTAAGACAGCCACCCCATTTATTGCACAAATCCCGCTAACGGAGCCGAGGATCGCATCCGCATTTGAGCTGGCCTGGAATTGGAATTGGACCTGGAACTCCCTCCACTCTCCTCAACCCACGCCAAAAACATCACCACCCGACCACCTCCCACCTCCGCCAACCCTCACTATCTCTCCGCTGTTGTATACGTAGATTTCCCTTCTGTCGCCATCGTTGTCGCTTCTTCGGCGCCTGTTCGGTGACCGGAATTGCTATGCGCTTAGATCGAGACTAGAGCTTTTCCTTCCTTTCCTGCTACCAATCCGCTACATACATACGATGGACGATCTCTCCCGCGCCGAGTACCCGGCGATGCTGGTAAGCTGCTGTCTCCGCCTTGCAATCCGCACCACCCAACCACTGCAACCGGCCGCTGCGGTCTGCCCGGTCATCGCATCAGCATCGTCACGATCAGACGGCTAACCATATTCTTCTTTGTCATGTGTTTAGGCGAGCCTGCAGCCGACCCAAGCAGTCCTGGCCCTCAACGAACGAGTCAAACGCATCGGCAGGATCAACTCGGAAATCGCAGAATGGCTTCAGGTATGCCAATGCGCCGGGGCAGCGGACCTGCGACCTCGACAGACAGTGATGCTAAACAGTGGCTATCTAGGAACGCCGAAGAGTCGAGGAGCAATACGTAGCTGGGCTGAGGAAGCTGCTGCTGTACAAGGTGCCCAATGCGCAATCCGAGCTTGGGTATGCCTACCGCCAAATCTTCGTCTGCCACGCTGGCCAAATGCTAATTGGAGTCTTGCTGCAGCGTCTTTCAAACACCATGGGACAAGGTCCTGCAATCCACCGATTCCATCGCCGCCTCTCACCATCTGTTCGCTCAGCGTGTCGAGAAGGATGTCGAGCACGCCCTGCGCAACTTCCAGAACCGCAAGGAGATGCAGAACATGCACACCATCTCGGCGAACCTGGCCACCATGGCGAGGGAGCTCGAGGAAGCGCAGGACAGGGCTGATAAGCTCACCAAGAAGGGCGGCAAGGCCAACACAATGAAGATGGACACCGCTACCGCCAAGCTCGAATCGGCCTCCCAGCAATGGGAGTCGCAAGCGCCCTTCATCTTTGAGACACTTCAGGCCCTTGACGAGCAGCGCTGCAACCATCTGCGCGATGTCCTTACGCAGCTCCAGACGCACGAGGTTGACCATACCGATCGGCTTAGAGCAACCGCCAACGAAGTCCTCACGACGGTGCTTGAAGTCAGCACGCCACGAGAGATTGAGAACTTTGCACAGCGGACTACGGCTGGCCGGCCCAAGCTGGAGCCGCGGAGAACAGCAACAACGGAACGGGCCTCCGTAAGCAGGCAATCAAGCACTGTGCCTCCACCACCGGCTGCGTCGCTAGCCCCGCCGCCATCCGCCCCTTCACTGCACGAGGACGATCAGAGTGACCACTCTGGTCCTGTCGCAGAGAAACCAGGTATGTAATCATATGAGTGTTGCACCTCTTCGTTGCGAATCCGCCACCTAATGAGCATGATAGAATCTAAATTACGAAGCCGCATTGGCACGATGCTCGGTCGACGAAGGCAGAGTATACATGGTGGTTTTGGGCAACTTTCACCCCAGAAGGGACACGGCCCCTTCGCTCGGGGTCTATCGAGCAGTCACGGGCGGTCTATATCACCGCGCGCTTCCTCGCAAAACCTTGCCGAGTCGGGCAGACTGTCATCTCTAGCCGAGACTCCGGACTCACCGCAAGCGCCTCGCACGTCTACAGGCAGGGAGCAGACACCTCATGATGCGACCACGAACGGTGTTGCGGCTAGCGAGACCATGAACGACATCGCTCCAGTTCGATCATCGTCTAATGTGTTGAATGGCGCGACAGCGGAAGAGATATTCGATGCCCCGCCACCTCCGGGTCCGCCTCCGTCCCAGCAACCCAAGGACACGGAGCCGACCAAGGACGCCGAAGGCTTCACTGTTCCGCCTCCCTCCAACGATCCAATCTCACAGGCTCAGAAAGACGCAGCTGCCGAGGCTGGCGAGGAGCATGACCAGCTGTTCAAGCTCAACATTCAAAATAGTCCGATAGGTGAGGAAGACCCTGATGCTAAGCAAGCTGCATTGTCAAGTGTCGCCAACACTCTGAACACCATGGCGATGCCGTCTCGTAAGACAGGTACGATTCGTGGGCGACGAGATGTCAGGAACACGATATATGTACCGGCCAATACTCCTCTTTCGTTCCCCGAGAGCTCCACTCTATCTGTTGGGGAGCAGACGCAAGCGCTTCCTCCATCTCCGGCATTGCCTGCGGGCATTAGTAGTGGAAGCTCCAGGCCTTCAGCCGTACAGGCTCTCGCCAGCGAGGCGAGCATTGCTGGTACGAGCGACACACAATCCGTCCGGAGTGCCACAAGCTTGGGTAGTATGATACACGCCAAGCATCCGGATATGAGCGGCCCAGGCTTGAACAGCAGCATCGTGGAGACCGTGTCAGCCACTTTCGAAGAGGGCGTTTTGAAGTCGGTCAAGATTGGTGGTGAGATTGCCTTCACTTATAATGGCGATGGCTCTACAGGTAAGCTTCCCGTAATTGACGATACGTCATTTTCGCTAACGCCCCGCAGCACGCGAGACCATCCGCATCAACAACTTCCCTGCGTTGGAGGTTATCGGCCCCAACCGGATTTTTGTTTCCAACACTTCGTCCGAAGATGAATTTACGCTAGATTTGAGCCACCTCCCTTCCAGGGTGGCTACACCGGGCTTCACATACCGCATCCATGCGGAAGACCCAACATCAGACCTATCAAGCCACTGCCCATTGCTTATAAATCCTGCCTGGAAGCCTCAGGGCGATAAACTGGGCCTTCTCTTGCAATACAAGCTTAATCCAGATAGCAACCTTCCGAAGCCCGTGGTGCTCAAAAACTTGGTGTTCATTGCTACATATGAGAATGCACGAGCCAGCGGTGTTCAAACCAAGCCTTCTGGTACACATTTGAAAGACAAACATCTTGTATACTGGCGTTTGGGCGACGTCACACTGTCCGGCAGCAGCGATTGGACAAAGATTGTCTGTCGAGTCATCGGTGCCGAGAACGCAGAGCCTCGGCCGGGTCATATCGAGGCTCGCTGGGAGTATGCCCCTTCGGCTGACGAAGCTGGAAGCGGCATCTCTGTCAGCCGGAAGACTGAAAGCAAGGGTAAGGGAATAGCCACCGAAGACGACGACGATCCCTTCGCAGACGACAGCGCCCTAGCGTCGCCGCGCACAACCGACGAGGGCGTGTCGTGGTCAGAGGTGCCGCTCCAAAGGAAGATTGTCAGCGGGCGATACGAAGCGAGGTGAGGCGAGGCGAGATTGTTTCACGGAGCATGGTTTTAAGATTGGGACAGCATTGGGAGGATGAATCTACGAGACGTGCTTATCATTTTTTATCTAAGAGTTGGATCTCCCCTACACGCCCCACGGCATGGGAAGAAAAGACCGATGGACATTGCATTCGAATGCATGATGCATATACTACTTACTGTATCTACCTATCTGTTCACATAGTGTGCCTACCGACCTAACCACCTAGCGGGGCGGCTGCACTCTCCAATATTTTTTGTTTGTATAGCAGGCGCCGGGCGGATGTTTGACTAGGACAGCCGCCAGATGGGCAGAATTTAGTTGTAGCTATCACTTCTTACAAGCTCTTGTGATCGTGTGTTGCACAGATTTACTAGTATTACTATGCGGCTATCAGTCCTCCGATATGCCATGCTAGATCTCAAAGGCTCGTAGTGAAGCATGAGTGAACACCGATTCTATTATTTTCCATGTGCGCCAAGCCGCCGCCCCTATTGAGTACACTAGGTCCAAGCTCAGCAATCATGATATCTTGATCTCGTCGCCCAAACAAAAAGGCCCTATTCCTCACCACCCTCACGACGCCGGCGGGGCGCCCGCAGCCGTCTGCTCGTCAAAGAACTCGAGCGTCAGACTCGCCAGGAAGCCGGGGATGCACTCCTTCTCGCGCACCCAGTACTTTATATTGTCGCCGATGCGCTGGGCGAACGCGCTGCGGGGCCCGCCGCCGACCTTCATGGTGCCCTTCTCGCCGTCAAAGACGATGCTGTTCTCGTGCTCGTCGGTCCGCGACGGGTGGTAGATGCTCTCGACGCGCATCTTGCCGTTGGGCATAAACGTGACGTGCCACCCCAGCGCCGAGAAGACGGCCTCCTTGAACTCGGCCGACTTGCGCGACCACACTTCCTTGAGGCGCTGTGCGGATTTCTTGGCCGAGGCCGTCTCGCGCTTCGCCTCTTCGATTTCGCCCTGCGCGGCGATGAGGCTGGACACAGGCACGACGGGGTATGTCGCGGGGCTGCCCTGGATCTGAGCGAGGAGCTCTCTGTTCTCGGTCTTGAGAGCCTTGAGGGTCTCCGTCTTGATTGCCTCGAAGTCTGAGGTAGGGTTCGAGCGAAGAGAGAGGATGCGCACTTCACCCGACTTCTTGGCCGCGGCGAGCTGCTCCTGGGCGACGGAGAGCTCCTTTTGTGCCAGACGATGCTTAGACTGTAGCGAGGCTATCTCCTCTTGTAGCTTGCGGTTTTTGCGGGCCAGTTGGCCGAGCTGTTCATGCTCTTCAGAATCGTCTGTGCGAGAGCGCTTGCTGCCGACTGCGGGTTGCGCAGGGCTTGCTGACGATGACTCGAGAGAAGATAACTCCGAATGCAATTTCTGCACCTCTTCTTTGTATTTGTCGACGAGGTCTTCCAGCTCTTGCACCCGCTTTGCCTTCTGCTCGTCGAAGTTTTCTGGCTGGAAGGTGATATCCTCCGCATCGAATGTCTTCAACTGAGCGCGGAGATATTCCACTTCCTTGACGGCCAGGGCACGTTGTCGATCCAGTCGCGCGCGTGCTTTGTCTGCTGAGCCGACAGTGCCAGTTGTCTTGAGTTTCTCAATTTGACTTGCGAGCTCATTCTTCTCGTCTTCGAGTGTCTTGATGATGGCATCTCGTTCTGATATCTCTGGCTGCAAGGCGCCAAGCTGCTCCGTAAGGGTCGCAGAGTTGTAGCGCTCCTGGACAAGCGCTCTGGCAACTGCCTCTGGCGAGTCAAACTCTGCATCGCCTGTGGTGGCTTCATTCTTGAGATAAGCAGCCCAGGCAAGACGCTCGTCTTCCAACCTTTGTCGCTGCCGCCTCTCTTCCGCAAGCTCGTCTTGTAGAGACTCGGCGACCTCAAGCTTCCGCCGAAGCGATGCCTTCTCCTCTTCCACAATTTCCACTGCTTTGTGGACTTGGCGCAGATGCTTCAACTCAACCAGTTGTTCACGATTGGTCGCCTCCAATGTGCGAATATGTGTAACCTGGTCGGACAGCTCTCTCCGAATCACTGCCATCGTCTCCGCATCGCCTGTCTGGGCCTTCAGTCTCAAAACTTCAGCCTCAAGATTGCCAACGACAGTTTCCTTTTCCGCCAATTGCTTTTGTGTCTTTTGTAGGACATGTTCTCTTTGCTGTCCTTCCTCCTCAAGCTCTTGGGTTGTTCTCTGTGCGGCTGTGATCTGACTCTGCAAGTCGAGGACTTTCCTCTCAGCCATTCGCGCAGCCTCCTCTTTTGCCGCATTCAGATCTTCGAGCTGATCTTTCAGCAGTCGAGCTTCGTCTTCTGCTTCTCTTGCCCGTTTATCCAGCTCTCGCTTCTGGTTCTCCTTTTCCGATCGCAGTTCAGCCAGTTCGTTTTGCAGCCGCTCCACCGCCCTCGACGCTTGCGCACTGTCCGACTCGGCAGTCTGCTTCTTCTTGAAGTCCTCCTCAGCGCGGCGCTGCGCGTCTCGGAGCTCGGTCTCGTGCTGCAGGCGCGCCATCTCCTTCTCCGCGTCGTTGTTATTGATGGTGTAGCGCAGGGTGCCGATCTCAGCTTTGAGCTCCTCGATCCGCTTCCGCTGCGTCTCGTAGTCCTCTGCGTCGGGCGGCGCGAGGTTTTCCTTACTAGACTCTCGCGAGATGGCCCGCTGCGAGGGCGTCATGGTGCTTTGGCGACTGGACGGTCGGGGGGGATTCATGCCGGAGGATTCGCCTGTAAAGAGGTTGTATGAGGGCTGGGTGCTAGTGCCTCGAATTGCATTCAGCTACGCGATATATCAGTCACATCGTATCTTCATCAAGCTGAACCTGAGATATAGAGCTTGAAGGATCCAGTACTCACTCGCGATTCTCGCAGTGAGGTCTGTGGCCGGGGCAAGCCACTTCCACTGCTTGCGCGAAGCCGACTGCTTCCTCCGTTTAGGGACTCGCGCCGGCCACCACCGCCGGAGGGCGGGTCGCTGCCCTGTCCTTGGGGCGTGTGGGCTCTCATCGTTGCTCGGTGAAGATCGTAAACGCGTGTTCGGGTACTGGGCCGCGATCGCGTAGCCGCTATTGAGGCGCCCAAAACAGCGGGGTCACGTGTGCTTGTTTGGCGGTCGTAGCGCTGTTGTAGGCGGTGTCTGACGGCCTGGAAGCTAAGACCAAGCCGTAGCCAGCTGACTTCCAAGTTGAATTCGTAAGTGTCAACAGTGCCCATTTTAAGCAAATATATAGATACGAAATATTTCAAAATGTTCGAAGACACTCGATATGAGAAATGTGACCCTAACTATATATATCTTCTTTCAATACGCAATCACTTCGTTGAGCTACAAAGAACGTCAATGTGTCCCCAGTTGCTTTTCAACTGTCTTTGTTCTTTGAACTCCGAAAAGCTCCACTATATACCCGTGAGCTTGTGTCAACGACGACTGATGTAGAGTATTTGAGATGAAAGCTCCGTCTTTATTACCTGTTGAAGTCTCAGGTATAAATGGCAATTTGTCAATGTTCTCGAATCTGTACGAGTTGAACTGTCTTACAGCGAAAACTATAATTCAATCATCGCTTTCTCTTTACGTGCGCCTCGAGCTTAGGCACTCAGATAGAACTGCTATGAGTCAACAAAGTTGCAATTTGCCTCTCACGATGTCTCAACTCCTGCACCGAATTCTGCTCCTCGCCTCCTGCTTATCTGAACATATCTTCTCGTTTAGACGTCTCAGTTCTCAGATACGTGTACTATGCATCTGAGAATGGCAGTGCCGCGTGGCGCTAGTTGTATTGCTTCTTTGCCCACCGACCGGGTTGACTCTCGCTGAATTCTGCTGCCGCCGACTCTTCAGATCATGTACCACGGAGGCGATCCTCGGGTAGACTTTCTGAATACATGAGAAATGCACTGCAAGCTACTCCCACGATCCACGCTCCTGTTCCGGAAACGGCTTACCGGTTCAGCCCTGTAGCGGAGAAGCTAAGCTCTGAGACATTCCACGTTCATCTAGGCCCGTGCCATTCAATCTGTGTTGCTTATGTGGCTGCCGTTGAGTCCTCCGGTTGGCAGTGTTCATGAGACACGGCGGGACCGGTATGTTGGTTACATGAAGCTACGGAAAGATGGCTGGCTTTGGCTGAGCTGAAGAGGGGGAAGTAATGTGCGTTGGAGTGCGGTGTGGTGGTATCACCCAGCAATGTCAGCGGAGTTAGAGCTGAAGCATTACACTTAGTGAGGATATAGAGTATATCAACGGGATCAACTTGCTGGGTTTGAATTGCTTGGTGAACAAAGTTCTCAGCTCTTCAGCTTGATCCTAAAATCTGACACACTTTTCTCCTGAAGACCACTCAGCATGGCACCTACAATTCCTTCCCCAACACCTATCGTGGGTGCTGAAACCGAAGGAGGAAAGCCAAGTCAGCGCCTTCCTGTCGACGTGTTTCAGAAGAACTACCCATTTGCCTTTGCTCTATATGTACAAGCGCTCGCTGCCTGGCAACGCAATGGCAGTGAAGATTTTGATAAAGACAATGTCAACGGCACAAGCTACTTCCAGATCACGGGCAAGTGAAACCTATCCTATCCAATCTTGAACAGAGAGTTACTCATGCTTTTTAGGTGTTCACGGTGTTCCATATATTCCATGGCAACAAGATCCCACTCAAGGCACTGTACAAGGCGTTGGATATTGTACTCATCGAAGTGTTTTGTTTATGCCTTGGCATAGGCCGTACCTTATGCTTTATGAGGTAATTCCCAGGTAACTTGTTAGGAGATCAGAGATGTTGACTTTAGAAGCAAATCATCTATGCGTATGCTCAAGAAATCGCAAACAATGCGACTGGATCCGCCGCTGAGGCTTACCAGCAGGCTTTGCCATACGTTCGACTCCCGTAAGTTCTCCGCTTCTCGGATGCTTCCACTTCATTAACATGTCTAATAGCTACTGGGATTGGGCCAGCGACCCCCATCTTCCACCTGTTGTGATGTCCCCGGACATCACGCTCACGATTCCGGGCACCTCGTCCGGAAGCCAAGATACTCTGTATCTCGACCACAATCCCTTATACTCGTACAAGTTCACTTCTCAGTATGCCATAGATCTCTTGCAGAAGGAGTTGAACTGGGACACTACAGACGCCTGGCAGGAGTCCAAGCGCTGCCCGGATGCCGATGGGAAGAGCAACCAGGAAATAGCCAATGTGCAAGTGGGAACCTTCCACGCGTTCAAGTTGCAGACGTTTCAGGCACTCACCGCAATCAATGACTTTGATCAGTTCACTTGTCAGGCCTGGAGACACAATGAAGGACCTCAAGCATACAACTCTGTGGAGGGAATGCATAACAACATCCACAACTACACCGGCACGAACGACACGGTTCTGTACGACAACAATACCAAGCTTACTGGGAATATGACCGATGTACAGGCCAGCTCATTCGACCCAGTATTCTGGCTTCATCACGTCAACTGCGATAGGATCACAGCTCTCTGGCAGGCGCTCAATCCTGACTGCATAATCAATGAGTGGCCCTCCTTGAACGACCGCTACGTTGCCAAAGAGGGAACAGTCGAAGGCGGGCAGTCCAACCTCGAGCCGTGGCACAAAACCGCTCAGCACTCGGTGTCTGACTACTACATTGCCAATGACACCAAGGAGCTCACGAGTACTTTCCTCGGCGGCTACTATTACCCGGAGACACCATTGGAATACATCCAGGATCCGGTCCAGATGAAGGCATACACTACTCAGAAAATTTACGAACTGTATGCGCCGGCGAACCTCCTTCCTCCTGCACTTCGCGACAGTAAGGGTGGGTTTAAAGCTCAACCCCCGGCTGAGAACATTCCCGCTGGCGTTGGCGCCAACCCCCAAGAAAGCGTCCGCCACTGGCAAGTCTTCCTGAGAGTGAAGAACTTTGCTCTCACGGGCACTTGGGCGGTGCACATCTTCCTCGGCGAGCTGCCGGACGCAACTGAGGAATGGTTCCTCTCCGAGAACCGTGTCGGAACGGTCACCATGCTCTCCAACCGTTCCAAGAAACATTGTGAGAACTGTGCTTCTCAGGAAGCAAGTGGCATCCTCGTTACAGGAACAGTGCCGTTGAACGAAGCCTTGGAAAAGCGGGGCGTGGATGTTGAGAATGAGGATGCTGTTGTTGCGTTCCTACAGAAGGAGTTGTCGTGGAGAGCTGTTAAAGTGAGCTTTTTATCGAAACTACCGTACAATCATACCAAAGCAAGCTAACTCACATTTCAGGATACGGTCAACGTGCCACTGACCGACCACCTTGCCCTCACTGTGGGAGTCTCAGCTCAGAGTGTGTCAATCCCTCAGTCAGGCAATGAAATGCCGGAATGGGGGGGGAGTCGTGTCTACCCAGAGGCAACGGCGGATAAGGATTACGGACTGAGTGATAGCAATCGGGGGGATCTTCAGATTTAAAAAGCATCTCCATTTTTCCTTCTTTCAAACAGATTGGACCACGTCTCTTAAATGCCTGAATACAGACTGGGGTCAAAAATCACTCAATGATCGATGATAAAGCCTCAGGCACACTCTTAACTCTACAAGCTGATAACTTGAAAAAGGTTGATTATCTGTGTGCTCTCTGATGTAGAGTAAAATGCTCCCCGAATCTTGCCCTCGCCCACTTCTTTCTTCGTAAGTAGGCCGATGCTGCTGCTGCTTTAACCTATGTAGCGGGTTTGTAGCGGGTGCATGGTGGGTATGCTTGGTGTGTTGACTATGGTGTTGTTTGGGAGCCTTAATCTACTATCCTACCTAGGTTGATATAAAGTCAAAAATAGAATCAAACCTTATAGTTTATAGAGGTTCGTTTCTAGATACTCTAATATTTTAGATATCCACTTTCTTACCTTTAATTGTCTTTTATATAGCTTATTAACTATCTTCTAAAGTTATATATATACAAGATTTAGTAGATCTAAACAAGCTGATGACTCATGATAGAAAAGTAAGCCACTTTTCTGCCTCTAACTTCTATATCTTGATATTTACTAAGCTTATAATAAGGTAAAACTTCCGTCCCGTCCTTTTCTGCACATCCCGCAGCAACCTATTCTACTGCTACCCAGATCTCATCATCTACAATACGTCAGCAGTGCGGATCAGCAACAACCAATCCCGCCCGCACATCACCGTCCTATACCTGCTTACTACCTACAAATACGTGACTTTAGCAGGCTCGCAGCACATACTCGCACATATTCCCGATCCTAAGCATCATCTTTAGCTTATCATGGAATCTCAAACAAGACGAAGAGTGTCGACACCAGCCACTGAAGTTGACGGCATCGCTGAACAACCCAATCCCGACGTTTTGGACGACGCCACTTTGCTGCAAAAAGCCAAGACGCGAGCACTCCTTCTCTACGACGAGCTGCCAGCATGGGCGCAGGACAACGAACACATTCTCTCTGGGTGGAAGCCCGAAACGAATTCGTACTGGGAATCTATCAAGAGCATGGTGTACATCCACAACGAAACTGGCAACATATATACCCATCTCTTCGCGGCCATCTGGATGATCGCGCTGGGCACATGGTGGAGTTTTCACATTAAAAACCAGTACCCAGCTACCAACTCTGACGACGAAATTGTTTTTTCCCTATTCTTCCTAGGTGGGACGGTCTGCTATCTTCTTTCGACAACCTATCATGTCCTGTCCAATCACTCACATAGTACGCATCTCTTCTGCCTCAAGCTCGACTTCGTAGGCATCCTCACTGTCACCGCTGGGTGCTTCCCACCAGGGCTCTGGTATACTTTCCCTTGTGCTCCGCGTGAAACAAAATTTACTTGGATTACCGTGAGTACCTACTCTTATCTCATCTAGGACTTGTCTTCTTTCTTCCAAAATATTAGAGTGGGCGAACAAGCTAGCTTAGATAGCTGATCAATCCGGGGCAGGTCGACCTTATCGCTCAGTTTCTCGCCGCCATGCTCGCCCTCTTCAACAGATCCTTCCAGGCCCCCAAGATGCGACCACTACGTGGAACTGTCTTTTCCATCATGGCATCTTCTGCATTCTACCCGATCATCATCAAGGTCTTTCAAGTTGGCTGGGCGCGTGCTGACGCTGAGTACGGAGCTTCATACTACGCCTTGACCATTCTCATCTATCTATGCTCAGTGACTATCTACGCGGTAAGTGTCTTTGAGCCTCTCTTGCTGCATCAAACACCTGCTGGCTCAAGAAAGTCTGGACCTTGCTAATGTTTTGTGGTTATGATGAAACAGGTGCGACTGACAGAGTCGTGGAAACCCGGAGCGTTTGACATATGGGGCCATTCGCATCAGATATTCCACGTCGGGATGGCAATTGGACTGACAGTTCACTTCTACGCATTCATCACGGCTATAGACCACTTCTATGTCGTGAAGCAAGGTAAATGTCCTGACTAAGTTGACTTTTGGGATAACCACGAAGACGCACTGGTTACGGGATATCTTTCGTTGAGTAGGGCTGCTCTCGGTAGCACCTCCTCTGTGTAATGGGGTCATTCACGATACCGTGCTGGCTCTTGAACTTCCATTATCTCCTGCCTCTCATCCTGCCTCTTAGAATCAACAATCAGGAAAAGAATGAAGCGGCGGTACAATTGTCCTAAACTATGAACTGCGTCTTTCCTCATAGATATCTTGGGAGTCTAATTCCACGTTAATATTGGTACATGAACATGATAGAATTATTTCTCCTTGTGGAACCGTGGGGATGAAGCTGACGGATGGTGCTATCGGGTTTCAGTCAATGAAAGGTTGGGCATCTTGATTTCGATTCTTCACTTAAATCTGGTCACTTTAGAGAATGAAGGTCCTTCCTACTGGCCTTATCCACCTTATTATGTTCTGTTTGTGTGCTGGTCTTATTTACTATTTCCATTACAAAGATCCGCAGCCAAGGATGCACTTTGCCTCTATTCACAAAACTAGCCTATCGTGGGATATTCCGTCTGTTGTCCTGGCATGGTGTCTCGGGTCAAAATGATCCCTTTCCCCAGTCAGGCCCATAGCTGCTATAGGTCGGGACCACCAAATCCCTTCTCTTTGAGTCCGCCTATCTAAGCCTTTTCATGTGATTTGACTTGCCTATAATATGAGACTTACATGTACATCTCTATACTTAGCACTGACAATTTACGGCCGGCTGATACCCATGTAATCGTATTTGGTGGTATCGGTTTATGCGGCCGACATGACGGGTAACAGGTCTCCTTGTAACTGATGGTGGGAGGATGAACCGGACCGTGGCCCTACCATTCTTGAAACACTTGCACGTACGAGGTGTCCTGGGGCTGAAAGACCTGCAAGAGTCGTACGCTAGCCAAGCCTACCCAGTCTTCAGATTTGCAGGCTGAAAATCATCATGCTATACGTGGCCCTATAGAACGTACGCTTGGCGACACCAACCTCTTCTGGAGTTACACGTCTTTACTTTATTGGTAAGTGGTTGAGAACACTAGACATACACCATATGAGCAGCACCGGTGGCTAGCGGTGGCTAGCGAGATAGTTGTCACACACCTAGGAGATTGATTGGCTTTATCCTGATTGGAAGTTCCTTTACGTCTCGGCCGTACATGAGCTAGTCATTGGTGCCGTGGTTGCTTCTCTCTCGGTCCCTATTGTTCATTTCCTCAGGCTCGAACAGTTGCTGGTGACTAACAAAGCGATAACATAACCTGCTAACTTAGGATGGGAAATTCTGAATAGACCACCAACAGGGCCGAGCCTTATTCTTCTGAAGGCTAGCAGCTTTGGCCAGTCCCTGGCGTAATGCTTGCAAAATGTCACCAAATGAGCATAGCGGGCTAGCCAATTCGCAAGAGTAAGTGTCAGATCTCGGTCAGCTATCAGTTTAGCACTATAGATCGTTCAGAAAGGTGTGACAACCAGATACGCGGAACTAACACAAACTATATTTGACGAATTCCCTCGAGGTCAGAAATCTTGACATTATATATGGTTGATGACAAATGACTTTGTGTGTAAGCAAGCTGCCCGGATAGGTTGACGATCCGCGCAAGAGCGGATACGTTGGAGACAGCTAAGGAGGAGACAATACCTAGACCCAGAGGGCACCCTATCCATATTTTGAGTACTGACACATTCGCTCGTTGATTTGACCTACAACCTTGCTTGTTTAGTGATCGCCTCTCCTTTACATAGCAGTTCACTTCGCTAAAACAGCCCCGTAGATCCAATGTCTATTAGACTTGGCGACATCTAGTATAGGCTTGAGGATACTTGTTTCATAGGACCAGGCAGATAATAATACCGCAGATCAAGTCTTACGAGGTGTTGGTGTATCTATTGACGAGGTAGAGATTCTAGTTCAAGTCTATTGGATTTTGCCGATGAAACGAAACAGATTGATTGGCGTGGAATGCTGCCACCTCCACAATAAGGCGTCACCTGGTCCGTGCTTTAGGGCAGCAGGTGTGATGGATGGGCGGCAGGGTTTAGTTAGTGCGGTAGACTAATTAGCTTCTTCTTGAGCTTCCCCGTTGTTTCTGCGCGGGACCTGCGCTCTTCAACTTGTCAACATCCTCAAAGTCTTATGGGCAAACCTCCACGGTGATATCCTGCAGCACTGGCTGCCGCCCGCCACCACCTTCCGCCTCTTTCATGCTCCCTCATTTGCATCTGCTCATCACACACTCCTTCACCCTCCTACGATGCACCCGCCAATTGCCTCGGTGCGGCTCCTGGTAAGCTTCATGTTCCCGGGGTTCCTTTCGACGTCATAGCTCCTACCGCGAATGCTGACCCGTTGTATCGTCGTTGCAGGTCGCACAGCCATTGCGCTCACAGTCTCGATTGACCTCCCGATTGCGTCTAAGGCAGGCTGGCTATCCGGCCTATCCCATTCCGGTGATCCGACGACACTTCGGCAGCTCCACCTATCTTCTCGCAGATGAAAAGAGCAAAGGGGAGAAGAACAGCCCCGGGTCCGAGTCCGAGAACGCGAAGGAAAGCGCAGCTAAGGAGCATGTGTCCGACTCAGCAACCTCCAGCGCAACGGCGGCCTCGTCCTCGTCGAGCGAAGTGACCTCCGAAGCTTCCAGCTCGCCTTCGTCGTCGCCGAAGTCTGCGTATTCACCCGCATCCAACCCCACTGACGAGGACTGGGAAGAAAACCCAAATTTCAACATCTCAACCTTCTCCGAGCTACCGCACTCCAACTTTGGTATAAACCAACACATGATAATCAATGACGAGTTCAAGGAGGCATTGCGTCAGATACTGTGGCAGTTCCGGGCGCCAATTCGCTACGCCTTTGCTTATGGTTCCGGTGTCTTCCCACAGTCCAAGGCCAGCGGTCGAACCCCAACAGACGAAGAGTTACGCAGGATACATCCAAAGGCACCGCTCGCCGTTCAACGTGCTCAGGATGGCACCCCCAAGATGATTGACTTCATCTTCGGTGTCACCTTCACTCAGCACTGGCACAGCTTGAACCTGAATCAGCATCGTGATCATTACAGCTGGCTCGGCAGCTTAGGGTCTGGCGCAGTGTCACACGTTCAGGACAGGTGGGGAGCGGGTGTCTACTTCAACCCGTATGTGATAGTCAATGGCATTCTGATCAAGTATGGCGTCGTCAACCTCGACACTCTATGCAAGGATCTCAGCGAGTGGGACACGCTGTATCTTGCTGGTCGGTTACACAAGCCCGTGAAGATCCTACGCGACGATGCGCGTGTACGTCTCGCCAATCAGATGAATCTTCTCTCTGCGCTTCGGACGGCACTCCTCCTTCTGCCACCCGAGTTCTCCGAACAAGACCTGTACGCCACCATCGCAGGGATTAGCTACCTCGGCGATCCGCGGATGAGCTTCCCCACCGAGAATCCGCGCAAGGTTGCGAACATTGTGGGCAACAACCTCCCGAACTTCCGCCGACTGTACGCGCCGCTGATCGAGACGCTCCCTAACGTTGAGTTCGATGACCCGGCCTGCAAGAGCCGCGACTGGCTATCCAACCCAGAGTCCAACCTGCATATGCGTCAGGACATGGACCCGGTCAAGCGAGGTAACATGGTGCGCCGGTTGCCCAAGGCCTTCCGCTCACGCCTATACTTCCAATATCAAAAAAAGTTCGCGATCCCGCAGATCGAGTTTGATGCTATGATGGAGGCAAGCCAGACAGAAGACTCGACAAGCTTCAAGCGTCGTCAAGGAGGTGGCTTTGAGCAGCGCATTGCGCAGGACGAGCCCGAACAGCTGCGCAGCTATGTGAGGACTGTCATCAAGCAGACCATCAATTGGCCCAGCACCACCCAGAGCCTGAAGTCTGGCCTGACGGCTGGCTTTGGGCGCACATGGCGCTACTTGGGCGAGAAGTGGCAGAAGTATCGGGAGGGCAAGAAAGAGCCCGAGACGGAGCCGGCCAAGGACGATGATGCCGACAAGAAAGAGAAGAAACCTTGAACATTTCCTGTTGCAGGAATATCTTCTCCTTGCTCGAATCGCTACCACAACCGGCTGGGCATGTACGACAATAAGATACCATCACGAGTATGAGCATGACAGGAGCATTGTTTGTCTATAATTGTATGTGTACATATCAACCCATTGTGGTTCAACTCTTTGGTCAGTTCGCTCGAACCCCATTTTCCTTTGTCTACAAACAAAATCATCAGGGGGAATACGATATTTTTGCATGGCGGGAAGGTTTAGATATGGCGGCTTTGCCAACGGAGGCAGGTCACTTTTTGGTTGTAATTAACAATGCGACATCTTCCAGAGGTGCCAATGGATAAGATAGACCGAGGAACACAAAAATCAATCAAATAACCACTAACTCACAAAAGAGTCTACTTACTTCTGCGGCTTTCTCAAGGGACACGTGCATATCGGGGCAGTTCAATTTGAGAGTTTACAGTTCGTTAACTAAGTTCAAAGGAACGGCAGTAGTCCACTCGACTCCCCTATCTTCTATCTAGACATTACAGAAAGTGTAAGGCATATAATACATGATCCCCAGAAGGTCAAAAAAGGAGTGGACACCGCTGCTCCAAACTCACAGCAGCTTCAGCTTCGGGTGAGCCTACAAGCGTGTAAGTGTGCATTATTCCAGCGACACTATGTTTACCACTTGTCCTTGGCCACTTTGGCGGCGCCGTCAATCACTTTGTCAGTGAAGCTCTCCTTCTTGTGCTCGCCGCTGCCGAAGCCGCTGTTGCCGGAGCCATACTCGTTGTTGTTGGAGGAGCCGAAGCTGTTATTCTCTGGTCTTGGGTTAGTTCGAGCTCGTGCTGTCACTTGTCACTGGTGGTAGAAGCTCACCTCGTCGAGAGCTGAAGCCCGAGTCGTTCTCGTAGCTGCCCGAGTTCTTGTTTCCGTACTCGGACGAGCGCTCCTTGCGCTCCGAGGAGCCGAAGCTGTTGCCCGTGGAGCCGCCAAAGCCCGACGAATTGTTGTCGTTGCTGCCGTAGCTGTCTCGGCCGGAGCCGCCAAAGCTGCCGCTGTCCTCATCGCGGTCGCGGCGGCCGGATCCGAAGCCGGAGTTCATGCCGGAGTTGGAGTTGGAGCCGTACTCGCTGTCGTTGCCGCCCGAGCGGCCGTAGCTCCCCTCGTTGCGGGACGAGGAGTAGTCGCTGCTGTTGTTGTTTGAGCCGTAGGAGTCTCGGCCGCTGCCCATGCCGGAGGACATGTTGTCGTTGGAGTAGGAGTTGCTTCCGTAGGAGTCCATTGTTTATGTGGTTTATTGCAGCGAGAGGCTGGGAAGTAATTAAGTATTATTATGTATTAGAAGAAGAAGAGGTGGATGTGATGATTGATGCTGTTATTGTTGGAAGCTGTTGCTGAAGAATGAAGTTTGAATAGATTAAGGAGACATCTTGGGCAGTCTTATACTTGAGCCGTCAGCACACTCTCTCTTGAGATGCTCCAGTCTGACCTCATTCTCAGACTTGCATTCTCTTCCTGCCTGACAACGGCATCATAGTTCACCCTCGGTGAAAGTCGATACGAAGACTGACCTCATCGTGCCTCGTCGCCGTAACGGCCATTCCGGGGTCCATGCCTCTATCGATGCTGTGCCGTATGACCGGTGCAGCCACGGTTCCAATGAGATGCCATGGAAACATTCTTCCAGAAAAGCCGAAGCTGCGATTCACCAGCGATCAGCACCCGGTGCCATGTTTTCGAGCAGGCTTGAGGCTCTCATTCAAGGTCAGTGTCCGGCACTGGGACTGGCCTAACCGCTCTGAGGTCAGAGCCCTGACCATCACAGCTGGAAGAGGAAAGATGTCCCATCAGGGGTTTCAAGGCTTCCCCGGAGGTGGCAAACGCCAGTCCTGTTTTGGCGGTCATGTAGCCCCCATTGTGAGGTTCGAATCATGCATCACAGGTCTCACAGGCTGGTGGTGAGGCGACAATTCAAGATCCGGGCGCGTTGAAGGAACACACCAGCATAAGCGAGCCCTGCAGGGTTGGCCCAGATCAGGGAAATGGGCTCTATTGTTTAGTGGCCCCCAGCGCGGGATGACGCAAAACCGCCCGTGCAGCTTGGCCAGGGTCCCTTGGTTGCCCCCTCTGAACCCCCACCGACACGGTTAAAATAGGTGCCGCTATCTCAAGAGACTGCCGATCGCTGATGGCTGTGCGTGTTCTGTATTTCGGCTCTGACCACATCCCGTTCGCTGGCTAGTGGAGAATGCTGGGATAGAGAAAGAGAGCAGGAGTGCTGTGCGGTTGTTCGGCCTAACGGCAGCGGTCATTCTCTCCAGAGCAATGCGGCTGTAGAGGCTGGAAAGCGCGTCATGTCTGCATCTGTCCCCGTCCGTTTCCTCACAGCCGCCCGAGTCAAGAGGCTTCACCTCCATCACATTGCAAAGGCCTTGCCAACTCAGCCGACGCTCTTCAACTCAGCAATCGACTCACCAGTGAACCATGAGCATTACGGGCAAAGAGATCCGTTCCAATTGGCGGCTGTGCTAGCCGAGAAGATCATTCTGGACCACACATATCAAGATGGCAACAAGCGGACTGCTCTGTTTGCAGCAGACATGTTCCTGAAAGAGAATGGGTATCGCTTACAGAAGAATGCCATGTTCAAGAGCAGCGAGGCTTTTGATCAGGCTCTCGCCGATGCCCACGTATCTGTGGCGACCAGGGAGTGGACGGCTGAGGATCTGGGAAAGTTCTACGAGAGCATCGCTTACCCGCTGACCTCGTCAAGTAACGGTCACACAGCAAAGCATAGATGAATCAGAATATCTGTATCTTGAGATATTGACGAGTTGAAGGGGGTATCAGATGGTAGAGTCGTGCGTTTCCACATACATCTCTACTCACTCATGTACTAGTAGATTGCCGCAACCGCTGCCAGAGATATCTTACACTAAAGGAACCAAACGCTTCTCCCCCCATAGATAATATACAGACATAGAGAGCTCCAACACCGTGACTTAGTGTCACATATCTTTGAGGAGTTCTGCTGCTCCTTTCAACCTCATATGGCTCTCTTGACACGACTCTGCAAAATGATCTGGGTCTCCCGTCAGCGCATTCCAAGTTGCAATTGGTTCAGAAAACTTACAGTCAGATGTGCCGTCCAAAGTGATAGAAAGCGTTGAGCCCCCAAGCCAGAGTGTTCCAGGACTTGCATTCCGGCCGCTCACACATGGAAGATCATTTCGAATAGCAATTCGAGGATATTCCAGACCATCCAATCTGATGTCAATTTATTGGTCCGCCAGGGTACAAAGGTATTTGCTTACTAGGTGCAAAATGCCGAGTCTTGTGATGAAAAGTCAGAGGCATCGTGTCAGTTTCCGCCGTCTTGGATAATCCAGTCTGCTGGATCACAGATGATTTGAAGGCATCCCCAACATTCTTGTCTATCATCACATATGCCTCGTGAGGATCTCCGATAAAGATGTCAATTTCCCGCGCTATGCTTGAGCCATGATCATCGAGAGTGATGAGGTTGGCCTTTGCGTTGTGAAAGGCTCGACCACATGTGGAAAGCGTGATTGTTTTCGCTAACAGAAGCTGCGTCGGGAATCGAAATGTTTGGCCAAGACGTGAGGGAATCATATGAGGCGGTATATCAATTATCAGCCGCGTAAGTGATGTTCATTGACAATCGATGAATTAGGTCGGATGTCCAAGGAATTGAAAAGGCTGCACAGCGCTAATGAACTGGACTTTCGGGTTGGAATCCGGCGCGTCCCGGGCTCCCGGATCCACTAGAGCTTCCCCCGCAGTCCTGGAAACCAAGGCCAAAATAAGCCTCATCAGAACGCCTACTGATTCTAGTCCACCGTGAGGAGATAAGGCATTCTAATGCGACTGACACAATTTTGCCTTTCCGTCTTGACTTCGATGGAGCTTCTCCCAGCTGAAACAAGAACACAATCAATTGCACAATGATCTCGCTCTATACCGGCGAACGCAGCTACATAGCGCTCAATCATGAATCCGTCCAGGAAGCGGGAGTTGAACGAGCCCGTTTCCGACAAGCCACAGAAACGTGCGGTGCTCCCGCTCAAGACTACCGATGATGGCCTCTGCGATCGTTGTAGCGGCATCAACTGGAACCAACTGGCACAAGAAGCACCACTCTCGCGCGCAGGGCATGTGATACCCTGCATAGACCCCCTAAAAGATGGCTCGCAGCATTCGAAATGCCGCGTCTGCAAGATACTAGCGCTCATTATGCCCAAAACTCGAGACCTGGAGCCCTGTCAGCTCAAGGCCTTCTCTTCGCGGATATCGTTCGCTTATCTCAAGAAGACCACGCCTAGGGGTCCGTTGCCACCAAGTGGTAATGTGCCGGAGTGCACAGTCATCTACACGAATAGTGCGCAGACATCTTTTCAGTACAGAAGAGGTTGGCACCAGACCGGGTGTCTTGTGCTTGGAAATACAGACGAAGAGATCGTCAATTGTGGAGCGCGTGAAATTCTTCCACGGAAGATAAACTATTCTCTGATCAAGCAATGGATGAGTGGCTGTAAGCATCGGCATGAGAAGACTTGTTCACGGCCAAAAGGGCCCTTCCCCCGGCATCTACGAGTCATCGATTGTCAGACGAAGACGGTCATCCTGGCACCTGCAAGGTGTAAATATGTGGCTCTGTCCTACGTTTGGGGATCTACTCCGCGGGATACAGAGCTCGAGCAGGGGTTTGCGCCTGTAGTCGAGGATAGCATATTAGTCACCTCGTCATTGGGGTTTCAATACCTATGGGTTGACAAGCATGTAGGGAGTTATGATCTTTTTTCTACGTACATGCTAACATGTCGAAAGTGCATTGATCAGGACAGCCCCGACAAGCAGGAGCAGATTGCTCGCATGGATCTGATCTACTCCCAAGCAGAGCTGACCATTGTAGCCGCCGCCGGGTCTGCCGCCAGCCACGGCCTTCCAGGAGTGGGAATGACAGCTCGAAGGAGGCATGCAACGACAGACATCGGTACGGTTAAGCTAACATATATACCTCCTCATACATCCTTCGCGTTACGTTCATCAACCTGGGCCTCACGGGGGTGGACGTACCAGGAGAGCATCCTATCAAGACGCCGCCTCATTTTCACGGATGACCAGGTAGCATGGGTTTGCAATGCCTGGCACAATTGTGAGAGTGCAGAAATGCCACCTGAATCCCTTATCGGGACGGAAGACAATCCTTTTCAGGGATTTATTCCAAAAACCGCCAATCCTATGAGAAAGAGATACATGGATCTGGGCAACTTGACGGACTACCAGGAAATCAAGACGCACATAACGGAATACAGCAACCGAAAGTTGACACACGATTCTGATGCTCTCAATGCAATTTTGAGTATTTTCGAGTCCACGCAGGCTGTTAAGAGAGAACTAGCCGGGGAGGAGGGTCGCTACAGGTTGTTTTATCATCTCCATGGCTTGCCTATCAAGGTATCTCCAAGCCCAGATAGCACACTTCTTCCGCTTGGATGGTACCATGTCAACCGCGCAGAAAGAAGACGTGACTTTCCGAGCTGGTCATGGACCGGCTGGAAGGGAACTGTCCGTATGAATGACCCGGACACTTACGTTTGCCGGGATTGCACTGTCGAGGTTCTCCTTGGGGAGGATCTGTTGTCTCTTGCTAGCTATGTGGAGCGTATCAATTCACCAGCATACGCCAAAGATATAACACCGACGATGGAGTTGCTCATCACTGGCAAAACGATACCTATCAGCCTTGGGCCCAGGGGATGGGGTGATCTGAACGACTCGTTCAGCCAGGAATGTCGGACAGATAGTGTGAGGTTCATTGATGGCCTCCACGCCAAGTTGGCAATAGGGGAGGGCGTTTGGGCATACATATATGCTTATATGGATAACGACGCACCAGTTGACGGTGAATTGCTAGGTCTCGTTCTTGGAAAGCAAACGAGTAATAAGGCGCTCGGTATTCTTCTACTCAAGCCTCATGAAGATTGCTTCGAAAGGGTCGGTCTTCTCAGATTTAGGAATGGACGCGGTACCGAGGCTGGCGGCAGCCTTGTCCCACACATTGTATACGTAGACGAGGAGGACAAGGTACTGGACGTCGTGGACAGCACAGGCACAGAATCCGAGCCGTTGTGGCTTAGAGAGGCGAAAGTCAAGATGGTCAGGCTGATTTAGAGAGTTGGACATTTGGGTACCCGAACGAAGAGTGACAAGCTGCCTCACTTTCAGTGTATCGGCTTATCAGACCACTATCTCGCGTTTGGTAAACAACAACAGCTGCGAATTCCCGCTGAGTATTCGGTATGACCTCGGCAGATGCAAGGAACGGCATTGATGGCTGTCGTGCCTGTGTGACTGCAACTTTATGACGACGTCCCTTAGCCGAAACATCGTCGAAGTTTCACTTGGGCATCAGTTGTTCCCGCCAATCTTGCTGGCGACAGACTCAAGTCCCGGAATATCACTGGGTATCTCTACGTACAGGGTATTTCTACGTACATTCGTGAGTTCGATGAGGTCATGCTATCCGCTTGTTATGGGTGAAATAACTGACCCTTCTCGACCGGTATAGCCATGACTCAACAACTATGGATGGGATTGAGATAAGCTCACTGAGTTCAGTGGCCGCCTGTCAAATTATGGCTGGAGTTGTCTAAACATGACCACAGTTGAAATAACTCAGCAAGACAGGACTCTTAGTCCCTAACAACCACCCACTTATGTGTGACCGAGGACAAACTACATGCAAGAAAAGATCTATGAACACACGCATGCTCATGGAAACACGAGAAGACCTCGGTGTTTCGACAGTACGAAAGGATAGGATTAAGAGAATTTAGATGCCAGATCCTAGACTTTGGTGAATCAACGCATTGCCATACCTTGCAATTTCAGTCGCAGGTTTTAGCACACAACTCTCCTCTTATCGCAGAGAGAGTGCGAAGAATGTTTCTCCTGATTCTGCTGCTCTTCTGGACGTGCTCTTTCTACTCGTGAGCTGTGCTGCTGTCACCGTGATGACGAGGGACACTCGCTGAGAAGCCTCCTTCTTCACATCAGCCATCTTTGGGATAGATACGTGCCTCCCGTCCACACTTGAACTGGTACATTGCAAAAAGCGGCAGTAAATGCGCTGATTTGGAAAGAACGCTCGAGGTGGTTCGATGTGATGGTGACATCCGACGCATGCACGCGTAGTCGTGACTTCCCTTCTCTAGATACACTCGGGCAGGAATTGCGCCTTCCCCTTTCCGCAGCTCTTTCCGGCTCTGCCAATGTTGACAGCCATGGCCGTGATCAGCGCCCTGTTCAAGATTTCATCTCCATTCGTTCCTCCATCCAAGTCTGCCTCAACTCCGCAACGTTTCTCTACCTACTGCCTCTCGACACCATTCCTAGACCACATCGATACCTATTAATCTAGCTCCTATTGCCTCTCGCTCTTCAAATCAAATCTTACTGCACTTCTTCCGTTTACCTACAGCTTCAACGACGTTCCTATTAGTGCACACCTAGAGCCCCCGCGATGGCCTCCTTGCCTCAGAACCCGCCGACTAACGCGAACCATGGACCAGCCCATCCAGCACGACGCAACACACTCTTAGGGTCTTCCTCAATTCACACCAAGAACCATATAGTCGCCGTGATAAGCGAGTTTGTCGGCACTTTTCTCTTCCTATTCTTCGCCTACGGCGGTACCAATGTTGTCAACTCTGCCCCAGAATCACCGCAACCGGAGGGAGCCGGTGCCACCGCCTCCAAGATGCTCTACATCTCGCTCATATTCGGATTGTCCCTCGCCGTCAATGTTTGGGCATTCTTCCGAATTGGTGGTGGTCTCTTCAACCCCGCCGTTGCTGTTGGCATGTGGTTGACCGGATCGAATACCTTGTTACGGACGGGCTTGGTCATTGTTGCTCAGGTCGTGGCTAGCATTGCAGCTGCAGCCCTCGTTTCAGCTCTACTTCCTGGCGATCTCAAGGTCGGCACAAGACTAAGCGACGGTATGTCGGTTGTCAGAGGGTTGTTCCTCGAGATGTTTCTCACTGCCGAACTGGTCTTTGTCATCTTCATGTTGGCATCCGAGAAACATCGTGCTACTTTTATTGCCCCTGTCGGCATCGGACTAGGGCTGTTCATTATTGAGATGATGTGAGCTATTACATGTACAAGAGTCTGACCACTTTGCAGCTAATAACTCTCAAGGGGTGTATATTACACTGGTGGCAGTGTCAATCCGGCTCGATCATTTGGCCCTGACGTCGTCACCGGCTTCCCTGGCTACCACTGGATATACTGGCTCGGCCCTGTTCTGGGTGCTGCGATTGCTTCCGGCTTCTATAAGTTTATCCAGGCTATAGATGGCGGGACTGTCAGCCCTGGAGTTGACGACTTCCCCAATTCCGGGCCGTCTTCGGTTGCCGCTGCCAACATAATCAACCCCACCGCAGGGCCAGGCTCAAACGAAAAATCAGCCGTTCCTCGGAGTGACAGGACGGACCAGTTCGCGGGTGAGAGGACATCGAGCACAGCTGCAAACTACAATCGCGGACCGAGCTTAGAAGCTGGTCGTGGTGTGGTTTGATGACTGTCCTGGTTCATTGAAGGAACGAGGCTGGCGGCAGTCTCCGACTATAATGAGGACAATGCTGGTACCATGACTATGGGTCTCGAGGAAAGTCATTACAGCTCTCTTCCTATGGGCTCTAATAAATTGATGCCTTTATTATTTGTAATGTTAGGTCCTGCTAGGCTGGTATTGTTTTTGCAGAATCTTTGGAGAAGTCCCGTTGTACAATAGATTTTATGGCAATAGCAGTAAGGAAATGAACGGAAGGTTGTCAATTCTGATTGAGAATATTACGCCGCTGTGAATGGCGACATACTTGGGCACCCTCAGATTTCATCAACGTCCAATCCCCATCGCTCCAGCGATCTACGAATGGAGCAAGCGCGGGACTTACACATTTTACTGCCGGAGACAGCCATGCTATCCCCTGCTCCTTTTGTTGTACTGGATTTGAACAACGTACATCCTGGTTCCAAAGACATTGGCCCACGTGTATTCTGCCGAAACTGTCTGCTTGTACACCTGGATGCTTCTCTGCCAGTGTGATGATTGAATGCCAGCCATCGTGCAATACTTGGAGACAGGTGACATCACCACAGTATCCAACTTCCCACAACTGGGATTCTCATCCCATTGTGCCATAACAAATTTCAAAGCCAAGGACAACGATGGCAGGCGAGGAGAGTCTAGGCGCACAAATATGTCTGATTTACCGCGATAGGGCTCCCTTGTGTTGAAGAATCCCTCCTCTTTCATCCAGCATTGCCGCGGGTACACCTCTCCAACAACAAATTCCAGAGGCAGGTCGCGGAGAGCAATTCCTGAATTTGGCGTCGTCGTGAATGAACTCCATGATACAACCTCTTCCAATCGGGGCACAATGTAACACTTGTCAGGCTTTGGTTGCCGCACCAGCTCTGTCCACTCCTCCACTGGTACGCTACGGAACATCCTTCGGGCGTTGCGATGCATTGTGTAAGTTGTTTGGGACGATTTATCAGCACGGTCAATGGGTATCGCTATAATGTTGAACAAATCGCTGCGCCGACGGCACTTGAGAAGAATGAAGTATATCCCGTTCTCCTTCCGACCGAAACAGATGATCTGCGACTGCATGTGCAACCCTCGACTCGTCACGGTAGGTGGATCCCAAGTGTCCCCCAGCTCGCAAGGCACAACATCGGCACTGTATTTGAACCAGTCAGGCGATGCAGCTAGGGCACCTGTCAAGTTTGCACTGGGGGCATGCCATTCGGTTGCTGTGCTAATATCCCACGCAAATATTGACTGATCTTCGTTGACACGGATAATCTCTTGTTGCAAGCGAATGAACGCATTCTCGCCTTCTCCATAAAGTAGCGGCATGTTGATGTTAAAGATTCCAAGGAGGCTATAGGCCACATCTTCAACCCGGGTCGTCTGGCGCTTTGCAGCCCAAGACATCCGTTGTGCTACACTGGCCCGACTGACATCTCGCTCTTGCATGAGGTATACCTCATCTATTCCTGTGACATCACTAATCGATCGGCTCAAGGTATATCGAGTACCAAGACTTTCCCACTTATTAGAGTAGAATCTTACGCGGGATGGCGCGAGGAGCTCTTGAAGAGTCCAACCACGAGTGAACCACCGGCTTCTTTCCAGTTCTTTAGGTTCACTAACGTCAGATAAGTATGCATAGCATACCTTTGAGTTTTTGTACCACTGATACATGGAGTTGATTGCCTCGCTCAGTTCTGCGCTGCTCGACTTGTCTATGCAGCAAGTATCAACCCAGACGTAGTTCAGATTGTCTCTCAGAGCCTGATTGCAACTCAGCTCGATTTTCTCCCAGCCCACTTTCATTCTGGCTCTTTGAATGTCTTCCATGTCCTGGTAAAGGACTTCTTCACTGGCTGGATACCAAGTATGTGATAGGATGGCATATTCCACATTGAATGAATGCGACTGGGGTTTCCCAAATGGCGATGCTGTTGTACGGTGGGAAGAGCCGAAGAACTCCAGTTCGTAAGTCCGTGCGTTGATGAGTCGCATAATACTCCCTTTTGAACTCTTCAAGATAGGTGCAATAGAATTTCGTGCGTTATATCTTATCTGTGCTGCTATCGTGGAAAACTGGACGTTAGCAGAGAATCTCTCAGCAACATGCATGTGCGTTGATTTTGGAGTGGGGTCAAATGCAGGTTGAAAAGTGCAACCCAATAGTAGAGGCTCTGGTAATGTCGTGGTCACGAGCTGATGTGGCTGAGCTGGGGGCTATTTATACACGTCCATGAAACCCTCAACAAGTGCTGGCGTGCGCGAGGCTACTGCCGAAAAATAAGCAATCAACCAAGAAGGCTCATGGAGCACGGTATTTGCGAGGTTGCGCCCTGTCAATTCTGGACTACAATATCGCCAGGTGCATCAGCACCTAATACTCCTGTTCAGCTGGTGATATCCTCATGAAGCTCTGAAATACTATCGTCAATAGATGAGCATACAAGCCGTTTTGATGGCCCCCCAGTCAAGGATGAAATCAACATATGGCTAATCTTTATTGGGGGTCTAATTCACGGTACTTTAACCTTTCGAGAAATGTCTTTAAATCATCTTAGTCTCACGACTTTACGGCGTTGAGATAATTTCCTGATATTTTAGAGGTAATAAAGTATGATAATGAAATCGATTGCATATCATAGCTACATAATGCTACTAACATAGACGAGCAGCCCGTTGATAAACTTCTTTCTCAAATGCTGTGATGATTGGCTTTACTTCGGGGTCGCAGGCAGGAAGAACCTGGGTGCCGAACACAGCGCAAACTCCACTTTCACGATCAAGAAACTTTTCAAACGTGTTAAAGATCTGCTAAATTAGGTGGGCACCTATATTTCAAGAAAACTTACCCAGAAACAACTCGGAGCACCACTCCACAAGACCGTCCCTCTACGACGGTATGGGTGGCTATCCCCCGCAATAACAAGGCCTCCAATAGACCAGTCATATTCGCCAGTAGGTGGCAGATCGCCAACAGCCCACCCAGGGCTCTGAAGATGCTTTAGTAGGCCAATACGGGGTTCAGGCCCAAGTCGCGGTTCAAAGAGCAGGCACACAGACTCTGACTTTAAAAGCACACCGTCGTCTCTCAAGAGGGACCGTAGCACCTTCATGTAATCTTTGACGCTCATCAGAAGGCCTTGGCCACCAAATGGCTCGGTGTTTCCCCTAGTATAACTGTGAGCCGTTGAATCTGGAACAGCACAATCACCGGGTCTGTTTCGAACGGCCATTGGAGGGTGCGGCAGATTCCAGAACGACGCCTTGGTAATTCCGAGCGGCTTGAAGATGCCCTCATCAAAGAGTTGCTCGAGGTCTTTGCCGGTGATACGTCTAAGAACTTGGCCCACTCGGTCCATGGAGTTTCCATATAGCCATGACATCCCAGGCTCATATGATAAAGGAAAATCGAATGCCGCGTCTACGCTGCCCTGTGGGTACTTGCCAGGTGCACTCATGTAGCCAGCTAGACGGAGATCGGAAAAAGGATATCCTGCTCCCGCTGAATGTGTCAATAGTCCTTCCAAAGTGATAGGCTGGCTCCGATCCCTTTCTATTGACCTTGCCTCGTCACAGGGATCAGGGTAGAGGACCTTCTGGCTGCTAAAGCTGGGGATAAATTCAGACACCTCTTGGTCAAGGTTGATGAGTCCTTTCTCGACTTGCTGCAAAGCAGCAATGGCAGTGAGAAGTTTGGTGAGTGATGCTATTTCAAGTATTGTATCTTCATGGTAGGAATTGAAGGATCCTGGAAAAGTGGCTGAGTAATTTAGGGTGCCTAGTTTAGAAATATCAATGGGAGTGCCTCAGCGTGGATTAACAACAGGAAAAGAAAACGTACCATCACGGTTGTCAGCAAAGACAACGAGCCCAGGTATGACACCATTCCGAGTAGCCTCGTGCGCAATCTTGTCAAATTCGCTCATGTTATTCTTTCCACATTGAAAAATCTAATTACCTTGTCGGGCTATATTGTAGGTATGACGGCTCTCGGTGAGTATGGCTGGCTTCAGATCTAGCACCGTGGCTTGTGATGAATAGATCAATCTGCGCCCTAGTGAAATGGTTGGTCTGAGTATTCTATGAACCAATTAAATTACCTTATTCGGGTTCTAGCTTTAGGCATAGTGCGACTTGTCATCGATCGCCATCGGGCGAAGTCGGCCAACCTTGGCCGTTTGCTGATTCCCCATCGCTTTACTAGTCTAAGTGACTCCAAGGTGCAAGCCCCTTTTAGCCTTGTGATCGCAGTCACAGTCCTTCTTAGTGTTTTCTTCATCTATCTGCCCTCTTGCAAGTCAAGCAATACAGAAAGAATGACGACCATCACACACATTGTCCAGTTCCAATTCAAGGCCGAGGCAAGCCCCGTCCAAATTCAGGTATATCAGGCTTCTCTCAAGCAATGAGCGTTTGTTGTGGCGTTTCAAGAGCTTTGGGTCTAACGATGCCTTGCAGGAGCTTATAGATAGGATGTATGAGCTGAAGTCTACATGCCTCCACCCTACGAGCAATAAACCATACATACGATCTTTCTCTGGGGGCCGAGATAACTCTGTGCAAGGCATTCAGGTAAGTTCATCATTGGGATTGAAAGTCCTTCCCCGAAAAGCAGCAAAGGCTATAATTGCACATGTGCTGAAAGTTTCCCGCTTTTCCCTGCAATAGAATGGGTTCACCCATGTTTTTGTGGTTGAATTCGACAGCGCTGAAGATCGAGATTACTACGCATTAGAGGATCCGGTTCATCTTGATTTTGTGAAATGGAGCGATACAGTTGCTCAGCAGGTACAGGCCATTGATTTCAGCGATGGGGTCTTCGATAATTAGCAAATAAAAGGCTAGGAAAAAGCCGTTGGAGGGAGTGAAAACCTGTCGATCCCATCCTTATGTGATTGCCATACGGGAAGTACTACCTGTGCTATGTTAGATGGACTTTCCTAGCTATTCATTTATACACTTAGCCTAAAATGTGGCCAATGCGATTTCCTTGGACGGCGAAATCTTCTGTCCATGTATGCTAGATTCCCCACTTCTTGCGTTCCAGATATCTGAGCGGAACGTAGAGCACAGTAGATGTTACTGCAGCAAGAATCCAGCTGATATCAATCCCACCGTTACTTCCTCCTACTCCTTTGGCAATTGGACCGGTCCACCATTCCTGAACCATGCATAGCAAGGCTATGACCGTACCGACGACAAATGCCGTGGTCGCAGCAAGTCCTTTTGGAAGATTGCCTCTATCATTCCACGATACCAGATCATAGGCATAACCTCGCCTCCAGATATAATGTTCGAGGAGAACGATGGTAGTTACAGGAACAATATAGTAAGCGATCATGTTGAGGAAGTTGGTCATGACCGCTTCAAAGTGGTCACGGCCTGCAATGGCACAAACCAGGAAGATGGCTCCTGCAAGAAGGGTATACACCAGTCGAGGGATTTTGAGTGCCTTTCGAGAGACAAGCTGTGCACTCAGACCGGTGGAGTACATCCCAAGGCAGATGGTTGCAGACGTGGAGAAGGATAGGACAGCTTCCACGAACTTGCCCAAGCCTCTCACGCCAGCACCACGACCAGAGAAAGACTCGCCTATGAGGCCGCCAATCCCGGCCCTGTCATAAGCCACTTGGAAGCGTTGGTCGGGACTCATGACGAGCGTGCCTAGGGCCGCTCCTAGAAGCTCGACGAAAAACTGCCCAACAAACAGGCCGCCGAAAGAAAAGCCCATGACTTGCAAGTTGCTCTTATTCGCCTCCATGTATACATTATAGTCCGCAGCAAGCATAGCCCACGCTATCTCGTAACCAATAATTGCGGTGCCAAATGACAGCACTGATGCCGCCTCTGTCGAGCCGGACCCCATCGGAACGTTGATGAAGTGCGGAGCGCCAAAGCCAGCCAGAATGGTAAAACATAACAGCATCAGAATCCACGAGTATTGCTCATAGACGTGAATGTATTTGTAACCAAAAATGGAGATTATGACGGCGACCAAGCCAATCAAGAGTACACAGACTGCTAATGGAAGTTTGCCGCCGCCAACGTCGAGTAAAATATCTGCGCCGGACAGATCATTGACGATAGACCACCCAATCTGCGTGATGATGTTGAGAACCGCTATCATCTTCGCCGGATACCATCCGAAAGAGTAGCGCGGAACTGTTAGGGTTCGAAGACCGAGGCGGTGGCCGAAAGGTGTGATCATTGCTGGGAAAATGGCACCAATCAAGTTGAAGAAGAGGATGCTGAGAAATGAATCCCACCATCCCAATCCAAACACGGTAGGGCCGAGGTATCCCAGCGCAAGAGTTGCAGTGCTGAAATTGCCGGTGAAGAAGAGAAGCGCAAGAGTCCATGGCTTCTGTTGAGTGCGTGCGTCCTCAGGTACGCGCTCAATGCCTGATTCTTCGGCGCCGACTTTACGGATCCATGCTCGACACGTTTGCAGAATTGTGGACTTCGTGTTGTAGACTTGGCCGCTCTCAGAGGCTTCGATCGGAATGTTCTGGTTACTGGCCATAAACGTCCTGAGTTCAGCCTTCTCTTTCGGCGGAGGTGGTCCAGTATGACTGGACCCCGTTTCAGACTCCATCGCAGACGTGATGATACAGAAAAGGGCACAGCAAGGCAAAAGAGAGACAAAGGAGGTGAGACACTAATATAATTCGAGTGTTTTGCATTCAACGCATGCACCCCACGAATAGTCCAGGGACGTCGAAGAAAGGCTGAAGGTGAGAAGGTGGAACCAAAACGAGGAGCAAGGCCTCAGAATAGGGTCGACATGGCTATAAACAGAAATTTGACTACGGACGCACTGTACGACGCGGACTTAGTCTTGATATTCACACTACTTGGGACTACCTTTGGAAAATACGTACCTTTTGACTATGTGCACGCGACGAGCCTGGGCAAAGGACCACATTAGATAGGCCATTGTGCGGTTTATTCCCGATGAGGCTAATTTGAATGAGTCCGGCGGACTGCGGCCTCGGGCGGGCGACGTCGGCCACGGCACAGTTTCATTAGGGCGGCGGACGCTTATCTATGTGTCAATCTGAACTGTCAAAGACTATGAGATTTGAAGTTTGACTTTAAATGTGCAAATGTGATCATTGGCATTGAGCTCGACAGAGAGAAGAACGGCGTGTGAGCAATGAATCATGACCAATGTTCATCTACTTCTTGCTATGCAAAATAGCTATGTACATACATTGCAGGGGGAAGATTGTAGACTAATAAGGGGCGATGGGCGGGCACCTTAGGTAATCTTCGGCAGACTTGATGCACAAATCGGGACGAGTGCACCTATTTTATTGGCTGATAAGGATCATTGTCAAGTTGGCCCCCCGTTACCCGTTACGGGGGGTCGTTTTGTGTCTCCATTCCCGAGCGACCGCCTCTTCGCCCGGCGGCCTTCTTTCTTGCTCTTGCAGACAAGACCATATCTGGGTTTGCAACACTGTATTCGCAGGGTAAAAAGAGCAATCACAGCCTACAGCAACAAGTAAGCCATGGCAACAGGCTTACCACCGCGAACTCGGCCGTACAGGTCCAAGCGCCATCGGCCGTGTGACGTCTGCCGACGCCGTAAGCACGGCTGCCTTATTGACGGGAGCCCTCCATGTAGGACGTGCCACGAGCTTGGTACCGAGTGCACTTTTATTGATCCTCCTACGAAGCGACGCCGGACGCGGGCCGATGTCAATCGGTTGTCTCATGAGCCGTCCATTGGCGACGGTGGTCCCGGCATCACAAACGGATGGGTTAGGTCCGAAAACCCCGTGGCCGGGGGGTCTATGCCCACCCCTATCTCTTGCTTACAGGAAAGGCAGCAGCCTAGAGCCAGCATGACACAGGTGATGCTGCCGAGATCACCGTCCAGTCCTCCCTCTCTTGATACTCCGTTAATTCATCGTACTGCAGCCGTGCCCGGCATTGGAACCGTCGAAGTCTCGCAGGGTGGCGCAGAAAGCGATACTGGCGAACAAGAGTCTAGTGACGGCAATGACACCGTCAATGACGGCGGCAATGGCCCTCCTGGATGGTCCTTGAATAATTGCATCACCTCTGCTCGCCCTGATCGCAGTGGCATCATTTTTCATCAAGGAGATACACTCAATCCTCCATTGTTCAATGTCCTTGGTGGTACGCATGCCGATCCACTTAACGATTTGGCCTTTCAGTCGTCACACAATGAACCCTGGTTTATGCCGCTGCAGGACTTTGGAAATGCATCATACCTTCTGGACAGCCAAGCGTTCTACCATGGCACAGACAATGACCAGGTAGCCGATCTTCTCGGCCAGACCACGCCCTTCCAGCCACTAGATCCTATCCTGGCAATGCGTGAGCAACGCCGCCAATATGTGACTGGAGTAGCTCGGCAGGCCACTCGACGATCGATCCAGCGACAACAGCAAGACCAACAGCGCCAACGGTCGCAGTCAGTGGAATCTTCCCGATTGACTCTTGAGAATGCGAAAGAGCAAGCCGAGTCTGGTGTAGAAGCTCATGATCGGCCTCTCGATACGTCTGATAGGCCGATATCAGCGGAGTATCAGTACCTAGGCCCATCCAGTGAAATGACTGGCGATCTCATCTGTCAGATGCTGCTTTCGCCTGAAAACACGGCTCAATTTGGCCGGTTTAACTATCGAATGGTGTCTATGAACAACAAAAGTGGTGAAAATGGCGGTATCAACAGTGCCATGAATGATGATCATTGCGGCAATAACCCTTTGGACAGAGACAGCTCGAGTATGCTCTCACACCCATTTCTCGTGACCATTCCAAGGCAGACTGTTGGTGCGCATGACAAAGCTCAAGCCGCAAGGTCCCACGGATCCAGTCAGTTGGCTCAAATAATCTCGCCTGATCTAGGAAGTCGGCTTGTTGGCTTGTAAGTATTGCCTGTTCAATGTTTTTCTTTTGAGTATCTTGCACAGCTACTAATCACAGCACTGTAGATTCCTAAGATATAACTTTCCTAGTCTTCCCGTGCTATCTCGGAGCCGGTTGAACGTGCGGATGGAAACTATGTGTCCCCCGACTAAAGCGATAAAGGCACTGCCGGCGTTTTTGCTCGCCGCGATTTACGCCTCGGTAGAGTCCTTCCGCCGCTACGATCCAGTCTGGAACGTTACACAAGGTGACGAGGAGTTTCCTGCAGTTCAGTTGTGGGAATTTGCATTCACAGGCATCATGGAGAGCATGTCATCACCTTCATTATCTCTTTTGCAAGCAATCCTGATTTACCTACAACGCCCTGTTGATGATGCGTCTGGTTCCACTTGGTCCTGTGAACGAGCTGACCAATGGTCGCTCCTGGGTTCTGCCGTCAGTATAGCTATGAGGCTTGGTTTGCATGTGGATTGTAATGATTGGGCAATTCCTTCGTGGGAAAAACGACTGAGGCGTCGAGTCTGGTGGAGCGTCTTCTCGGAAGTGACTTGGCGAAGCCTTTTACAAGGTCTTCCTACCTCGATTTCTGAGGACCAATGGGAGGTGGCTCCCTTGATTGATGATGACTTCACCATCGACCACGTCTTTTGTCCTGACGAAACAACAGCCGCACAAGATCCAGCTTTTCAGAGGCCGTGTGTATACTGTCATTCAGGCTACGACTTTCGCTTCCTCTCCCAGCTTGCTGTGCTGGCACAAGACGTACATCACTCGCTCTTTACGGTTTCTGCCGTCAAAAAATTGGCTGCAAATACTGCTCTCTGCGTACCCATCTGTCGCGACTTGTTAGATGCGATCGACGAGTGGCGATCGAGGCTTCCGCCGCGCATGTCAATGGAACATGCTCCTGACGCAGATAACCGCGATTACTTCCACCCGGGCTCGTCTTCGCATCTGAAGTTAGCCTCCTTAACACTGGAAGTGCTTGTCTATCGCGCCCTCCTGAGACCAGTATTGGAATCAGTCTCTCGTCAGAGATCTGAGCTGTCCGCGTCAATGACAGAGCAGACAATTGGTGAAAGCGATGATCACAATAGTACGCCCTCGATGGTGCCTGAATTGAACCCGCAGATGGTTCAAAGTCTCCATGGCGCAATGGCCCTCATGGGTCGAGCTATCACTTTCACTCAAAAGCTGACGCCATACGATATGAACAGTTTCTGTTATGCATGTGAGTACCCCTCAATCATGTTTCTATGCATCATGCGAGGTGTTGAAAAAGCTGACCAAAGCTTTCCTCGTCCTAGGGGCACGATCCTGCTTTGCTACTCTGTCCAATGCGTTTTTGTTGTTGCTAATCTGTGCTCCCACATTGAGCGACACCAAGCAAGTTCTTTTGACACTTTCGAGATGGACTATCATATTAAGAGAGCAGAGTGTTCTCTTTCACAACATGCGACTCGGGCTTCTACGTCTCGACAGTGTATTGAAGGCTGGCCTCGAGAAAGTCTTCTACCTGCAGCCTCATGTCGCCGCGAGCATGCACAGATCATTGCCAGGAGATGATGATCCTTTGAATCTTAGCTGACCAAGAAAGCCCTGTGTGGAAAGACTGATTCAGACCCAGTATTATCGATGTCATGTACAAGCAATTGCTCTGCCTACCCTAGATGAAGTGATCTATGACTAGCGGAAGGCATTGGACATCAAAGACTTTAATTGAAGTACGAATTCCAATACTTACAGAATTATTTGTGAAGTGTTCTAGAGCATCTAGTCTAGAAGAGCTACTAAGGGGGCACATAACACACACAAGAGTCCTAGTCTGGTTCGCCGCGATTTCGGCCATTTTCGGCCATGATCATTGTGGGTCGGTCACCTACGGCCGATAAACAACAAGCAATTATGGCATGATAGGCAGCAAGGATAGGATGTTCGCCCAAGGAGATTAGTGCTCTGATATGCCTTTATTAGCATTGAATTGAGCCATTCATCTCGTAGAATGGAGTTGCATCATTAATCTTATCATTCTTATCATCGGAATTTTCAAACATATCCGATCTTCTGCACTTTAGTCATCTTCGAGCTGGCCTTATTCAGTGTTAAACCGCCTAAATAATGAATGGCCATGTGGAGACGGACTTCAAGCCTGCAGGCTACGCTGTCGATGATGGCCGGCCCATACGTGTGTTAATCATTGGTGCAGGCTTGTCAGGCATCGCCCTTTATATACGACTTCTTCAGCATGTCCCGGCAGCGCAGATCACCATAATAGAGAAGAACCCCCAGGCCGGTGGCACCTGGTACGAGAATCGTTATCCCGGCGTAGCGTGTGACATTCCCAGCCACGTTTACCAGTACTCGTTTGAGCCTAACACGCAATGGTCCAAGCTCTTTGCCTCCGGACAAGAAATCCTGAAATACGTACAGGGTGTCGCCCACAAGTATGGCGTGGACAAGAAGATAAAATACAATACGAGAGCCACTAAAGCAGAGTGGAATGAGAACACGAATACCTGGACTGTTGACACAGAATCCACCAAGCTTGATGGGACAAATGACGTCGGCAGTGTTGAATCCGAGGTAGTTATCAGTGCTGTTGGAATTCTCAACAATTGGAAATGGCCAGACATTGAAGGCTTGCATGATTTCCAGGGCAAGTTGCTCCATTCTGCGAATTGGGACACATCGTGGTGGGTTATCATACCTCTGAGGAATATTTGGAATTATGCTTACTTTCTCATAGGGACTATGAAGGCAAGACTGTTGCACTCCTCGGCTGCGGCTCTTCTGCAATCCAAATCCTTCCCCACCTCCAGAAGAAATGCCCACGGGTCCTCAACTTCATTCGAGGTGGAACTTGGATAAGCCAGCCCTTTGGCTCTACTTTGACCGAAGGCATGATTGCACATGGCTCTGAGCCTGGGAATTACTCTTACTCTTCTGAAGAGTTAAAACGGTTTGCAAATGACAAAGAGCACTATCAGAATTTCCGCAAGGAGATGGAAAGCTTTATCAATAAAGATTTTCCATGCCTATTCCCCGGTTCAAGCGAGGAGAAAGCTGGCACGAAAAAGATCCAAGACAACATGCGACAGAAACTTGCTTCCAAGCCTGGTCTTTACGAAGCCCTTGAGCCGCGCTTCACGCCCGGATGTCGTCGTTTGACACCCGGTCCAGGCTATCTGGAGGCCCTAGTGCAAGACAATGTATCGCTCATCAAATCGGGGATCGTCAAGATCACCAAAGACGGCATAATCACCGAAGATGGCGCACACTCAAAAGTTGACGCCATTGCATGTGCTACAGGATTTGACTGCAGTCATATTCCACGATTTCCCATTCTTGGCAGAGATGGTACTAATTTGGCTACCAAATGGAAGCAAAGATCCGTAGCTTACCTATCGCATTCGGTCCCGGGGTTCCCCAATTACTTCATTGTTGGTGGTCCGAACTCAGCAACTGGGGGAGGTTCACTGCTGTTGATCCTGGAATCAGTCATGACCTACGTCGTCAAAGCAGTGGAGAAAATCAGCCGTGAGCACATAATGGCAATGGAAGCCAAACACAAAGCTCTGGATTCCTGGCAAAGCTACCTAGATGGATATTTTCCCGGGACAGTGCACGTTGACAATTGCACGAGTTGGTACAAAATTAATGGCCAGATCATTGGTCTCTGGCCGGGTAGTAGCCTTCACGCAATGAAGACATTGCAAAACCCTCGTTGGGAGGATTACAACTACACATTTAAAGATGGGGAGACGGAACTGAATTGGATTGGCAATGGTTGGACGCAAGAAGATGTGAAGCGTGGTCGTCTTGGCTATTACGTAGATTGGGCTGACATCCCCCCAGTCCCAACTGAAGAATCTCTACTCAAACAGCCTTAGAAATTAATTGTATATATAAAGAAAGATAAGGATACTCTGTATCCCTTCCAACGTGAGCATTAGAAATCTTCCTGGGGGGTGAGTGGGTCGACGTGACCTCAATGGCCGGCTAGTAGTTGGCCGTAGCGGCGCCCGTTTATTTCGGCTCTAGCGACGACAGACTTGTAGAGACAGACGATATGATAAGAAACTTTCCCCTGACTTCTCCGTCTTCTCAGGCTCACGATCTTAGGAAGAGCTCGACAGATCTGCGCAGCCGCGGGTCGATCCACGCAGGCCGAAGACATTATCGGTTACACCTTAATCATATTCAAAATGCCACCGCCTAAGGGCAGCCCCAACCCTCTTGCAGGACCCGGTGGGCGCAACATGAGTTATCTTCCATGGTTTAGGATTGCAAAGCTAATGTGAATCTCTATAGCTGACTACGAGATGACTCAAATTGTGCACAGTGATACGTATCCGGCCATTCAGAATACGAGAAATGCGCATGCTAAAAAGGCCATTTTCATCACCGGGGCGAGCAAAGGACTTGGCCAGGAAATGGCTATATCCTTTGCTAGATCAGGGGCATCTAAAATTGCCATTGGGGCCCGCTCATCTCTCGATGCCACTGCGAACAAAATCAGAGACGCGGCCATATCTATATATGGGCGACCACCTAAGATATTAAGTCTACAACTTGATGTAGCCGACGTTGACAGTGTAGCATCGGCCGAGTCGCGCATAAGAAGAGAATTTGGACAGTTAGACATCTTGATCAATAACGCAGGTATTGTTACGAGAGGTCTTATCGTCGAAACCGATCCCCGTGAGTGGCAGCAAGCGTGGCAGGTGAATCTGATTGGGCCATATCTCATGCTAAGATCGTTTATCCCACTGCTCTTGGAGCATGGTGACAAGACCATCATCAATGTGAGCAGTGTTGGGGCTCACTGCACGACGAAAACGTACAGCGCTTACGAGACGTCCAAGCTCGCTGTGCTGCGACTTACCGAGTTTGCCTGTGTCGAATATGGAGACCGTGGTCTTTTAGCATACTCTGTACACCCGGGAAACGTCCCCACTAACATCAATGGTGGTGTCGAAGGCATCGCCCCAGAGCTCAAACATGGTGAGTCTTTCATCTAATACGACTCGTGAAATGTGAAACAATGTTAACAAGAAGCTTGCAAAGTATTTGTCGATACGCCGCAGCTGAGTGCTGACTCCTTGGTCTATCTCACTAAAGAGAAGAGGCAGTGGCTGGCAGGGCGATACATCAATGTGACATGGGACTTGCCGGAGCTCATGACCAAGGAGAAAGAGATTGTGGCTAGGGATATGTTGAAAGTCAAGATGGTCATTTGATCGTAGCAGTATATGAGAGTCATGGGGTAGATACTGGCCTGGCTCCAGAAATCAGCCTCGTTCAGACATGACAGCAACTTGGGACTGGTGCTACTTGCCTCTCTCCTCTGTCTTTGCATCTCACTCCGGCATGTAAATAAACTATACCATTTTGAGTCTGGTAGTGATGACAATGATCGAACCGTGAGTCGTAGATAATGTGGTGGCCGTCGGCCATCGTCGCCCATGGACGGTCGGCGGATATTGGCGCACTTCTTCACCCACACAGGCCAGTTAGGTCGATGGCTCCCTTGCCTATGTTTAATAGCTAAGTGATTTCAGGCTTGGAACTAAGCTAGAAATTAAAAGGTGTCAATTCTGCGTTCAGTGTTTGAGACTCTGGCAGACGGATCTTCGACTTGGATTTCTGGACGTAATCAACATGCATGTGCACGCTTTCTTGACGACAATAATAGCACTTCCCAGCCAATGGTGGATAGTGGTGTTCGCAACAGCCGGTTTTCTCTATGTACTCTCTAAACTTATATACCGTTTGAGCCCTCTGCATCCCTTGTCCGGAATTCCAGGTCCGTTCGTGGGACGCATCACAGATCTCAACCTTGTCTATCACTCTTACAAGGGCGACGAGGCACAATATGTACGCAGCCTTCATCAACGGTATGGGCCAGTTATACGCATCGCCCATGACTCTGTCGATTTTACCCATGTATCAGCCCTCGAGGGCATCTATCTGAAGAAGGGCGGGTTTCTAAAACCGCGTTACTACAACAACTTCGACATCGACGGGCACGCCTCGATCTTCAGCAACACTGACCTGGTCGAACGTGCTGCACGCGCCAAGGCTATTCTCCCATTGTTCAGCATTTCAAACATAAAGGCAGGCTCGCGGCCATTTAATGAAAGTATATCTCGCTTTCTTCACAAACTCAAGGAACAAAAAGCTGCTGGGCGTGCCAATGTTTTGGACCTTGCGCGTGGCATGTCTATCGATGGAGTTACAGAATATCTATTTGGTGTTCGCTATGGCGCCTTACAGGATGATGCATATGCACAAAAGGAGCATTCGATAAAACCCAAGAGTACCGGCACACAACGAATGGCTGCGAGCACCGTTGTCGACACTTTTGTCTTGACATCCCGTTTTTGGTATCTTCCTACTTGGCTCTACGACTTGGCCGACAGAGTTGATGCATTTATTTACCCGAACCCAACGGTCGCGCCAAGTACAGATATTCTCAACGAGTATGCTGATCGTGTGATCTCTCATGCGGTGGAACTCCTCGATTCTCAACAGAAAGGGGTAGGGGAGGGCGGTGTCAACGCTACCGCCAATTATCCTGTACGGCTCCTTAGAGCTGGATTCTCCCATTCTGAGACCAGGGCACAGTGCAAAGACATCATCTTTGCGGCTACAGATACCATTGGTATGAATCTAGCTACCGTGTGCTTCATGCTGGCGAAGTATCCCGAAACATACAACAAACTCCACACAGAAGTGACAAATGCAATCATTACACACGTTGACGACATACAGAACATTCCCTATCTCATTTGTGTGGTACGCGAGGCTCTGCGTCTAAGCATGACCAATCCTTGTCGCTTGCCACGAGCAGTACCAGCTGGAGGTTGGACTTACGAAGGACGATTTTACCCTGCAGGGACTATTGTGTCATGCTCTGCATACGAAATGCATTTATCTTCAGATATTTTCCCGGAGCCACTCGAGTTTCGGCCTGAAAGATGGGACGCAGCGACTGATGCCATGAAGAAGAGCTTCATGCCCTTCGGACTTGGAGGTAGACAGTGCATAGCCAAAAGCATGTCGCTACTAGAGTTACATCAGGTGTTGTATGACATAGTCCAAGCGGATATTCTGAGGGGCGCACGACCAGTGACGAAGACAATTAGAATTTTGGAAGGTTTTACGGCCAAAGTCATAGGGGGTGATATTGGACTGGTTTGGGATGTCTCGTCCAGTGACTAGATCTTTCAACAAATTATAAAATGCTTTCCAATTTTGAGTTTGTGCGTAAGTTGATAATTTGTTATTTATTGATATTTTATGCCCCTAGGTGTCAGATTGGGGCAGACACAAGTAGGTGACAACGCAATGCATCGTTTTCCACAAGCTTAAACCTTACTTACAGGGTTATTCGGATTAGTGCTCATACGGAGGCAATGACTCTTTTTTCCATATCTTTTACAGTTCTATTAGCATCTTATGCTTAATAAGTTGGGATGCGCCACTGCGCTGCGTTGTTAAACAGGAATATTATGAGGTTTTAGTGGAGTATGCAGGCCGCCTGACTAGTGCGTTGCCCATACATTCGGCCATCGGCCGTTATCAAGCTGTCTCCCGAGACGTTGATAGCCCGATCTCGAGAAACCCACAACAAGTAAGTTGACGCCCAAGGCAATAAATAGTGTACCTCAGGTCTTCACTCACAACTATCTTCATCTACGCTTCTTTATAAGCAGCCAATAGGATGACTTCGTCATCACCATATCCAGTTGGTAAATACCTTCCCAATGGCAATGGCAACGATCCGCCTCTACCACTAGATGGACCAACAACTGGTTTTAAATTCAATCATATGATGATGAGAATCCGTGACCCAGCTACTTCGCTGAATTTCTACATCAATCTCATGGGTATGCGAACGGTGTTTGTCGTCAATGCCGGCCCCTTCACGATCTACTATCTCGGCTACCCTCAGACAGTTGAACATCGACAGGACCTAGCCAAATTCGGAAAGGAGACGATTGTGGATTTAGCACATACACTTGGACTACTTGAGTTGTATCATATCCACAATTCTGAGAATGAGCCAGCTGGATACTACAGTACTGGCAACGAACCTCCAAACCTAGGTCTGGGCCACCTGGGCTTCACTGTGCCAGATGTTCGTTCCGCATTGAACCACCTGGTCGGCAATGGGGTGAAAGTGATTAAAAACTTGGGAGTTGCCACCCGCGAGACGATACCCCTTAGTAAGTGGGAGGCAGACCGAGGCAACGGATTAGGCGAACTGCATGAGCAATATCAGAAGGTTTTCAAACAGATTGCTTTTGTGCAAGACCCGGTAAGCCATCTTCACTCAGTTCTTCCTTTGGCAATTTTTGCCCCGACTACGCATACACGCCGTCAATGGCAATTCAAATAGCAATGCTGACATAGGTTTTTATTTTCCACAAAATAGGACGGCTACACGGTCGAGCTTGTCCCCCAGAAAATGAATGCTCTTGACCCCTGAGCTTGGAACTACATCAGCAGAACCATGGCAAAAGATATCTCTAATAGTCTGTCATTATGCTAGGTTAGAGAATAGCTCACGATATGTTGGAGTACTTCCTATCTCCTTTAAAAGAAAGGTATGCAAAGGACAACAAGAAACAAAGAAATATAGTGAAATTCATTCAATGAATCTTCTGTAGGAAGCGACAATGCTGTGGTTTGACGTAATTCTACTTTGTGATCTGTTGCTATCGGCTGTGGTGATGCCATGATGCGCCTGGCTAGATTTGTAGTCTAGGGCACCGTCGGCCGATTTAGCATGCCCCACAACCTCAATTACCGTTCCGACATTAGAGGGTGTTAGAATCGACCCGATAGACGGCCGTTAATCAGATATAATATGCCCGAAATACCAGAACACCTAAGCGGCCAATTTGGTTGCACAATACAGCTCGCAGGTAAGCACTGAGCAAATCTCGGCCACCATCGGGCCACTCAAGAACAACCAAGCTAGCAGCTTGCCTTTCAATATAGGCATTTTATCGTTCACTCAATCGTAAAGTAACAGTACAAAGGGTCTAATGCCTTCACAACTCTAGGCAGAGAAGAACCACAAACAAGATATCCACTGTAGGAGAAATGCCTGCCTTTCATACGGTGCCCCAGGCCTTCCCAAATCTGGCCAATGAAGTTTTTGTTGTCACAGGTGAGTTATGTGTAATTGAAATTGGGGAAGCTACACAGAAACAGGCCCCTTGAATGTCATTTCTTGAGTCCTTCATTGCATGGCCTTTAGCCATTCAAACTTTAAGCTGACCTGGAACCTTTCATGCTAGGCGGTGCAAATGGAATAGGGCAGTGTGTAGTCCGATCGCTCTACACATTGGGCGCTTATGTTGTCTTCGGCGACATTGATGAAGTTGCTTGTCAGTCACTCGTGAACGAGCTCACCAGTGACAAATCATCGCGTGGGCGCATTGCCTTTCGCCGGACTGATGTACGACTTTACGACGACACGTTGGCTCTCTTCCAGGTGGCTTATGAAACCTTTGGGAAAGTTGATCACGCCTTTGCCATTGCTGGTGTAACCGAGATACCAAACCAGAACTGGTTTGACGAGAAATTGGATTTGAAGAGTGTCACGCAGCAGCCCTCTACGGTATTGGTTGACGTAAATCTGACTGGGGTTTTATACTTTACGCGCATCGCTTCAGTCTATCTGAGACAAGGGGATGAGAAAGGCGAGAACAAAAAGTCCATCTGCCTGATGGGCTCAGTGGCTTCTTTCAAAGAGCAGGCCGGCCTGTTCGTCTACCAGCCGACGAAACACGGTGTGCTGGGCCTCGTTCGGTCGAGCCGTAAGTATTTTCAAGAATGCTTGGGAATCAGACTGAACGTTGTCTGTCCCTCTATGACTAAGACACGAATGGCCACGCCGGTTTTAAAGCTATGGGAAGACCACGGAGTTGCGGGTAACGACCCGGAAGTGATTGCAGACTTCGTATTGACGCTGGCGAGCGTCCCCTATAGCCCCTATGTTGGTAGCCTGTCGGGCCTGGCTATCTATGTAGAGGCGAACAAGGGTTGGGAAATAGAAAAGGATCTAGACAAGAGTGATGCACTGTGGATAGGGGAGGAAATGAGCAAGAACGCTCTCAAGATTGAGCAAGCCTTGGGCAATGGAGGCTCGTGGGTAAACCCCAAAACCAATGGATTGAGCTAAGCGCAGCATGTCCTATAGTGGAATAGCAGTCAAGCATTGACTCCAGGTCGTAAATAGAGACTGATCGCCGTACTCGGCAGTGGGCAACAACAAAGCTTCCAGGCACAGGGTTGGTGCTACCAACGCCAAGAAATTCGTGTGCATCCTGTTCTCGTGAGATTTGAGGTCATCATATTGAAGACAACAGCAACCTAACCGTCAGCAATATTGCACGAACCTGATATTTACATATATTTACCTATTCCCTTGAAAGTTGTGCCTATTTACACTTGTGAGGAATCAATCGAGGTCAAAACGTGAACGAAAGTGCTCTGGTTCGCGAATATTCAGAGCTTGGACTTTTCGCTGATTCGCTAGGAGATCAAAGAGTAGCCGAAAAGGGCAGGTAATTAAGAGGATCTGCCCAACTCAATGACCGCGAAATTACCAGTCAGCAGGCGACTCTGCGCTTCTCACACCCCACCGGTTTGTTTTGCGTCACGTCGTGCCTTGCAGCTTGCATGAGGTGAAATCAAAATCACTCTCCTCCGTTAGTATCCAGTCGTCTCTAGGAACTGATATGGTGCGGCTACTTGCGCTCGTGGGAGTTGCAACTCTGAGCACTGCCGCATCTTTGAAATGGCAGCTTCTTCCCACCCACAGCGCACAACGGTTTCGCGGCCTCTCACCTGTCTCGGCTGAGACGGCCTGGGTTGCTGGCACCAACGGGACTGTGCTTCGTACGACCGACGGTGGGGAGACCTGGGAGTCGGTCGGGCCTCCGCTCTCTGTCGAAGATGTGGAGTTACAATACCGGGACGTTCAGGCATTCTCGGCCGAGGATGCAGTCATCCTATCTATCGGTGAAGCAACGGACTCGCGTATATACGTCACCTCTAATGGTGGCAAGTCATGGATCCAATCATTTACTAACGAGGACTCAGCTGCATTCTATGACTGCATTGCGTTTGATAGCCCCTCTCATGGCATGGCGATGAGCGATCCCGTCGATGGCAAGTTCCGCCTAATAGAAACGAACAATGGCGGCGTATCATGGGATATTGTCCCCTCGGACAGCATGCCTTCAGCCTTGGACGGCGAATTCGGGTTTGCTGCAAGCGGAACATGCCTCACCACCAAATCTGGGCGGTGGTATCTGGCTTCCGGAGGTGTCAACCCAGGCCGCATTTTCAGCAGCCCAAACGGGCACGACTGGGTGGTCAATCCAAGTGCAATTGCCGGCGGAGGAGCAGCCGGCGTCTTCTCTGTGCAATTTCGAAATACTAAGCAGGGCATTGCCGTAGGCGGAGATTACACGGTGCCCAATATTACAGCAAATATCTCGTCATGGTCCGAAGACGGCGGCTTGACATGGCATGCATCAGATACCTTTCCTGGCGGATACCGCTCGGGGTCATCATGGTTGCCAGGTATCTGCGATACGGCTATTACGGTGGGACCTACTGGCTCTGATATTACGTTCGATAATGGAAAAGCGTGGCAGGCGTTTGATGATGGCTCGTTTGATAGCGTTGAGTGCCTCCCTGGAAGAGTGTGTTGGGCGTCCGGCGAGGATGGGAGAGTGGCTAAACTCGTGGTGGCTTAAGACCTTCTAAATAAGAGGAAATACATGGACGACTCGAAATCAAGAAAACTTTACCCCGTCTCGGCAGCATCAGTTTATTTTATCTGAATAGAAATTTGTTATCCAGCCGCAGCGATGAACTCCTTGGTACCTTTGATGACACTGAGAATCCCTAGCTTGGTTGCGGGATACAAATTTAATGCTGATCTCACCTAGCTAAATTGCTTGCTTTGATTGCTGATTTAATTATTCCGTCCGCAACAATACCTATATAAATTGAAAGATAGCCTACCAGTGATACAATGCCAGTACAAAGGGCCGCGATAGCACCACCTGCGAAAGCGAACATGATACTATCATCCAGGACAGCTATAATCCGTTCAACTGATAGAGTCTGTTAACACGGGCATCTAGCCACACACAAGTATATCGCAAGCTTGAACTTACACTCCGTTTCGCTTCTCTAGTGTGTACTGCTCCTGCTTAGTTTGTTGCGTGTCCCGAAAGTCGCCCTCACTCGCCCGAGTCGCTCGTCCAGCCCGTCGCCGCTCTACTCAATCGCTACTCAGGCACTGCTAAGGAAAGCTCAGGGGAGCGCTCAAATTTGATCTAGACACGTAGGCAGTGCGAAGGCCGAGAAAGGGGCCGGTTTTGGGCCATCGGGTGGACAACATAATTTATGTTACTCAGCCCCTGCTATTAGAGCAAAGTGATCCAACTTATCAGAGAGCACTGCATCGTCACGATCCGTGCTGAGGGTGACGTCCTCCCACCGAACCATCACCACGGCCTCCTGTTGTCTTTTGATTTTCCACCATCGAAGAGAATCCGAACCCAGAGCAATCCGTGAAGACCAGACTCTGCCAGCCGCCATACCCTCGCCCTTGACAACATCGGCCATTGCCTTTGCGACCTTGGCCGGATCTCCCGGAGGCATTCCCCATTCAGCCATATCCTGCGAGGCAGCGGTAACCCCTGGCACGTATGCTTCGATGGGACTCTTTTCCTCCTTGCTCTGCTCCGACGCGACTTTGTCCTTCTCACGCGGCTCGAAGAGGCGCGTGGCAACGCCGCCGCACTCAAAGGCGACGCAGCGGATGCCGAGAGAGGAGACCTCTTTGTGCAGCGATTCGGCAAAGGAGCTATTTGCCCACTTGGTCATGTTGTAGCACGTCGTGTAGGGCATGTTGCCCCAGAGCTGGTTTGACGCCGTGAAAGTGACTGTTCCTGATCCCTGTTGACGGAAGAATGGGAGAATGGCCCGCGTCATGTGAAGCTGACCGAATACGTTGGTTTGGAAGATGCGTTCTGCGTCGTCATCGCTGTGCAAAGCACCAGAGTCAGCTGACGAGACCCGATCTCAAAGATGGACCTGATTTACCTGATATCCTCGAAGGGGGCGAGCAAAAATGTGCCGGCATTGTTAACAAGAACATCGATGTGTCCGAATATCTGCCAGGCCGCCTTGACTTTACTCGCAATAACCTTGGAACCAGACGTGATGTCGAGCTCAAGAAGCGACACATTCTCCGAGGCGCGATCAGCCATCTGATCGACCTGTCTGTTGGCAGCAATCACTTTGTCGCCTCGACGGACGACTTCCTTGACGAGTGCAGCTCCAATTCCCGCCGAGGCTCCTGTTACAAGCCATACAAGAGGTGCCATTGTCGAGAACTGCAGTGTCTCAACAGAAATAATAAATATAAAGGCAGAGAAATCGACTGGTGATTTTTACTAGAGATAGGCAGTGAAAGTATGAAATGCACTTTCGTAGTATTCCTGGTTAGAATACCTCGATCTGTGACGAGGAGACTTTTATATCCATACCGCTCCTATAATGAGGTCCTACCTAGGCAATCAGATCAAACAGAAAGGCTCGTCCGCGCACGAAAAAGACATTTAATAAACAAGCCAAGGGCTTTATCGACAATCCCTGGAGTCTTTCGAATCAGACATAGTCATTAGTAATTCAACACCAAAAGCCCCCCAACGGTCATTGACAAGCCTGGCGACAACATACAGCTGAAGGTGGAACACATCGGCTCGATTCGCTCGCTAGGCCCATTTCGTCCGCGGACGAATTCGCCCATCCGCGGCAACCCGCAACTCTCCCTCGGCCGGCCTCACTTCAACCGCGCACAGCACAGTGACTCGATGGGCTATCCATCCGAACGTCTCAAGCATGGTGCGTGGCTCCCCGAGGACGTCTGCGTCTGCATCCGCGACCTCGACCTCGACGCCGACACGCAAGACCATGCGGAAAGGGACGCACAGCTGCACAGAATGCGAGTACCTCCCTCCCACGCCCAACTGCTCCGGCGCGCCGGCTCATGTGTATTTGTCTAGGTCGCCGTCGAAAGATCCGTTGCGACTCGATGCCAGGAGCTTCAGTCTGTTTCAACTGCAAATCTCGTCGCACACCATGTGTAAGCCAGAGCGGTGATGGCGCGAGACTGCAGTTGCGTCGGCGCCCAGAATCCGACTCTCCGAGGAACAGCAGCAGTGAGGCCTCTGCCTGGGCGGCGACGAATCCAGGCGTCCCACAGGCTGCAGACGTTCTGGAAAACAGTGTCACAGACCAGCGAGCACCCTTCCTCGCGGTTCTGGACACGTCTGGAGTGAGTCCCCCATGTTGGCATGCACTTGTACGTTCAGCAGACTTGACGAGCCAGCACAGCTCTCCAAATCTCCCAAGACGGACGATGCCAGTGCGTCATCTCGGTCACGTCTGGCCAGGGACAGCAGCATGTCTCACTCGTCAACAGGTGACCGGAGGCCATCTCGTGTTTCCAGCAGATTGCCTGAGCCACTCCCACCCGGCCAAGGGGAAAGTACATGCGAGACACTACGTGCAGGATTACCGCCCTACGATTCTATCATGAAAGTTGCATTGGCGCACAAAGGCTGGTGGGTTCGAATACACAGAGCTGTTCGTGGCATTTATGACGACACGATTGAGTCTTTCCCAGACTTCGTCAGGCGAGCCTACACGAGCGATCGGCCTTCAGAACTGGGTAAGATGGCGATTGCGTTCGCTTTCGCTTCTGATGTTGATGGGTCCCATATCTACACCTTGGTTGACCGCCTCGTTGTCTCTGACATGGCGTATATGTCTACTGTGGAAGGCTTGGAGTGCCTGATCTTGCTGGCCATACTCTATGCGGACGAGGGCCAGCCCAGAAGATCATGGAAGATCTACCGCAGAGGAGTAATGGTCGCGCATTTGACGGTATGTCAAAATCCTGTTCCGGAGACGAGTGATGGAAGCTGATGATGTCAAAGGACCTGTACCAGGCTGGTCTCCGATCAACAGCCAAGAGACGGCTCTGGCTATCCATCTACCAAGCAGACCGCATGATGAGCATGTTCCTCGGGCTGCCGTACGGTTTTGTCGATATGCACCATCAGCAACTCCTAGAGATGAAGCCCGAAAATGACTACTTGGATTCGATCATGACCATCCGCTGTGCGATGATAGCCGGAAAGGTTATTGACCGAAACCACTCGCGTATAAAGGCGTCTATCTCTAAGACAGTGGAACTGGACGAGGAGATGAATGAGCTTGCAACGTCTTTCCCAGAATTATGGTGGGAGCTTCCTGACCGGGTCCGAGCCGATGGCCACGATTTCGACGAAATCCATGTCCGGCTGCACCAGCAACTCTTCTTCTTCCACCTGCGACTCTACATTTACCTACCGTTCCTCAGCAGTTCCGAAGAAAACTCTGTGCACGGTTCAATCGTGCGCATCGCCAGCAAGGAAGCTGCACGAGAACTGCTGAGGCGCTACCTGTGTCTGCATAGTGACGCGGAGGGGCTGAGCCCGTCTGAGTGCAAGCTCGTGGACTTTATGGCATTTACTGCCGCAATTGTCTTACTTCTAGGTTGCTCAAGCTCCTCCGGCCCAAGGATGTCAAGTGATGGGAATGACATCGAGGCTGTGCTGTCTTTGATTCGGTGCTTGCAACGCCAGGAGAATCAAGAAAACTGTCCCATCGCGTCGCAATGTCGCAAGACGCTGACGGTGCTGCTGTCGAGATCGAGCACGGACGAAGAAGTCCGCATTCCGTTCTTTGGCACAGTCGTCAGAAAAGGCGACCGAACCGTAGAGCAGACCGCTCAGGCTGATCAAAGCTTCATAACAGACTCGCATACGGGTGATAGTCATGCTTTACCTGCTGGCCAACCATCCTTGCCGACGACTGGTACCAACTCTACTCCCGCGAGTGAAGACCTGGCGCTGCCGAGTTCTGCGTATTCGGAGGCACCGTGGGATTTGGAGCACCCCGGCCACATGCCAGAACTGGGCTTCTTATCCCATCTAGAGGATGTGTCGGCAGATTTCGACACGGGCTGGGAGTTCATCATGGATCTCGACAGCTTCTGAGTCAGCTCAGAATTTGACGGTGTTCTAAAGTCTATCTCCCTGGAAGCGTCAGGGTTTTGCGCACCTGCTTGTCATACTCCTATATAGGACGAGGATGCGCAGACGATTCTGCTTCCTACTGGCAATCTCATTCTCGACCATTTGGAGCACTGGACGACTTGAAGCGCCCCTGTTATTTACGGAGGGAGGGCCTTTATCGAAGCATTCATGTGCTTTGTCGATGTCCAATAAGATGACTAAGATGCTCCTCTCGCCACGAACTTGCATCAGGCCAAGATGAGAGAAGAAGCATTGAATTAGGCCACAGTTATCTACTATCTATCTACTCTCCCAAATTTAAGTGACTAAGCTTAAGTCTCGGCGACTATCACGACTCCATACTTGGGAAGATTCTCCCGTCTCACAGGGCATAACGATAGTGACATCTGCCTATTCCATTAGCCTTGCTCTTTCTAGTTATCTCTATTTGTGAATTGTCTATTAGATATCTTTTGGCCTAATTGTAGAGTCTCTCATTATCTTATATCGTATTAAACTTGTATAATTGCCCTTCTCACGATTTAGTGCCGGAATACGAGTAGCGAAAATGATATAGCTATCGTAAGTCTTGTTTAACCATCCGTGAAAATTACAAGCCTCTTCGTAGGGTGAATATAGGGTTTCAGTAACAATTTCTGCAGTGATAGCATTGGATCTGGTACGCTAAGGGAGGATGGCTGGTATATTACGGTCAGGTACACATAGAGGCTTTGTAGCAGCGAATCGTCAGACATTCTTAGACACATACTGGTTGATCAACTCGATCCTACTTTACCAATAAGATCGAAGATCTTCGACGCCAGACAGAAAAGGATCTGGGCTCATCTGAAACAATAGAGTCGATTGCTAGCGCTTGTTGACTTTTCACCTTTTTCAACGCCGTCTCTTTCCGGGCTTAGTGAGCATCAATAGACCTCTACGTATCTCTCACTCCAGTCGCTGGAAGGATTGTCACAAGGGGGCGCCAATTTTTGCGAATGATGGAGCGCCGCCCGACAGCCGCTCGACCGGCCGTTCGGCTATGCTGAAGAGGTCTTCAAACCCCGCTCCTGAAGACCCCAATCAGACCCCAACCCTGCCCCCAATTCGCCCCAGGCCCGCATTAGACTAGTTCGACTAGGTGTTTAGCTCTTTGTCGCCATAGTTTCTGGTTGCTCGCCGCGCTCGCGCAGATTCCATACCTTGCAAAGTCGCAATCGCAAACCTGCCTGAGCCTATGTGATCGCGGGGCCTGATCCGGGGGGTCATGTCCAAGTATTGGGTCACTTGTAGAGTCGTATTGATCCCTTCAACAGGGAAACCCGGACTCGCCGGTGGCCCACCCATCCTGTTCGGTCCCGAGGTGATGGGCTCAGTCTAAAAGAGTATGAGCTTCCCAGCGCAGAGAACCCACGTATGCCAGTGTCGATGAACTGCTGCGGTATATGTTGCTCACCAGGGGCACTTTGGGGGCGCGTCCAGCACATTAGCATCTCGCGCGTCACATTCTGTGACACATCTCGAGCTTAAGCTTCGGGATTAGGAGAAATTAGTGGTGTTTTTCGATGCAACGATGCAACGAGATGCAAGGGTTCAACTCCGCATCCCCAGCAAGACAATGAGAGATTAAAGCTCAAACGGGATCAGCCGTGCGTGCGTGGTGTCAATCCCGGGGCGCTTCTCAGTCAACGTCAAGCTACTACGAGGCTGCCCAACCGCCAGCCATCTAACTATCGTGCATTGAATAGTCAAGACGAGGTTCCGCAAGATGTTCGCCGCCGTGGCGTGATGTATTTGCCGTGTAGCACAGAAACATGCAGGCCCCCTATCTCGCAGCATTCTTCTTATCGATTATAGGTCGGCCAGACTGTTGAACTAAAAAGGCGCTCACACCAAACTCGCGGTTTGTTGATTTTGAGTGTGGAATCACTATACCTATTTCACCAACACCTCAACAAGCCTATACTGCCCGATGATGCTCTCGTACTCAACGACACAGCATGCCATGGCCGAAGAAGATCATTCCAAAATTATTGACATATTTAATTCTCATTGTTGAGGTGTGCATAAGGTAACTGACAGTGCGGCTCAAGTTGTGTGGCGCCTGGCTTTATTGGCCTGGCCGGGGCTGGCCAGTGCGCTAATGATTAGCTTGCAAAGAAGCACCGGCAGTTATGCAGCCACACGAATTAGAGGCTCATAAACACAAGACAGCTAGTGAAATTGTCGACGTCAACTTTTATCATCCATTTCTGAGGCCTTCACCAGCAAGCTGAAACGCTGTGCTGAAAACAGAGGGCTTTACGGTTTGGCATGTGACTTCTCGTTTGCGGCAGAGACATTGAGAAGTGGCCACGTGACTCCACGCTGATCCATTTATCCCCCATGGGCACTTGGGCATGCCAAATGAGCCGGTTCCACTGTAATAATGGGATAGCCTACCCTCCATAGTACACCGCATCCACAGGTTGGGGAGGGCTATCCTGATTACGGGACACCATGATCGTGAAGCGCACCAATCGATTGGGGGATGGCTTAGCTAAGGGAGGGATGAAATGGGCTCATGTGATGGGATGATTTGATTAGTTAGTGAAACTAGCATTGTTAGTCGATGGAGTTTCTTCTGGGTATCGAACTTGAATTATGAGAGAGACGGACTTTGTTCTTGGAAACAGCACCCAGCAAAATGGCAGGAGCGACACTGCACAGCACTACATTAGAAGCTTGTTGTGGTTGCCCTCTGCTTTGACAGCGGCGCTGATGGTTGCAGCAAGTGCGGAGCTCCCAAGACGGCAAAAGTGACAGACAATGCAGTAGCAGGGCTCGCTAACTTCCTACGCTAGAGATAGTGGATGACAGTGGAGCAATTGCGCTGGCGGCCATTGGCAGGCGTTGATACGCGGCCCACCAAAGTGGACTGCGGTAAGAGCAGTGTGACGTCACGCCTAGAAAGCAGCCAAGGGAAGGAGTGTTCGGAATGGTAGGCCAAGGGAGGAAACAGCGAGGGGGAAGCAGGACGCAACCTCAGACAACAACCTGAGGCGGAGTGGCCGATCCAACGCTTACGGCGTAGTCATCCCCAGAGCAACGCACACAAGTGAAGGTCTCATCCAATCCACCACCAGAGGAGGAGATCCTTGGAATGTAGTGAGCGCTCCAATGGACCCAATCGAGCACTGCCAATTCTCACTCGCAAACAGCGCTGCCAACGAGGCTTAGCAAACCTTTTCTTAGGTCGGAACCGTCGGCGCGAGAGGGGAGATTTCGAATCGAGGCTTGTTACGGCGGCAAGCCTTTTGCGCGTCTTAGCACTCAGAGCTTAGCAAGCTTAAGCCGGCTTAGCATCGGCAGAGACAGCGCTGGGCAGCGCCACCTGCTCATGCCTCTTGCGCAGAAAGTAGCTAGGCATGCATGAGTTTTGCCCCGGACTCTAGGCGCATCCTGGAGGTTATGTCAGAGCCTGAGAGACCGCCCATTCGCGAACGGGGTTCGAGCCATGCACCATTTATATTGGGGTATTGAGTCGTCGAACCGGCAGTCTATCGCGGCATGCCGGGCTAACTGCAGCGCTTCCAAGATTGGGAGGTAGCAATACCCTACCAGGCCTGGGTACATGCGACGAACAGCAGGAGGAGCAGCATCAGCCAAGCCGGTGTTCTACAGAGTATCCCGACGTCGGACGGATGCAATCTGGTGGTGCAACCGGCGCGCACGCTTTCGTTTGCTCCCCTCATGCTGATCCTACCGCCGACCCTGTTCCCTACCCCACAGCGGGGGGTTGGCGAGGGTTTTGGCCTACTACACTCAGTCTAGTAAGTCTGGGGGCTTGATACTATGCCGCCTGGTCCGTCCACTTCTCTCCAAGTGCGGAGTCCCTTACTCGTGGTCATCCCGTGGGGACCTCCAAAACGGCCCGATCAGCGTCCACTTAGCAGGTACTGTACCATGTATGTACGTACGTGCGAGCATGTATGTAGTATGTACGATTTTAAGGTATGCAGTGTAGTAGGCGACTCGCTGCTGGTCATTACCTATCGCTCGGGTGTTGCACTAACATGACTGGCTCCCCAGGGGGTGGGCGGTCGATCTGAGTAGTGAGATCGACATGACTATATAAGCTACCGTAGCATCCTGTCTGTCCTACGCGACGTCCCGGTTCGCGTTTTCATTTATCTGTCTGACTGCCTTGTCTGTGACTACTTGAGCGTAAGTGAGACGTCGCAGGTACGCATCTCGCTGTCGTCGCGCTTCTCTGATTCAATTCATCAAGTGAAGCTCTCACACCACACATACACTTGCGCCAAACACCGTAAACATGGACAAGAGAACATCCTTGGACAATGGTCCAGATCCGTCCTCGGACAACACCGTCCAGGTTACTCACGATGAGCACGATGAGAAGCTCGCATCTCAGGACCTGAAGCCCGAGCTGCCTCATGAGAATGGCGCAGGCCACCATGCTCATCATCGCGCTCTCAACATCATCGAGAATCCTCTCAAGGTAGGTTTCGCAGTTCATTGCTTGCCTCTTCACATGTCAAAATGCAATGCTAATTGGCCTGTTTCCAACAGCGCAAAACGCCTGAGCAGAACGTGGCAGAGGCCCGCGAGTTTGCTGAGACACATGGCCTGCCTGAGCACGCAACTCTCTTCGGCAAAGCTGCTCTCGTCGCCCGTGACCAGGACAACTTTGACTGGATCACTGAACTCGATGAGCATGAGCGCACCGCTCTTCAGTATGAAAAGGACCACAAGTGGCACGGCCCCAAGATGCTCTGGTACTCAATCGCTCTGTGTGCCGTCGGCGCTGCTACCCAAGGTTGGGATCAAACGGGTTCCAACGGTGCCAATCTTTCATTCCCCAAGGAGTTTGGCATCGATGGCAAGGGCAAGGATGAGTGGATTGTTGGTGTTATCAATGCCATTATCTTTTTGACCGCCGGTCTTATGTGAGCACCCCAATAGCGCTGAAGCTCCATGTTTCTCAATTGGTCACTAACCTCGTAAATTAGTGGTGCTTTCATTGTTGATCCTCTCAACCACTACTTTGGTCGACGAGGAGAGATTTTCATCACTGCTTGCTGTCTCACTGCCACCCCAATTGGATCTGGTTTCGCGAAGTCATGGCAGGGCCTGTTCGCTGCTCGTTTCGTCATGGGTATCGGCATCGGTGCGAAGAACGCTACCGTCCCAATTTACTCTGCCGAGATGGCTCCTCATCGTGTTCGAGGTGCCCTAGTCATGTTCTGGCAGCTCTGGGTCGTGGCTGGTAAGACTTCAATGAAAGACCCGATATCTTGACCTTTGCTAATTTCGCTCGTAGGTATTTTCTTGGGTTTCTGCGCCAATGTCATCGTCAAGGACACTGGCAGAATTGCCTGGCGACTTCAACTCGGCTCTGCCTTCATCCCATCTTTCATCCTCGGTATCGGTATCTTCTTCTGCCCTGAGTCTCCTCGTTGGCTCATGAAGCACGGGAAGCACGCCAAGGCTTTCCGATCCATGAACCGCCTACGGGCTCACCCTATCATCGCTGCCAGGGACTTCTACTACTCGTGGATCATCTACCAGGAGGAGCTGAAGGAGGCTCGAGGTGCCGGATACTTCTCCCGTTTGTGGGACTGCTTCGCCGTGCCCCGCATCAGACGTGCCAACTATGGTGCCTCGACGGTCATGATTGCCCAACAGATGTGCGGAATCAACAGTAAGTCGACCCAGGTCTTAACCGGGCAAAAATCAGCTATACTAACATGTCACAGTCATTTCTTTCTACAGCTCTACTATCTTCGAAGATGTCGGCTACACCTCAACACAAGCCTTGTACGCTTCTCTTGGCTACGGTGCCATCCAGGTCGTCTCTACGATTCCCACGCTGTTCCTGATTGATACCAAGGGACGACGAACCCTGACCCTGATTGTAAGTTGTGCATCACCAGTGTTCTTTCTCAGCTCGATGACTGACTATCCGCTTTATAGACCTTCCCCATCATGTGTATCACCCTACTCGCCGCTGGTTTGTCCCTGTTGAACCACCATGGTAGCCAGGGCGCTCAGATTGGACCCGTCGTCTTGTTCGTCTACCTCTTCACGATTGCCTACTCGCTAGGTGAAGGACCGGTCGCCTTCCAGTATTCTGCCGAGGTTTTCCCCACAATCCAGCGTGAGCAGGGCATGGCCTGGGCGGTCTGCATCAACAACACTTTTGCTGGTATTCTCAGTCTGACCTTCCCTCGTATGCGAACCGTCATGACTCCCACTGGAGCCTGTATGTCACCCCCCATTGACTACCCATCTCATTACGCAAAACGCTAACCTGGTTGCTGCAGTCGGTTTCTATGCCGGGCTTAACCTTATCGCCTGGTTCATGATCTTCTGCTTCGTGCGTGAGACCAAGCAGCTCACTCTCGAGGAGTTGGACCGTAAGTGGCCTTTCGATCTGATTCAAAGTACACTGATACTAATCATCCATCTACAGAGGTCTTCTCAGTCCCTACGAAGAGTTTCATCGGCTACGAGCTCAAGGTGTGGCTTCCTTACTTCATCAAGCGCCACGTCCTCCGCAAGAACATCGAGAAGCCCCCACCGATCATCGAGAGGGCCGAGAAGGACGTTACTGTCTAAGTTTTGGCAGTCTCGTATGGCGGGCGGATGGATCATGGGCTTGCGAGATGATACCCCTCGTGAGATGCGTTGCGGCCTACTCTCATTTGGAAGAAAGAATCACGGATAGGCTTATGAGCCGTGTCCGCTTACATTTTGGAATACCCCGGAACATATGTTTCACTCACATGGTCTGATTCAATAATCGATCTGAATCGGAATTTACGAAAGTATTTATATACCACGTTCTCTCGACATATACAGCCTAGAATTAGGAAGATATAATTAGAGAAGAATCACAGTAGTTGCTGTCACTTGACTTACCCTTGCGGTTCATGCCTTGCGAACAAATGAGCAGTGTATTATACTAGGAAATCTTTTGTCGGCCGACAGTGATATTGTTCCTGCAGTTCAAAGATAACGACCAAGCACAAAGATATACAGAAAGGGCTTCGTACTAGTCAGTATGATCCGCTCCAGCGTCTTGTGGCCCTGACACGCATACCTGACCATCTCCCTGAATCCAATCCTCGCTAAGCACGTATACGGCGTTGGCGATACTTTCCGGCAGTAGAAGGAGGTCAAGTGCGCAAAGGCGCTGAACATGGCGATGTTGATCTGGTTGTGCCGCTCGTCGTAGCACTCGGCCGGCAGACGCGCAAACCTCGGCATGCGCGTGGGGTCGCACACATCGCGTTCGGTAATGTACGCACCCATCCAGAAGGCGGTGGCGCGGCCGAGTAGGTACTCGGTTGCGAGGTGCAAGTTGCTGAAGGGCGCGAAGAGCTCCTGGTAGACGATGTATGCCGTGAGGAGCGTTAGGAGAAGCCCTAGGCATAGGCTCTTGGTGGAGATGCGAGGTTGGATCCTCCGGCGGGACATGGCTGCTTCCATTTTGAGAGAGTTGGTTCCTGACCTGCAGGGAGTATCAAAATGTTTGGGGAGATATGGTTAGGTAATGTCGTGAACTTGGGTGTTAGAGAGGTTGCTGGCTTTTCTTTCTTTTTTAAAAGAAGGGCGCGAGCTTAGACACGATAGCAGTTGTGGGCTATTGAATTAATTCTGTAATAAGAACGAGGACGGATATCTCAGAGTACTTATAGTACTTCTGATGTTGGGGTTTCTTTGTCTCTAATATATAATATCACTATCGTTTACAACGACGGACAATGGCCTCGTCCTTTAGCGCAGCGAGGAGGTGACGGCGTCTTTGTTGGGCCAGCAGAAACTCGGTTAACCAGCACAAGCATTGAAATTGGCACAAAAGAAGATCACTACCATCACAAAGGGCAGGGTCTGCAACAGACAGATGTGTGTAGTGGCAGCCTCGCCGTCCATATATGGAAATAAGTGGGGGTGGGCAACTTCAGACGGACGAGGTCATATAAGGGTGTTTAAAGTATCCCTAAATCAACAGCGGTGAGAAGAATAGCTCAGATGGTAGCGGCAGCGTAAATATCCATTGCAAACTCTATTAACTCCCTCCCTCAGACACGACGCCTGCCGTACACGGAACCCCAAACATGGAAGTGTTCCAGGCAGGATCCACGTCGCAACACCAATACCCATATCCGAAAGGAGGGCGCGCAGTAGATCAGGACGCTGTAAGATCCTGAGCTGGGCGTGAAGGAACGGTCGAGTATCGCACGGCCTTCCGTTCCTTTTTGATCTTTGGCTGCGTCGTGTGCGAGCTCCTCCAGATAGCTCTGCACCTCGAGCCTTGAGGCCAACTGGAAAGTCGCGTGTTCGAAACTGGCCAAGGACTTCTTTTTATTCTAAGATAATTTTAGACAACCTTACAAAACTATAACCGATATATCATAGCATTCAATAAGGTTGAACTGACCCAAAACATTATCACTCCGGCCTATTCCTTAGCCTCAACCGTCACTACCACCTCTCACTTTCGCCTCTGTCTTAACTACTCCTCCCGCTTCTATTTGTCTTAACCTCTTCCGGTTTTGCCAATGCAAACTCTACCGTCTCCAGGCCAACACTGATTCTCACCTGTGGTTCCCGCAGCCCGTACGACGCGTGATATTCCTCCTCCTCCGGCTCGCGGCCATATGTAATCGCGTTATATGGCAGAACCAGACTCAGATGAGCACCAAGGTGTGGGCCCTGGTGGACTTCTAGGTTGTCATAGAACGCTATTGTGCTGTCCAGATCCTCGAATTCGATGGACAGGAGACAACCGTGGCCTGGAGTGAAGTCGGCAGTTGGCTGCCTCATAAAGGCCGAGTAGTTTCCAGCAGTATCGCTCAGTGGAGGGTAGAATACTTTGACTACAGGCGACGCCGGGTTACTGACGTCTTTTTGTAGGCGTTCAGCAACTGCCAGCGCCATAGCATAGGGAGCGACTAATCCGTTTTCAATCCCTAAAGGCACTGACGGAGTCAGATGCCAGTTTACATCACATATTAGCGAATCCTGCCGTAGATCCGCAAATGCTTGGTCAAGTATCTTCTGCTATATTCGCCGCCGCAACTAGGCCTAAACTAACATAGCGAGTTGTAAGAATCTATAGACTCGGTCAAATCAAATTACTTAATAAGCACATATTATTTAGCTGCATTCAATGCTAGTTTATTTTCATTCAATCCTTGCCCTTTTAATCAGTTTTGCTTAGTCTATGTTAATCCTTGTCCATTCGATTTTGATAATCAGTCGCCTTCAACTCCAACGATATAGCACCGTAGTATATCATTATAATGATCGCAACTCTGAGACACATTTCGGGCTTGAGCCTGAAATTCCCGTGTCGATGTCGAGTATGCTGATTTCTGATTCCTCCATTCCGCCCCACGTGATCCGCCATCTCTCCCTCAGAGAACTTCCTCCTGGACCCAACTTTGTCACTCAACACCAGAGCTTCAAGTATCAGTTGCTTGATCTTGACGTCAACTCTTCTCGATAATTACTTTATGCGGCCCAGTTCTTTGATCCTCTTTCCCCTCTTCTCCCTTTCCTTTCATTGCCTTTCGGTTCATTTTTGAGAGTGGGTCAATGCACCCAACTTGCACGTACCGGTACAAGGTGGACAGGGATGAGAAACCCGTGTAAGATATAACGGAGGGCCACCTCCCACCGCCAAGTCAACTGAATGCAAGCAACATATAATCTTAAAATTAGCATATATCAAGTCATTAAAGGCCGGTAATAGCCTGAAATTGGGCAAGAGGTTGCTCGAGTCCTCCCGTTTCTTATATATCTTCATGCCTCGGGGGAACAGACAGCTTAAGAGTTTCTGTACGATGTGAGGTACTCAACCCTCGATCGTCTAGGAGCACAATACACTGAGAAGCAAAGGCGCCACGAAAATGATGCATCTCGGGCTTTCTATCACCTACACTCTGGCGTTGGTGACCAGTGCTCTGGCCGTCCCATCGCAACAGCTAGACACTCGCCAGCAGCAGTTCAAGTCGACAGCCATCACCGACCATGCCGAGCCATGGGCGATCGCCTTCCTGCCCGACAACCGCATCCTCGTCACCGAAAGACGAGGCAACCTGCGTCTCGTCGACCCGGCCACCAAGTCCAAGGGCACCATCACCGGTGTGCCCACCGTCGCCTACGGCGGTCAGGGTGGCCTCCACGACGTCGCCTTGCACCCCAAATACGCCGAGAACAGTATTGTGTATATCAGCTACGCCGAGAGCGGCACTGGCGGGGCGGGCGGCGCAGTCGCACGAGCCAAGCTGACGCTGAATGCCGACGGCGGCGGTGCGCTGTCCGGCCTCGAGGTCATCTGGCGCCACTCGCAGAAGGCCTCGGGCGGACTCCAGTTCGCCTGTCGCCTGCTTTTCGGCCCCGACGGTGCGCTGTGGATCTCGTCCGGCGAGATCAACCAGATGACCCCGGCCCAATCCATGACCGGCAACCTCGGCAAGATGATCAAGCTGTACGACAACGGCACCGCCTTCGCGGGCAACCCGTTCGCCAGCCAAGGCGCCGTCCAGGCGCAGATCTGGTCGCTGGGCCACCGCAACCCGCTAGGCATCGACTGGGACGCCCAGGGGCGTCTCTGGGAGGTCGAGATGGGGCCGATGGGCGGCGACGAGCTCAACCTGATCGAGCGGGGCGCCAACTACGGCTGGCCGCTCGTGTCCGAGGGCCGCCATTACGACGGCCGGACGATCCCCGCGCACAGCACGCGCCCCGAATTCGCCCCGCCCAAGGCCTTCTGGGTCCCCGTCATCTCCCCGGCCGGCTTGATCATCTACAAGGGCGACCTGTTTTCAAGCTGGAAGGGCAATGCCATCATCACCAGTCTCAGCTCACAATCAATTGTGCGCGTGACCATCACTGGTGACACGGCGAAGGAGGCTCAGCGCATCTCAATGGGTAAGCGCATGCGTGGTATCCGAGAGGACAAGGATGGCGCCATCTGGGTGATCGAGGATGGTGCTAGCGGCCGGCTCTTGAAGCTTACCCCGAACTAAACTTGTGTTAGCAAGAGACTTGGGAGGTCTGGGACCGCATGTACATGAGGGAGAGTTGAGATAGCAGTTGCCTCCGAACTTTGGCGGAGAGCTGGGATATTCAGTGAGGAGAGTTGGATCTGTCGAAAGCTTCTATCTCATACCGGTACTCGCTTCATATATTATGATCCGAAAATAGTGGGTCAAGGCTGCCATTTTTAGAAGGCCAAACATCGACACATGAACTTTATGTGAAATTGTAACCGTTCAATTCTACCCTATAAGTAAAGACAGAGTCTTTCGTAAATGTTTAGATATAGTGTTTGACCTTCAGCTGCGGTTCTTTGCAGTTCTCCAGGACTTCAATTATGTAGGTAGTAGGTGAGGCGTCCGAGTAGCGCGAATCCCGCACTGGCTCCAGCACCTTAGCATAGACACAAGAAGCAAATCCATAAAATAACTTTTCAACCTTTTTTCGTGGTCGTGGTGGTATAAACTTGGTGAACTAGTTGATGTATGTTAGAGATGGACAATCTTTAACCACAGTCGCTCAACAGGGTCGATACTACTACTATACCCTGGCTCCCAAATTGCTCCCGGATACCCTACTGTTGGGTATGCGGGTGATGGGCTTAACCAGACCCATATTCAGGATCGAATCACGAAGACAGGAGTCAACTATAAGAATATGACAACATCGTTGGATCAAAACTCTCTTTCCATCAGGAGCCAGTACATTTCAGCAACGCAGCCACCGAGAGCAACCAGTTGCATCAATCTGGTGGCTGTGCCCACGGAGGACGTCGAGCAAACAATTTTGGATACCGCCAGGAAACTCGAGGATCTGCGTGCACCGCCAAACCAGTTAGGAATACAATTTTTGCAGATTGGGCAAAACGAACAAGCAGCAAAGTGGCTGAAGATGTTGAATGACAAGCTCTACGAGATATACAAGGTCAAAGATGTAAGTTTTGCTCTTAAAAGTGGGCACTGCAGTTGCTGATGCATGGGCTTCTTAGATCGTCGATACTAGGCCGTTCAACAGCCCGAATAGGATTGACATATCGTTTCAGAAAAGGCTGGAGCAGATCCTGCTTGGTGCTATCTCGCGAGATATGGACGAGACAGAGACTGAGGAACTTAGCCAACGGCCTGGGTTGGATGGTGGCGCATGAACTAGAAACGTCAAGGAATACAAGATCATCGAAGAAGTTATGACATTTATATAGTGCATATGAAAATGCTGTTTTTTTTTTTTTTTTTTGAAGTTGTATCACATTAAAAGCTGTTAGCAGCGAGGGTATGAGCTTTGAACTGGGAAAAGGACTGCTAAACAGTCACTCCTAGGTGATATTTAGAGGGACAGGTGTCATAGCTTGGAAGGGCGAGATGATGTAGCACGCTCAGATTACTATGATCACAATAATAGGGCAGTACTCACATATAAGTAGACACTTGATGATGAATGAGAGATAATGTGTTTAAAAATAATTATAGAGTATGGATGATCCAAGCCTCGGAACTACTAGGGTTTCATCCGATCGATCTGGGCGACTTTGTCACCGTGTATGACTCCCACTTCTTGAATTCATCTAGCCTTTACGCTTCTAGGCGCGCTTTGAGAAAACAAGCTATCCGCTGCTGGGTATTCTGATCCAATACACCTCTCTCTCTCTCCAGCGTATCCGCGCTTCCTGCCAAATCTTCTCCTTTCAACTTCATTCTCATGAACCACATACCACGCGCTCTTTGAAGGAGATACCACGAGATGGTACTGATAACTCTTAGAGGAAAGGGTGAGGCGGGCTACGTCGACGAGGACCCGGTCACCTCTTCGGCTGAGCTCTTCCAAGACCTCGCTGCAGATTGGAAGGGACACGGACTGAAGACGACAGAACAGCTCGATGACGACCTTGAGATCTTAAGCAATGGTCGCGATCACCAATATGTCTGGATGACATCCTATGAAGACATAGACAGCACTGCTGCCAGTGCAGCTCGTCCCAAGATTATCGCCAACACCCAAGGCTTTGCCGGCGCCATGATCTACGCGTACCAGAATGACCTGAGCATTGTCATTCGCCCCGACGATGTCTGGCTTGCCATTCTCATCCAGTTCAGCTTCTACGTAAACAAGCACGCAGATGAGCTCCGCCCCAAGATTGCCGGCTATGACGGAAAGAAGCCATTGGAGATCGACCTGCGCCACGACCTCAACGACAAGAGCCTGCGCGGGCTCGCTCAGAAGATCATCAACACCCTAAGCAAGGACGTGATCACTACGAAATTTGCGTCAAGCTTGCTGCCTTCATTCAACACCACGAATGAGACAGACAGGTGGGTCGCGACTATCGCGATCCTCGGATCGCTGAAGCACTACCTGGAGGACGTACCAACTGGCAATTGCGGCCTTGTGAGCGTCAGACTCGACGGAAGAAAGCCAGATTGGAAATCGATCTGCGACCGCGTGAAAGCGCTTGGCGAGGGCAACTACGGCGAGGAAGTAAAGGAGTGGGCGAGCTATCTCTCAATCGTGTGCGAATACTTCCTGGCATCAGTGGAGAAGCGAGGTACGGAGGAGATCAAGTCCTTCTGGAACCTGATTTGCCATGTTGGCGGGAGACAAGAGGAAAACTCAACTCCGACACTTGGCGGTTGGATCACGGCGTTTTGTTTCTGGGACCCGGATAGAAACCGGATCAGAAACTACTCGCCCGAAGAGATCAAGGGGATGTGCGCACGGGATGGGGAGGCACGTCAGGATGTGATGCTGAACGGCGTCCGCTTCCCGGTCATCTCGACTGAGAAGTCCATCCCGGCGGGCGTGACGGAGTTTAAGATGGTTGTGGCTCAGGAGCATGAGGGTGTTCAGTACGAGGTGTCAGTCATCGCTGGCTTGATGGCGCTGAAGTGCATGAAGCACGCGACGGGCCGTACAGGCTTGGACACCATCCAGCTGGTGCCGGGATACTGGATGGTCGAGGACGACTGCAAGCCGCTGTGGACACCGCAGAAGGCTTTGTATGATTAATTGGAGATTCACGAACGACAAGGGAGCTTACAAGCGTATGGTGAAGCTTGCGTATGGAGGCAAGCAGGAACAGAATAGAAAGATCGGGTTCCTGATTGATACTAATAAGTTTGCTTACCTACAAAGGCCGACGGATTTGGCTCGTTTATATGCGAGCTAAAGCAAGGTACTTATTAGCGTGTTTACCAAGAAAATCCCCTGCAGCTGACAGAGCTCAGCTGGTGCCCAAAACTTCGAGAGTGCGGCGCTCGCGCACTTGCGTTTCTTTTCTTCCTATCGTATTATAGGCAGAGCATCAAAGTCTTGGTTGTGGACAATCATATCGTTTGTATTTCTGTTGAGAACATGGCTGCAGGTGGTGCATCGCCAAAAATCTGGCGCGATTATGTTTGGCTTGGTTTCTTTGTGATATGTGCCGCCGGCATGATCCGTAAGGCTGTCCGCGTATCTCTTTCGAACTCGAAGACTGACCAGTATTTCAGTTGTTGACGGCGTGGCTCATTATCCCAAATGGCTGTACGAACCAAAGGACGCGCCACTGCACTTCCTCCAGATCCTTCGGGATTGGTACTTGGGGATGTTCAATGATCCTTTTGTCCAAGAGGACAAGGCTCCCAACTGGCTTAAACCATTCGTTTTTCTGGAGTTTACCTTCTTGTTCCCAACGGCCGTCTACGCTACATACCGCCTCAGCCAAAAGAAGGGTACTACTGGCCAGCTTGAGCTGCTGTTGCTCATCTACGGCTTCGAGATGGCTATCAGCACCTATCTCTGCATCAATGATATGGCTCTCTGGGACCCTGTGGCATACCCTACCGCTGTGAAAAATGCATTCATCTACCAGATCTACGGGCCATATGTTATACTCCGTAAGTGACGCCTGACTCCCATACCCCTGTCTGACCTAACATTTTGGAAGCCGGGTTGCTGTTCGTTGATATGTACTCGAGATTGCTAGCTCGCTTTAACAGTACAGACGTTGCAAAAAAGACACAGTAAATGCACCGTCATCATGCAGAAGAGAGAGAAAAAAAGGGGCAGGCGGTTGGTGGAAGGAAACTGGTTAGTATTATCACGATTTAACATTGTATTATAATGATTTGACATTCGACGGGTATTCGTTCTGCAAAGCGTGTTCGGCGCTAGCTTCGTACAAACTCCTAATAACACATCCATGGCGTTGAAAATGGCCGCCAAATCGTCCCATACTTTTACCCCTAATATGTACAGATAGAAGCGTTGGTCTACCGTCATGATACAGGCATCCCGGATCGACTCGCGTGAGACTTCTAATCGACGTTCCTCTTTGCCATGCCCCATCCGTTGCCAACCCCATTGACCCCATAACCCAGCGGTGTTGCTCCGCCAAGGCTCCGTCCCTTGAGTCTCTTGGGCAATACCATGCCAAAGAAGTATACACCAGCGATGCACGCGCCTGCCAGGAAGGACACCAAGCTGTAGAAGACTGTGCTGGCATATATGTGCCCCCCCATGCCTTGCCATTCTACATGGCCTTCCGTCTTGGGCAGCGCGGGAGTCGGGAACCATCTGACGCTGAAGGTCAAGGGCAATGGGTCACCGATGACCAGGCGTTTCGTCTGGCTTCCCTCCATATGGCTCAGGGGACTCGTGCTATATGCCGCTCCACTGTCCAGAACTCCACTATCATGAGGGTGGATATGATGTTTCGGTGTGCTGTGTAGTAGGACGTTTAGATGTGTGCTAATATGTAGATGGCTCAGCTGCAGAGTGCCCGCTAGGGCAAAGACCAACGGGATGTATTCTCTCTCGGCGGGTTTCTCTCCAACGGTCTCGATGTGCGGCGGCGGACGACTTGGCAGACGGCAGGATAGCGGCGCGTCGGAGTGGATATAGAACTCGAGCAAGTGGAAAAAGGGGTCGGAGACCATGGGGATCGTGCAGTTGACCTCATCTTCGATGCCGTAGTGGAACTCGAGCGACTTGCCGGTCTCGTTGCAAGCCGGGAAAGGAATCCATTGGATTTCGTGATTCTTAAGCTCGATATGCTCGCCGGTTTCTCTATAATTGAGGATGCAAGTCAGCGACCATTCGAGAGCGGAAGTGTAGCGACTGCAAGGGGCCAAAGAATGCGACGCTAACGCTAGAGTTTCCTGAGCTGCTACGACGTGAGACAAGCAGTATGAGGCTCAAGCTACGACATCGTGACCCTTTGAAGCACAAGCAGATCACTGCTGATAACTTACGAGCTCCGGTTCATGCACTCGACGCCAATGGGGGCGCCATAGTGATACGAGGGTAGCGCGAGCTGGTTAGCGGCGACGAGGTTGCTGAATGACACCAGGAGGAAGACCAAGCCGAGGAGATGCTGCGGCGCAAAATCCATTTTGACCTCTTTCGCTCTCCCTCGCGCTGCGATTCCAAACAGCGATTGACTATGACATTGACCTGGACATTGCGATGTCGTGTGAAGAGAAGAGAGAAAGCCAAGGCAAGCTAAGAAGCCAGTGGACAAAGGCTACGAAACTCTGGCGCGATAAACGTGGCATTGAAGATTAGTGTGGCTGGAGTGACCTTATCAGATAACGCTCGGCGCGCCGAACATCTGGGCAGATCAAGCGAAACCTTGACTGAAAAGAATCACGTTAGCCACAGGATTCCTCATATCACGAGGCAGATATACTGAATGCGAACCATCTAGTACAAGGGGAGAAACGAGATCTTCTGCCTATTCACTCAAGCAGCTAGAGTTCACAGGTTAAGGAAATCCACGTCCCTACAAGTACTTGTCCCCGCGATAAGCCACAACCTTATTACTGTACCGCACCGCCACATTTGGGCGTCGGAAACTGGACGAGGTCATTTTCTCGAATCCACGACTTCACTCGAAACTTGTCCCAAAGGCAACGAATCTACCTAACGACAACTTGCGCACAATACCGGAACGTACTCGTCGTTTCTGACAGCATTTCTCTCGATCTTTAGCGAATCTTTGGGACGGAGGGAATACGTACAGCCTCTGGGGCTGATATTGCTCTCCGGCAGGACTCATATTCTGGCAATCCTGCCTGCGTACCTAGGGTACCAGATCAACAAGCACCTCGGTAGACACAATAAAGACGCATGAACCATCGCGAGTCTACGATACAGTAGGTTGAGGTTGGAGACGATCGTGCGTGGAGCATGGCACCGCACGCCCCTAGATCCCAGATGGCCCAGCAGCTTCCTACACCAGCTACGCCTGCGCCGCCGGTGACCGACGAGCACCCGCCCGTGAAGGGGCCTAACCCAGGCTTCATCTCTATTGCGAATCAGTACACCTTCGAGCAGAAGATCCGACGTATGCAGAAGGAGAATGGTTGCGATCCAGCTAGGGAGGATAGCTACCGGCTGCAGGGCGTCCAGCTGATCGAGTCTGTTCGCGAGGCATTACAGCTGTAAGATCTGACCATATGCCGCATCTGATACTCAAGCTGACAAGAAATTCAGTCCGGTCAAGACGTTCGATACTGCCTGCACATACTATCACAAGTTCCGTCTCTGCTTCCGCGATGCCGAATACAACTATCAGGATGCATCTCTCGCGTCTCTATTCGTGGCCTGCAAAGTGGAAGATACGATCAAGAAGTCTAGGGAGATTCTGTGTGCGGCGTATAACCTCAAGAATCCTTCTCAATCTACCACTCAAGACGACAAGGTAAGACCATTGATTGGGATTGAGTTGGGCATATACTGACTAAACACAAGATGTTCGAGCAACCCTCGAAGATTATCATTGGTCTTGAGCGCCTCATTCTCGAGACAATTGGGTTCGATTTCAGAGTCAGGTACCCACAGAAGACGTTGATCAAAGTGATACGGCAGCTATTCACTCCTGACGAAGCACGGGAACTCATCCCCTTGGCATATCAAATGTCGCTTGATCTATACAAAACATTCGCGCCTGTCAAAGAGTCGACGTTCACCATGGCTTTGGCTATGGCTGAGCTAACAACGCTCATAACAGACCGCCATGTTGAGAAGATGAGATCTGTGGACCTGACCAAGTATCATACAAATAGGGGCAGTGTGGTGGAGACAATGCTCGATCTTCTAGATCTTTACACACAATTCACGAAGTCAACAAAGGTCGGCAACAAGGTCGATCTCTCCAAATTTATCGACATCAAGATCAAGCTCAACCAAGAAGTGGAGGCGACAACAGGACTTTCCCGGTTCCAAGATCTGTGTGAGAGGTGTGAGGTTGATGACGAAAGAAAGTACCCGATAACACCTGGTTCAGCAACGTCACCAGCCACAACAGGCTCGTGGCCAGCGAGCAGCTCACTCAAGCGGGGAAAGCAAGGTGGAGAACAGGGAACCATGAGGTTTGTGTTTGACGCAGAGGAGGCGCGAAAGGAGCAAGACACCGTTGCCGAGTACTTCAAGGAGGAGTATGAGGAATATCAAATTGAGGTCGAAGAGCCTATTCCCGAGTCCGAAAACCGTGGCCACCACGGCAGAGATAGAGGGAATCACCATCACAACAATCATCGGCATCATCACGACTCGGGCTGGGCACCCTATCATCGAAATCGACAGCACCATGACAACAGGCATAAGGGAAGGAAAGGGGGATACTATTAGCACTAGATTTTGCGACAGTGCGGTTTGTGCATTATTTTGGCGGATTGATCCGGCGTTATCGGTCTGAAGATACCCAGTGGAATAAAATCAACAAGTTCATTCATTCATATACCTCACGATTTGCCGTATATGGATGATGCCCGACACGTTCACGGCGAATTTCTCGGGTGCCAAGCCGCACCGATTAGCTCTCCGGGACTAGCGGCTGCTCGCGATGAGGAGGTCATGTTGTAGTCACCACACAAACGGCAGCATTCTATTCGTGTGGTTTCTCCGCAGTCATTGTACGTCCAGATTCTGGGGAACATCGGCTGTCCCGTCTTGGGCCGTTTCCCCACACCTCGTCTGCCGAGTGGTTTTGCGGGGTGCGTGATCCAACATCGGAACAGGCTTCTCGGTCTACACTTGCCCGCATTGTTGAGTTCTACTGACACTGACAAATGGCGAGATGAACATGAAGTGACCCTTGCCCCTCCCTCCATGCCCATCTCATTAGTTTTGCCGTTGTTTACCCTTTAGACGCTTCTTTGCGACCACAATTCCGCTCTAAATCCTCAACCGGCCCCGCCTTCTCCAACTCTCCTGACGTGTTTCCCGCTGTCTGTTCCCGTCATCAAGCATCTTAGGCTCATCAAGATGCAGTGCCACCCCGCAATTAGTTCATGGATACAATGGTCATGTTTGCTAGCCGTTGTGCAGAAGGGCCGATTGCGATGAACTTCCCCTCAGCATTCTCATGGAATTTACGAACTCAGGGAAGGATTTAAGTAGACTATCCTTGTAGAATGGACATAAGTTACCAGTTCATTCGCACGCCGATTCAAATTATAGCGGGCAGAAGTCTATTGACCTTGGTAGGTGATCTGGTGTAATGTTAATGTATTCTCAACTGAGAGCTGGCCTTGTGGGCCTTGCGGCTCTGGGCCTTTATGCTCGCCAAGCTGCGGCTCAGTCGCCGATAACAGACGACACTTATTTCTACGGGCAGTCTCCTGAAGTCCCCGCCCGTAAGCAGGCTCCGTTTAGCTCGGGCAGTCTCTAATCTAACATTGAATCTAGCCATCGCCAACGGCTCGGGGAATTGGGCCGATGCATATTCCAAGGCAAAGGCGTTTGTAGACCAGCTGAGCCTAGAGGAAAAGGTCAGTTCAGGATTATTTCATGGGCATCAAGACAGCTAATAGATTATTAGGTAAACTTAACTGGAGGTGTCACGTCAAATTCGGCATGCTCGGGTATTATACCTGCTATACCTCGCCTTAACTTCCCAGGCTTGTGTCTGAGTGATGCTGGCAATGGCCTTCGTTCAACCGATTTCGTGAGCAGTTGGGCCTCGGGCCTGTCTGTGGGCGCTAGGTCTGTGCAGCTTCTTCTTCCCTTTTGTGACGAATTGTATTAATTATAACGTAGTTGGAATCGCGACCTCGCACATGAGAGGGCTGTTGGCATGGCTCAAGAGTTCCGCAAGAAAGGGGTAAATATCGCACTTGGTCCTGTTGTAGGGCCCTTAGGGCGTATTGCATCCAGTGGCAGAAATTGGGAAGGTAAAATCGTCAAAGAGGTCCAAAAGGCCGACGTTGACACCGTATAGGCTTTTCGAACGATCCTTACCTTTGCGGCGCGTTGGCATATGAAACCGTCGACGGCATTCAATCCACTGGAGTTGTCACTAGCACGAAGGTGGTGCCAATTGTTCATTTCAAAGGCTACTGATATACTGACGAATTGTAGCACTTTATTGCCAATGAGCAAGAAACAAACCGCAACCCGAGTGGAAATGTCTCTGCGGTTTCCGCGAACATCGATGATAAGACTATACACGAGTTGTATCTCTGGTGTGCTACATAGCTCTCCTTCTCCAGGCGAGAGCTGGCTAATCTTTGGTCACAGGCCTTTTCAGGATGCAGTCAAGGCTGGAACGGGTAACATCATGTGCTCGTACAACCGTATTAACAACTCCTACGGTTGCTCCAACAGCAAGACTCAGAATGGGCTTCTAAAGACCGAACTTGGCTTCCAAGTAAGTTTCTATGATTTGGTATCAGAGTATCTCTAACATTATAGGGATTTATCGTGTCTGACTGGGGAGCGCAACATGCCGGTGTGGCAACGGCGCTGTCAGGTTTAGACATGGTCATGCCTCGTGCCTCTCCTTTCTGGGGAGCAAATTTGACTGCTGCCGTCAATAACGGCTCGGTTCCCGAATCGAGGATCGATGATATGGCTACTAGGTAAAAATTCTTTGTTGGTGGGAATATCTACTAAAGCTGATACTTTGTAGAATTATTGCAACTTGGTATCAATTTGGACAGGACAAGATTTTCCCGAACCCAGGCTTTGGAATGGCTAAAGACTTGACCTTGCCTCATGAGACCGTCATCGCCACTGACTCCGCGTATAAGGATACGCTCTACAATGGAGCTTTGGAGGGGCATGTCCTGCTGAAGAACGAGAATAACGCGTTGCCACTGAAGTCACCGAAGCTGATATCGCTATTCGGGTACTCCGCAAAAGCACCAGACCAGGATAACCCCAGCTCTGCAGGATGGAATGGCGGAAGCCAGTCTTTAGGCCCACTAGATTCAATCACTAACAATGGCACAACTGTTCATTCTCAGATTGCATCAAACGGCACGCTGGTCTCGGGAGGTGGCTCGGGGGCAAATGAGCCAGCTTACATCAGCTCTCCCTTCGAGGCCCTTAGCATCCGAGCTCAGCAAGATGGGACACATCTGTGGTGGGACTTCCAAAGCTTCAACCCACGCGTCGACCAATCATCTGACGCCTGCATTGTTGCTGTCAACGCGTTCGCTTCCGAAGGCTGGGACCGGCCTGGTCTGCATGACGACTTCACTGATGGCCTCATCGAAAATGTTGCGGCTAATTGCAGCAACACAATCGTTGTCTTCCACAATGCTGGTGTGCGTCTCGTTGACCAGTTCATCGACCATCCAAACGTGACGGCTCTGATATTCGCCCATGTACCAGGGCAGGACTCAGGCAAGGCTCTGGTTTCGCTGTTGTACGGGGATGAGAACTTCTCTGGCAAGCTACCCTACTCCGTCCCGAAGAACGAAACGGATTTTGGTCCACTGGCAAATGCAACGGAACCTGACGGTATCTACACTCTCTTCCCGCAGTCCGACTTCAGTGAGGGGGTGTACATTGACTACCGTGCCTTTGATGCCAAGGACATCACACCACGATATGAGTTTGGGTTCGGCTTGAGTTACACCACCTTCTCGTATGCTAATATCAAGGCCTCATGGGCATGCTCAAAGAAGAGCGATCCGTATCCGACAGGCGAGATCATCCCTGGCGGACACAAGGATCTGTGGGATGTTCTTGCTAAGGTCACGGTCGACATCACCAACACTGGCAAGGTTGCTGGGGCGGAGGTGGCTCAGCTGTATGTTGGAATTCCGGATGGCCCGGTGCGGCAGTTGCGTGGCTTTGACAAGCCGACGATAGAGCCTGGAAAGACAATCACGGTGACGTTCAAGTTGACAAGACGTGATCTGAGTACATGGGACGTTAGCGCGCAAAATTGGTTGTTGCAGAAAGGTGACTATACTTTCTACGCTGGTTCTAGTAGTCGCGACTTGCCGGTGAAGTCGAGTCTGAGTATCTAGAATCACTAGTACGTGATTGAACAACCCAATGATATCGCTGCCCGTCTTTCGCCGGGTTGCAATTCTTATAACAGCTATTCTGGCGTCTTTGACTCACGTAATCCTATTACATCGTACCGGTTTTGCTTTGCAACTCTGAGTTGTCGATATCAAACCTCGTCAAGTCTTTCTGTCTAACTACTGAAATTGCCTTGGTCACACACTGTTTTACCTCAATAATGAAACAGGGCAGCAGTGCCTACTGCTGACCAACACCCACTCAAGATATCACATAGCATACACACAAAAAGAAGCCTCCAGGGCAAAAAGAACGTATTGAGAATGAAGGGGTAGCCATTCTTGTTGAAGCGAGTAAAAATGAAGTAAGTAACAGCAAATGAGTCACCTGATTGCTGGCAGGGGTAAGACCATGCTCCCCTAACTCAATAGTCTTATCTTAGAAGCCTGGAATATTTGATTTGCTCGCTACTTCAACCTATGAAAATCATTTATTTCTGTTACACGGATCTAAAGAGAGAGGTTTGATAAACCCTCATAGCCTTGTCTGTGACTTCCCGTTTTCACCATTTATAATTCATTGATAGGAAATACTTTGAAGCCTCAGCCTAGTCATCGATGACATCTGGAGTCCATCAGTTTCTTCTAGACTGAAACATCATCTACTCCTCAATTGACAAGCAGCCATGGAAGCGCTGGCGGCCATCGGCCTCGCGTCTTCCATCATCACGTTCATCGATGCAGGTGCCAAAGTCATATCGATGGCCCAACAGATTCAGTCTTCGTACTTCGGCGTTACCGAGGAGAATGCAGAGTTGACATTATGTACGCAAAGAATCAAGGAGCAAGCAGGGGTCCTTTTGAAAAGTCCCATTGCTCCTGATCCTTTTGAGGCTGGGTTGATAGAAAGAGCGAACGAATGTGTTGCACTCTCCGATGATTTACAACATCTGCTCGAAAAGCTCAAATCGGCCAAGCCGGGATCCAAAACCGCGACTTTGAAGGCTCTTGGCCAAAATCTTGTCAAGAAGGACAAGAAAATAGCACTGAAACGCCGTTTGGATGATTGTCGTCACCAGTTGGAGCACCAACTAATCATTGTAGACGGGTGAGACAGCCGACCTTACACTGAGCATCAGTCTGACATGAAATTAAGCTCTAGAACTATGCGATGTTTGAACGAACTTATTGCGTCTGGAGCCTCGAGAGATCAAGACCTTCACCTCCTCACTCAGAGCATGGAGACATTGAGCGTGAGTATGAAGAAGATAGACCTGAGTTCTGAAGCAATGAAGCAACTTCAAAGTCTCCTTGAGCGCTCTGATCAGGCCGTAAATACTACACTGCAGCATAAAGTTCTCAAATACCTAGAAACCGATAAATTGACAGATAGGTTCGACGAAGTTGACGATGCCCACTCGAAAACGTACTCGTGGCTATTCACGAACGAGGACGAGGAAACGCCCCGGAATGAACATCTATCTTTCACACCTTATGGTGAATACGAAGCGAGAGCTTCTAGTTTCAAGCGACGTGAAGCAAAGAAAATATTGACAACCTGGCTACTCGAAGGGCATGGAATATTCCATATCTCTGGAAAACCAGGTGCTGGAAAGTCTACACTCATGAAGCTGCTGTGTGACCACCCGAGGACAGAGGAATATCTGAAGAACTGGGCTGCCGGAAGTAAGTTCATTATTGCAAAGTTCTTCTTCTGGAAGCTTGGAACGAAGATCCAGAAGTCAATCAAAGGTCTAGAGAGAGGATTATTGCACTCTGTTCTTTCTCAGAACTCTGAGCTTCTCAGAGTCCTCTTTCCCCAGCAATGTGTGGCAATTCGGCAGCATAACAGTGTCCATATCAGTAATGAGGACGTTGAAAAAGCCTTCAATACTCTGGTCACTACGGGATCAGCAACAGGATCCTATAAGTTCATGTTTTTCATCGATGGGCTAGATGAGTTGGAAGGAGATCATGCGATTCTGATACGTCAACTTTTCAAATGGACGTCTTTACATGCAGACAACTTGAAAATATGTGTGTCAAGCCGGGAATGGCTCGTCTTTCAAGAGCGACTCTCGGGTTGTCCACGAGTACGACTTCATGAGATTACTTATAAAGATATAAGCAGTTTCATCGAAGATGAATTAGAGAAACATGAAGATTTCATCTTATCAACTTGTCAAGGGGAAATCCGAACCCTGGCCTACAGCATCGTTCACAAAGCTGAAGGAGTTTTTCTGTGGGCTAAAATAGCACTTCAAAATCTTCAACAAGGATTGTTTGTTGAGGATCGAATCGAAGACCTTAGAAAGCGAGTTGACGAGTTACCTTGTGAACTGGAAGATCTCTATCAATCTATCTTTGAGTCCATTTTGAAGAAGAGCTCCCGATCAGACCGACTCAAGGGCATGAAGACCTTACATTTGCTCAAACAATGGGAGTCTCATTACTCTGCTATAGACCTACCTCAATGCTCACTCTTTGTTTACTCATTTCTTGACGAATACGACAACGATCCGGACTGGGCTATGAAGTTTCCATTACAGAAACTAGGAGAGGAGCAGTTATCTGGAAGACTGCGTCGGGCTAGAAAGCAAATTAGCTCACGGTGTCTTGGACTTGTAGAGAATCACTGCGAATTTCAAACCGGGGCTGCGAAATATCCCAATTATAAGGGTGAGGTGATCAGATTCGTTCACAGCTCCATCTACGAATACCTTGACCGAGATCATACACCTTCCGTCCTTGAGTCGGCGACATGCGAATTTGACTGGACAGACTTTTGGTTCCAAGGCTCAATCGCAGCGGCTATGTCGTTTAGTCCCGATGATGAGGATTGTGAACTTGAAATGAGCATCGAATCTATGGTTCAGGTTGCGATGCGGAGCCCATTATCAGGTATTAGCAGGGCAACTCAGTCTTTACATGCCTTTGCCAACATCATATATCAACACGGTCTCTTCCCTGTGACGTGTTCATACAACCTTTGCATGTCCACTGGAGGACGATGCAGGGAAAAAAAGGTTTACAGCCCAGCAGAAGCAGTCAGCTTTGTGGCAGCTTGGGAAGCATGGTACCCGTTCTTCTTGAGAGATGATAATCCTTTTTTGTACGAGAACACTGCTATGCTTCATCCATTGCTTTTAGAGGCACTTCTCGGAGCTCTCCTCTGGGGGGGACCTTCTTCGTGGTATTTTTACTGTTCTACGTCAATGGAAGAGAAACTGAAAGCCCTAGTGGTACTAGAAGATTGCTTAGAACACCATGTGGCACCTGATGTCCGCATGGCTTGCTGCGGACGCGCGCCTCTGTGGCAAGCATTCATTTTGAGAGCTGTTGACACTTACTCTGATTTAGCTCTGGTGGAACCGTCAATCAGATTATTTCTTCTATACGGTGCAGATTCTTCATTACAATTTAGATTGCAGAACTTCCGTCCTGCCTGGAATGAGAACGGCTATCGATTGACAGTGAGATCCTTAGCGAACGATAGCGAAATCCAAGCGGATGGTTTGTTTTCATTCGGGCCACTGGTCGAATTATGTCAGAAACATGATGGGGTAGTGGATTTGAGGCAGCTCGTTGAACTTTGGTTCCCTGGACGGCGTTCAAGAATCCTGCAGATGCTGATTGATCGAAACCTGGAAAGGGGAGGGCCACCACCATCAACAGAAGTGAATGAGCTGAAGGCTGATCGAAGTCTAGATCTCAATGTCCGGGAAGGCTTGATCTTTGAAAACTATGAAGCATTATTACGTCGTTGAGAGATAATTAGCTATGGGAGCCACATACTATTAAATAGCAGAACTCTCTATCCGAGATGAAAGATTTAATACGCATGAGAAAGTCGATGCCTTGAATATCTGAGGTCTATCAAGATATCGAGCCCATTAGGTCGCCTATTGGAAAGGTATGATACTTTCATAGTCCCATGATCGATACTTCTGTTACCCTGCATATTACAATGTGGTACATGTAATTCTACGATGCTTGAATTCAGGATCAAGAACTTGTGAGATTAGGCGGGAATTTTGGTCGACCGAATAATTGTAGTTTGGACGGCCTACACTATGAATAATACACCCAGTTCTCTTATAATTAGCTGGGGTATGCCTCCGGAAAGCAAGCTCGAGATTGCCAACAGTGGTAGAACAGACGGGGCGAAGTTGTCAACGCTGTCATCTTATCTGACTTTGTAGCACTCTTTGGCATTGAAGCTCGCCGTTCTGTCAGAATCATTTGACCGACTTGTGGTGGGCTGCTTGGTTGCCGAAGGAGTGGGTACCTACCAGGCATGCTACTAGCAGGCTCATAGAATCTTACAAGAACATGTAAGTAAGCGCAACAAACTGCCTAGTTGGGTACGCCAACTGAGATGCTTATGGCTGAAGAGTTCTCACAAATTTATACGCATGCACGAGCGTGTTAAATTCCGCACGGGATTGGGGGATCGCACGGCAAGGGCAGTGAGTGATCTTGCCTCGGTCGGAATTGACGCTATCAGTCATTACGCGAGGGCGTGTGCGCGCGTGGCTTTCTCCAGTTCGGCGGCCGCGACGAAACGTGATAGTTCACTAATTGAAGTGTCCACGGCGGCCGACACTCATATGTCGGAAGTCCCGCAAGCATTTGTTTTCAGTTGTTCCCATCCCCGTGTTTCGTCTCCTTCGAGGTCACCTTTATTCAAGGTCATGCTTGGCTCTCGATCGAAATGTCGATTCAACCGGGACAGAAGACGGTGCTGATCACGGGGTGAAGTGTCAAGGTGCCTCCTCAGCCCAGCGTGTTCTGACTGACTATCGTCCAGATGCACGCCTGGTGGTATCGGGTATGAAATGTGCCTTGCTTTCAAGGCAAAAGGTATGTTGTCCATCAAGAAGATGATCTCTCCCAGCTCGACTGAGGCGGTCAAAGGATTCCATGTCATTGCGACGGCCCGCAACCCCGCCGTGATGCAGACACTCGCTGGCGAGGGCATGAGCTGTCTACCGCTCGACGTCACCGATGAAGATAGCGTCGTGACCTGCCAGAAAGCAGTCACCAAACTGACAGGCGGCACGCTCGACATCTTGGTCAACAATGCGTAAGTATCGTCTGCCCTAAAACCCATTGTAAGAGGCTTGAAGCCAACCCACCGCAGCGGCCGCACGCACACCGTCCCCGCCACAGACCTCTCCATCCCCGACGTCCGCCAGACGTTTGAGGTCAACGTCTTCGGCGTGATGCGCATGGTGTCGGCCTTCGTGCCGCTACTCATCCCCGCCAAGGGCCTCATCATCAACATCTCGTCGACGTCCTCGCTGATACCCTACGTCTTCGGCTCCGCGTACACGGCCACCAAGGGTGCCGTCAACAGCTACAGCCGCACGCTGCGCCAGGAGCTGCGGCCGTTCGGCGTCCGCGTCATGGTCGCCCTGCCCGGCACCGTCAAGACCAACATCACGCAGCTGCCGCGCAGCCTGCCCGAGGGCAGCCTGTACAAGATCATTGAGGACATCTATCAGTGGCGGCTGACGTTCTCCAAGAAGACGGCGAGCATGCCGCCGAGTGAGTACGCGCGCAAGCTTGTTGAGGATGCGCTCAAGCCTGAGTGGCCTGTCTTGTTCAGGAGCTGGCTTGGACGGCCGGACTGGCACTATTATGGTGGCATGGCAGGGCTAGTGTGGGCGGCCAGTGTCGTGGGCGAGTGGACGACGGACATGGTCTTGTATCGCATGATGAAGATGCCGGTGTTGGAGAATCTGTTGAAGCAGGAGGAGAAAGGAATTAGGGTCGCGCCAGTGTCAACGGACAAGATGAAGGTCAAGTAGAGGGATTACTGCCAAGAGATTGATGCTGTAAGACGCTTGATGAATGCGAGCCTACGCCGCAAGGCGCCTTTGTAAGCTCGTGATTGGCGCGTGGCTCGACTGCATAGGCTATTGCCCTGCTGATGGCCGTTTCGATCTTCATGATTGCAGTGGTGAGTCTGTGACACCCGTGGCTTTTCTATATTTACTTAGAGTACATTTTCTACAAAGGAGAAAGGCAGAGGCCATTCCATGATCCCAACGGCAGCATAAGGCCTCACGAACCACCAGCCACTGAAAACGAACCAGGTGATGACCCACGCATAACCAAGCATTCGGTGAGAAAGGCAGGGTTGCAAGGTTGCTGTGTCTTGTACACCATTTTTTGCAGATGTACTGCTCTGTGACTGCCCGCTAGACGTTGCTCGAGGGTACGTATCCATCACCAATTTCTCAGCAATGGCAGCAATTGGCTGTGCCGTAAAGAATATCCCCATATCCGCGACGAGATTCTCAATAGCCAGGTAGCCCGGGCAGACGACTGAGATGCTTACGATGTGGAAGAAAGCGCTGATGAGGAAGGCGGTGGCTAGATGGATCAAGTATGCAGAAGTCGATCGACGAGGGAGCTTGAGCAGTGCAACTATGCCATGACTGAACCCAAGAACGGGCTGGACCGAGGTCAATCAATGAGAACGATCGATTAATTGTGTGTGAGCCTACCTGACGGATGTAGTCGTGCCAGAACTTGCCCCAGACGTTGGCGACAGTGTAGCAATTGAGGATATTGCCAAAGAGCGGCGGCCAGTCCTGATTGATCTTAGATATCTTGTATATAGTCCGGATAGAAACAGAGCACGTACCTCCGGTTGGTTCTGTAATAGACCAACACCGATGGCAGCAGAGACATCGAATTGCATCGACATTATCGCGTAGGTCGATGCCCCCATGAGCAGCTCTAGGAACGCTATCCTGCCTATTGTTAGGACATTCCAGGCCCACTGCTCGGGAATGACTGCTCTTTTCGCCGCGAAAAGACAAATATCGAGTGCTAGATATGCGACCAACGCCCGGAACACTTTTCGAGCGACGAACAAGACCCTTGTGAGGCCCTGGCTCCTCACAGCTTCCCTCTTCGCTTTGATCTGTCTGCTCGCAAAGTTCCAACCAACACCCCGAGGCGTAGCGACCAGTGCAGCTGCCCACCGCAGCTTCTCCCAGCTGAGGTCTCGTGGACCTGCTCCGCTTGGCCCCTTAGGGTCGTCTTCCCGCCAGAACTCACGCTCGGGAATGTGCAATAGAAGCTTCTCGACTACCGGCAGGATGAAGAACCAGGGGCCTGTCAAGCCGTATTTCATGGAACGGCTGCTGCTGCCCACATTCGACGGCCATGGCGACGAGAGGCATGCATAGTCAAGGAGGACGATGAGTGCAACGAAGAGGGTGGCACGACCCCGAAACGGTGGGCTGAAGAGCGAGAGTACGAGGGTGGGAGGGAAAGCAAAGTGCGGGAGGATGTCGAGGAATTGTAGTTGGTAGCTGGCCCCGACTTGACCAGTCTTCAAAAAGAGAGGCATGAAGCCGGTAATATTGGGTAACTTTTGATTATGCTTGGACTGTTTAGGAAATTCATCCTTCTGGTTTGGTCGTCCGCCGAATCCCCAGATATTAATCAACCTCTACGATGAGCACGGCTTCACATGCGTAGCAGTCAGCAGACAAAAACACATCACATCATGCCCAGCCATTAGGTCAATTGAGGTTTGTATTCATACTACCTAGGTATGTGGGAAGTTTTGTAACTCTGCTAGCCGAGAGATGAATTGGGTTTGGTGAGAGGTCAGGCGCTTGCTTGACAGCACGATGGTGGGGTGACAGGGCGTATTTTGGGCGACCAAGACACTGAGGCTGAGACTAGACCAGCACCACCAAGCCTTGGCAGAACGCCAGCACAATGCCCAAAGCTGTGTATCGTCTACCGAAGCCTGGGGATCAAGCAACACATACTTCTTGTGGTGTGCAATTTGGTGCAGGACCATTGAAGCGCACGTGATAGTTAAAGTGAGGAGCCTTGAACTTCCAAGGACCAACGCGCAAATGGCAGATGCTGCAATGTGTTCTAGATGCCTTCACCAGCCGGCTCATTGGCTCGTCATGCTGAAAGTCACCATGCAGCCACTTCTGCAAGGGAGACTTGCGCTTGCCCTGTGCCTCGATTAGCATGTTGCGTAAGACGAGAGTCTGATGAGGCTTAGGTTGCTCAGGGGGCGTGATGGAGGAGTCAGACAAATGCAAGCGGTTTCACAGGTTTCCCTCAATCCCGTCTTGAAACATATTTGGATTGGATTGCAATCATCATAGTGCACGCTGGTGGAGTGTACTGGGAGAGATGGTTTCCACATACCTAAGAACCGGAAGATTCAGCCGGAGTCTGCTCAAGAGCCGCTCGCGACGCCCGTGTGATGGGGGTTTGCGTGGCTCCACGTATAGTACGCTCTCATCTGTAGAATATCGAGTAGGGTCACCAGCCCCTATTCATGACGCAGCTCGCACGCACTCACGCACAAGAAGTGTAGCATCATCGTGAGAGTTAGGAGAAAACAGATGTAAGGGAAAAAGACATCGCGAAAATTCAGGTGGGCAATAAATCTCGAAATTATGTAAGCATCCTGCCTGGCCAAAGCTCCCACAGCTTCCGTTGCGCTGGGACGGCACAAGCCAATGGGGAGCCCGGACTGGTTGCTCAGCCCACCTGAACCGCCGTGATGACGACCAGAGCTTCCAGGCGGCCGCCGACTCGAAGCTTCCTTTTCCTCTCACAGGATTCTTTATCCTCGTGAAACAACTCGAATAAGTTCGTCTACAACTCGCGATATGATGGCGCTGGCACGGCATCTGAAGTTTCTGCTAACCTTCGGGTCTCTCGTCTCCGCGTTCGCATTGCCTTCGCTGCAGAAGACGCTGGATGACGACGAGGACAATGACGATACGCCTCTACCCTTGGTCATCTGGCATGGTATGTTGCGCTTCACTTTCCTCATCTTTTCAGCTACGCAACTGTGTCCTCGAAGCTAACGGTATATTACAAAGGTCTTGGCGATAACTACGCTGCTGCAGGCCTTCGAGAGGTTGGCGAGCTGGCCGAGGCCATCAACCCCGGAACACTCGTCTACTACATCCGCATGGACGAGAATGCATCGCGCGACCGCTCCGCCACCTTCCTCGGAAACGTGACCCAGCAGATCGAGAAGGTTTGCAGCGACCTCGCAGCTCACCCCATCCTCTCGACCGCTCCTGCTATCGATGCCCTCGGCTTCAGTCAGGGCGGCCAGTTCCTCCGCGGATACGTCCAGAGATGCAACAACCCGCCGATCCGCAGCCTAGTCACGTTCGGCTCTCAGCACAACGGCATCAGTTCATTCAGGGACTGCCCGTTCAATGACTGGGTCTGCAAGGGAGCTATGGCTCTGTTGAAGTACAACACCTGGTCCGGCTTTGTACAGAACCGACTGGTCCCAGCCCAGTACTACCGAGACCCACTGGAATATGACCAATACTTGGAGAACTCCAACTTTCTTGCCGACATCAACAACGAGCGTGTCTTGAAGAATGTGACCTACAAGGAGAACTTGGCGAAGCTCGTCAACTTGGTTCTGTACATGTTCGAGGAGGACACAACGGTCATCCCCAAGGAGACCGCATGGTTTGAGGAGGTCAATGGAACGGAGATCACCCCACTGCGCGCAAGAAAGCTGTACTCCGAGGACTGGCTTGGTCTACGGGAGCTGGATCGCAAAGGCGGGCTCAAATTCAGAACCACTCCTGGTGATCACATGCAGTTGTCGGAGAAGACCCTGAATGATACTTTCAAGGAATTCTTCGGGCCACTGAAGAAGACTTTCTCACCGGAGCCAACCCAGCTGGGGCCGGAAGAGCTGTAAGTGCGTGTAAAACACTTGGGGATTGGGTGGGGTGGGATTCGGCGTTCTACTAGCTTATGTTATCACTATGAATGCAAGCGTTTCTCGTGTTGTTACTTTGATATTGGTGCCAACTTTGTCATGGCGTTTGTTGTAGCAATCGGCAGGCGATTCAGTTGTGTTGTTGATCTAAGTCTCGAGCGACCATCATCCTGAGCCGCTCTCCGAACACTGCGGCCGCGGGGAAGACGAGTTGCGATAAACTTACTGGCTTCCACGCAAATAGACTGTGGCTTGCTTAGCACCATCCTTGTCTTTCAATAGCTGCGATTTTATTTCATGTTATCGACTCAAATCGGCATCGCCTGGAAAAGCTCTACTAGGGTACCCAGCACCCCATGGGCGCCACCACAAGCTCATTGGCGAGGCGGCTCAGAAGAGCCAAGCTGAATGGCTAGGCCCATCTGTCAGAATCAATAACTGCCACCATGTTTCTCTAGTCAGGTCTTGACAGACGAGGCTGGACCTCAATTTCGCGGAGTTAAGAAGCGACCCGTGCTATGCGGCTGAGATTCGATGTGTTCTAGGTGCGATTTATCAGGTCTCTTGATGGGCTGACTCTGATGGGTTGTGTTGCGCCTGGTGTGCGCCATTTTGCGCCGTCGGGAGGATACGATGCCATGGCGCTCCCCCATATAACACCTAGAGGCTCACCCTCGGCGCGTCTTTTGAGAGCTTCTGTTGCTCTGTCTGGCACTTGCAAGAGCTTTCTCGATCAGTTATTTTCAAGATGCGCATCATGTTAGCGCTTGCGCTGGGCGGTCTTGCTTTATCTCAGCAACGCCAAGTTGTTCGTGCAACTCCATTATCTACGGGAGAAGAGCACAATTCAATAGCCGGACCGGGAACTCGCAATCGCTCTGATCCAGAAGAGTCATCACAGAATCCTACACACTACGTACTCAATGATCTCAGACGGTCGAGTTTAGAGGATAGAACCAATTGTCCCGGAGAGCTTGATTGCACTGACATTGCTGTCTGCTGTCCTCTTGGAACAACTTGCTGTTCTATATATTGTTGCAATCCAGGCTATGCCTGCTATTCCGATGGACTATGTTATGCAGACAATGTGTAAGTGCTTCTAATGGCAGGTCATTGGGAGTTGGCATTAGGCCGAATGCTAAACAGTTCTTAGTTTGACGGTGTATTTCACCTCCACAACCTATCACTATTCCACATATTTCACAACCGACTACGAGACGATAACGTCGACTTACTGGAGTACAACAACGGACTACACAACTGTGACTCAGCACAGTAAGAATGGTGTTGCGACTGAAACAGAATGGGTAACCGTTACGCAAGCTGTCAAGCGCGGAGGGCCTGCTGTCCCGACGGAAACAAGAGCCACTCCGGCGATCCCTGTTCCGCCTTCGTCAGAACCCACGAGCCCACCTAGAGTTGAAATGGGGCTGAGGGCGCGTGATGTGGGGATAAGGCACATTCTCGAGGATATTGGTTTTCTAGAAAAGCGTGCGTCGACGGCTTACATCACTGTGTGGACAACTTCCACTGTCTATGATTATGAACCTGGATACACCTCCTATGATTATGATTATATTACGAGCTACAAAGGTTCTATGGTCACGCGGACCTCAGTTATATTTGATGGCGCCAGCACGACTGTCACTGTCACCTCAACAGACACAGTCCAATCTCACAAAGATGACCCTACTCCAACCGATCCGGGGCCGCAAAACACAACTCCCCATCAAACCACACCAGACCCGACACCAGATCCGACGCCGAATACACCAACAGAGCCTATTTCAGTGACGATAACTTTGACGCCCACTGGAACTAGCAGCATATCAGGAAGCATGGTCCTCACGACGTCATACTCCAGTGGCGCCGCTATCATCTATCCGGTGGCTGAGCCTACTATCACAAGCTCCAATTCGGCTTCTCCCACTGGGGCCAGTCATGGACACGGTGGCCTATCAACTAGTGCAAAGATTGGAATCGGTGTCGGCGCCGCAGTCGGCGGTGTCCTACTCCTCGTCCTCATTGCACTAGCTGTCTGGCGCATGCGGAAGAGCCGCGCCGACCACGTCGACACCTCCCAGAACACGGGAGACTGGGACATGGTCGATGCAAACAGACTGCCACCGCCTCCGCCAGTGCCGACAGTGCCCGTGGTGTATACTGCGTACCACGAGAAGGAGCCTACGAGTCCCGGGCCCTCCATCGCCACAACGGCCGTGGCGTCTTCGACTCCGCAATATCCCTCACAGGCGGAGCTTCATGGACAGTCGCACGTGCGGAGCTTTGGTAGTGCGCAGGAGCTGGATAGCTATACGCAGAGCTATAGGACGGTGTCACCGATGCAGGAGCTGTATGGCTCACCGACTTCGCCGTCAGAGCTGAGCCATGATCCCCTGACGCAGCCAACGCAGGTATATTACCCACCTGTGCCGTATCGTGCTGGTGCGCAAAGTCCTGGATGGCATTAATAGCAATTTTTGGTTGTGGTATTTGGCGTTATGAGACGGAGATCAAGTGGCATCCTAATAAGCTTGGTAGCTAGCTCTTACTCAGTCAGCTTGATCTTTCCCTCACGAATCAAAGGATCCCTGGACTAGGAATGGTACAGGTCGTTAAATAGATATTATTCCCACGATTTGTCAATTGAAAAGGCTGTTCCATACATCATCGTGAAACATGTGTACACGCGGGAATTTGTCAATTGGCACAACGAGACAGATTTTCGAGACCCGTTCGGTTTTGGAGATAGTTAGCTCGCAATATGAAAGTTGATGGACTTATTTCTCGAGGGAGCCCGGAGCCAACGTTGCGCGTGAAAGTGCGTACAATAATAGGAGTGAGCTGCCGAGTTTCATTGAGTTGTCCCTCGAGCTCACCCCGTGATTTTCTGCTTGAGTTGTCTCCAAATTATGCGTGCATGATGCTGGACGAAAGTGTATGCTGGGTGGTATCTTGCTCGAGCTTCTGTGAAGGATTTAGACATTTGGCTTGGACGCGTCCCTGCAGCCGGTCATTTCATGCCTGAGATTGACAGTTCCTGCAGCCACTCATGTTGGGGTTTGAACTTGGGGAAATAGGTGCGAGCCAGCCGTTGTCGAACCGCCGAATCGCCTCTTCAAATTCGCTGTGTGCACGCAAATGGCCATTATAGTGAGCGGCGCAGCGTCAGCGACTGGTACGAGACACCTAACCTGAAGAGCCTTGATAGCTAATTAGTCACCTGACGAGTGACGAGGGAACGCTCGGTAAATCCCAACTTGAGCCTGCAACTTCAAAGTCATTGAAAGTCGCCTCAGTCGACATAGATTTCCATTCTTTCCTTTCGAATAGCAATGGAGCAAGAGCGACCTACCAGCGAGAAGCCGGGGCATCCGCCCGCTCAAGCGAGCCTACACGAGGTGCGGACTGCCGAGAACAGCGCTGCCTTTTTGCTGCCCAAGTTACAGTCTATGAAAGAATCCAACCCCCATCTGAAGCTCTTAGACGTCGGCGCTGGCTCAGGCACCATCTCCGTGAGTTTCTCCAAGCTCATTCCCGATGGCCACGTTATCGGTGTCGACGTCAACGCCAACATCTTGCCTCGGGCACAAGCTGTCGCTGAAGAGGCCGGCGTCCAAAATATCGAGTTTCAGCAGGGCAGTATCTACAGTCTTCCATTTCCTGATGAGACATTCGACCTCACATTTTGTCATCAGGTGCTGATTCACATCGGCAATCCTTGGGACGCGCTGCGTGAAATGCTCCGAGTGACAAAGCGAGGCGGCATTGTTGCAGCCCGTGAGGGAGACTACGAAACGGAGTGCGTCTGGCCGGAATCTTCTGAGCTGTTAAAGTTCCATAAACTCATGGCAGGCCTTATGAGTGCCGGCGGCGGCACTCCAACTGCAGGTCGACAGCTCGTTTCCTGGGCACTCAAGGCTGGTGTCGAGCGAAGCCAGGTTACTCTCAGCTTTAGTACGACATCCTACCAAACGCCAAGCGAAAGGACAACGTTGTGTAAGTTTCAGTCTTCCGGTCTACATCTCATAATCGCGGGTATAGTTCTAATGGCTGTGCCTTCTCTAGCCGAGGGCTTGTGCGATCAGCTCAGAGGAGGTGCTCGGCTACGTGAGAAAGCTGTCAAATTCGGTCTAGGTACCGAGATTGATTTTGAGGAAATGATTCAGGCCTGGAAGGAGTGGGCAAAGAGTGATGATGCAAGTTTGGCAATGCTGCATGGAGAAATCCTTGTCCAAAAGTAACCTTAGATGTCAAATGACCTTGCTGCCGGCCCATGTATACTGAGAATGTAACGAAGACGCATGATAGCTCAACGCGAGCTCAAAAATGGAGGAAGGCGTGCTTTGCTCTCCACGGTAGAGGGTACGTAAAATTAGTCGGTGAAAGTCCGTGTTTCAGCATACAAAGAGCAGTGGTCTACTTAAAGAGTATCGCTATGGGATGTGGACCCAACTACCACGAACATGTTCCGAATGCTTGTTCCCAGTGGAGTCAAGAGGTTGGGAGCAGCTACTGTTGGGCCTCATGACAAAACACACACCGCGCTCAAGCATTAGACCAGTCTTCAAGCCACGCTTCTATGCCTGTTAATATATAGGAGACTTGTCTTTATCCATTGAGAAACACTCCGTATAAGATGTGGAGGGACTGCCTTATGGAGAGTACAACGAATATTGGACATTCTAAAATCTCCGAGTGCTTATTATGGGTGCGATATGATGTATTCCGAATGACAAGTCTGTTTAAGTACACAGATTACTACGTCTTGAACACGGATGCCTGCAATACGCATCTAAACTGGCATACGGCATTTTCGCTATTAGTGGGAGTAGAGACGGTCAAATTGAAGATAAACGAGAGTAAAAAGCAAAAAGCCGAAGTGTTGGGGCAAATAGCTTCTATTCAGGGGGTGGACTCTCAGGTCAAGCCAAGTGTTGCCTGATGCTTTTGGACCAAGTAACATAGTGGCTTCTGAAACGTCTGATTGGGCGATGTGGCGGCTTATGTGAGGGGACGGCTGAATTTCAGCTGAACGAGGATGATGCAAAGCCACCACTCGCACCTCATTTCTGAACCACTCTCGACATGCGTTTATAACAAGCCAGTCCTCACTTCTTTTGAGACCGGACTGCGCGCCCCATGGTCTGCGAATTCCTGCTATGGGCGCGACATTGTCAAGATTGTGGAATAGACTGTTTGGCCGTCGACTTCACCCCGCAACATTTGCGTATCTGACACCACTTCGCCCTTTCTCAATTCGACTGCTGACCCTCGTGCGGCCGAAGTGGTATACTCTTAACTTGGTGACGCCAAAACTCCTTATTAAAACATATTCCTTGGATGATCTGCCCAACTATGTGGCATTATCGTACACTTGGGGTCCCTCCCACGACACAGTCCCCGGCCGTGGATACGACGAGGGCGATAAAATTTCAATTCTCCTTAATGGGAAGCCATTTCCTATTTTCCCGAATTTAATGGACGCATTGTACGCGTTGCAAAGAAAGTGGGACTTTGATGACGATGTCCAGCACTTGTGGATAGACGCTATCTGCATTAACCAGCAAGATCTAACTGAGAGAGCAGCTCAAGTTGAAATTATGAACCAAATATACAAAAGTGCTTCTTCTACCGCTGTATGGCTGGGGAAAGGAGACTCTCAAACAAGAGCAGCGTTGCGGCTATATGAGTCCATCTTGAGGATTCCCCCAGAGGACTTCGCGCCTTACTATCAACAGTACCCGAATATAACTCCCCCACCAGATGCGTTCTGGCATATGCGAGGTTTGCCCAGCCCGCATAATGAAGGGTTATGGGCACCGTTGGTTCGGCTTTTTGAGAACCGGTGGTTCAGCAGAACTTGGGTCATCCAGGAAGTCACGCTTTCAAAGAAGATCATCATGCTTTGGGGACGCAGTGGCATGACGTGGGATAGCCTTGGACATGTGGCATTGGCGGGCCGGGCAGCAAGGGTCGGTCAAACCCGAGGGCTACCAAACTTGACCCAATATCTCTCTGGCAATACTGAACACCCGAAAAGCGAGGATTGGGTTGTGCATGATCCACTGGCGAACATATTCCAGCTTTGGGGCAACAGACACAGATATCTTCAACGAAGCCAAAACCAATTGGATGAGACTTTACTTAACGAAATGCGGTCTCTTTGTGGTTGTTCTGATCCAACGGAATCATCATGGCTGATGTACTTCTCTTTGATCAATCGGTGGGCGGGAGCAACAGACCCTCGGGATAAGGTATTTGGCCACCTGGGTATACTAAGAGATATCACCGGATGCACCAGCAAGTCGGCAACAATTCACGCTTCATATTCGGCTACGACAACGAATTTAGAGATCTATAAGAAGATGATGCAAAAACTTATACACGATACGGACAGCTTGACTGTACTCATGGCTGTCAATGATTCGCCTCTATCAAGAGACGAGGCGTTACCTTCTTGGGTACCAGATCTCTCTAAACAGCAAGGCCTTGACCTCATGTGGTCTATCAGGCCGCAGTTCGGTGCTAATGGTAGCCGAAATCAGATGGCTAATCTCTCCGGGACACGAAAAGTGACAGTTCATGGACAACGCCTTCGCGTGAACGGTACGGTCATTGGAACAATATCGCTGCTCAGCTGTTCCTTGATCGACTTAACGGGCCCGAACTGGCATAAATGGACTGGCCATATACTAAAAACAGATCAGTTATACGGGTTGACAGGAGAGCCGCGTGTGGAAGCCTTCTGGAGAACAATGCTGATGAATTCGGTTGCGAGGAGGTCGCCTGCCAAGTCAGCAACTGGCGAGCTCTTTCGAGCGTTTATTCTACAATGTTTAGCAAGATACTTTCCCGGACCTGAACCCAGCGGCAGCAGTAAAGCTGACGAAGAGTACCGGAATGCAATTGACAACATCAACAATTTGTCAAGGTCCGACTTTTCTTCACATATGCCGTCTTTTCTGGGATTAACCAACCTTATCGCACAAATTGCTGGACTTGCTGAAGAAGAAGTCCAATTTTTATCAAATGATAGGATTATTGAAGCTCTTACAAGCTGTGTAGAGAAAATGTCGACATTTGTAAGTGGACTAGATAGCAGCATGATAAATCGGAGGTTCGTGCTGTCGGATCTGGGCCACTATATCAACGCACCGATGTGGACTAAAGTCGGTGATATAATCATCGTCCTGAACTCCTGTCCATGCCCTCTCGTGCTCAGGAGAAATCATTCGGACCCGTCTTGCTATACAATTGTTGGATCAGCGTATGTTCATGGGATTATGTACGGAGAAGCAATAAGCGACGAGACGCAGTGGGAGGAAGTATGTATTAGCTGAGAGCTGAGATAGCATTCTTGAAGCTAGTATCTCGCATCTAAATAACTAATTTCTCAGTCAATTTGCGCTGAGAAGTTAACAGAATGTCTATGGGCGACAATTTGTGAGTACGTTAGATATATATCCCGACTCCATGAATAGAGCTCTTCATGACGCAACATTCATCCTATAAATGGAGAGTTTTTCATGCAAACATGATCCGAATCGACTCCCCCAGCTGCTTACAACTTCTCCTTCAAATCAATGAACAGGCCCTCAGCGGACGCGCGAACAACCCCACGTTCGTCCTCAATGCGCCCTTCGATGAGATGTTTGCGGCCCTCCGCCTTCTGATAACGAGCTGTTACCAGTATTGTCGAAGGAGTCTTTACATGTTTGATAAACTTGGTATTGAACCAAGCGGTGACCTGAGGAGGACCGTGATACACACCACGCATCATGTTGACAAGCGGTAACAGCCCCATCACCTCGTCTAGGATGGCCATTACCACGCCGCCATGGCATACTTCGGGAAAAGTGTTGACAAGCGAGCCCAGAGTAATAAAGGAAGCGAGCTCAGTAATGGGGTTGTCACTATTTTCAGGCTCGGTGTAGAATGTGATGAAATTTGAGATGGTGTCTTTTGTATTGAGAGTTTGCCCGAAGTACACGTTCGAGTTCACTGAAGGCGGAAGGCGACAAAACGTCTCGGCGACGGCGACGCCCGGCTGATTCAGATGCGCTGCGCACCAGGGAATAGATTTGAAGTGCTCAACTTCGGGGCTGACCTCATCATCGGATGAAGACATACTTGCAGACCGTGAAAGATGGAGTCTCGTTTGTCTCGAATGAGCTCCGATTAGAATGGATGATTGAAAGGTTCTGTGAAATGGGCGATGATTCGACGCAGCGAATGGTTCATTTACATGGTTACATAATCATGTTAGGATCATTAGGGTGCTGACAGAATTGCGGCGCGCACGCCGCTTAACCCTGCCAACCTACTGTGATTCTACTGTCTCGACTGTGTTCCTATACTGAGTAACTGGAGCTTAGATCCCCTGTCTTTTGCCGTCTCAAGCCCCGATAAAATTTCCGCTCTTGGAACACATTGATATCGTCTTCGAACAATGTCCGGCCCTCCTTTCGTGCCTTGAGGACCAGTCTCCGCACTCTCTTTACGTCATACTCGGTGTTCCGCGTAAGATACCATGTCCAGATATTAGCAACCCATGCAGCGATGATGCATGCAGCCGCAATGGCGAAACTATTCTTGTACCCATTGTGTGCCCATTTCGACTGGAAGAGTTGCGGGCCTACCACGCCGCCTAGTTGAGCAATGCCAGATTGCACGCCATATGTTAGCGCCGTACCGGTTGTGCCGACCAGCGTCGCGGACCGCCACGCCCAAAAGGGGATGAAGTAGGACTGATAGAAAAGCTGGCCGAGAATGCAACTGATGTAGATCCCTACATGATTGTGAATGGTGAAGAAAAGGACAAAACAGACGACCATTCCCGACATTATAATCCTGAAAGTCAATTGATGTTAGTGAAAGTTTGAACCTTTGGCAAAAGAATTACTGACATGATATAAGCTGGGCGAACAATAAAAGCCCGAGAAATAAACCACGCTGAGAAGATGAGTCCCAGTATAGCTGCAACTGCAGGCGGGATGTTCAGAAGCTGGTTCTTGGGCAGCCCAACGAAGCCCAGATTCGTCACAATAGTCGGGAGGTACCACGTCAGTGCATAACCACCCAGATTGACGAGTGTCTGAGAGAGCGTAAAAGACCAAATTAATGGCGACTTCAGCGTGACCACGATCTCCTTCTTAGAGAAGGCCGGGTCACTTGTTAAAGGGGCATTTTCGGGCAGCCTCGCCTCAATAAATTCTTGTTCGCGTTCTGTGAGCCAGCTTTTACTGCGTGGCGATTTTGGATAGTCAGGAAGAAACCAATAGACTGCCACGGAGAACACAATTGTTACGAGGCCTTCGATAAGATATACCCAGCGCCAGGCACTTAGGCCCCGAATACCGTTCATGTAACTGATTCCGTAGCACAAAAGCGAGCCAACAATGCCAGAAAGGCAAGAGATGCCGAAGAACCAGGTGACTGGTCTTCCTACCTCGTCTGTCCGATACCAGCTTGACAATTGCGCCATAACACCTGGAAACATGCCTGCTTCGAACATGCTATTGACTAACGTATCAGTACCAATTCTCCATGAGTGATGGACTCACTTATCGGATTGCGGAATGGTTCTTACCCGAGCAAAAAGCGTACAGCAAATAACTGATGGTGGTTTTGCACAGCAGCATGGCAGGCAGTGATGATCCCCCAGGTGAAGAATATGCGAGACTGCCAGACGTGGGGAGTCATGCGCTTGAGTAGAAGGTTACTGGGTGCTTCGAAGATGATATATGCGATCTGCAGTGATTTTAATAACGTCGCAGTAGCTTAGGCATCGTATTGCCCGATATCATACATACGCCATATATTGACCCAACCCAATTATAGAGATCGGCAGTCATTCCCAGTTCCGTGATGATGTTGCGTGGTTCCCCCACTTGAAGCACTTTGACGTTTGCCGCATTATTGGTATCGATCTAATTGATAATGTTAATTATCGTGGCTGTTCTTCGCAAATGGGAATTGATTCTGACGAACCTGCTTGATCATGTACATCAGACCAATGAGCACCGAAAAGCGCAACTCGACCTTGCGCATGATGGACTTTTCCTCTTCCGCGGTAAATGTAGATAGGAAGGCAGCTCTTGCTTCGGGATCATCTCGGAGGAGGACCGTTGCGGCGCGTGAGACCTTGACTTCGGCTTGCTTCCGCGTGGCCTCTGCCGCCTCGGGGTCTACAACGACCGCGCGTGGTTCTATTGGCTCGGCCATGATTTGCTTTTTGAGTTTCAAAATGGTTGCAACCAAGTGTGGGCTCTCGTACAATAAATGTGACAGACACATTGTTGAAAATACGCACTGCTACTTTTATATGATACTAAAAAATTGGCGAATTGCGACGATACAGTATGATGTGCTACCGCCGAGGGATGGCGACCACAGTTGACCCTGGCTCGGCGCCCACCTCTCCCCATAATAAAGTGAGCGACTTCCGGTAATTGAACAAGATAGGGCATTTTCTCATTCAATAAGCGCGATATCCCACAATTTCGGGCGTGGGGGGATGACGAAATACTAGATCAAGTTTCCGTTATTGAAATCTCGTCGCCAGCATAGTTATACAATACCCCATTGCAAAATATCATTCCTCGATGCCGCCATTGGTCTCCGCTTTGCCGGCTCCGGCCCGGAGCGAGGAACTATCTTCAAACTTCATGTCAATTCCGATAGTTGTTCAGGCGAACATAAGATACGATAACGTAGTAACTATTATTTTGCGAAGAACAGTTCGACCCTCAGAGACCAGGGTCTAGGAATTTGCGTGAGCGTCACACAAATAGAAAATTCGTCTCAACTGTTCATTAGTCAAGATGTCACATGTAGACGCAACAAAGAATGCAGGTAGCACGGATGGCGATAAGCCAAAGAAGAAGATCTTGCTGAACGGTTTTGATATGTTCACTGTCGGACACCTTTCCTTTGGCCAATGGCGTAATCCAAAGGATCGAGCGAAGGACAAGCGACGCGATCTCTCGTACTGGACTGACTTGGCGAAATTACTTGATAAGGGTGGCTTTACGTCTTTGTTTTTGGCCGACACATTCGGTCCATATGACGTGTGAGTTTGTTGTCTTGAATATGACCGTTTCCAGTGTCGAGTTGGTGTGACCTAACGCAAGCACCAGATATAAGGGCAGTGCAGAACCATCAATTCGGACTGGCAGTCAGTGGCCGATGGCGGATCCCGTTATAGTGAGTCTTTTGTGATGTCATCATATTCACGTTATTTTGTTGACAAGCTCAACTCTGTAGCCTGTCTCTGCTATGGCCGCAGTGACTAAGAATCTCGGCTTCGCGATTACTACTTCGACTTCATATGAGCAACCATATGTTGTCGCCAAACGATTTGCGACTCTGGATCATCTAACTAATGGCCGATTCGGGTGGAACATCGTCACTAGCTGGAAGGAGTCCGCCTCGAAAGCGGTGAGTGTCAACCATAATATTCTTTGTGATATAAGTCTGATTTCCTCATAAGGTTGGCCTTCCATTAGTGGAACATGACAAACGGTACGAGAATGCCGATGAGTATTTGCAAGTGTTATACAAGTGAGCCCTCTCGGAATGCCACTAGCCGGATTACTACTAACTGATTTCTCCAGGTTATGGGAGGGATCATGGTCAGATTTGGCCTTAAAGGAAGACCGAGAGAATGGAGTCTATGCAGACTTTGACCAGATTCGTACTATCCATCATCATGGCAAATTCAACGTGGACGCACGCTTTATTGTCGATCCGTCACCACAAAGAACGCCAGTATTGTTTCAAGCGGGCACATCACCGTGAGTACTGAACTCTCAATATTATCACGTCTGTTGAATCTGGCGTGGGAGCTGATAAAATCATGTGGATAGTGCTGGTATCAAGTTTGGCGCAACTCACGCTGAAGGCATCTTCGTTTCCGGTCTCTCACCGCATGTAGTCGCTCCTCGGGTCAGGGCAATTCGTGAGGCCGCTGCAGCAGCAGGTCGTGACCCAGCCTCGGTTAAGATCTTTGCGATGATTACACCAATCATTGGCAAGGACGAAGAAGATGCCAAGCGCAAGTACGAGGAGGCTCTGAAATATGTCCTGATTGAAGGCGGACTGGCGCAATTCTCAGCTGGCTCTGGCATTGACGTCTCCAAATTCGACCTGGATCACGAGTTGACTGAGAAAGACATTTCGCAGCTTCAGCGAGTGCAGTCATCAATATACAATCTCCAATATCGTGGCGAAGATGTTCCAAAGCTGACACCGCGGAATTTAGGTACAGTGGCTGCCATCGGAGGAACAGGAGCAATGCCCGTTGGTACAGCTAGTCAGGTAGCCGATGCGTTTGAGCAGTGGATCGACATCGCGGACGTTGATGGATTCAATCTAGGCTATGTGATTACACCCGGGAGCTTTGAGGATGCTGTAGAGTTGCTGGTGCCCGAGCTAAGACGTAGGGGGTTGCTGGCAGAGGCAATTCCAGAAGATGCACCTCAACAGACATTACGCGAGCAGATCTATGGAGTTGGACAAAAGGGATTGCGGAAGGACCATCCCGGTTATAAGTTCAAGTATGGGACGTATGAAGCCAATCAGGCCGACTAGGGGACAAAAACGGAACATTTAGGCTGCCTATAACTTCCACAAACGGCTGATTGTGGCGAAACTCAAGTTGACGAGTAGTCTTTTGCGCATATATACTGATGATGCATTAATCTACGCTCTGCTCTGGCCATGTTGGTAGAATTTATTGCGACTTGACTTATCTACTGATCAAACGCCGGCCAGTGCCGTAGACGTATGTATCTGGCGTGATCGTTGATCAACTTAATGTGGCCGATTAATGTGCCATCCCTTTAGCAATGTTGTCTTCAACCAAAGCCCAGTATGCGGATTGACTTCTTTTTCGAAGCTTTTTACCGTATAAAATCGCAAAGATGAATACTGCACTAGCAGCCATTCCGATAAAAGAGGCGGAAATGAAACAGTTCTGTAGTCCGAGGTCGTCGAGCCACGGTGTAATCCCATAACCTTAGCATAAGTGTTAGACGAATGAGGCACAGATGCTAGGACGAGGGAATGTAATGTGGCATACCTATAGCAAAACTCATAGTGTTTCTGATGATGATGACAGTTGTCATACCATCCGCACTCATCTCTTTGTAGCTATCAATGAGATAGTTAACACTGAGGGTGATTCCACAAGTATTCGCGAATGACAGCATCCCCATCGCCCAGACAAGGCCGAACCAATGAACTCCCTGGGACGCGCCGACACCCCAAATGATCAGGGAGACTGGAATGATTACTGTAGTGACGGCGAATGGCCAAAGACGTTGTTCTGGCTCCATTATTCCGTTGTTGCGTCGAGCTAAGCGGATCGTAAGCCAGTCGCTGAAGCGGCCAGTAAATGCTGCACTGTGATGCAGAAACAAGGGTCAGTGACAAGTACTTTTGAATAGATGAATTAAGATTTGGCAACTCACCCAAGCACTGTTCCTATCAGTGGTGACACGTAACTAAGTCCAACCATGGCCGCACTGAAATTGTATGGTGCGCCACCGAGAATCACTGAAGCGGTAGCATTCAGAACAGTGAACCAAATTAGGTAGGATCCATATGAGAATCTAGTAATCGGTCAGATATGATCTATCCGATTTGTGTCAGCTTTGATTTCAAACATACCCTGCATAAAACACGACTGGCCAGGCGAGGAACGCCAACTGTTGTTTCATTCTGTGAAAGAACCTATTTGGTCGGGGAGAGTCACGAAGTGACAACTTTTGCAGGAATGTCTTCTGTGAGTAGGTCGATCCTGTTGCAAAATCTGTGGTGTTGGCTGGCGGCTGTACTGTTCCCGCGGTCTTCTCGTCATCAACAAGCTTGGCTTCTTGTGTTCCTGTGGGAGCCGCATTTTCAACTACACCGACAGTAGTACGGTCGTAGTTTGTCTCTTCCATGAAAAAGAATAAGAAAAAGAAAGCGATGGCGAGAAAAATGGAGAACCAATAGAATACCCATTTATAGCCCTGCCCATCGTTGATGAATCCGCACATTATAGGGGCGAGATAACTGCTGCTTCCTAAGCATAGAGCATACAGTCCCATATATGTGCCTCTCTGATGAGTGAAGTACTACGGTACGCGCAACATGTAAGCTTGTGTCTTCGCAACAGGCAATTTATATTTGGAGTACGCACCACATCCGTCACCGATATTTCCGGTAGTGCTTCGATTGGTGCCGTGAAGAACCCTCCGAGAATATTCTTCGCAATCCACTGGCCATTGGTGGAAGCGTAAGGACTCCACATAATTAGAGCCTGATGGGTCAGTCAAAACTGCCAATTAAAGCTCTGTGTAGAGTTCTTACTATATTGCCCAGAACGGAGATCAGGTATGTCAACCGTTTTCCGTATTGTAGTGCGAACGGTTGCCAAAAGAGTAAACCCCATCCACAAAGGAGAAAAAAGTATCCGGTTCCAGCATTCAGGTCGCTCACTAGTCACAGTTAGATTACTGTATGCTCCAAGCTTCGAATAGCTCTTACCGCTCAAGTTCGTAGCTTCTGATATGGGTACAAGCACAGAATACACGACAGAGTTGATCATTCCCACGAAAAGAACATATCTGCGGCAGCTGTTAGCAAGATTTCGATTCAATGGGGTAAATGGGAATTCCAACACTGCCAAACACACTGTGGAAAGGGCCTTCCGCCGAGGAGCCCAGTTCAACGGATCATCAGGGTCATTGGAAGGGGTTGGAATCAAAACAATATCTTCCTGTCCTCGTGCATGCTTGGCCGCTATGTTATGGTTGAGGTCAACTAAATGAACAGTCCCGGGAATGGCGCTCTTGTCAATCATCCTGTTGGTAACACGCGATGCGATTGCCTTCATGAATATGAACCGAATTACCAACATGTTGTAGCAAGAGGTAGGTATGTAACTTTATACATAAGTGCCATGAGTCTGGTCAGAGCCCTGTTTGGTTCATCTCAGCCAATGGGCAATCATTGCGATCTGAGGTATCTGGAGAAGTGCGCAAAATGTGTCCATTGGTCAGATTATATGTGCCGCAATTCTCCAGGCTATTTTAGCGTGCAGGATCTCAACAGACGATCTAGTTCGGGTCTATCACTATGATAACGGAAATTACGTTACTATTCCCGACCATCTCATTTTTTGGCAGGTTAGTGATATTAGTTCTATCTAGCAGTTGATCAAGCCTAGAATGCTGCCTCGACCGAGAAGTAAGTCCAGTCCATCTTCTTGGAAATTCCACAAATCCAAATTTGTAATACTCCGAGCGGTCTCAGATCCGGGTAGAGTACTTGCCCAGATAGTCTCCAAGACCCTTGTAGTCTTCAAGAACGTTCCAGAATTCGTAGTTTTAGAGATATCTATCAAGGTGTGCCGGATGATCTCGGCTTGATCAAGGTGTAGCACGGCACTTCCAACAATAAGTAGAGGCCAAAAATGGAATCGCTCAAGTACATGAGGCTGAATTAGGCGAATGGCTTCAATGACATAGCTTTGGATAGTGTGGCTTGATGCACTTGTCTCGGGATGAAGGAACTTGAAGAGCAGAATCTTCAAGGCGATGATAAAGAGATTTGTGCGTTGGTTATAACGGAGAGTGTGTAATGATGTCTCGGTGCCGGTTTCGTTCGCTTTATTCAATGAATCTTCAGATTCCCAGATGCCAATTTCCTTCGTCAAAGTAACCGCGGTGTCGTAGTCAGACGAATTCAGAGGTAATTGGTGACTCAGTTGGGTCAAATCTGACAGAAATCGATAGAGCTGCCATGGCACACCGAGGACTGGGGTATTTTCGGATTCGGATGCTTTCGGAAACGGCCGGATGGCAAAATAGGGCTCGAGAAACCCCCATAGCTCGTCGGTGGGCATGGATATTGGGTTGCCATTAAATATGGACCAGCTGACCGTATGATACACGAATGCCTCAGCAGCAATTCGAGCAAAAACTTTGTCGCTCGTGGATCGAGTGGCCGCGTTCGAGTCCCGCCAAGTCGATCCTCTCAACTTCAATATCTGAGCAGCGCCTTCAATGTGAAGAAGAACTGGATTCGAGCTTGTAACATCCCATGTCTACGGAGATATCAAGTTAGTTGTGTAGAGGTGACGGCGGAAGGGTGAAAACATTCGGCATGTGCATCGATGCTAAGTTCACTGACCTCAAACAGATTCAAATGCAGGATGTTCAAGAGTAACCAGTCCTCAGTACCTTGAACATTGCCTTGTGCAATCTTCTCACGCACGGCTGTTACTGCTTGGGAGTAATACTTCATAGCTAGGCCTCGATATGTGGGTAAGCGCTTTGATAAGTCTAGCGAAGCACATGCTAGGAGAGGATCCACCATCAGCTGTAGCCGAGGAAGAATTGAAGACATAAGAAAATATCTCTGAAAGTCTGGATGTGCATTATTGCGTAATAGTATAGAGCAGAGTTTTGATGCATAGTGGTTCAAGAGCTCTTGATCAAGTCCTGGAGAGACAGGAGGGAGCTGTGAAGAACGGAGAAGAGCGAGAGTTGGTGAGAGAGGATCGACCGCATCTTGCCGGGTTAAATGGATGGTGATAGAGGCAGGTCGATGAACTGCATTTGCAACGGATCGAGTAGTCACATCAGTGTGTGAAGTTTTTCGATGTCCAGCTTCAGTGTTGCTACAGGGCCAAGAGCACTTGAGCCTCCTCTTGGCGCATGCGGCACATCTCGGATGACGCTCATCACACTTCTTCCGGCGAGATCGACCTAGTCGATGACTCATCAATGGATGCTTCGCTAATTGGGCTGTGCGAGAATGAGAGAACTCACAATTAATGCAGCCTGTCTTAGTCCTCAGAGTCGGAGGTGGACGGCGTTCCTTACGACGCGGCTCCATATTGCCGGTTTGTGACATGAAGTCAAAAGCGGAGTTCAATTCTAGGGGGTCCGAACCTGCACGTCCCCAAAAGCCGCACTAGCTCTACCGAGAGACGAGCGAAATGGGAAGGCAATAGGCCAGACTTGGCATGGCGTGTGCGTCGATTCGCGGCATGCAACTGGGCAGGCCGTGAGGTATTTTGGACGTAGGAAGCGCGCCCACATATCAATGAAATCGTCGGGGGAGCTTGAGTCTTGCCACAGCCAATCAACACACTTTCCGCCGCCCAGCAGACTGCGGGGTGGATAAGATAGCCGTTCACGACCAAACCGCCTAGCCTTATCTTGCTCCTAAATGTCATATTAATCGTGTTATCAGAGGACGAGGCGGGTCTCGCTCCCCCTGTTGCTCAAGCTCGTATCCACACTCTTGATTCTCTAGCACAGCGCTAGGCTTCTTTCTCCGGTGGAAGTCGACTTGACGTATAAAAGGCAGTCTGCTCAGAGAAACATGTGTTTCATAGGATGTAGATCTTTGAAACAGGTCTATCATTCTTTCGTAACTCTCTGAGGAAAAGTCTCTCTCCTTCTCGACTACGTAATCTGCAATCACACTTTAGAGGGAACGCTCACGATGGCTAAAGACTGGAAGAGTATTGGCCGGGCAAAACGCGACTCTTGTTTTGAGAAGATCCCCAAAGATTGGCGCCTCTCAGCCTCTATCGTTTCTGGCCTTGATGAAAATTCGACTCAGAATGTCACATCGTTACCTCGTGAATGCGGCATTCTGTCAGCTGAGGAAATAGAGATCACCGAGAGCTACGATGCCACCGCTTTGCTGGAAAAGCTCTCCACCTCCCAACTTTCTTCACTTGCAGTTGCTACAGCGTTCTGCAAGAGAGCCGCAATTGCACAACAATTGGTACGCTAACACATGTCCAAATAAAATTGCATTGGTTAACAATCCTGTTAGACACACTGTTTGACGGAGATCTTCTTTGACGAGGCACTAGCGCGTGCTAAGTTTTTAGATGATCATCTTGCCACGCACAAGACACCTGTTGGACCTTTGCATGGCCTCCCCATCAGTGTCAAGGTATGACAGTGGAGTCGTAGTTCTCGGTAGTGAACTGACGTGTTAGGACTCTTTCCACTATATCGGTCAACAAACAACTCTTGGATATGTTTCATTTGTTGATCTGCCCGTGGCAACTACGAACAGCCCGTTAATCAAGCTTCTCCTGGATCTTGGTGCTATCCTTTATGTAAAAACCAATATTCCACAAACTCTCATGGTAATATCTTGTCCGTCATCTAAAAGCTGCGCTTTTTGTTCACAATGATATTAGACAGCAGATTCCGAGAATCATGTTTTTGGCAGAACATTAAACCCTTACAAGCTATCTCTAACTGCTGGTGGCTCCAGTGGTGGTGAGGGAGCACTTGTGGGCATGCGTGGTGCCCTTATTGGTGTCGGAACAGACATCGGTGGCTCTATCCGGGTTCCAGCTCTTTGTTGCGGTACATTTGGTCTCAGGCCGTCAGCGAACCGAATTCCATATGGTGGCCAGTCTATTCCTGGGCGAGTCGGTTCTCCTGGTGTTCTTGCCTCTGCTGGACCTCTGACCACCTCGTTCAGAGACATGCAGCTCTTCATGCAGACCATTATTTCAAACTCACCCTGGAATTATGACCACAGTGCCTCACACATCCCATGGAAGAGAGTACCGGAGAAGAAGGTCTTGACAATTGGCATTCTGCCTGCCGACCCGTCGTTCCCTCTGCATCCTCCAGTCACGAGAGCCGTAAACTCGGCAATAGAGAAGCTGAAACAGGCTGGACATGATCTAATAGACATTGGAACAGTGCCTAGCATCGCGACCGCTAATGCTCAAATCGTCGAGTTGTATTCTCTGGACCCTGCCATGACACCGTTCAAGAATATCGAGGCAAGTGGAGAGCCCAAGATAAGGTCTGTCGCAGAATCTCCATTTGTATCGAAACGCAATGGTCAATTGACGATGAGCGACCTATACGATCTCAATGCAACAAAGACACAGTGTCTAAGGGAATGGCACAAAATATGGATAGATAACAAGATCGATGTTATCATTGGTCCAGTTTCGGAAACGACTGCCATGCCCCATGACACGTTTGGGAATACGCCCTACACTACGCTTTGGAACTACCTTGACGTAATTGAGCACCCTTTCAATATCTCGCCACGGTTGACTAACCTAGCATAGTACCCTGCGGTTGTGATTCCGTACCTCAGAGCAGATAAGTCTATTGATATCGGCGCCGGATTTAGCTCATATAAGCCTTGTAAGCCTCCTTTTGCATCGGATTTGGTAGCGTGTGTCTAAACCTCTGATGCAGATAATGCCGAGGCAACAGATGGTGCTCCAATTGCTGTCCAGGTTGCTGCGCGTACCCTGTTTGATGAAGAGCTTCTGGAAGCTGCTGGTATCATTTCCAAGGTCTTGTCTGAGTAGCGAATGTAGAAGTCAGCCAAAGAGATTCAAGCCACCCCTGAGAATCTTGGCAAACTTTGGATACTAGGAGGTTGAAGTACCTCTATTGTTAACACATTTCAATGGAAGCATAGAAAGTCCATAGTCTTGCTGCGAGAGGCTTCGATTTCACAATCTATGTGAAGAGCGTATAATTGCTACGGAAGCTTATAGGTGCGCTATAGGACAGAGAGCTACCGGGCAGTTCAATGGCTTCAACAACCACGGGGATTGCGGTCAGTTTGTCTGAACCATTTCGGCTCATTGCAATGTGATCCTGCTCGATAATCATAAACATTCATATTTCGGCAAATACTTTAGACTCGAACTTTTCATCTCCTAAATCCAGCCCACAATGCAGCACGCAGGTAGACTTGTTGCCTTAAATTCCACCTCATTCTTTGCGGCCCCAAACACACTTGATCCGGAAATAGGGGTGGTGCTTACCGCTGTTGAACTCACTTTGCAGTTGAGCAACTTACACTTGGCTTTCCTCCGCAGACCAACCGAGCACATTGGCCATGAACAGAACGACTCCCTCAGTATCTGACATCACAGTCAAGTGACCAAAAGTGCCGATCTCTTTGAGCTTCTTATCTTTTGGCCAACGGCCCAGAGGAACCTAGAAGAATAAGGGTCAGTACGAGTCCTCCGATAGTCAAAGAAAAAAAACTCTTGACCTTGAAGTCCCGCTCTTGAATGTCCACGAATCCTGCCTCCTCCATCGCCTTTCTCTGGGTACCGTCCTCGAGGACCGTAAAGCTACGGCCAATCTTTTTGCCACCCTCGACGAAGAACGTGCCCCACTTCGCCATGTTCTCGCCCAATGTGTCATCGTCTGTCTCAAGTACTGGTGTTCCGTCATAGCTCTCGAGCCAGGCGCCAGGCTTGAGGACATTGTGAGCCTGCTTAAAAAGCGCAGGCCAGTCCTCGATACTGCCTACGAGATAGCGAATATGTACATAGTCAAAGGAATTAGAAGGGAAGTCTAATCCTGAGTGCAGTCTTCAATCTCGCTGTATTGGAAAGATCAAACAATATCAGCAAACCCCTTAAGGCTCTGGCGAACAAAGAGTAGTATCCTACAATTTGAGATTTGGTGGTGCCCAGCTAGGCTGATTGGAGAGATGTCGGTCCCAATCACTTCACAATCTGGATACTCTTCGGCGAAGTCGCTGTTCCGGCCATCTTTGTAAGAATATAGCTATACCAATCGAAATGCTAAAGCTACTTACATGGCACAGAGACCTATTAATATTTCAGAACGATAATACCGAAGTCATTGGAACGCCATTTTTTGGTTCTTCCTTACCAGTGCCAGTGCCAATATCCAAAACTTTCTAAGGTGCGAACAAGGTCAGTTTGTATTCTCAATTCTGAGAAAGTTCTTGCTGAACAGTTTTGAGAACGAACTTGAAGTTTGTCAGCTTTCAAAGGTGCCTGAGTCTCCCATATCACCATCTCAACGATGTGATAAGGGCCTTACTACGGCTACGGTAGTAGTGTAGTAGTTGCCTGGGTTTTATGCATTTGAGGCTAGATCTACCTCACAATCCTGTAAAATCGTAGTAAGTATATCTTGTACAAAACGGTTTCGGAGGGCACTCTGTAAAGAGAATGATGCTTTCACGCCCGTTTCATAGCGTAAAACTAACAGAGCAAAGTTAGTCTTTCGACTTCAACTCACTAGCGCGCTTTCATGATGACGAATACATAGAAAACACACGCAAGTGGCTTTTGACATATTTAGGATAGTAAGTTCATAGTGTTTTTCGTCTTAGTTTTTTTGTTATTCGAATCTCCGCGTTTTTCCCCAGGGAAGGTTGGCATTGAGAAGATTGGCACCTTAGGTCAGTGTATGGCCACTGAAGCTGAGGTACTTAAACCGAGGTGGGATTCAACGTAGCGGTTTCACTGAGTTGGTCAAAATTCCCGCCCATGCGTTTCCCTGAGTAAGATTACTGCATCGTAGGCGCTAAGTGAGGGTCATCACCAATAATCAGAACCCCCAGTTTGTTAGAATCTGGACATGGTTGATACGCGGGATGATTCCGTGCCGCCGCTCGATCCGGGATAGGCTTGGCTAGCCAATGAAAGTCGTCCATTGGCAAGTGAACTGCAAGCTTCAGTAGGCCGAAGCAGATCTAGCATCACATAAGTGGCCGCTTCAGGGAGCCCGAAGGTGGGGCAACCCCTGCAAAGCAACATTGTTGGTCTCCTACCTTGAAACACTTCACCAAACCTGGAACCAACAGCCACACATCCTGCCTGGAAGAGTTAGTGCAGTGTAGCATCTTTGACCAAGACCCTGGCGTGATGAGATACTTAATTGCCCGATGGGCCGTGCCGTTTACCTGAAGTCGAGGCTACTTGCAAGCAATATCATTCGACTTATAAGCCTAACTCGAATCCGAATTGTCCGCATTTAGTAGCATCAGGGAACTGTAGAAGCTGGCTTACTTGCAACTCTCTGAGCTTAAATCATGTCGACTCCAACTCGCAATATCTTTTCAACCAACGACTCACACAAGTCGTCAGAAATCAAACACGAATTTTCTCTACCACTCCGAACCAATGAATTAGCTTTCGGCGTGGGCAAGGCCACCCCTGACTCGTCTCCAAGGACAAAGGACACCCATCGACAGACCCCTGTCCTAGCTGGCTCTGATTCTCGTGATGCCTTTCAATTTGGAGCATCACAGGGCGGCTCAGAACACACCCCCGACCCTTCACCGTCGCGAGGCCGTGGCTTAGACCGCTCTCCCATGAGCTTTAGTTTTAACGCTAATGAATTCGGAAACAATGCAACAAGTGGAAGTACTACGTCTATTGTGCTCAATAAGCCGTTGACCAGTAAAGAAAGCACAGTTGATATCCACGGTGCCGATGCATCTAGATCAACAACAGTCTTCAATCCCTGGGCTCTCTCCTCGTCGTATGTCTTTGGCTCGGAAGAGAAAGCAGGCCCACGCTTCACCTTCAAGAATCTACATAATGTCACCCCTCTTCCCTCTCGAGAGCCATCTCCTGGTCCTTCATCTCCCAATAGTGGAGGAACAACGATTTTCTCACTACCGTTACTCACACCAAGCAACTCACCGAGCTCTGTAGTGGGGGATAGAAAATCCCCCCAAATGTCAAACATGCTACGCGGACCTCAATTACCTGCAGCTCCATCTACTCTATCGGACACCACTCTCCTAGGGCCTACCTTGTCTATTGACAATCTTGCTCACCGTGCCCGGTCCGCGTCTGGGGTTTCTACCAGCAGCGATGTGCTACCTGACACTGCTCCACCTTACGATCTTCGTAATGAGGAGACCCCTCAGCATCGTTTCTTCTCAGCTGAGTTTCAATCCGCTTTACAGAAAGGCCTTAAGATTGCAAGAGACACAGCAAGGGTTGTTGAAAAGTTAGAAGCCGTTGTGACTGACAATGCCCTGACTAAATTTCACGAAACCGCTAATCGTCTTCGTGTTTTTCATGGGTCTGACACCAGAACCATTGCTGTCTTGGGAGACTCAGGAGAAGGTAAGCGCAACGAACACATTGAACATGAGCCGGCCACTAAACCAACACTTGTTAGGGAAGAGCAGTCTCATTAATTCCTTGCTGCATTTTCCGGGTGTGGCCAAAACTGTAAGTGCCCTGTCGTAAAGGACAATAGATTGTGAAACTGAGTACATCTTTTCGCTGTAGGGAGATATTGGGTCTGCCTGCACTTCCGTAGTGACCGAATACCGGCAGAAAACAAGCGAGCATACGGCTCCCATTACAATTGAGGTCGAGTATCTTTCGATCACAGAAATTGAAACAGTTCTGAAAGAGCTACTGTGGAGCTATCGACAACTCTATCTTCCAGGAGTGGAGTCTGACGAGATATCAGCACAGGACTATGCTCGTTATCAGCGAGAATCTGCACAAGCCTGGTCGGCATTAGAGGCTGCCTTCCAGCACAAAAGGGATTTCAGACCAGAGCGTCTTCAAGATATGACTGAAGGAGCTCTAGAAAGGATTACCTCCCAGCTAGTTCAATGGTCGCAAGAAATCGAATGGCCTTCAGGCGGCGCTGACGGTATTTGGAAATCAACGGCCAACACAGCGGACGAGTGCTCCGAAAAAACAGAACTATTTATGGCGGATAGATATTGGCCATTCACCAAGATTATACGGTAGGATCTTTGCCATCCTGATCCATCCATAAGCTAATTCATGAACGAAACTCCTTAGAATCTATCTAAACGCTCAGGTTCTCAAAACAGGAGTCGTGCTCGCCGACTTACCAGGTAGATTCCTGTTGGATGCATTGCATGAGCTAAATGCGGCTAACTTTAGTCACAGGGCTTCAAGATACAAACTTGGCGAGGGTGCGAGCAACGCAGGACTATCTCATGAAATGCAACAACATTTTCATTGTGGCAAAAATCTCTCGCGCCATCACAGACCAGTCTTTGAAGACGTCGTTGTTTACGGTTCTATCCCGACATGTCCCTTTGGAGTGGGAGGAGTCAGCAGCTAAAAGCTTGAATGTCGCCGTCGTGTGCACGAAGTCAGAGGTAAATCGAACTCGAGTAATTAGTGACAAGTCTAAAGCTTATAGCATCATTTTAGGACATTGATATCGATACATCTAGACGCGAGTTCTGTGGAACCGGGAAAAGCATTTCGCCAATGACAGTCAAAGAGCTAGACAAGAAGATCGACGATGCGAAGATGGCAGGCGATTCACAGCTAAAGAAAAGACTGAAATTAAGGTATTTAGGCGGTCGTAGCTTTGTGGTGACACTGGGCTGACGCTGCGCTATTAGTCGAGAGCTAATGTTCATCAATGCTCGGAATGAACACGTCACGAAGGGGCTGCAGAACGCGTATGCATCTAAAGTTCCTGACAAGAAATTGGAAGTTTTCTGTGTATCCAACAAGATGTACGGGAAGTATACTCGCAAAGGGAACAGTGAGATAGTGAATTGCAGCGGGATCCCCTCGCTTCGCAAGTTCTGTCACAGCATCACGGCAGAAGCGCAGCTTAGAGAAGCTAAGCATTTTCTTCAGTCTTCACTGTTTAGCCTTCTGAACTCGCTCCACATCTGGGCCTGTAGCTCTGTGATGAATATCGAAGACGAGTCATTCGAGTCAAGAGAGGTCTATGCACAACTCGAAGATGTGGTAAGTAACTGCGTTTATTTCCAAAACCCATCTACTTTAATTGACCTACTCAAATCAGAAAACATTGTGGACTCAGTCGATTCGCGATCTCAGCAGCGAATTCAAGTCGTGTTTCGAAGAGCAAGTTCTCAAGATGCAAGGTACGACAACCAAAGGCGGCTAGCGAATCATGATTGACGCAGGAGAGCAGAGCACAGACATAGCGATTGGGAGAAAGCAGCAGCCTCGCAAGGACGGGAGTGGTTTGAAGTGAGTCATCCTAGCTGCAAAGGCTATACGGGTAGTTTTTATGAGTTGCTGAATAATTACTAGTGGCATTGGAGTTGGTCCTCCACGCATTGTAATAGAATCACGAATGCTGAACTAACCGAATCGTTTATAGGTCAGTATAACTCGTGGTGTCTTAACAATGGGAATCATGCGACTCCCAAGCGTGAGCATGTGGATTGGAATGCCAAGGTCATCTGGAAGATGCGGACAGAGCTCGAATTTCAATGGGACCTTGTTGAGGAAGAGATCTCGACTCTGTTTAGCAATCACTTCGACAAGATCAAGGGCCTATTAGAAAAGATGCAATTGGTAATAGAGGGTGAGCGCTCTGCTTTCAACTTCAGTTGGGCTTCCCATTTCATTGGGATATTTAAGCTTTGCTAACACCAAACTTAGAATTTGGCCCCGCCGAATTCGCCGCCTCGCTGATTGAAGGCATTGAGTCCCGCATCAAGCACTGCGAATACACAATCGGCTTATATGAACAGCGCTTCACTCGCGATTTCAAGTAATGCCAACCCCAGAAAACCGCAACCTTGTCACTTGTTACTTCACAGTCATCTTCAGATAATCAAATTGTGGTTGCTAACCAATAGTGTAGGTTAACGCGCCGATACGCGTCAGAATCGAATGACAATTCGTTCATTTTACAGCAAATGCTTCCCGCCTATCGGGAGGCGAGCAATCAGTTTGGTATGTTCCTCTTCAACGGTGACTCTTAACCTTCGCTCCAATGTGACTAATGAAGCCCCCGCATTTGGAACCTACAGGTGCTGGAAAAGCTGGCCGCCAGAGACGAATAGTGCAAGGGCGCATCACAGACGAATCCTTGTTTGCTAATATACACATAGCTATCTCAGAACGGATCAATAGCGCTATCAATAGCGTTAAGAAAGAGTTAAAGGAATTACAACGACAAACGCTAGAAGGGCTCGAGGAAGACATTGATAACGCAATTTCGTACGTTTCCGATGGGAGCATGGCTGCGGAAGACCAGAAAAAAGTTGAAGAACTCATCGAGGTAGTCAATGGTCTGAAAGATGAGGCAGAGGCCGTGGGGAGAATAGCAGCGCAGTGAGGTATCTGAAGCCTGCCATTAGTATGTTGAAATCAAAGAAGCTGACTTGCTCTTGTGGCCTCTATGCCGACCTCGGTCTTTCTGTTGATATAATAGTCTGCTAAATTGACTTGATTCGCGAATGTTTGTGCTACAATCTTAAGTCCGTGTCCCCATGATGACGATTTCTTCATTCTTAATGCACGTTTTAAGATTTAGATATAGTCTAATGGGCGTCTAGGGTTTTTTTCTTGATTTCGTCTAAAGAGAGGAATGTTGGGCATGGAAAGCATCTTTGAAAATCTAATTGTCTCGGTGCAGCGCCTAATGAGACATGCCTAAAGCCATCCCCTCAGCGACATATCGCCAATAGCGCTGCTTAGTATTCTCTCTGAATAGCTTTCCCCATTTAATCATGATCAAAAATACTGAGGATGTTGCCATTGCAATGAATCCAGCACTAATATAAGTGTTCTGCACACCGAGTTTGTAAATCCATGGAGTCGCTCTATGAAAACACGTTAGCGAGACGGTAAAATTAGCTGATTACAAATAACTTACGCATATCCTGTAATTGCCCAGCCCATAGTGTTTCTTATCACGATCACGGTAATCATTGCCTCACCACTCAGTTCTGGATATGTATCAATACAATAAGTGATACAGATAGTTATGGTTGCCGCACTGGCAGCCGCTTGCACAAATGCGCCAAACGCAAGTCCGAACCCTAAAATTGTATTAAAACAAGTCATGAGTTCAAAGAATCGATCGCTTCCTGATCAATTGCAGATTCGACCTACAGTGAATGTGATGCGCTGCGCCGACGCCCCATAATATGAAGCCGGAAGGGTACGCGATGACAGGGAACATGTAGAGCCACAGGCGGCTCTCAGTTTCAGAGATGCCACCATTTCGGCGAGCAAACCTTAGTGCAAGCCAGTCTCCAACGTACCCGCTAATCAGAGAACTGCGGTATGATGGTATGGTTAGCTGCTGTACTCATTGTAAATGAAGTCGGCCTTACCCGATGACACAGCCCATCAAGCTTGCCAAAGAGAATAATCCCACGATGGAGGACTTGAAGTAATAAGGAGCAGAAGATAGAACCAGAGATGCTGTGGCACTATTCAGAAGTGCCCATACAACTGTACATCCATACGCGAAACCCGAGTAGACGATCACAGGTAACGAGACAAATGTAAATGGCCTCCACATCAGTTTTAGCAGACTGATCGGCTGCGGCTTCCCGAAGAGACTCAGCTTTTCCCAGAGCGATTTCTTCTTATAAGCCACTCCAGTATCTGCATTAATTGTCGATGCCTGCGAAGGGCTCGCATTTGTTTCAGGATTGGTGGACTTTTCGATGTCGTTGGTGGAGTTACCAGCAGAGCCCGCCGATGATATAATCGACTCGACAACCCCGATTGTACCGCGGTTATAATTGGTTTCTTCCATCAAGAAAAACAATATGAGAAAGCCAAAGCCGCATCCAATCGCCGGCCAGTATAGAACCCACCTCCAACCCATACCGTCATAAATAAAACCGGAGAAAATCTATTGATATGAGTAAGTCAATATACAGCATAAAATCTGTAACATACTGGCGCTACGGTATTGCTGCCTAACAAAAAGAGGGAATATAATCCCATATATTTGCCTCGTTGATGCGTGAAGTACTGATCAAGGTGGCTGATTAGCTAGTCGACAGCAACGCGGAGGGCAACTAACCAGATCCGCCACCGAGATCTCACAGAGGGACTCAATTGGAGAGCCAAAGAACCCTTGAAGGATCTTATTCGCATACCATTCGCCGCTCGACTTGCAGTATGGGGACCACGTTTGAATTGCCTAAGCGCTCATCTTAGCCCATCTAAGATCTTTTGGCCTGGTAGATAAAACTGTGATGCCAGAAACGGAGTCTTACCAGAGTTGCGAGCATGGAGAACAAATACACTGGTCTTTTCCCATACTTTAGTGCCAAAGGCTGCCATATAACGCAACCCCAGCCAAAAAATAAGAACATGTACCCGGTACCTGAATGTAACGATGACATTAGAGTCTGTTTAATGATAAAGTATGCGTATACGTACCAGAGTTAAGATTACTATAACTAAGCCCTGTGTCCGCTGCCATGGGAACTAACACAGAATATAGGGCAGCCGATGCAATACCAACAAAGAGACAGTAACTACAAGTATGTGATCTTAGCTCGTGTTTGTGCGTTGGAGTCCACTCGTTGGAACGCACATGAAGATGCAGAACATGTGTAAAGTCTTCCGCCTATGCGACCAGTTCAACGGATCTTCTGGATCAGCAGATGGAGTCGGAATCAGCACAACATCTTTCAGGCGGGCATCGTGGTTTGTATGCACATTCCCATCAAGATCTACCAAGTGATTGGTACCCGGCACAGCTGATAAGTCGAGTTCTTGTCGAGTATGCGCCATTTCGACGAAGTTGCCACTGCGAAGCTATTAAGATACGTGATGGCAGTTTGAGACAGTAAAAAGGTTTCAAAATGAGGTCCGGACGGCAACTCTAGTACTCATATTATATGCTGGGAGATGCGAGTGTAGCTAGCATGCGCTTTTTAAGCCTTCGACTGACCAATCACGTATATTACCGCCTGTTGACAGGGAGTGCAACTACTCTGCGTGGTTCTTAAATTCATGAAATAGTCTTATCTGGAGGTGTTCTTATCTCAATCTGAAGAGACAAACGTCCAGCCGAAATGGACGCCACACACTAGGACTGATAAGACCTATTCTCGCGGCCTGGGAATAGACTGAAGCTTCCAAGTTTTGACTGATTAAGCGAATAATACCTTGTCTCTTGCGTTTTACAGAGGTTGAAATGTCCTCATTCATAACGCCGTCGTCTTATCAAGTGGATATATTTTGAAACCATGGTAGTGCTTAGCCCGATATAGTACTAGATCGGGCGGGTCAGAGGCCTCTTATCATCTCGTGCTCAGGCTAGACTTCCGGCGGAAATATGGTTGATTGGTCAACGATTTGTGGCTTTCAGAGAAAGCATTCGGATTCAAGCGTTGCGTTCGGAGCCTCATCAAAAGCGTTCAGCTCTGCTTCCTCAATCTCATGGCGTGAATTAATACAATAGAATTGATCGAAGCTGGCCATATATTCCTGTCTCAATCTCTAATGGTTCAAAGTTCGACACCAGCACAAAAAGCACAATAATCCGTGCATCACAGGAAATACCAATCACGTTCCACAAAGTGGTATTTATCACATCAAACAGAATAATGGGAAATATTGTTACGAGTCCGAAGGCTTGGGAAGCTGAGGCTGAGACTATTAGAAAGCTTCGTCAAGATTCTATCCAGAACCAATGGCTGCTTCCACAAGACAAAATCCCATCCCCGGATCAAGCTAATGTTCTGGACGTTCCCCGAGAAAGTGGACTACTTTCTATGATGGAATTGGAAATTACCGAGAGTGACGCCAGCAAGCTTGTACAGAAAATGGGTACAGGTGAATGGTCTGCCGAGGAAGTGACTATCGCATTCCTTAAACGAGCTACAATCGGGCACCAACTCGTAAGATCGAGACTTCTTAATAAATCGACAGCCTGTAGCTGACTTCTAATGAATTTAAACAGTTGAATAATGCGACGGAATTCATGGCTGAAGATGCCATTTCTCAGGCCAGAGAACTCGATGCTTACTTTGCAAAGCATAAAACGCTCCGAGGTCCGTTACATGGCGTCCCAATTTCGACAAAGGAGCATATCTGGCACAAGGGGCGGGTTGCATGTGGTGCCTATGTCGCACAAGCCAATAAAGTGGCAACCGAAGACTCGCATCTCGTGCGATTAGCGAAGCACGCGGGTGCGGTGTTTCATTTGCGTACAAATGAGCCGCTGACTCTAATGGTAAGCAAAAGAGCGACCCTTTCATCGCAGTTCGTCCATGGTCTTTGAGACTGACTACAGTATAGACAGGAGATTGCCATAATAATATCTGGGGTCGGACACTGAATGGGTATCATCGACAGCTCAGCTGCGGTGGCTCCTCAGGTGGTGAAGGTTCAACTGTTGGTTTCAGATCTTCGGCCATCGGACTAGGCACAGATATCGGAGGTTCTATCAGAATACCAGCCGCCTTCAATGGCGTATATGGATTCCGTCCGTCCGCTTCCAGGATGCCTTATGACGGTATTGAGCTCCCAGGAGCTGGCCAGGAATCTATCAAGTGTGTTATTGGACCGTTAGCTCACAGCATTGATGACATCAATCTTCTCATGAAGTCTATTATTGATCAAGACCCCTGGGATACTGAGGTTAGCCTGGTTCCATTATCCTGGAGAGCGATGTCATCCTCCACGAACATCACGGTCGGCATCATGTGGAGCGACGGGTAGAAATTTCTTGCATTGCCCTTCTATATGAACCCATACTTGGAGTATCGTATCTGATTTGTCTCGATAGTATTGTCCGTCCACATCCACCGATGATTCGTGCACTGAGGAACGCCAAGGGAGCTTTACAAGGGGCCGGGATCAAAGTCGCGGATTGGGAACCTTACAAGAGCATGGAAATGTTGGATATCATTGTCAGTCATCAACTGTGACGCAAAAAACCAGATAGTCTGACAAAAATATGTGTTTACGGAGACTAGGCCACCCTATTCTTTCCAGACGGCGCGAAAACAATCAAAGACCTTGTCGCTGCGTCCGGAGAGCCCATGAACAAGGAAGCGATTTCCGTTCTTCGCTTAGCGAAAGAGCTCACTGTTGCACAGAATTGGGAATACAACGCACGAAGAGACCAACTAAGGGCTGAATTCCATGCTCTAATGAAAGAAAGAGGAGTGGATGTAATCTTATGCCCACCCTATGTTGGATGTGCTCCGCTGCTTGGCGAGACAGACTACGGATCTTACACAATGTTATGGAATATGCTCGACCAGCCGGCACTGGTATTTCCTTCGGGAGTCGTTGTGAACCCAGAGCTTGACCCTGTCGACGTGGAGTACACGCCTCTAAATGAGTTCGATCAGAAGCAATACACTAAATGTAAGTGCAATGGGCAGATCGTGAAGCCATGATGAACTGACTCAGCTCCACAGACGATCCGCATTTATTCGCTGGAGCGCCTATTGGACTGCAGCTTGTTGGAAAGCATCTTTGTGACGAGGAAACAATAGCCGCAGCTAAGCTTGTCGAAAGCATTATCCGTCAGTAAGTAAACCGGAGACATACTCTTACTACATGTCACAAAAACAGATATTCTCTACGTGTTATATTACGGGATTGCATGTTAGACTTGAGTCAAGAATAAATTGAGTCAACGCTATGATAAACAAAAGTCTCTATCTGACAAATCAGTCTAATGTCAAAACTATTCGATGGTCGTGATTCCTATAGTTATATGTACTCCGCTTGTGGTCACCCCAAAGGCTTTGCATTCTCTTTAAATACCTCTTGACGTCTCCGCATGAAGAATGGAGCCAGATTCTGTCAAGTGAATCTTGTATTAAGCACATTTCCGATGTGTCATCTGCGATGTAGCCTAGAACCAAAAGAGGCCATCGCATCAAGAAATTCCAAAGCTCCCCATGTGTATCTTCCATGTCTCGAAGTATGGTCATTGCTCTTGCCTTGTGGCTTCGAATTTGAAGGTTCACGAATACCGCTTCTTCACCATGATCGCCTGGTTCAAGGCCGAGTAGGAGGATCCGTGTACAGATGATGTACAGTTTTCGGACACTAGCATATGGATCCTCCTGCCTAGAAAGCTCCACAGCTTTGGGCAACTTGTCTTCTTTTTGCTCCCATCTCGTCAGCTCATCCCCTATCCTCTCCTTTTCTAGTATGTCTTGTGCTCTCAGCGGTGTCCTAGTGCTGAGCCTTGAGACTTCGAAGACTAGCTTATTCAACTTCCAAGGAGTACCTAGGACTGGATGATTACCCAGGGACGGCATATTATCATATAGTGGCAATTGAAGCACAGACTCCATCCACATCCACAGTTCATCATCTATCTCAACCGCAGCACCAAGTGGGCTGGATGATTTCATTGTTGATGCGTGAAAGAGTATTGATTCCGCCATGAGGATATCAAGATGATGGCGGGATTTCGTCGCTGCTAGCTTTGTGCAGCGTAGCTTAAGTAGCTGGATTGCCCCAATTAGGTGTTGGAATCGACCAGGTGCAGAGTCCTCCGTATCACATCGCCAAGTCTTTGCCATTTCTAAAGTCAGAGCCCAGACAAGTCACAGAAGACCTTGAAAATCGCTTACCTCAAAACAGTGTAGCAAGATAGTAACGATACTCATCCAATCTTCCAGCCCAGTCACCTCGCCGGCATCTAATCGCTTTCGAACCCCTGAAATAGCGCGTGTGTAGTAATTGAGGGCCTCGACTGGAGATGTCTTGTCCTTATTGGCGAGGTGTATAGAGGTGCATGCCAATATGCTGTCAAGGAGCTCTGGGATGTCCCAAATATCAAGACAAATCAACGAAAAATTGGCGTGTGCTCCCGGAAGAATATTAGCTGGAAGAAACGACTCGAGATAATACTTTAACAAGGTACACTCGCGGTTGGTACGAAGGAATATGTCTGCCAATACAAGATTCCCGTGATAAGAGGCAGGAAGGGTGATAGGGGCTGCAAGAGTAATGTCCTCTGGCAGCTCACTGTCGATAGCTCTAGGTGCACGGAATTCCACAGCGGTAGGAGGCATCTTTTCCGATAGCCTACGACTAGAGATCAATGAATTGGAAGTAGAAGACCACCGTGAATTCGGCCCCCCTCGCACGCGACGATCCTCCAGCGAAGACAAGACAGGCCAGTCACATTTGAATCCAAGCCTCTCGCATGCGGCACACGTTGGCTTGCGCTCATCACATTTCTTTCGACGACCCCGGCCTTCTTTTCCGTCAGTACCATGGCCATGTAGAAGTGGCACCAGTCTATAAAGATGATATCGGGGCACGCACAGCTCACGCAGCCCTTCTTTGTTCTCAGTTTGGTCACACACGGCGGGGAAAGTGACATGATTGACGCGGCGGATTTTCAATCTGTATGCCACTCGATGTGTTGATGCGCTTCACACCGCTTATCGTGCCCTGGTTAAGATTAACGGACTGAGAGATGACACTTAGTGTACCTTGAAATCGAAGATATGATGGTTGTTACAAGAAAGAGGCATTGGCACCCAAAGATAAGGGATACCTAGGTATTTAGTCGAGAGAGGGAGATAACTAAGTGGGGCGCCTAGGTTCCGAGATAGTTTTCTTTGGATGTTTCCTAGCCGAGAGCCAGGCGTAGCTAATTCTAGGCGGTAGCTCTACGATTCTAGTGAAGGCTGGTCTTAGATGACCTAGCATAGTTACTTGACGTGTTACTACCACGTATACCATGTGCCACTTGCCCTCTACCCCTTCGTGTACGTGACCATTGGTCTTTCAATAAAGCAGTAAGTAATTTACAATAGTATCAAATACTAACAAACGCTAGTTGCATGGTAATGGAAGACAAAAGATTTATAGACCAATTCACTCATACTGTACTCCTTGTTCATCTCAATGGAGTACTTCACGAAGATGATCTGGAATTCGGACTTTCAGAGTGTCAGCGATACCAGAAACATAGGTCAAACGGCCGCTAGTTCTTCATACCTAGTTGTTAAAGCTTTACCATCTCCTGAAGCAGGGGTGCTAATGCTCGTCCAGTGTACCTACCATTGAAAACGTGTTGCAACAAACCATAGAGCACAGGTCATCTACCGGGTCATCTTTGGGCATTGTCATAAATGTTGTGGCAGTTTGCCTGTACTTTGCCAGAATTGTTTCGCCCTTGCGAGGAGGAGATCGAGCCGTACATGGTCAAGTCACCTTTGCCATCAAAATCCGTGAATAAAAAGACATGCTCTGCCTAAGGCGCGCTCTGGCCACCGCTTGCGTCCGGTATTGGTTGCACGACCAATGCTGTCCTTGATGTATTTCCTAGTTTTCGGATCAGTTTGAGGAGTTACGTTAGTGAAAAGGCGGAGCATTGTCTGGAGCTGAGCTCTCGACTATTAAAATAATTACATGGCTCCGATGCTTAAGCGTCAGGTTGAAATTTTCCACCAGAGCCTCACCCTTGTCCCGACACAAGATATCGTCGATTTCGGCCACTACTCCCTGTATATCGAAAACTATTCCACTACATGATGACCACGCTGCAGGGATCAATAAGGTTTTTGCAGGCCGAAGATTAGTAATCTCGTAACGCTGTAGTAGTAGGTAGGCCATGGAAGTCCACTGCACCGTAACATAAATAGTCCACCTATGGCCGTCCTAGGCCTTAGAAACATAGGTGAGAGACCAGCTACTTGTAATGACGTTTAGAACCATTTTGAGGTAAATGAATGCCTAGTTCTGAACAGCGAGGCTTGCAAAATATTCTTCGTTGGGTACAGGATACTTATCCGTCTCTCCGCTGATTATTCGGCGATAGCGCATTTAGATTCATGGAAGGCATATGATTCCCATGGCCCTAGAAATTTTTCGATTATTGAGCTGGCAGAGATGGAGAGGGAATGAGTCTATCTAGAGTGAGTGACGGTGCAGATCCTTGCATCCGCTCGACAGTTTTAAACAAAACGAAACCCATAGAGTTCGGCTTCATGGCGTAGGTTTACTCATGGCAGGGCAAACCTTACTAACGAGCCTAAACAATTCGCGCTGTCTTAACTGTCGAGGGGAAATTATATAAAAGGGAATAGGGGGAGGACGTCAAGTAGGTCATCATGCTTATACGTAAGGCATCCCACAATTAAATGCAGGGAACAGACTTTGCTTGGCAGCACTCGAGCATGGGAAGGGGAGCCTTTATCTAGTGATGCTTCAGTCTCCTTTGTCAATCTACCCCGTGCACAACGAAGCTAGTAAAGTGCCCTACGAAATACAGTCTAGTGACACAGCAGGAATAGCACTTCTTTTTCGTACATTCAAAATCTGGCTCCTAAAACTTGATCATTGATTCTCTCTTGTATTCAACATGTGACATCTTCTTATCTCTACGACGTCCTTCGCCAAGATGATCTGTCATCCACACTTTCAGAGAGCCCCGATGTTCGGCCCAGCCATAGGGAACGCTTTTGGGTTTTCGAAGATATCAGGCTTTTGCGACTTTTTCTTCAAGACAAAAGGATGAGCATTCGTCTGGCTTCCTTCAGCATTCGTAAGGAGACTACTAACATCTGACTGCTTTCCTTTGTCCTTGCCACTGGACTTTCCACCAGTCTTGTCCTTTTTCGACTTTTCTTGAGTGGTTTTGCCGACAAGAAGGGGGACGCCAGAGGCAATAGAAGAAACCTCAGCTTTGTCATCGTTGTTGGAAGGCATGATGAAATCGTCAGTCCGTAATTGGACTCGTGCGGACTTCGACTTGGATGATTGTAGTGGTAAGAAGGAGAACGAACTGTGCAAGATAGTACGTGGGAAGAGAAGTCTGATTTTATCTGAGAGCAGACGCTTGACAAACCCGTTCTTTAATAACCGTCAAGCTCCTTATCTTCAAAAGTGACACCTAAGGCATTACGACGCTTTGTTTGTTGTGCCGGGTTCCTTAGGCAGCAGTGCAATGCTGACTCAAAGCACAAGGCAGCAACCGCACCGTTTCAGGCTATACGCCCGAGACTCGAATACCTCCTGAATTATTCAGGACATAACTTTGCATTTTTGAGCGCAAGCTCTGGAGCTCGCTTGAAACTCCAAAAGGTGTATTTGAGACTCTGACGAGCCCCTATCTGGCAAGCTACAATTGTGTGAGCTTGGCATGAACACCCAATTGTCTCACGAGCCAATGAAAGAATTTTGCGGCAGACGTCATTGAGTGTGACGTCAATTAGATTCTTTACAGAGATATAGAGATGGAACACATAAGAATTACTCAGTCTCAAGACAAGTAGTGCAAGCCACCATTACAGCAGCAGCGACTGTGCCACTCTAGGTTCCACAATCATCCTTTGTCGACTAGTTTGGTTCTAGCCAGTAGGGTTGTTCACCTAGAGAGCGCCTATAACTTGTGCCCTGAGTCAAAGGTCCCATCGGTATGCTGTTAAACTACTTGAAAGCCGTATTTTCTCGACTTCCCTTAATCAATGCTATACCAGATATCTAACAGTAAGTCAAGTCTTAGCTAGCTAGGTCATTCTAATGTGAATGATTGAAAACAACGATTATGTGCAGGCTGCAAGTTTCTCGTCGTCCACTCCGATTTTCATCCGCATGATTATGTTAGTAGGGGCAGGCTCCATTGTATATATCATCCTTGGGTGGAAGGTTTAACCAACCGACCGACCAACGTCTCCTATTCTGAAAAGGGAAAGAAAACAAAACATTGTTTGAAAGTACAGAGAGGGAGCCTCAAAAATATTGGAGATCAGAACATGGCCTCTTAAGCTGCAGAAGCAGATGCGGGCGGCATGCCGTTTGGTCCCACTAAACTATACCCTGAACACCAAATTCCTCGACAATGGGGCCAAAAACCATATCGAGAAGTTACGAGAAGTCAGGCAAGACTTCGAGTTCCTTCAAAACACCCGGGATAATCCGTACGCGTCTCATGTCTGGGGGTTTCGAATCCATCGCGCAGTGTACAGCCCTGGATTGGACGAGCGATTCGCCACCGATCTCGTCCGCTTGGAGACTTGGGTGCGCTAGCAGGTGCGCCAGTCTCGGTACGACGGCGATCGCACCTTGAGGTCGCAGGCTGCGGACTGTACGCTGGCGGTGGGCGAATGGGATCCGACCAACGAGATGGCGGCGCGCTTCTAGAACAGGGTGGTGGAATATTCCGACACGGATGGCGTACAATCACTGACCCCGGAATCGGCGGCTAGGCCAGAGCATTTCCAGTGCATTGGCCGCGCTTTCATCGACTGGGTCAAATCCACGGGCGTTTATCTGGCAAGTTCCGTCGTGCGCTACAATCACTGCTTGGACATTGAAGGGGTAGCACTTCGAACCCTCGAGGAACTTCCCGCGAACGTTCCCGAGTTCAAGCCGCGTGGTAGATATCTACAGGCTGCGGTTGAATGGCAAAGTGTCGCCAAATAGGTACAATTGGCCTGAACATGAATTCTCGACCGCGATGCCATGCAGAAGCACCTCGAGGGAGGCGCCACGCCAAGAATGGTCTCATTCTCCATAGTCGAGTACGAGATGGTGGCACCTGTTCCACCATGGCTTCGCATGGAAATCTACTGCATTCACCCGCTCTGGTTTCGCCGCGCACGAGCCATGATGACGCTCGACTAGGATAGTAAGTGTCAATGAGACGAGGAGGATCCTGATATAAAACCATGGTGAAGCCTGAATGCTTATTTATCCAAACAGACCAACTACGCGAAAGGTGTGCGCCAAAAGGAAGGACTTTGAGGTGCAGCTCCTTGTAACAATTCTCGTTGGAGCGTATAAAGGCGGGAAGTTTCAAAAGGACCCCAATCTCACATTCGAAATGAAGGCGGGTGATCTACGCTGTAAAGACGCTTCTATATAAGCTACACAAAGCGCACATGTGTCTGCGAATATGATTGCGCCCTCTCCCCGTCGGGACTTGTTCCATCTAAGATGGCTTCTCAGACTGGCCGGAAGCAACCAGTCGTGTCAATCTAGACAGTGTTTGCAATGTTCATCATCTGTGTACTGAGTTGGGGGAGCATGGTCTTACCCCTGCCAGCAGTCAGGTGACTTATTTACTATTACTTACTTCATTTTACTCGCTTCACTTAGCTATCATTACGGAATACAAGAATTGCTACCCCTTTCATTCTCAACACGTTCTTTTTGCCCTGGATGCTTCTTTTTGTGTGTGTGCTATGTGATATCTTGAGTGGGTGTTGGTCAGCAGTAGGCACTGCTGCCCTGTTTCAGTACTAGTAGGATCCATATAATCGCCGTATTTAATAGATCATCCTCCCAGATCTCTGGCATGTCGGAAAGCGAGCTAATAGCCCTTCTTTCAAGCCTTGCTTCGATCCGTGTGAAACGGCTTGTTCACTTATCAAAGTTTCCCACGGCCCTGACCATCGCCCCTTGGTGAAATTGCGCGCATAATCGCCTACAAACTGAAGATCTCTGTAAAATTCTATTAAGAATTGAGTTAGATAGTAGGACTATTTAAGTGGCTTCTTGTAGTATGCCTCCGTATTGCCATGTTCTCTTGTAGCTTTCTCCTTTCCGATTATCGAAGGACGCCACCTCCATTGATTGGTTTCTCGATGTACGGGCTACATATCTAAGACGCAGAAATTGTCGCTCCCTCGTCAAGTTAGCCGACCGGCAGAGACAACATAGGCCTCGCGAAGGTCTGGGGTAGCTACTGTGTTCCCGAACATTGTGATAGTAGCTGTCGTCTGAAAAGCTCACAAAGACTAGCATCAAAGCATTTCGAAGATGAATTCTGGCGTTTATGGGTTGAATAGTTGTGTAAACTGACTCTTTGACTGAAAGAAATATGTTAAGTTTGGATTCGTGAGCTGATGTTGCTGTGCAAAGGCATCTATCTATAAAAGAATACAGTCAATTTACAGTGAGTACTAGAAATATCGACCAGTATAGCAACCTGAATGAGACAACTCAAGCATATCATCCAGCCATGCTGGGGATTGATGATTGGTGACTTGATTACAATAACAATACTAATGACTAGTTGCTGTGTCGACGCTACTTGTGGAGTAATGGACATCCACTTCTTAGACTTCTACTGATCTGAAGCGGGACTGATATCTCATGTTCAAGGTTCGGCAAGCAGCCATGTACCCCTTTAAGCCATAGAACGTATTCCGCAGCTTCATTATCTGTCACTTATTTCCTCAATTAGTGTTGATGCTCTCGCAGCCTGGATGGTGAAAAGTGAGAGCTTTACAACCTGGTGAATGCAAATACATTTGTATTTCAGCGAATTCTAGCGTGAAGGCTTCATGTGTAGGCGTAACACCCTTGATGGGACTGACAAGAGAAAGATAAGCTTTCCAAGCAATGTGGCGGAATGCTTGAATTTACTAATCTCGATACAGGAGGTCATGGTTGTGGGGTATTGCCATGTGTGATTCCATTGCCAACTTGGGACTAGTATTATCAAGGAAGGTCGCACGCACCCTCCCGCTCTACCGGGGTCGGATTGGACAAGAGATCGCTGATAACATTGACTTGTGCACTAACTATTGATTTGGGCGCTACTCTGGGGGATTCTATTCTCTCAGATAGTCAGGTGTTCCCTTGATGATTTGTAGCTACGTAATTCTTATAGCACCTCATCAGTGAACACGCTGACGAGCTTAAGTGACGGGAGGAAGGAGTCAGTTGACTGTTACGCTATGATTTAGGTGTACACATTCGCCTTGCAATGCTAAATTTTCAACAACCTTCTTTGATTTTTGGTAGGACTAGTGACAGTTTCAGTACACAATCAATAAATTTCAACTCAAATTCACCAGAAATTTACTCGAAAGTTCCAAATCTTTGTTCTGATATTCTAACACCCTAGTCAAATCACAAAAGATGAGTGACGTCTATTTTCGATTCATCAGAAGTGAAATGAAAGAAGCTACAACACATCCTCCTCTTCATCATGCCTCATGCCAATGCATTTCCCAGGTTAGCATGCCAATGCAGGTTACGAAGCTTTCTGATCCCACCCTGACCCATGTCGATACCATGTGCTGCAACACAATATTTGGCAACACACTTGCCAATCCCAATATGGCATGTCAATTATACCCTGCACAAGGTCCGAGCTATCTATCGCTAAGGTACTGGCCACAGCCTAGATTCGGTTGAGAAGCAGCTGTGAAGATAGACACAGCTCCGAGGTTGGATAGCTTGCCTGTTATTGCTAAGATAACTGTGATCTCATGCCTGCAACTGATAAGATACCTGCTAATTTCACCACCTACACGCCTATATCTTCGTGTCTTTCCCGTCATGACAGGGTGAAGAGGTTACCCTCTCCTTGCTTGTTCGTCATTGTGCCCTCTGCAGTCAACAAAGGCCAGAATGCTCCTACGCTGTGTGCTCGTCGCAATCACAAGCGGACTTGCGCTTGAGGCAGTTGCTAGTCCTCTCTCTCGCGATGCTGTAAAAGAGAGGAGAGTGCCCAGTACCCACATCCTCCATGAGCGCCATGTACCGAGATTGGTCCGTCATTGGACAAAGCGGGATATGGTTCCACGCTCTGCGGTGTTGCCAATGCGCATTGGCCTTAAACAGATGAATGTGGATGCTGGCCATGAGCGACTGATGGACATGTGAGTACTATTCCTGTATGGCCATTGCTTTGTTTAATCATCCCCGCTAACAATTGACAAAAACAGCTCTGACATGGCTTCTCCAAATTATGGGAAGCACATGACTGCTGAGGAGGTCATTGACTTTTTTGCTCCTCACGAGTCAACTGTCACGACCGTCATAGACTGGATAGTAGGGAGTGGCATCGCAAGAGAGCGCGTTAGCCAGTCGGTTAACAAGCAAGTAAGTCACTTCTCGAAAGAATGCTCTCGCATATGTAGCTTACCCCCGTACTTTAATAGTGGATCCAATTCGATGCCACCGCCGAGGAGGCTGGGGACCTACTTATCACGGACTTTTACGTATGGGAACATGTTGATGGAAGCACTGACGTATCTGCCGAAGAATATCATGTTCCCGCCCACGTTCGGGATCATATCGACTATATCACTCCTGGGACTAGGCTTCGGTCGCGAGCTAAAGAAAGAAGAATGGCTCCTACAGCAGTGGCCGAGAAGCGAGACATCACTGGGCATGCTAAAGCCACCGTCAAAGAGCCGAATGCTGGATCTTTGACACCCCCGGTAATAAACTCCACAAGCTGTGACTATTATATCACTGCGGAGTGTATCAGAAGTAAGTTATAATCAATGCATCTCACGATTCCTATTGGTCGCAGCTGACTAGGAAAAGAACAGTACAATATGCCTAATGGCACGACCGCCGCGGCCGGCAATGAGCTCGGAATCTTCGAGCATCTTGACCAGCATTACAGCCGTGTTGACTTGGATCATTTCTTTGCGACTCTCTATCCGTAAGTCATTGCTCCATGTTGTACAGCCTGTCAGCAATGCAATCGCTTACCCGAGACACAGATACATTCCCTCCGGATGGTACCCCATCGAGGACTTGATTGATGGAGCCGTAGGAGCAGTCGAGGACCCTTCTGAAATTCCGGCATCCTATGGTCTGGAGGCATCCTTGGATTTCGATGCTGCTATGCCACTTATCTATCCTCAGACTGCCGTCCTGTTCCAGGAAGATGACGAGTACTACGAGTCAACTGGTGATTTTGTCGGCTTCTGGAATACGTTCCTCGATGCGATTGACGGCAGTTATTGCACATACAGCGCTTATGGCGAGACAGGGGACTGTGTTGATCCCGCATGTGCTGACCCTGTCTATCCTGACCTACATCCCGGCGGTTATAAGGGTGCTCTGCAATGTGGCGTCTACAAGCCAACCAACGTAATTTCCATCTCGTATGGCGCTTGGGACTACCCGGACAACTACATGAAGCGTCAATGCGACGAGTGGATGAAGTTAGGTTTGCAGGGCGTTACTATTGTTGTTTCGAGTGGTGACGACGGTGTTGGCGCCGATGAGTACTGCTATCCTGGGCCTGATGGCCTCATTTTTGAGCCCACAGAAGCTAGCGAGTGCCCATATGTTCTCTCAGTCGGCTCCACTCAATTTGACCGGTACAATACCTCTGCGCCGCCGACGCCGTGGGAGAAGTTGAACGAGATTGCCACCACTCGCTTTGCTTCTGGTAGTGGTTTCTCCAACGTCTTTGGCGTTCCCAGCTGGCAGAAGTCCGCGATCAATGGTTACTTTGCCCAGGTCGACCTCCCGTTTTCCGCCTATCACCACTACGTTATTGACAATGATTTCACCTCTGTCAAAGGCGGGGTCTTCCACCACGGTGGCCGTGCTTATCCTGACATCGCCGCCATCGGCGATCGCCAGGTCGTTCTGCAGGAGGGCGTATGGTATCGCGTCGGTGGCACGTCGCTCTCGGCCCCTGTGGTTGGCTCCATTCTAACACTGGTGAATGAACGCCGCATTGCAGCGGGCAAGAAGTCCGTCGGTTATCTTAACCCTACCTTGTATGCACACCCTGAGGTCTTTAACGATATCACGGTTGGAAGCAGCCCTGGCTGCAATTCGACGGGATTTGTCTGTGCTTCTGGTTGGGATCCCGTGTCAGGCCTCGGATCGATCAATTACCCGGAGTTTGAGGCGCTTCTTTTGAGCCTTTAATGAGTTACACTAGTCAGAATGGTAGTATCTCAACAGATTTATGTAAGAGGACACTTCACAGAATTTGCCTTGTATAAAACACTTTTGTGATAACTCAAAGGCTTGTTTGAGATGAGATAATCGCCCCCCATGTACAACGGATGACCTAGTATCGTTTCAAAAGGTTGCTTCCAAGTCACTAGACTGCATCCTGAAAGCACATCCTGGAGGCTGGATTTGACGAAGTACTATTTCCCCCTCGAAGAATTGAGCATCGACCAGGGATGACTCCTGTTTACTTGCTAAGCGTTCAACTGAATCTAGGCAGTCCAAAAGTGTTGGCTGCAGCAAAAATAGAGATCGACAAGCTTTCTAGAAGTGTGCTATATACAAAGACCATCATGAAATCCAACTCAACGTATGCCATGATATTGGCAGGTGCCCCAATATTGCAACTACTTTTTAACGTAATCTAGTGCCAGCGAACCATGAAGTTCTTGGCTCGCAAGTCCTTCAGCACAAGCTGGCGCTTAGTATGCAAGATAAGGACTAAACCTACTACCTTGATCTGGACCAAGATCGAGGCAAGGAACGTATGCATGAATTGGCGCATCTGACAAAACATTGTTAGCTCCCTGGAATTTGAAGAGTTTCCAGGTACTCACCATGCAAGTCGATCAAGCTGCCATGGAAGATTCCCCATAACAGACTTTGATCTTGTCATCGTAGAATGCTATTGTGTCTCTGCTTTGCGCAAAGTCGCTGTCGTCAGTCTCTGCACTAGGGTTCTGTTTCCATGGCTGTACTAGCTTCTCTCCCTCCATCGCGGCATGTACCCACGCGGGCAAACTAGGTGTCGGCGACTTATTCTTCGATTTCAGCGACGACCCGGATATTAGTCCGGAAGCGGAAGACGATGGTGACGACGATGTCCCCATAGTTGCTGGGATAAACGCAATGTTTAGTCCAAGCCAGCGTGAGAAAATGTGCACTGGATTTTTGACTGGAGGCCGATTCGACGACAGCTTTGACGTCGAGCAGTCTCTAATGTCCCAAACAAATTGGCCCAAGGCGGCTGTCTATTATACACCAGCCAGTGAGCGCAAGATAAGCACAAATCATTGACCCGGAACAGTCAGGTACTTTAAGGTACCTCCAAGAGACAGCATTCGGCTAGCATTCGGCACCACGCAGTCTGGTGGGGTCCGAGGTGATCCGCGCGCCAAAATTACTTATACTGATGCTACCAGGAGCTCCCCCTTGTTATGACAAGGAAAGCTGGGCGATTCAGGTGGATTGTCAGAGTCAGCTCAGTCGCCAATCTTTGCACTTGAAATTGATATCGGTGCTCTCGTTCCTCTTGCTACTGAAATTCGGATAGAACACAGCCATGGCGTGCGGAACTGTCAACAGCCAGGTCAATTATCTTAAGAAGCTCCCGCTGTATCAGAACGAAAAGCCGTTCCAACTTTTTATCCCTGTAGATGCAGACGCACCAGACCAGCGGACAACCAATCTTGAGTTCGAGTCGAAGGAGTGTACCTTTTCAGACATCAGGGACAGTGTACACTCATATTCTCTAGATACCGACGGATTTCAAGTTCTACAGTTTCCAACTCAGGTCGATCCCCCTTCATTCCAGGACCGGTCTATTGTGGAGTCCCGGTATTTCTCGGAGGTAAAAGATATACTGAGGAATATCGAAGGAGGTTACGATAGGGTCTTCATCTTCGATTGGAGGGTAGACCATCCCCTCTAAGGCATGGCGCTTTTAACTCGTCACTAACATGGCGGTGTAGCTGCGGGATTCCGCAACGCCCCGGTATGGCAATGAGTTCGATATGAATGATCTTACAACGTGGCTCCGGCCCTCACCAACTGCTCATGTGGGTAGGTGCTGAATCGTCTTCGCGTCTTCTTTCGGTTTGCAGCATAGTCTTTCTCAACCATTTTGCGTCAATATTGTTGGCACATATCTAATATTATTACACCCCAAGATCAAAGTGATCGTGCAGTGCTGCATCGAATCCAGCTACATCTTCCAGATGATGCGCTCTTCTTGCTACAGGGAAGAGTCAGGATAATCAAGTAAACTCCCTACTTAAGGATTACTCTGTCCATTCACACTAAACCACGAGACAGTGTCTGGCGTCCATTGGAGCATATCGTTCAGGATAGCCCTCTTGCATTTTGTGACCCAGCATCGGTTTCGGACGAAGACTTGGTCGAATGCGATCACATTCGGAGAAAATTTAAAGGCGCCAACCTTTATTCATATTTCAACAACGCTCACGACTGGCGATATCTCGGTCAACAGCGACCGGAAGAGGTTTTATTGCTGAAGATGTTTGACTCAGACACCTCGGTTGCAGCTAGAAGTAAGTGAACGCCGTCACTAACTGCACAGAATAACAAGATTGATATAATTAGAACTCCTTCATGCGTCATTCCGCCATCCTTTTGCCTCTGCAAAGTCACAGCCCCGGCGAAGCATTGAGGTTCGCGCTTTAGTCTTCAACTATCCCACTTTATAGCAAGCCTGTAGATGTTCAAGAGGCGATATTGCTGAATCTTTCAAATATTGGGGCAGTTGATAAAACATCATAGCTTCACAGACAGTTTCTCATGATCCGGTCACCGACCGACACCCTGCGGGTCGTTCGATCTCACGCTCCTGCGTTTTCTCTTTTTATTCCTCCGAATTGTGCAACATAGCTCGCTTACGTGCGAGTGTAGTGTAAGAGACTTGGCAGATTCACATGGAAGCTGATTCGCCATGCTTTCGGTGACCGTCGGAACAGCTTGTAGATACTCGTCCAGTGCAGGGGGGTTGATCGATATATCATCATCTCTCATGGCAAGATTTGGAGCTGTAAGTTGCATTTTAGCGACAGCTAACTTGATGATGAAAAAAAACAAGGCTTGTCATAGAATTTCGTCCTTCGACTGTGCTAAGTGATTTGATCAAGATTGATTTGATCACGGATGATTGCGGAACTCGTAGATTTCATGACGGGAAGAGCTTCTTACCGCTTTACATGGCTAGACCCTAAGCCGATCTCACCCTCGAACTATATAGACATGGCTGTCTCGACTTTCCTGACTGGAACTATTTCGACTGAGGTGGGAGATCAATAATTGCACATCTTTCCATGCTTGCTGAGAGCCAGTCAACTCAACTCAACAGCTGTCTAGAACCCTGCCGTCTCACCTAGGTGAGAAGTTGCTTTGCAGCATGTGTGCAAGTCATGAATTTCAACATAACCACAATTGTGTCCATCCATTCCGTTTCTTGACCAGTTTAGGCGCGGTGTTACTTAGTTTCCTCTCACTCGATTACTTAGGTCGGGCGGGCTTAATGGGATATCGGATGTCTGGGCTGCATTGACGAAAGTACGAAAGAGGGCAAATGGATGTGAGTGGGTTGTATTCTAGATTAGGGTATCTCCTTGTACCTCCGAGTAGGATGACTCTAATAAGAATTTTGACCATACACCTAGTTGACATGGACTGCCTCTCGGAGTCTAGCTTACAAATAAACGTGGGTACTTCTTTGGGGGAAAGGGGTTCAATTAAATAAGGATTATATCATTGTTCACAGCTTCTTGTGCTTTGATAGGAGACGTACATATAGAAGCTTGGGCTGCTTAAGGTACAGTTATCGGACATAAAAGCGCCCGTAACAGAAAGCCTTGCGGTGGAATGATTTATCTTCTTAAGGATTTAGATCTCAATATTACAATCATTGTATGCTGCTAGATAGCGTGTTTGTTGGAAACCAGCCAAACAAGCACACTCTCTCACATAACCTTGCTCATATCAATGTTTAGATGTAAAGCAGCCAGAAAGTTCTGAAATAAATGATTCTCCTCTGCAGAGGAAGCCTCTTTGTTATCTGATTGTGGTTGGATCCTCGGGAACAACCGCATACTTTATTTTCATGTTGTGTCGTGGCTCATGCTTGGAGCACCCCCGCCGTCACCCTACCGAAGTTTCAGGCGGTGGTCTGCCGTAAAGGTCTCCTGCGCCTATACTTCGACACGACCGTGGGGTCCTGAAGACCACAATTGTGGTCGTGCTCAAGCACAATGTGTTCATGCCACACAGTCGCTTTCTATTGGCCAGGAGGTGCTTGTACATTCAAGTATCATTTTGGCGAGAAAGACCGGCATGTATGGCTTGGTAACATGTGTCGCATTAGGGCAATTTATGCTAACAGGTGCATTAGACTGTTCTGGATGATTCGTCTCGGCTAATTGTAGACTCCAACACGCTCCTTGATAGTCAGTCTGACATTTGTTTTCGGTTCACCAGGGTTTGATGAGGGCAAAGGAAAGGAAATTGTACGGTGCCAGGTATCCTCGTCAAAAGGCATATTTCATGACCTCCATTTGCATAAAGAACTCCGTGGTCTATTAGATTCTGTGCTATCAGTACATTGCATGTTTCTATCTTTGCAAGGACGTTCGCCTCTCGCGCGTCAATATAGAAGTGGAAACCATCCCGAAGCCATTATTATTAATATTCTGTATGAGGATGTTGTAAGCTAGCCCCTTCAAAAACCATTCTTTGAAGATCTTCCGCGGTTATTGGAAGATCCCAGCCATCTGTTATGTTGAGGTTGGCCAACAACTCGCCTTCTCTTTGAAAAGATTCAGAACTGGAAACGAAGGACGATGGCGCTGTAAAGTCTGATGACATAGTTGCTGAATATTGGTCCCCAGCGTCGTAACCGATGTTTCCCTGTGGCGCTGGGGTCATCTGGTGATTTCTTCTGCTTAAGCTCCGCGTAGAAGAATCTAACGTGTTCGATTCTGAGCTTGCGAGACCACCCAAACTAGTCCACTCATCAAAGATTGCCTGAATGGCATCTCCTAGCACATGACGTTGAAAAGCTTGCACATCGGCTTCGTCATTCGGTGGATGCCAGGTTACAGCTTGATTAGCATTCAAAACGTCGCTGATGATTCGAGGCCCGCGAGTCTTTGAGAATGATTGAAACTCAATTACGTTAGACAGAAGGCCACTCTCTATGTAAGGTGATTGTGGTCTTGGCGTATGTCCTGGAAATAGTAAGTCAAAAATGCCGTACCACTGGTCCTCCAATGATTGGCTTGCTGGAGCCTTCTTTGCCAACTGTCTCCTCTGAAATTGCGTAATCCCTTCTGGCATGGCGAGAGGGGCTCTCTCACAAACGATATCCCGAACGTGCGCATCCCGCTCATCCTCACTGTTGAAAGTCCGAATACAACGAGGGCAATAAATGGGCATGTTATGACATCGGGCTAAATGCTGCTTCACGTCCCTGATTCTTGTCAAGATGTATTGGCAGCAACGACCATAATTCGACGAGTCTTTCTTGAAGAATGGACATGAAAAAGTGCGAGCGTCGTCTTTCACGCGTCTTTTCTTATTCGAGAATCCTAGATTTCCTTGAGAGGATCCCCCTGCACCTTCCTCATCTTCGACTTCATCATTCTGACTATTCTCAGGCTCCATTCTTGTTCGCTTTTTTGAGGCTTCTGTTTGGTTAACGGGAAGGGAAGTCCCATTACCCCCATTGCCTCGCTCTCGCCACGCACGGAAAGCTATCAACAGAATGCGAAGCGCGATTCCTTTGAAAGACAGAAGGGGGTGGTTTTCTGGAATGTCAGGGAGCTCATCGGTATGATCTGAGAGCCATGGAAATGCTGAGTCTGTAGTCCCAGCGATTGTTTCGTATGAACAAACGGTTGCGGCATCAATATCTTGCTGTTGAGGATACATCATTCGGTTGGGCTCCTCTTGGTGGAATTGGTTTCTGTTTAGGGTATTTGCATGACTTGAGGATATGTCTCCAGGCCCAGGAGTTGATTTGGTCGCAGAAGCTTCTCTTTGATTTATTCCTTCTTTTTCCTTTGATTCGTTGTCCGATTCTATAGCGAAGCTCTCCGAAGTCGATATATGCTGTCTATCAATTGATTCATCATATGACTGATGTGCACCTCTAAAATTGTTGACAGAATTGACCGGAACCTCCTTTTGGCTACGAAGCGCGGGACTATTTGAGCTAATGCCATCGCTCGCATAGTCTCGGGGAGGCTGCGACAAGGGATATTGATCTCGCAGAGGATCAGACATGTGGAAAGCTTCTATGTTTGCCATAGGCTCAGGAACTCGAAAGCTCTTGGGAGTCGGTTGCACCGGGGCAGGCGCCAGAGGGATCTTATGACTTTTCTGGCTCTCGTTGTGAGCGAATTGTGCAGTTTCATTCTCGATAACTTCCGGTTTAGCTGAAGTGGTACCAGATACATTACAAGTACAGCTAGATATAGGTACAAAACATTAACATCGCTTCTCTTGTTGTATCGCATTTTAGAGGGAATCACGTACCCAGAATATTTGTGAGCTTCTTGATAGAGTGGTAACAGTATCGCAACAGCAGCGCGTTCTAAAAAAGATTCATTTTGAATATCGAGCTCGGTGATGGCAGCACCTTTTCTTTCGCGGTATTGTTGGGTCAGACAAATGTTGACCACATCCTCAAAATGTGGCCCGAATTCTTCCCCAATCCTGTGCAAGGTGAGTAGCCGCTTCACGATCATCAGATCTGAAAGACTTTGATTATCATTGTCATCATCATCGCCGCCATCATCTCCGCTTTCTTTACGCAGTATATCAGCGTTCTCTTCTCTAATCTCAGCAAGGGTGCGACCAAAGGCAAGCTCCGTTAAGCGCAGTCCAAGAAAAGTAAGAACAGATTCTTGGCTGATATTTCTTATCCCAGTCTTGTACGGTTTCTCCTCGTTGAGTGGAACTTTGCTGAAATGAGATAATGGGGACAGATACAGACTACATAGGTTGCTTCCTTGATGTGGATCAAACGACACCATCCAGTCTTTCCATCTGAAAGAGCTGGGTATCGACACGGAGGTCCATACAAGAAGAATAGCCGAGCTGAGTTGAAAAGCTAACTCCATACGCCTTCTTTGATCAAACTTGAAGGTATTGTGCAATATCATGTCTTCAAAGCTCGTGGCGGTTTGGGGAAGGTTGGCGGCTGTGACAACAAGTCGAAATGCATTATGGTCTTCATCTTGCTGAAGGAGGTCTGGGTGATAAAACCTGTCATCTCGCCCCTCGAGTGTCGTGTTGGCATTTAGGATCCGCACGGCACCCTCCCCATTATACTCGTGGCACTGAATAGTTATGTGTCTATATCTGTGATGGAGAGAAATCACAGCTTCTTTCCAGTCTTGATAATTGTGCTGTGTGGTGCCTTTGGAAAGGACTGGTTGACATGCACAGGCAAAGTTTTCGCTTGCAATGTGAAAAGCGCTAGGTGGCCCATCTTTCTGCTGGGGTAGCCATAGCATGAAGTCAAGTTTTGTTTCAAAGTCTCTCACGAGGGCAAGAGGGACTTGGCCATGCAGCAAATATGCTGCTAGGCGTTTGTTCACCCTCGATAGATCATCTAGTCGCTTTTGTAAGGGGTTTCTCGGGGCTATCGCACGAGACAGATTCCTCGTCCGCCTGAATTTTGCAAGCACTTCCTGTGATGGATGTGTTAGATCATGAACATGGAAGGTATAGAATAGACGCCGCTCATACTGTGCCCCGACTGGTGTTGGCAAGGTCGGATTTTAGGGCCCGTAAAAACTCTTCCATCTGATGCAAATCGTTCTTCAGGTTATTCGCGGTCGCGATGCCGAACCTGCTCTCGACATTGCGGAGGAGCACATCTCCGCTTTTCGTCGACACTGGGGATGGCAAAAGCGAAAGCTTACGAATAAACTGATCATACAACGCCTCTTCATTTGCGAGACGCCTCGCCAAGTTTCTGACATCTCTATCGTCCTTTGTCTGCCGATACTGCTCGACTGCGGCGGTAACGTCTGGAAAAAGTCCACGAACGCTGCGCACGATGTCCATTATGGCGGTTATGGATGAGCGAGACACTATATGCACCGCAGTGGGTGTTAGTGTTACCAATCTGGCGGGGTTAGGAGCTATCTGGTATTTGAGGAGAGCGGGCTGCTTCTAAGATGGCCTCCTAGAATAGATTCAAACCAAGTCGGTTCCGGCGTCAATCATGGCCCTCGAGTTGGGCCGAGTAAAAAGGTGCAGAGGCCTCAGTCATACCCCGCTTTCGATCACCTTCTGGGATATGTGAAGAACAGGGCGGGCACAATATGACTTGGCGGGCTGTGATTGACTGTGTCTTTCGGCGACGGACTGAATGCATTGACCGTACTGCCTATCTTCAAAAGTGCACTTTTTGAATGGACCATGCTTTATCATTCACACCTGATGGTCTTTGGACGCCCACGCCTTCCGATGAGGACTCTTTCTGTTCATTGGTTGAATGCGCTAGGATGCGAGACATATGTGGTTGTACAACGTCAATATTAGACCTTGATTCGTCCCGTTGAACCTATGAGAGCAATGTCAGCGGCCTGATAACCTTGCAGCGCAACACCCAATCAAGGTAGTCACTGGCGCCTAGGTTGTGTCATGAAATGGGGGGCAAGTTGTTTCCGCGCAAGTTAAGCATCCTTCTTTCCATGATTCGGATAATTGCACCAAACCCTCAAATTCTGTTTTGCACACTGCGGGCTAGGAATGTGTCCAACTCGTTGAGATTAGCAATTGAAGACAATTCTCTCGTTTGCCATGACTGTGTCAAGGGACAAGAGAGTGCAGCAGAGGCACAAAGAGAGCCGAATTTTAAGAGCGAAAGCGCCGGTTGCGGCTCAATTTGAGGACTGTTTCCAAGCATTTCAGCAACTTTCCGACTCGCTCCTGGTCAATGAGTCAAATGCAGAACTTCACAGAATCTCTAAGGAACACGGGCTTCGGTTCAAGATCTGGGGTGACGATAGCGGTGCGTCGTCGAGAGCCCTCGACTATGCATTGAGAAATTCCAAAGTGTTAAAACGACAAACGCTCCGCCTTCTAGAAGAACTTCACTCAACTCTAGAGCAAGGTGAGTTGAATGCTTGATATGGTAAGATACAGGTATTGATCAGATGTAGCGATTACCGAGGCTCGGCTCCAGGACCCTGGTGATCCTGATGCTGACGACGGAATGGAGGCTGGGACATCGACAAAGCTACCCAATCCTATCAGTATCGATGACGATACAGTGCCAGATGATCCCGTGGCAGAATCCAATCCGGAGCTCTTTTTAGAAGAAATTAGCGATATTCTTGGGTACCTGATTCAACTCCTCCCAGCTCTTCGAGATCCCCTTGAAGAAGACAGTGACATGACTACCACGCTCGACAATGACAGCTATTCAGAAGAAGCATACCAACAGCTCGCAACTATGATATTCCCAACAGCACCGAGAAGCATCACGCGACGGCTAGGCTATGGAAATTGGCGAAGGCGCCAGAATATCTGGCGTTCATCAAATGGGATCATTACCGGTGAACACCGACCAGCTCTTAGGCGGCCGATCCAAGGCGGTCTCACACCTTGGGATGCACAGATTCGGCGGTCTAAACATCTTTACAAAAGCTACTCGGTACAACACCAATCAAACCTAGCGGAGTCTGAGACAAAAAGTTCGACTATCGTCTCTGGGGTAGAGTCTGTTCTGACTAAAATTCCACTTGTTGATCAGGACTCGACCACCTCGATTACTGACACATCACAAGCTTCTGTCCTCCAATTTCTCAACTTACCGCAGCCTCCCGTTGATCTTGCTGAAACACAACAGTTTGATTGCCCTTACTGCCACTTCGAGTTGCCTTTGGCTTTTTCTTCTGAGGGCTTGGGAGAGAAAGAGTGGACTGCGCATGTGTACCATGATCTAAAGCCATACATGTGCACGTTCGAGAATTGTGTCTATGAAGGACGTTTATATGGCGATAAGGAAGAGTGGTTTCAGCACGAACTCAATTTTCATCGCTTTCAACCGATTTGGTCATGCAGCATGTGTTGGACTGATTTTGACACCGCAGGTCATCTAGAAGCTCATTTCCAAGGTACACATGGTCGGCTTCCATCGCATCAACTTGGCCTTCTTCAAGAAAGTTGTAGGCGTTATTCGCAAGAATCCATGTCACCACAGCTCTGCAATCTCTGCAGTGGAGTCTTCGAAAATGTCGATCAATTGCAGTATCACCTTGCGAACCATTTGGAGACGTTCGCTTTGGCCACTTTGCTAAATGACGACCTGCTAGAGGCGGAAGAATTAGAAGGTTACGAGCTGGTAGCTGATTACATTGCTGGGCTACCGGAGCTTCAAGACCCAGAAGAGGAAACCATTCAAGCTGATAACGAGACGCATCCCGACACTTTAACCAAACCCGATAAGGTTGAAACAGATACTAGTGAATTGTTGGACCCCAGCAATCCATCTGGCTTCGAAAACCCAGAAAATGGTGTTGTGAGGACGAAGGATGGCCACTGGACTGAGAGAGTCAGAACTTACCTTGACAAACAATCGATACAGGAGACCCTTCAAGCAGTACGGTTCAATGTTCATTCACGGTATGACAATTTTGTCGGTAGAGATGCAGATCTTCAAAGCATACACAAGTATCTGTCCACTCCAGGCCGAGTTTGCACGGTAAGTGGCCGCCCTGGCATCGGCAAGACAGCTATTGCTGTTGAGTACCTCTACAAGTATGATTCTGAGTACTCGTACGTCTTTTGGGTGGAGGCAGGAGCTCCTGGGCTCTGTGCCGAGAAATACGGTTTGATCGCGAACAGCCTCGATTTACTTGAGAAGCCATTTGCGGATGAAGACGCGCGCACATATCTTGTGAGGGAAACCTTGGCAAAGTCGGAAAGGAGATGGCTGCTCATCTTCGATAACGTTGCATCGTGGCCGGATGTATCTCGGTATATTCCGCGAAACCTATCACGTACGAAGGGTTCAGTTCTCATCACTACTCGGGCGGGTCCTCTGTTGTCAATTTCTTCTCGAAACCCCGTGCATCACCACCAACGTGCTGTCAAGCTAGATGTCTGGCCTTTAGAACATGGCCGGGAATTTCTTCTAACGTCCATCCAGCCCAAATTGAGAAAAGATGACTTGGAAGCGCATGACGAATACGCCCTCGCGGAGCAGGTGGTCGACTTAGTTGGACGCCTGCCTTTGGCTGTCAGTATGATTGTTGGATACGTCAAAGGATCTCGATGTACTTTATCTGATTTCCTTGAAATGTGGGAGGAGAGAGAGTCAGGCAATAACGGAAAGAGAACCATCAATGTTGATGGCACTGATATTGACGCAGCTATTGATTCGCTGTGGGCAATTGGAATCAGAGAAGTTCGAATGAATTCTCGACGTCTACTCGATATCTTGTCATTCCTTGATCCGGACACTATACAAAAGAGTCTACTGGTGGGAGACCACACCGAAAAGTATCTTGAGTTTCTCAATTCTTCCGAAACCCTGAGGTATGACGACCAAAATGAATGACATCAGGTCATTTACTTACACGTTATCTTAGCTATAAACGAATGATCAACGAACTTAGCGGTAGACGACTTCTTTCGATCAAAGATACTAGTAATGGCGAACAGGCCTACACTATCCATCGACTGCTCCAACAGAAGATTCTGCTCGATATGGAAGATTTTGCGTTCGCAGACGCTTTCCGTAAGGCGTTTCGCCTGATACGAAAACGCTTCCCGGTTGCAAATTCACAACAGGTCCCCAACCCACAAAGCTGGGATACTTGTCAAGAATATATACCACATGTTTTCACCTTACGCCGCATTTATGACGAGCATGGCCCCTCCACCTCGTTAGTGGAACTCGCACCCATAGATCTCGCCAGACTATTTTACGAGGCAGGATTCTACGTCTGGGCACGTCAGACCACAGCTTACGACGGCTTATCATTCTTGGAAACTGCAGAGAGAATCATCAACCATATTCAATTAGACGAAAATGACAAACTTCGAGCGGACATATTAGTCATAAAATGCATACTCCTTTTGAATATGGGATGCGTTGAGCGCGCGAAAGGTATCGTCCTTATCGAGCGCGCATGGCAGATCAGAAGAAACATCTTCGAGAAGCACCCTGAACACGACAATGATGTCCTCCTCCAAAATGCAATCAACGAGTACAGCTTGTTCTTGATGAATGAGCATCGTTTTGAGGATGCCGGAAAACTCATCCGAGAATGCCGCGATCGCTACCTTGTCTGGGGACCTGAGTCGGAAAATCCGTTTGAAAATTCAAAGTACTATGGCAACTACAGCACTGTCCTAATGTGGAGAGGCGAAATGGCTGAGGCTCTGAAGTTTCAAGAACGCGCTATAGAACTGACTGAGAGGTTCTCGGGCAAGAAGGCACTATATTATCGTCGAGCATTTACACTTGCCAATATTCGCCTTCAGTCGGGTGATCTTCAAGGAGCTCTTGACAAGCACCTAGAGGTGCTGACCGCACGCCTAGAGCTTCATGGGAAATATCAGGAGCATACCATCATGAGTACCTATGCCGTTGGTGCAATGTACCACCATCTCGGCGATCTGGATACTGCAACGTAAGTACTCCCCAGCTAATGCCTGCTATCCTATGCTCAGTACCTGACCATCTTCATGCAGTAAATACATCCAGCAGTGCATAGACTGTGTCAAGGTTTCGCACTGGGACGCAGCAGCTTTCGCGAGGGCTAAATACCACCTCGCGCTTCTTTACAGAGAACAGAATATCGAGGAGACTGCAGCTGCAACAATGGAGGAAGAGGCCATGCAAGTACTAAATGAATTTGGCAATTATGCTGCTGAATGTGTTCGTGGGGTGGACGATAAGATGATGATACTAGATGATCTTCAGCCTCATTTTGTAGGCCGATATACAGGGCGTGCCCTCTTGCAGCATTTACAGAAATGCTTGAGGTAGCAGACAGTGTAACGGCTTCAATTAGTACTTGTACATATTGAAACTCGATCCGAACCAATGCCATCAATCTAGAATTATTATTACTGCTTTTGGTGGTGGAGAGCCGGTCAATAAACTCACGGCTCCCTAAATGTAACCACCGACACCACCACACCGGAATGACTGAGTCGCGTTTCTAAGTGGAGTCATGTCTACAAATCTCAAAAAGGCCACTCCATTTGAAGAGCCTCAAGATCATCATTTTCATGCGTTGCTCAATAGCAAAGGGCTCATCTCGCCTGGCATTCACCAATGAGACGCCGAGGTCTACCATGGAGCATTCAAATTCAGCGCAAGCTTTGATTTTAAGACTACCTTTAGGCGTTGCCAGTCTCATATCGCTAACAAAGGCACATGATCAGATCCTAGAAAAGGGCAAGATTGTATCATTTCTACTCTATGGTATGAGTTCATCGTGTTAATGGAGAAAATGAATTACTAATATATTGAATACGACTGCACTCATGAGGTTGTCCGCGTTCTTTCATCTTATAATCGAACGTTCAGCAAAGCATCATGATAGCCTCATGCACTATGGCTATTGCGAACGGTTACTGTATTTTTGATAAGACACACATCGCCTTATCTGCCCTTTTATTTACACTAGGCCACATCAGAGCAATAGCGTTGAACAACTGATGCGTCGGATATTGCACCGGATGGTTGACGCAGGAGTCAAGCGTCCGGAGTTTCGGAGCATGGGGCGACTCGCTCCTTCGAGTCATACCTATCACAGAGTTCGATTATTGTTGACCCGCTACCAAGCTATATCCAATTCGTAAGCTGAGTTATATCAGTAGCTTGTGTTGCTGCCTGCTTTGGATCTCCTGCAGTTGTTTTTCCTAAGTATTTCTCGCCTCTTACTTCGGTGTTACTTTTGTAAATACAAACCTTTGAAACTTTGTTGACTTGGAGTTTATTTTTTGAATCAAAAGCAGTGACATATTTCAAAGTCGGTTCGTGATTCTTCCAAGCTTTAGTCAATTCGAAGAAACGAACTCATTACACGGGATATCATAACTACACGATGGAAATACCGAAGACTATGTGGGCCGCCCAAATAGTAGCCTACAACGAGCCGTACGAACTTCGTGAGGTTCCGGTACCTAGTGATCTTGGACCGCAAGATATTCTTATAAAAGTTGCGGTTGCTTCAAACTGTCACACCGACTTCGAAGTCATCAAGGGCCACTGGGGAACGAAACTCCCATGCACAGGCTCCCACGAGGGTTCTGGAACAATTGTTGCCACCGGTAAGGAAGTTTCCGGATTGGCGGTAGGTGATCGTGTCATGGGAGGAATGTTAGTTCATCCTTGTGGCAGATGTTATGACTGCACAGGACCGGAGACTAACCGTCAGTACTGCGCCAATTTGGGGGGCTATGCAGGTGTGAGCTGTGACGGGTTCTATGCCGAGTATGCAAGAGTCGACGCTCGTCATACAGCAAAACTACCGCCTCAAATTAGCCTCATCGAGGCCAGCCCACATGCCTGCGCCGGACGGACAGTTTGGCGAGCACTTAAGGTCGCAAGCTTGGCACCAGGTCAGACGGTCGCGATCATCGGATGTGGTGGCGGTCTCGGCCATCTCGCCGTGCGTATCGCTAAAGCTCTGGGATTAAATGTTATTGGAGTAGACAACAGAGACGAGGCGATTTCACTTGCGCAAAGCTGTGGAACTGATCTGATTCTTGACGCAAGAGACGGACCGACCTCTGTTGTGGGGGCTGCCCGAGCTGCGACTGGTGGCTTTGGAGCCGACTGTACCATATCTATGTCATTTGCGCGCGAGTCTCCTGCGCTGGCATGTGCTATCACGAAAATGCACGGGACAGTAATTCAAGTAGCAGAGCCAGAGGTCGTTGAGATTCCCCCGGATGAGCTCGTTTTTCGCGATATCAGAATCCGGAGCACATTGATTGCATCCGGAGATGAGTCTCGCGAGATGCTCGACTTCTTCGCTACCCACAACATCCATGTTGATACTAAGCCATTCTACGGTCTCGACAAGATATTTCAGTTGGTTGACTGGACGCATCAATCTACGTCGATTGGCAAGGCTTGCTTGGTTATTGACCAGAGCCAACTATGATTAATGGTAGCCTATATTCGAAGAGAGAAGGAAACATTGGAGAAGTCTTATACCGAGAACAAGTCGGCAAGTTAGTTTGCGTTCTCACAATCTCCACTTTACTCTGGTTGTATCCGTTGAACTCCCGGAGATACAGACATTTCGTGAACTTTAAGAGTACTGCTTTTACAAGTAATACACATTCAGTCATCCTTGCCACCTTCCACTGAGACCACCCAGGTCTTGAATCCATCGAAAAGACTAGTGAACAGCTCTTTGTCATATTGCAGCCCCTGCTCAATATCCTCAAACTCATTGGCACCCCATGCAACCCACTTCCCAGCCCGCACACCATCCGGTGCCCTCACAATGCCCAAGGAGATATCGATTATCAATCGATCTGCACTGCCATCGGGTAAACATCGTACTCGAAATAGGGTAGCCCCGCACACGCCGCAAAATGATCGTATCTTTCCGGATGAAGAGGCAAATTTTACGGCAGAGCCAATTTGTAGGTCAGGTCCGATCATGGGCTCACAGGCGCTAGACGTTACGGACACCCAAGCACCGATATGTACGCCATTCGAAAGACGGGTTTCGTGACTTCCATCGAGATAAGCATTCCACTTCAGCTGCTGACCATTTGACACAAAATGCTTCAGCTTTGGGTCTGCGAGGATTTCGGTCGTGGGGCGTTGTATGGTGAAGGAAACGCCACCACAGTGGCACTTGCAAAGCAACCTCTCCTCACCGGTGGAATCCCGCAAGACCTCTGGTATCTCTGGATCAGCGGTGCCATCTGTAGGATTGGTTATCTTCAAGGGTCGACTTCCAATTTGCGGAACCCAGTCGTGGAGGCCCTTGGGGGCCGAAAGCGTGAAGATGTGCTCGTCGAGTACGAACACGCTCTCATCTTTGCTAAGCAATGCCGGAGCAATGTACCACATGTTTAAAGACTCCACATAATCGCCGATGTGGCAGCCACAGGTCTTGCAGAACCGGCGGTCGCCGACAGCGCCGTCGAACCAATAGCGGGTAACGGAACTTTCGAGTGAGGATGGACCGATGAACTCTGGCATCACGCCGATGGGCATTGGTACATGAAAGATGCACATCGTCCCATGCGTATATCGGCAGCGACTGCAATGACACATGTGGGCGCTGATAGGTAATACCGAGGTCGGTAGAGTGAGAGAATATTGCACAGATTTGCAGAAGCAGCTAGCCGTCACAGTTTTGGTTGCAGCCGCGCTGGCGTTGGGGTCCATCGATGCCATTTTCCTTTGGGTTACGAGCTTGCACTCTGGTATCAAATGATGACAGAAGTAATTTTTGACGGTTTATTATGGATTACATTTGAAAGGACATCAATTTGTAGGCTGTCGAGTGACTCAAGGAATGCTTTAGATGCTGTATGTTGGGTAGGTGCGCTGCTATTAGTTATCGCTCGGTTTGCGCTACTAACCAATAGGAGCTGTTCCAGACTTCCCAAAACGGCAACACTGGAATACTTTCACTACACTTGTCTCCACCAAGCCAACTGTCGCTAAAGATTTCTCGTTGGGAGCTACATTTACTGACTGTTGTGCCTCGCATTTGCATCGTCTCTTGGCACCGGACGTCACGACCTCTGCCCCTTATCTCCTTGAGCAACATCATTATTGGAGAGTAGGACTTCCCATCACAGGAGATAAGCCACCTGCGACGTTATTTCAATAACCTGCATGATGTCAGAGCAGACTGGGTGGAGCGAGGAGCCTTACTACTAGTAATACTGCAAGGCAGCACGCTTCTCCCAGTGTCAACAGTACGGCAAGACACCAGGTTTGTCTCGATAGAAGCACATATTTAGCATCTAAGTTTTCCGGCGGGGCTTTCCTCGGCCGCCTGTGATCAGCCTCCTGCTCATATCTAGCAAGTGAGAGGTATGCTGGCCGGCAAGAATCTGCGACAGATCCGCGGTGATCACTGATTTTCTTCAAGGAATCTCTTCCAGCTACGAAAGTTGGTCTGATTTTGACCAAGGAGCCATTCTATTGGAGTAGACGATCTCACATAGTCGTCCGTAGAACTCTCCACCACCTCAAGGAGCGATCTAGTAAACGGCTGGAAAAAGTTCGACTCAACCGCTCCAAGTCTCTCATCAGAAAGTGATGAGTCCTGTGCAACTATTTGAACGGAATGGCATAACAAAGTGACAGTCGGCATTTGATGACTCCCCCCACCAGGCAGTCTTGGCCTGTCACAGACGATTCTTGGGCTACAAGCAAAGAAAAATCGGTACTATAAGGAGAATTATTGATGTATTTGTCAAGTATGTTCGATATAAAACAGCCAAGTGCACATTCGTGTCGTAAGCCTGTTGCGCAAAAGCGATTCGGCAATCATGATGCGGCAAAAGCTTCAACGAACGAGATCACGAGTAATTTCTAACTGACAAGCACAAGCCATACTTGCACCAGCAACTGTAACAATGAATCCTGTGAGGTTTTCAATGAAGAATCGAAGAGAAGAAACTACATTCGAAATGTCCGATGTATCCTAGTTGCATGCAGGCGACTCAAAAGGTTCATCTAGCCAAGGTCTGGCTCTCCGTAGAGTGTGATTGGTCGGTGTCGTTGCGACAATTGCGCTTCACTTGGCAGTCTTCTCAAGAGCAGCCTGGTGACGTTATGGAGCAGTGGATGGAACAGATGTGTTTAGGAACAGGCCCTAATCCGGAACTTGGAGAGAAGCCTCGATTTTAAATATTAGCATGTGAGTCAACGAGGAGAACTCGACCAGCAGAAGATGTGAAGAAGAAGGTCCAGCAGGAAAAGCACCGAATTGGATCTTCAGGGAACCCCTGGATGCCCCGCCAAGATCTTCAGAGTCAAAAAATCATACGATGGTCCGTGAGGCTCTCCTCGAATGTGTCAGGCCAACATGGTGGAAACGAGTCCCTTTTTGCAGGCGACTGCGCGGCTGTTTGTTTCAAACCTGGAGAAAGGGGTTCCCCTAAAGGAAGCTGGATTAATGCAAGGAAGAGTTCCCGAGCATGGCCCGCCATTGGCAGTTGAGGGCCAGCTTGGCTGCTTTGGGGAAGTTGGAGCTTGGTAGGCTTGTTAGCGACGTTTTACTTGGCGACAGAGCTTACCATTTGTGCCAATGTGGGGATGCAGCTTTCCCAGTAGAAGGCCTAGAACCGGCTGTCCCCTGACGGCTCTTGGCGCTTATAAGCCTGTCGGTCGCCCTTGGCTGCTTCTCACACTTGCGACTGTTGAGCCTTCTCTACTTTCTCGGCATTTGTATGCATGCTGTCGTAATGGCCGGGTGCACTCATGCTACTTGCTTGTTATGGCCGGCTCTTCAGCTGTTGAGAAAAGGACGTCCTCCTTGGCTTGCCTTCTCCCCCTGGGCTACTCTATCGACAACAGCCCTAAAGCTTCGAAGTCTCGGCAGCCTCGGGGATTACGACATGTAGTGACACTGCTGGATATTAGTGAACCACGTGGGTTGTCAACGCTCTGTCCAGGTGCTGGCCTAGGAACAGTGGGATCGACAGCAACTATTGCCTCTCATTTGCGTGGCGAGTTCAGACGAAAGAATGGAGCCGTTCAGGAGGTTTTGCCTAGCCAAGCAGCCAAGAGCTGTCCTGTTCCATTTGCAGGGCGGCAGGACCTTGGCGGACACGGGGCTCAACATCGCTAATCCTCACTCGTGCTGAAGAACACCACTGAGCACTGCGCTCCCACGTCAGACTTCATTTTCCCGGACCCAGCGGGTCATCACACCCGACGTTTGCGCCTCTCTTGGCTCTGTGCCAGCGCTCTGCCGTTCTGGACGAGCCTATCCTATACCCATGCCTCGTTGGCCTTGGCTACCATTGCTGCTGCCCACGCAAGCCGCATCGAGAGGCCTGCGGGCGCCGAGGCGCAACTTGGAAACGGGCTCATGGTCGCGATGTGAGAAGTTTCCCGTAGCGTGCGCCAGAAAAAGAAGCCTCCTGATGGACGGGTATGGTACCAGGTATTTGGAGGAGCCGTTGCAGCAACCGGCTTGGCTCTGCAGAAGCAAGTGTTATCAGGCCATCCCGATACATAAACCTAATGCTGCCGTTCGCATCCGATTTCCCTCTTGTTATTCCACGGTCTGGCATCATTTCGGCGTTTACGTTCGTTTCCTAGGGTGTAGATTCACCCTTGTTTTTCGTCATTTCTCTTGTATCTCTTGGTATTCTTTCTCTTCTCTTTCGCTTCGCTTCTTCTCTTGTCCTTGTTAGCTGGTCCGACAATGGCTTCTGGTCTTCTACGTGTCTTGGTCATCGCCGCGTCTGCGACGCAGGCAGTGGCATCATGTGCTTATGGCACATACCTGGCTCCTCGTGCTGAGGAAGGGGAGGCAGTCAAGGTGAACACCTTCGGCTATACAGGAACAATCGTACGATACTCTTGCCCCTGATCCACTCAAACTCGAGAAAGAACAATCAGGCTGACCATTTCTCGGTAGGGTCCTTTGAATTGGGCGGCGCTCGACGCCGGTGCCAACGGTCTCTGTGCCACCGGTACTAGGCAATCGCCGATCGACATGGTCGACGGTGTCTTCCACCTTGTCTCTGCCGCCGACATCACGTTGGAAATACCGGACATGCCGGAGGGCACTGAGTTCGAGAACCTGGGTACTACTGTCGAGGTCATCGCCGCCAATGGAGGCAAGCTCGTTGTTGGCGAGACGGAGTTCACTCTTCAGCAGTTCCACTTCCACTTGCCTAGTGAGCACCTGGACAACGGAACCAGCATTGCCAGTATGTGTGCCCACCCTCCTTTTTGTTGCCTTCATAAATAACTGACATGATTGAAGTGGAAATGCATATGGTCTGGGAGTCTGCTGCTCAGGAAATAGCCGTCATCGGTGTATTTGTCGACCTTGATAACGGCGCTGCCGTCGCCGCCGCTGCGGGTGCTGCGGTCCAGGCTGCCCCCGAAAAGAAGCGCCGTGATGTTTTCCACCCACATGCTCGTCGACAAGAAGAAGCTGCTCCAGCAGAGTCCGTGCCAGGATCTTTCGGCGGTGTCGCTGGCATGCTCACGATTCCATCTGTCGAGGCCGTCGGCGTCTCGTCGTCCCTGCTTGAGACTGTCTTCACCCAGGTGGAGGAGATTGCCACACCTGGGACAGCAGTCAAGACAGCTCCGTTAGTTATGAGCGAGTTAGTGTCAACATTGGCCCAGGGCAGCTTCCAAGCGTACAGTGGCAGCTTAACAACTCCCCCATGCAGCGAGAACGTCATGTGGATGGTTGCGACACAAAAGCTGCAGATCCAAACTGCGACGTTTGAGCGTGTACGTAATGTTATCGGCTTCAACGCCCGGTTCCCCCAAAATACGCCGGGTGAGCCGAACTTGCTCCAGGTTGGGGCTGCTGCTGCTGCTGCAGTCCAAGCTCCAATTGCGGCGGAACCTGCTGCTGAATAGGTTGTGGTTGCCGAAAGTGGTGATGATGCATGACAACATAGATGACCAGCTAGAGGACGGGAGTTTTAGCGAGCGCTCCCTACTTTGATAGTAGACTTTTATTATAGACCTGTTTTGTGCGCACCCTGTGAGACATTGTGTAATGATACATCGTTATCGTGGATATTGAGGCGAGTGCTACGTGGGCGCAGTAGTGCAAGGTTCGTGACACGCATATAGGACTCTGGTGATACTTGCAGAGCGTTCGTCTTGACAGTTTATGTACGACTTAACACTCCAGAAGGTCTGGTGACTTATATTACATCATATCATCATGTCACACAACTACAGCAGCTTCAAGCTCACATCCTATCAATGGATACGCCAGCCGAAAAAAACCAGGAGTTGGTTGAGGTCTGTATTGATGCTGCCTATAAAATGCGTGCCACATCCATTTTTGGTGGCGGAGAAATAAGCCGTGCCTGTTGAAGTTGGCTTATTAGTGAACGAACCCTGTTCCACCTCACGACTCGCTTTTCATGCCGGCTTTTTCATTAAATCAGGACTAGACATCTGATTACCAGCCGCGGCCTGCCAACTTCTCATCAGGTCGCATAGAGCTGATATTGATGCCGACAATAGCTTCGCCCAGGCCGGTGCTGCACTCCGCCAGAACCTTGGGGTCCTTGTAATGAGTCGTGGCTCTTACAATAGCCTTGGCTCTCTTTGCAGGATCACCCGACTTGAAAATGCCGCTTCCTACGAACACGCCGTCGCAGCCAAGCTGCATCATCAGAGCGGCATCAGCTGGAGTGGCCACACCTCCGGCTGCGAAGTTCACAACGGGCAGTCTACCGAGCTCTGCGGTCTGCTTCAGGAGGGCAGCGTCTACCTCGAACTCCCTCGCCAATTGCCGGATTCCCAGCTCTCCGGTCTCTGCCAGCACAGCTCTCGCGCGCGCAATGTCGCGATTGACGGTGCGCATGTGTTTGACGGCCTCGACGACGTCACCCGTGCCGGCCTCTCCCTTAGTCCGGATCATGGCGGCACCCTCTGCGATGCGGCGCAGGGCCTCGCCGAGGTTACGGCAGCCGCACACAAATGGGACGCTGAAGCCAGACTTCTCAACGTGGTAAACGTCGTCGGCAGGCGTCAGAACTTCAGACTCGTCGATGTAATCAACGCCGAGAGCCTCGAGAATCTGGCACTCGACAAAATGGCCAATGCGGGCCTTTGCCATAACAGGAATGGTGACGGCTTCCTGGATCTCCTTGATCATGCCGGGATCGCTCATGCGGGCGACGCCGCCGTCCTTGCGAATATCAGCGGGCACGCGCTCGAGTGCCATAACGGCACAGGCGCCTGCCTCCTCGGCGATACGGGCCTGCTCAGCATTTGTGACGTCCATAATAACTCCGCCCTTGAGCATCTGGGCCAGGCCGGCCTTGACGGCGAAGGCGGATTTGGAGGCGCCATTGGTCGAAGAAGTTGCCGGGGCGGCAAGATTCAGCGTCGCGCTGGGGCCGCTGGAGCCGTTGGTGCTGGCCATTGCTGCTATTTATGTAAAAAAAGGGGGGTTCAATCGATTTAAGAACCTCTTAAGGCTGGAAAATCCCTTTTTGAATCTTCCCAACTCTTCAACCTGATGAAGGACGAGTTTGCAACTGTTCGATGACTCCTCCGCACTTTGGCCAGACACGATGCCGCCGATAAATTTTTTTCTGGGTCCAGACTGGCATTTTATATAAGCACAGTCACCGGTACGTACATGCGCGCGAGTGCGGGCGTACTACTTGGCTCAATTCTCTTCCTTACTGGCTCCCCAGCATCCGTGGACGGCCCAAGCCGGCTCTCGACGCTCCATTGCCCGCGGGAAACGCTGGAATTCTCTCGCTGGCCCGAATCGGTCGCCATGCATGCATCGCAGCGAGGATCTCTGCAATACGCCGTCTAGGCGAAATGCAGCGCGAGTAATGCTTCAATATCTCTCGCAGGGTCTTGCCATACTCCAGTCCTCTTCTTTTGCCACGCATTTGTGCGGTTGCATCGAGCAACTCAATGACACCCAGAAAAGATGACAAAGATGACTCAGGACGGGTAGCCCGATGTCGGGATCTAAGGATTTTCCCTCCGACGCCGTCCTTCGAGAAATCCCGGAGGTCAAAGCCCGTTATCAAAAGACGGCGATTCTTGGCCAATCAATCAGCAACCATTGCCGCTCTTTGAGAAGCGTCATCTAGTCCGATCTCATGAGCTGAGTCACGCGATCTTTACAAGTATTGCTCTGGACACTGGGTTGTCAAGTGGTTTGTGAAAAGAAGCCACTTCGTTAGACCGCAAGCGCCAAATCGACTCGAGGATGACTGTCACAGTCGGTGTCCTGGCTCTCCAAGGGGGTTTCTGGGAGCACATGTCGCTGCTTCACAAAGCATCTGCTCAACTCACGGATTCTGGGAGGTGGAATGAGGAGTTCAGCTTCATCGAAGTCAGGACACCCGAGGATCTCGCACGCTGTGAAGCTCTGATCATACCGGGCGGCGAGAGCACTACCATAGCCCTCATTGCCGCGCAATCTGGTTTATTAGAGCCGCTACGAGACTTCGTCAAGTATGAGCAGGACGGTCCCTACATGGTCAATCTAAGAGATACTAATGATGCCACAGAGTCTCTCGCAAGCCCACCTGGGGCACCTGCGCCGGCCTCATTCTGCTCTCAGAGCAAGCAAATGCCACCAAGAAAGGCGGTCAGGAGCTGATCGGAGGCATCGACGTCAGAGTTCATAGAAACCATTTTGGCCGGCAGATTGAGAGCTTTGTTGCTGATGTGGATCTCCCGTTTCTAGCCGAAACGGGCGCCGCGGCATCCTTCCCGGGAGTTTTCATTCGAGCACCGATTGTGGAGAAATTGCTACCTCACAATGCAGAGCAGCGGCGAGGAGATGATTCGAGTGGCGATGGTCAAGATGCTGCGGCGCAGACTGATAAGACTGACGTGGAGGTGCTTGCGGTGCTGCCGGGTCGAACGAAGCGAGTAAAAGGGGGCGGGGTAGATGGTCTCGAAGAGGACTCTGGAGAGGTCAACGATATTGTCGCCGTCAGACAGGGCAACATTATTGGCACCAGCTTCCATCCTGAGTTGACCGATGACAGTCGCATTCATGTCTGGTGGCTAGAACAAGTGTTGAAGACGCTTGGGAAGACTCCTCTCACATAACGCCGCCCTTGTCGTTTGGCGTAATAGCGAAAGAGCATATCATTGTAGCACATAGACTTCAACAAATGCAATCGAATTGTTATTGAGATTAAGGTCATGATCTTGTATATAAAAGTATTGAATTCTTGCAATTGATTATCAAGGGACACATTTGTATGCAACATCTCGGTCGACAGCGATAGCAACTACAGCATGCTCACTATCACACCGCTTCGCCACCATTCTCGATACTCATTAACCTCACAAAACACATTGTGCACTCTGTATAATCTCCTTAGCCCTTTGACATAAAGTGCTTCGCGAGCAAAGCTTGCAGCCTCTAGTTAGTGCTTGTCTACCAGGTATGACATCGCATTATGGCTCGTAATTCCCCTGTTCGGAATATCCCCAATCAGGCATTGGTCTGGCATCGTATCAACGATGGCAACTTCGTGGCGTGTCAATATAGATACAATCGGCGCCAGATAGGTGTCATTTGCCGTGTTCACGGAAATTAACTCAATCAGAAGTGCCCCCAACAACGGCATCATACGGACAATGTTGAAACATCAGCTCGCGGGTTGTACGAGCAATGAGAGCATAGTATCTCCACGCGTAGCTGTTTCTCACCTGTCTATCTATTGGATGCTCTAAAAGAGACAGTGTTACTTGATATATGATATAGTCATCGTTTATTGTCCTCCGATACGATACTTAGATTCACACGCTCAAATAGTTATGATTTATGGATGTGAATCGTTTTGAGTTCACAGTCATAGGTAATGTGGACAAGGCAGTAGTACACTTCATCTAGCCAATGGAGCCTAAGAGTTGAAGATGCTGTATTATACTCGGGATGTAGTGCTTCCGATGCACATGGAAGTTTAGAATCGGGGAAATTAGCAGGTGATTTGGAAACTGGACTAAGTTGTGTTCAATTATTTGGAGTAGAATTGCTTATGAAACAGGGTAGCGGGATCTACAGTTGTCCAACACCCTCTCATTATATCACATAGCACACACACAAATAGAAGCCCCAGGGCATAAGAACGTACTAAGAATAAAGGAGCAGTTATTCTTGTATTGTGGTAGTAATAGCTAAGTGAAGCGAATGAAATGAAGTAAGTAATAGCATATTAGCCACTTGACTGCTGATAGGGGTACGATCATGCTCCTCCAACTCAATAGATATTGAGTGAAACCGCCAGGCCATACTGAAGTCAGTATCAAAGTTCACTCTTAAAAATGTTTGATTCTACATATTCTACCAATACTAAATATTTCAATTTGTCATTAGACAGGCTATAGGAGCTACCTCGCCTTTGCTACACAGTCAATTTCCAGAGTCGTGCAAGATGCACGATCCCATTGGCTCGGCTTGAATCCAATGGAAGCTACTTTGGTCACAAGTTTCAACTGCAGCCTTCGGGCTGTGCTATAACCCCCCACTTTCGAATACAATATTTGAACTCATAGAACAAACTTGGCAACTTTCTGTCTGACAGCGTCTCGCTTAGTTATTGAAAAGGGAAATGAGAAAATCTATTACGTAGGGTGATAAATCTTCCCAAATACTAGAAGGAACAGCCCACCCAGTGATACCTGGGGATCAGCAGCATGGCTGAGCGACAATTTCGACGGGACACTCCCAGAGACAACCATGATGCCCACTCAGTTCGCCAGCTGCCATCGTTGTCCCGTCCATTACCACGTGGCAATGAATATCATCCAGGGTTCAACGAAGGATGGGAGTACAACGATCCAGAGAATAGCTGGGGTGAGAGCCCTTTGCGTTCTACAAACCCGGAATCCCGTCAGGTGCACCAGCAACGGCGAGGCTCTGGAGATTTCAACCGCCCTCATTTCACTGAGCGCCCACACGATGTCAGTCGCGGTAGTTCACACGATTATCAGCGCCATGCATCAATTGAGCCCGACTATGACGAAGATCATCTGAGATCGCACCCGAACCATCACGCCCATCAGGGTCACGAAAATGATCGTGATGTGCTGATTCGCATGAACCCAAGACCGTCAAGCAATTCGTGGGAGGAGGAGGAACAACAAACTTCGTCGCGCCACACATCGCAATCGCCTTATTCTAAAAGAGCGCCTTCAGATTCAACTCAATCGTCTGAACTTTATGTAGGTTCGAGCCGCATGGATCTCCCGCGGCGTCAAGCTATCCAAGGTTCAAGCTTCAAGGCTTCTTACCGTCCCACGATTTTCCCAATGAGACCTGATACAGCTTCGACCGAAAGCAACACGGAGTCAGAGCCCAATTATAGAATGTCAAAGATGCCGCTCCAGTATGAGGAGGACCATCTTCTTGCAGCCTCGTACATCTCAGTAAATAATACTACTTTCAATCAGTCGCCTTTGCCGGCAATAAAAGACCAGACATTCCGTTATGCACCCTTGGGAGAGTCAGAGATTAGACTGATCAAAGTTCTCCCAGAAACAAAGACTATGATAAAGTGCGAAATGAGGCACGTGTCTCTAAGGAACCCACCCCGATACGTAGCCATCTCTTACGCCTGGGGTGATGCTAGAGAAACGCGAAATATTGATCTTCAAGGTTTTATAATTCCACTATCCATCAGTCTTCATGGTGCTCTACAGGCTCTCCGCCTCAAGAGCGAATCTGTGTTTGTGTGGGCGGATGCTTTGTCTATTAATCAACAAAACAAGGAAGAACGGACGCAACAAGTTCAGCTCATGACCAACATTTACTCCAGTGCTCAATCTGTGGCTGTTTGGCTTGGTCCCGAAGAGGACAATAGCACAAGAGCTCTAGATTTGATTTGCGAAGTGTCTAAGGAGGCCGACAGCTCGGACAGCGTTGCGTCCCTGCTGACATCTCGAATTGGCAATGGCGATCTGCTAGCTGTCATCTCATTATATATGAGAGATTATTGGAAGCGACTATGGATTGTCCAGGAGCTATTCAACGCAAGGAACATCGTGGTCTATTGTGGACCTACCAGTGCCTCATGAAGCAATTACGAGCTAGCTGCCGACGCGTTTCGTGGGGCAGCAGCTAATTTAGACCGTTTCTTGACCAAAGAGGAGAGGCGCAATAATCTTTCATGGAATGGATACAGCAGCTCTCAGGTGCTATATCATCATGGGCCTACAAGTCTCCTAGACCTCAAGACGGACAACAGAGGCAAAGGAGCCCTGCTCGAAGCGCTGCGCAAATATCGAGAGAAGCTTGCATTAGACCCCAGAGACAAACTGTTCGGCATCCTTGGCATTCTTCCTGAAGATGTGCGCAAGGATTTCCGCGCTAATTATGACCTCTCGGTCAAAGACGTGTATGTGGAAGTTGTTGACTATGTTCTTAAGACTACTCAGTGCTTGGATATCATATGCGATGCGATTCATTTCCCAGTTTATACCAGTGCCATGAAGTTACCTTCATTCGTTCCCGACTGGTCTTACAACAATGATGTCGAGTCGATAGCCGGTCAGTGGGACTTTTCAGCAGCTGGGTCTACCCACGCACAATGTAGCTTTGTCGATGAGCGATTGAACAAGTTAAAGATTGCGGCGATTTACCTTGGCACCGTCAGACAGAACGGCGTATCTGTCGGGACTATCTATCGCAGGGACGATTTCCTTATGGCTTTTCTGCATTGGAGAGCAATACTTCTTGATAGAGACAATAAGAGAGACAGAAGGTTCAGACAACAAGCTCAGCAGGACTTTGCATCAAGCTTGTGCTTCGGTCAAGATCCTTTATGCAAAATGGATCCGGAAGAATGGCTAGTCGTCTGCTATAATGTATTTGCAAACCTCCTACGTAAGCAGCTTCCTCATTTGCCCCTTGACTCAGTGCTCCAGGCCAAAGTTAGTCATAGGGTTCATAAAAGTTCACTGGAGCGGGTGCAGTTTTTCAAGGATCATTTTCAATACCCGATGATTGGGCGGTGTCTCTGCCTCACGGATGATTTGGTGGGGTTGGGCTCCGGGTTCATGGTACCAGGGGACATAGTGGTTGTACCATTGGGCTGCTCGACACCTATAATTCTAAGATCTGAAGGAACTCGAGACGAATATCGATTTGTGGGTGACGTTTACATTAACGGGTATATGCATGGAGAAGCCGTTGATGAGCGGAAATCCGGGAAGCGGGAGCTGACTCAATATTTCTTACACTGAAAGTGAAAAGTTAATCTTGCCGATGGAAATTGGACACAAATGTTTCAAGACATATCGCACTACCTGGAGAAAATGTCATGACACCACACAAATGGCACTGATAACTGACAATGGTAGAATACCCTTAAGAGGATCAAATGTGCAGCTAAACTTTTCGAATAAGAAATCAGCTAATTATACTGTGATAGAAATGGCTACCGACAATGGGAAGATATCGGTGATTGAAGCATAATTCTGTATCATTGAGAACATCTTCTCGATGTACGGAAGTTAACGACTGTGGGAACATCGAGAAAAGTTTGACTCGTCGGACAATTGCAGTGCTATTAAATCAGCACCCAGGTTGCATCCCTTTGACTCATCGCATACAGAACCCAACATTACATCACCATGTTATCACCAGGGAGCTTGCTCAACCCTGTAGAATGATTAGTCTCGGAGGGACTGATTGAATTTGGGATGCATGACTTACAGCCATCGAGATCCTCGTGGACCATACTGGGAACAGTACATTTGTTCTGATCCGCAATACCCTGCGTCTTGAGCATTGGTGCGCTGACGTATGAATGTGCATCCATAGCTTTTTGAAGAGAATCGCCTTTCCAACCGAACAGATAATCGGCGTGGCTCGAAAAGCCGGACTTGTCGCCACTCGACCAAACAAATGGTTGACTCCCATCCGTAGGCCACTCATTCTTGTTGTTGAAAGCGCTCGTATCCCAGACAGTCTCGAGCATGAGTTGCGGGATCTTCACGGGGTGTGAGGCGGGGCAGGGGCCACCAGACTCAAACGTTCCAGTCTCCGGGTACGCTACATGGTCTTGGTGGCTAGGAGAGTCAAGGTTCTTGCCATCCCAGCAAGTTGGGAAGCGATGATTAGCCATGATGCCGAGCTTGCACGGCCCCTGAGGGAATTCGGTAGACTCGGGAGTACGACTTGCTTGATTCTCCATGCAGGTATAGCTAAGTTGGCGCCATTTGCGGGAGTCGTCACGATCTCTAGCATTGTTGTTACCGACAAGCATGCGGAATCCTGGCTTGAAAGCAGTGACAGTTGACTTCTGGGCAGTGTCGAACAGAGCATCGGACATGTAATAGACTACCATTCCACCCTTCGTCCCTTCCATACCTGACTGTGCAATTTGTGGCACCCTCTTGAAGGTGCCGTTTCGCGCACGGAAATAAAGAACCGCCGTCCAGTAGTTAGAAAAGTCTTCAGTGAACTGGCAGCTGGTGCAAGTTGAGAGGCTTGGAAGATCGTGACTACCAGGATCCATCGTGGCATTGAATGAGTTCTGTTCCGACCTATTAGAAATTTTGCCTGTTTAGATATAGTAGAAGTGGAATGATCCTTACACCACCGATGATTTGGTGAACATGCGTTGACGGGACTTGCCCGGGATTGACTAATGGATCAAGGCGTTGAACTGTTAATTGAGCGCAGCCAAATCGAATCAACGCATTAGCAGGCGCGAGAAGGCTAAGGATAGCCGCAAACGTATTGCCCTTCATCTTCAACAGTGTCACGATTGTCGAGGTCTGTTCGGATGAAACTGAAAGACGATTTGGAAGCGAGCGAGTGTGAAATGTGGGAACAAGCCATAGTTTTGATGTCAACAACCCGGAAATCCAAAATCATATCCCAGCAACTGCCGTTGGTGTCTTGGCTACCATATTGTCATACAAAATGTATTGGCATTCGTCGAAGTCGTCTATTAATTTAGTTGAGAGTCTTGATTCGGTAAATAGGTGAGATTGGCAAGGACAGCGGCTAATGTCAATAGCGATAACTGTCCGAATATAGGAACTCAAAACTCCTGGACGAACCTTGTCGCCTCTTGCCACTTCGCTCCTACAATGAGTGGATAGCTATAGGGCTTCAACACCATTCTACTTCATTATTAATCCGCTAGAAAATCTTTTGATTTGGTTTTGGATATGTCAATGAGATAAATGGATTGGCTTCGCAGAAGGAAATGATAATTCACTATTCATCACCGAAAGATAAAACATCTGGCTAAACTTCGCACTGTAACAGTGGCTGTAGATGTTACAGCGAAACCAGCGCACCTGACAGAGGCATGGTACGGCTTCTCTTTTTCCCACGTTTGCGGCATTCGAGGCTGTCATCTCCCATCATCCCGAGAACCTTGAAGCTTAATTCTACATGTGAGTCTATGAGACGGCGGTCATTGGTCTATTTTGGCCCGTGTATATTATCTCCCCGCGCCCCGCATTGTCTACTTCATTCAACTTCGGACTTGTTCTGTCTTGGCAAATCAAACATATATATACACACCATCAAGACTTGTCGAAACAAGAGGTGCCATATGCCATGCACGGCACATGTAGATGTTGAATCCACATATTCTGTCACCCCGGAAGTGTGGCATCCAGATAGTACCGCCGAGGCAAGGACTTACCAACCTGTACGTATATAATGTTGCGTGTCATGAATTTTTAGTCCACTTGATTCTCGTGCATCCCTTTTCATGACGGAGAGTTGTTCTAATTATCGCGGAACGCCTCAACAGTTTCATCATGAAATTCGAATTGGCATTCTTAGCTTTGTGGCTCACCATAGTCCTCGCCCAGCAGGCCACTGTATGTACGAACGAGCTTGCAACATCCGATGACTGCGCCGACGTGCTCAATCCTATCGCCTGCTATAATCAGTATCGATTTAATGGTGCCCGGACGTTGACATGTATCGAGGGTAAAGATGACGCGGATAGAAAGAGGAAGGCAAGACAACCCCTTTTATCAATGCAATCCTCCCCGGACCAAAAAATCACTAACATTGTCCCCGACAGGCATGCAAATGCTGCAGCTGTATAGGCACACAAATGTGCAACTGGGTGCAGCAAAATCGTTATTGTTCCTAAAGCATGATTGGTAATAGTGGTATCTGGCTGGATGTACACTCGTTGGATTATTATTTGGTTGAAACACCGCGGGTAAATACATTGTCGCCGTGGCCGTTTTAACATGTGCTAGGTAGTTGTGTCTCAGGGAAGTCGTGTAATCAATCACTTTGGTGGAGATCCAATTCACATGTGTTCAATTTGACATGGACAGTGCCCCATTTCACATGTCAATTGGCAAGCGGGCGTGAGTGTCAATGACGTCAAAATAACGATAAAATGGATACGCTTGGCAGGCACACCCTGCAACGCGCTCAGGACTACTCGTTAATCATAAGCGGTTTAAAAACGTTCAATTGACACAAAATTAAATCCTGCATCTCACTTTACTATTTAGAAACTTCGCCCTGGTTTAGACAAGATCTAAATCGAGATTGCTATTGACATAGCCGGTAGCTTCATCTCGTGCTGACACACAATCCCGTTCCATCCGCGGGTCGAGTTTTCGATTAAAGGACTTCACCATGCCTACGCGATCTGAAGCCGAAAACCCGATTTTGCACCCTTTTCTTTTCTCCTACCAGGTTCTGCAATGGCTGTCAGACAAAATTCTATCACCGAATCCTCCCGGGCCGAGATCCACGCTGGGTCGACCTAAAGTCGCGGTCATAGGCGCAGGTATCACAGGAGTCACTGCAGCTGCGCATTGCATTGGCCATGGTTTCGATGTTGTCATCTTTGAGGCCGGCTCTGAGGACAACCTCGGCGGTATCTGGAGCGTGAGGTCTCTCTTGATACCCCGGGATGAGTCGAAGCGCTGACATTTCTCATAGAAGGTGAATAACACCTCAAGCTTGCAGATCCATTCCCTTATGTATCGTTTCCACCCTTCTGTGAAGTGGCAACGCGGCTACCCGGATCGTCAGCAAATAGTAAGCCAAGTAAGGCAGCTCTGGGAGCGGTATGATCTGCAAGGGCGCACGAAGTTCAACGTCAACGTCGACAAGGTCTACCAGGATGAGAAAGGGAGATGGGTTGTCAATGATCCTTCTCAAGGCAGATTTGACGGACTTGTCGCCGCAATTGGAACATGCGGTGATCCGAAAATGGCTCACATTGATGGAATGCAAGACTTCAAGGGTGAGATTTATCACTCAAGCAAGTTGACAGGCAAGAGCGCCAAGGGAAAGACCATGATTGTCATCGGTGGCGGTGCAAGTGCTGTAGAGGCACTCGAGTTCGCATCTGAAGAGGAGGCTGAGAAGATCTACATCCTCTCAAGAAGTGACAAGTGGATCATTCCGAGGAATCCGATCGTGAACATGCTCCTTTCGTTTAATATCTTCGGCCAGGAAACTCTATTCTCGTTCATTCCGGAGACTTTGTTGCGCAAATTCTTCTATAGAGACCTTCAAGATCTTGCGCCAACCGATAAAGGCATTTTCATGGACACTCCAATGGTTAACAGCGACGTAATGGACAAACTTCGTTCTGGCAAGGCAGAGTGGGTTCGATGTGACATCGAAGGGTTCAAGGAAAACGGGGTATTAGTCAACCGCCGCGCCAAAGGCGTACCAAAGGGAGGGCCAGGACACCATGAGCTTATCGAGGGCGACATTGTTGTCCTGGCTACTGGATACAAAAGGCCTTCCCTAGCTTTCCTACCAGAAGACTGCTTCCAAGAACCGTATGGTGCGCCGAACTGGTATCTGCAAACCTTCCCACCCAACCACCCCTCGATCTCAGCCATCAATTGCACATATCTCTCGGCCATTGGCACCGTCGGCAACTGGCATATCGGCATCTACACTCGCATCCTCTTGATGTTCCTCGTCGACCCTCTTACCAGGCCTAGCCCCTTCTGGATGAAGCGTTGGATCGACATGACCAAAGTTTTGAAGGCAGCTGCTCCAACTGGGGCATTTGACTTCTTTACTTATCTGGAGTTGCTTTGGTGGTTCTTCTTCTGCGTCGCATTCAACCCATTCCGCTGGAAGTGGGCTTTCTTTGTCTTTTTTGGGCTTGGCTTCGTCCTGCCTAAGAGAATCGTGGAGGTGGAAAGCGCGATTCGTAACGGACTTGGTCTATCTTCCGGAGAACAGGCAGGACGAGATACAGGGAGCAGCTTTTAGGCGCAAAAGTCTCCACGCATGGGGCCAGACCGCTCGCGCTCCTCAAGCGACAAGCATCTGCAAAGAGATCTAGCTGGCTAGAAACGATAAGAAATATACTGATAGAATGGTAAATTTGATAGCTGTATTTGCAATTTAGAGATGGTAGAATTGGCGTTCATCGTTTCTTTCCTCTGCCACGCTCAAGCGTCTTCAGTCTCTTTTGAAATCTGTCGCCTATTTCCACACCAGCGCTGCCACTTCCTCGTGGGCCATCCACGGTCTCGAAGCCCCTCTTTCTACTCTTATCGAGGAGGGCCTTCGTCCCGCCGCCGGCTCCCTTGCTCTTGGTCAAGCGATTGATCCTATCCACTCCCGCGCCGAGATCTCTCCACTCTTCACCTCCGAAATTCATACGCCCTCTTCGACCCTCAATCTTTGCTTTCTGGGCACGGTCCTTTTTGCTTTCTTTCGGTAGTCGCACGAAGTTCCGTTCTTCATACTCTAGTCTCTCTGCTTCTGCCTTTCGCTCCGAGGCTGTCTTGGTCTTCCGACCACCCTGAACGATAGTTGTACCAATACTTGGCTCAGCCATTGGAGCAGCGGAGAGCTCATCGGCGATGTATTCGTCCATAGTGGCAGATTTCAGTGCTCTGCGGTCCGTTCTCTCGCGGCGCTCTGTTGTTGGCATCACGGTCGGTGCGACTTTAGGCGGTCGGTAAACACCATTCGTGTCTTTCTTTGTTGTAGGAGCTGCAGCAGCCGCAGGGCGTACGAAAGCAGATAAATTAGGACGATACTGCAAGTCTGAGATCTTTCGCCCTTGATCTTCGTGTTCATTCTCCTCGTCGCTTTCCTCATCGCTACCAGATTCAGACTCTGAGCCCGATCCATCCTTCTCGGTGTTCTTTGCTGTCTCTAGAGCTTTCGCATTCCGCTCTGCATCGTCTGCAGCGCGCAACACTTTTTCGATCTGGTAGCGTAATTTGTCTTCGAGGGGGCGAACACCTTTCTCGAGGTAAAGCCGCAGCTCAACAAGCTTCTTAACGACGGCATCGTCCAAAGAGGAGGAACTATCGGCATTACCTGAGTTTCCATTCCGTGACTGGCGGATTTTGAGGAGGATGAGAAAGACTAGGTTCTGGAGGTAGGAGAGTAGAAGCTCATTCTTGACATCGAGTAGAGATAAACCGTCCTTCTGTGGCTCTATCCCGGACAGTTTTGGTGTAGCTTCGAGAGCTGACGATAGTGATTGACTTAAGGTGTCTAACAACCCCGGAAGTGTCGAGGCTGATGCCATCTTCGCGAATTTGTTGGTTCTCGGCGGATGATACAAATCTTGAGTGCGAAAGCTTCGCTTCTGATAACCAGCACCAGAAACTTTTTTTAGGGCAGCCCCATCCCGCTGATAGCACCCCTGCCGCCAAGCATTTGGGCAGCCCGCCGTTGAAGATCCGGAGGGCAGAATTGGCCGATGCCGTGATGACTAAGCTGCCAGATACTCGGTGCCTGTCATGTGGCGTCCGCAGCAGAGTGGAACCGTGGTGTGGACAGGACAGCTTGTTCAGGGAGCTGAGAGCATCCAACTAATCGAAATACCGCGAAACTCGTACAATTCGGAGTCTGATGCGAATTTATCACCATTCAGGAAACTGATCGGTGCTTCTGTTTGAAAAGGGAAGTTTCGTCCGCCAGGAGGTGATGCTTGATTAGCCTTGTGTAATTCAAGTCCAGCCTCATCCTGCAGGAGCTTTTGCGCAAGAGCTTTCGCGTCCAGCAATTTAACGGTCAAGGTGCGACTCACTATCCTCATCTCTTCGCAGTCTCCTCCATTTATATCCAAACTGACCATCATAGCTCGACACACTCATATAGACGAATATGCAATTGCGAGACTTTGCAACGCCGTCGGCGGCGCTTTTGGCGTCGCTGGCTGCGCTGCCGCAGCTTACATCTGCGTTCTACCTCCCGGGTGTAGCACCGACATCATATAAACCCGGTGACAAGGTCCCGCTGTATGTCAACGCAATCAAGCCTATCGCAGCTCCTCAAGATGCTCTACTACATTCCGTCGTCTCCTACGACTATTACCATCCCCTTTTCAAGTTCTGTCGGCCGCCCGAGGGACCACAAAGTGTCGGCGAGAGTCTGGGCAGTATTCTCTTCGGCGATAGGATAAAAACGTCCCCGTTCGAATTGAACATGGCAAAAGACGAGCAGTGCAAACAGCTATGCGAAGTTAGCTACGACAAGGGTCAGGCAAACTTTGTGAATCGAAGAATTCAACAAGGCTATAGCTTGAATTGGCTTGTGGATGGACTGCCGGCCGGACAGGACATTGTCGATGAGCTCACAGGAACCGACTTTTATAGCCCCGGCTTCCTCTTGGGTGAGGAGAACCAAGCCAACCAGCTGATGTTTCATAATCATTACGAGATCCAGGTCGAATACCATGAAGTTTCGGGTAACCCTGATCAGCTACGAGTCGTTGGGGTGTTGGTTAGGCCCGCCTCCCTCCAATATGGAAGCAGCACCCCCGACTGCAAGCTCGACAAGCATGAACCGATCGTACTCAATGAGGAGGGGGATACGAAGGTCCAGTTCACATACAGTGTCAAGTGGGAGAAGTCTACGACAGCGTGGGCTACACGATGGGACAAATACCTCCACGTGTTCGACCCGAAGATTCACTGGTTCTCCCTGATCAATTCCGCTATCATTGTGGTCTTCCTTGTCCTGACTGTGATGTCGGTACTGGTTAGAGCTCTGAAGAAGGATATTGCCAGGTACAATAGGCTCGACCAGATCAATCTGGATGATTTGAACGGGACCTCGGTCATTGAAGATGGAGTTCAGGAAGATTCCGGCTGGAAATTGGTCCATGGAGATGTTTTCCGAACACCATCCCATCCCCTTCTTCTCTCCGTTTTCCTGGGTAACGGTGCTCAGCTCTTCGTCATGACTGGGTTCACCATCTGCTTCGCCTTGCTCGGCTTCCTGTCACCATCTAATCGTGGATCTCTCGGCACAATCATGGTCCTTTTGTACACGGTGCTTGGCTTTGTTGGCGGTTATACCTCTGCACGAGTATACAAGGCTTTGAATGGCGAAAAGTGGAAGTTGAACATTGCTCTGACGCCACTCCTTGTTCCGGGCATTGTCTTCTCGACCTTCTTCTTGCTCGACCTCTTTCTCTGGGCTAAGCAGTCTTCCGGAGCCGTGCCCTTTACCACGATGCTCGTCATCGTTGCCATTTGGTTCATCATTTCTGTTCCGCTCTCATTTGCGGGCTCCTGGCTTGGTTTCAGAGCCTCTGCAATTGAGCCCCCCGTCCGCACCAACCAGATTCCTCGCCAAATCCCGCCTACAACCACATATCTCAAGCCGATTCCCAGTATGTTGCTAGTCGGTATACTGCCTTTTGGTGCAATTTTTGTTGAGCTCTACTTCATTATGAGCTCGATTTGGTTCAGCAAGATCTACTACATGTTCGGCTTCTTGTTCCTCTGCTATGGCCTCATGATCATCACCTGCGCAGCTGTTACTGTCCTCATGGTGTATTTCCTTCTGTGTGCTGAGAACTACAATTGGCAGTGGCGATCTTTCCTGGCAGCTGGCATGAGTGCTGGATACATCTTTGCCAATGCCATGATCTATTGGATAAGTAAAATATCGCTGGGAGGCTTGGCCGGTAGCATCTTGTACATCGGCTACAGTGCTCTGATCTCCTTCCTGTTCTTCATTCTGACAGGTATGTGATCCACAATAACTATTGACGTGTAAAATTAGCTAATACCTTACCCAGGATCGATTGGATTCTTCTCAAGTTGGTGGTTCGTGAGGAAGATCTACTCTTCGATCAAGATTGATTGAGAAGTGGTGGCGAGCAGTATTTCACGAGAATCTACAAAGAAAGGAACGAGGGCTGGAAAAAGCGTGTACTTGTAGTAGAGCATGTACGAACACCAGTCCATCATCCGCTAAAGTTCCGAGAGCCTAGATATGCCGTTTGGGGTCACGAGCAGGAATGTGCGACGGCGATGGCCCTCTCGAAAACGGCTTGGCGTCTGGGAACATGGTTGGATTCATAGCTTGCGTTTCATTTCGGCTGGCTTGGGGCAAAAAGCGGCGGGAATAGATAATAAGCATTTTTATTCAGACATTGACAGTCCCTGGTGAGAGTTCCCACGTACTGTTGTCCAATGCGATGATGCAATGATTACTACTCATCGTCATCATCCAAATCTCCCATAAACTGGAACTGCTTTTTCTCTTGCGGAGGCCGCGGCGCACCACCAGCTTGAGGCCCAACGCCGGCAATACTGCCGCGTCGCAAGTCCTCCTGCTGCTCCCTCGCGCGGGCCTGCTCCCGTTCACGCCTAAGCTGCTCCTGCTCCTCGCGCATCTTGCGCAGGCTTTCTTCCCGCTCGCGGATCTCGCGCTCTTCGTGCGCCTTGCGCTCTTCCTCCTCGCGCTGCCGTCGAGCCTGTTCCTCGGCCGGGTCGTAGTTGCGGATGTCCAGCCCCTGCTCCATGAGGAGCTGATTCGACGCCAGCGATCCCGCCCTGATCTTGTCCTCTGCTGGCCAGGGGATGAACATGGTGCCGGTAAGTGGGTTGAGCCAGCCCGCTAGGTGCTCCGGGAGACTGGTGGCTTGCGTTGTGACCGTCATTTGAGAGGGGATCTCGCTTGTCGGCTCGCCACCCGTGGCTCCGGGAGTCTGCGCGCCGTTCATAGCCGGCGTGGATGCGGCGGGTGTTGGGGCGGCGGTGTCGGCTCCGTCACCAGCGGCGGGGCTGGTCACGCCGGGCGTGTCTATGCCATTGATGACGCCGGAAGGCGGCAGAGTTGTTTTGCTGATGCGCCGGGCGTAGCTGAGAAGCTCATCGTATTTTATGTCATAGTGAGGCCCGTCGGGAAATGTGGTCGTCGAGGTGGTCGTGATATCCTTCCGCGTCGAAGCTAGTGTCCGTAGTGTCTCCCGGATCTGGTTGTCCAAGGTCGTTGTAGCTGCCGTAAGCTGTTGTATCCGTAGATAGTTATTCTGATGTGTCTGCACTACATCGTTTCAACTTAGTCTCTCGTCTCTAAGGGACGCTGCTTCCCTGGAGGACTCACGTTCTTCGAGGCCTTTCGCGAGCTCCCGATCTGCGGCGGCTAGCTCGTTCGCCTGCGCAGTAGAAGGATGATACTTTGCGATGGAATCAATCAGCGTTGACAGAGCCTTCTCGACGCGGTCGAACCGGCTATCGATGTATTTGTCCATCACTGGCGAGCTGCACCCGACAGCTCTAAGGGTTAGAGTAGCAAAGAGGTATGGATGTTTCACGAGGCGCAACCATTCAAAGGCAAGGCTAGCGCTGAGCCGGGGTAGGTACCTAGGTAGGTGCGGCTGGCCAGGAGCTGCCTCACTAGGTAGTCGGATGGGTTGAGTCCTGAGGCAGCAACGCCAATTCCGGCTCTGCCCGTCAAAGATCTCGCGCAACAACATCAAACCACCACCACGATCAGTTCTTGTCGAAGCCAATTGAACCGCCAGTCGTCTTTCTCTCGGCACACAGTCACAATGCCTTTCCCTGTACGTTGATATTTGAACTCTAGAAGCATTTTTGTCCATCCTAGGCCTGCGCTGGCCAGCTTGCAGAGAACCTAAGATCGTGCTAACTCTTTCCACCTGCAGACCCCGATTCGCATGGCTGCAAAGCCTGCCGCCCGCTGGCCCGAGTATAAGAGCCCTTATGGACCGAAGTAAGCGCACCGATCTATACAGCCCAATTTGAATCCATTATTTACGATCGACTTCCGACCTGGACCGAATCGCCTGACTGGAAGGAGATGAGGTTGCTCGAAAATGGGCTGGGCTGACGGCTTTCCAGATACGAGTTCCAACCGAATGTGATGGGCGTTACGGGCAAGCAGCTATTTGGACTGTAAGAGAAAGAGACATTGCCCGCTGTGGAAACATTTAACAACTGACACCTCGGACGTAGGGGAGCGCGAAGCGCTGCTTTCGGAGGCGTTGCTCTGTTCGCTGTCATCTTCTATGCTTCTGGCATCCCACGAGTACAAAAGGACATTCTGCAGGTATGATTACCTTATAGCATCATAATCTGTACCGTCCCGAGTCCTCGCTAATGGCCCTCGCAGAAAGTCCCTGTCATTGGCGGTTACTTCGTCAATGAGATTCCCGCGTCAGACAACGTGAGTATTCCCGGTTTCGCGGTGGCTAAACACAGGCTAACAAACCCAACAGCCGTTCTAAACGGAGATTTGGTTTCGTACGGAAGGCGAGGAGTGGCATTGGTAGAAAAAGAGGGCTTGCATAGAGCGGTCCTGTTGTATTGGTGTAGCCTGTATAAAAGTTGCCCTCAATAGACTTCACATCCACCAAAGTGTTGACCCGAGATCCTCTCCGTTTAAGAATTGTCTATCATTTTGTTTTACAGGCATATCTAGGCGCTATCAAGTCTCTTCAACAAAACATTGGATTTAGAGATGTTGTTGACCAGCAGGTTCTCCGTTCAAGAAGGACTTTCTGCGACAAAGCCACGCACATGTTATTGAAGTAATGTGCTTCTCCAGCTTTGGACCTAACATAGGTCTGAAAGAAGGAGAAGAAATGTAACCTTTTCGAACATTCCTTCCAGTGGCAATTTCTTGCTCTCAAGAGTGCCTGATGGATTTGTACAGCCGATTTCGTAGCGGGTCTGTTAGGGCGCACGGTCCACCTCCCAGCGTTAACACGTCGCTAAACATCTGCTGAGCCTTGCTGTAGGATCCCCAGAGTTTCTCAAGCTTAGGCAGCCGGACGATCAGGACGAAGCAAGCTGTGGTACATCTTCTGCGCCTGCCTTCGTGTTTCTTTATAAGTGGACTAGTTGATGCTCTGTTTCTTTGAAGATTTCTTTTGTTGGCATAATGAAGCTTCTCCTACCCGATAGCTAAAATTAACTAGTAGTCCACCATGGCCGGCTCCGACACGCAGGCACTTCTCCTGAGAGTCTCTCTTGGGATGCTAGTCGCTGGTATAATTGACAATTCTCTCCGATCAACTCCCAGAAGATCCATTTCAGGTTCCATTATTCCAACCCTCATTCTTGGCATCCTTGCAGGAGGATGGCTTGGATATGTGAACCTCATAGCCCCTAAACCATACTTGGTACGTCTCACATCAAACTTACGGCGTATATCTCTAATCACATCAAACAGGACGAAGTATTTCACATCCCACAGGCTCAGAAGTATTGCGATGGTAAATACTATGACTGGGATGATAAGATAACCACGCCTCCTGGCCTGTATGCATCTCTCTACGCTCCAGCCAGGCTCCAACTCGCTGACTTGTCCAAGCTATCTCATCAGTCTCTTCTATTACAAAGCACGAGCTGCAGCAGGCTGTACAGCTGCAAATCTGCGGTCTGGCAATGTTGTTGCCATTATTATGATCTCGACTTTGTCAATTCTGTCCAGGAACCTCATCGAGCAGCAAAACAAGACAACTCGAGGAGCTCCGCTTTACCAGCTGCACACGAGCTTGAACATCGCCTTGTTCCCGGTCTTGTTCTTCTTTTCTGGGTTGTACTACACGGATGTGTACTCAACAGTCGTTGTTCTTCTCGCGTATTACAATCACCTCTCACGCGTGTCAGCTCTAACGCCATCGGTCTTGAGTGATTTTTGGACTATCCTACTCGGGATAGCTTCCCTACTGATGCGTCAGACAAATGTCTTTTGGGTGGTCGTATACATGGGTGGTCTTGAAGCGTTCCATGCCATCAAAGCACTTAAACCGGCACCGGTTGAGAAGCCCGAGTTTACCACGCTCACTGAGGTGGTCAGTCATTATGCATGGAGGTATTCACTGGGAGAGATCCATGACCCTCCACTGAATATTGCTTGGATAGATGGTACGTAGACAGTCCGTCTCTACTACGGTTATTGCTAACAGGTTAGACTGTTTTTTCTGCATCCTGAGTGTTGGCATCGCAGCAGTCTCTAACCCCTACAAGGTGCTGAGACAAGTGTGGCCTCACGTCACGATTCTTGGGCTATTCGCCTCATTCGTCTACTGGAATGACGGGGTCGTGCTAGGTCAGTTGTTAAATGACGTTAATCCCAAGAATTATACTAACAAGGAGCAGGAGACAAGTCCAACCATGTTGCGACTATCCATCTTGCCCAAATGCTATATATATGGCCCATGTTTGCCTTTTTCTCGGCACCTCTTTTGATTCCTTCTATCTTCCCCTTTCTGGGCGTCCTTCGAAACATATTGGGTAGCCGTTTGGCGTCGAGTGAGCCAGTGGCATCATCTCAAGATTCCACCAAGGCTCCAGACCAGACTCCCAGTAAGGGTAGATCCGGCAGCTCTCGGAAGCGAGGGCCGAAGTCATCTGGAGCACCTGCACCGGGGCGTTCTCCTTCATCTCAGCAACAGTCTTGGGCTCTCGTACAGACAAGGAAGTTCTTCCAAGGGAAGCTGTTCTACTTTCCTTACTACCTCGGCACCTTCGCATTGTCGTTTCTCGTCGTGCGATACAACACTATCATACACCCCTTCACACTCGCAGACAACCGCCATTATATGTTTTACATATTCAGATACACCATCCTACGATCCATAGCGATGCGCTACTTGCTCATCCCCGTGTACACTGTCAGCCGCTGGCTCTGCTGGAAGGCACTGAGCGGTTGCTGGTTCAACATATTTGGCCCGCAGGCGCCCGAGTGTCCGGTCTCGAAGCAGAGCAATAGCCCAGTAACCTTCTACAATCGACCGTTCCCGGAGCCATTGCTCTTCCGTTCCGAGGCTCGGTCTGATGCTGAGGAGGAGGGCTCCAATAATCTAGAGCAGCCGCCGTCGAAGCTCATCGAGACCCTCGACGAGAAGGAATCCAACGCATCAGTCCCGCCTCCCACATCGACCGCCTTGCTCTGGCTCCTGACCACGTCGCTCTCGCTCATCACGGCGCCACTCGTCGAGCCGCGCTACTTCATTCTTCCCTGGGTCTTCTGGCGTCTGCTGGTCCCTGCGTGGCCAGTACATGTGTGCACAGACCCGCTCAACCGCGCTCATCGGCTTGATCGTGTCAGGGGCGTCGGCTGGCTGTTCAGCCTGGGCAGAAAGATGGACCTGCGGCTGGTGCTCGAGACGATGTGGTTCCTGCTGATCAACTTCGCCACCATGTATATTTTCCTCACAAGGCCGTTCTTCTGGAAGGATGAGAATGGCACACTGCTTGATGGGGGCAGGGTGCAAAGATTCATGTGGTAGATCAGATTCATAACCAGCCATATAGACTAGCTAGCATGTAAACTTATTGTATCACTGAACCTCACATATGCTCAACTAGAGTCTTTTAATTCTTGCTTGCATTTGCTACGTCGCGCCATGCACCATTTCGGGCCAGTGCAACAGTTGTTTGCTACGCTTAAGCCTAAGCGAGTGTGCCTTTGTGATCTTCTTCGTCTCTTATATCACATAGGTATCAACCTCTCGATTGTCTACGTACGGGTCAATACTGTATACCCGAACTGTGCAGAATTCTCATATCCCGTCCCAGATGATGCCAGACAGGTTTCACGGAATACCTCCGGCCTGTATATGGTTTGGTTTGCCCCAGAGTCCCTTGAACGCCGTTATGTCCCCGACATAAATCCCAAAAAGCAAAATCATAGCATAATCATGTTTACCACCGCCTCGCCAGCCCGCCGTCTAGGTCCGACGCTCTTTCTCTCTTATGCTGCTCCTCTGTTCTTTCCCACATTCTTTCCTTCATCGTCACCCGATCTCAGCCACCCGGAACGTGAGCCGATCATAAGCTCAGCCGGTCTATGCTCAGCCGATCCCCGCTGCGCACCCGCCGCACGACGCCGAGCTTGAAGAACTTCTCCTCGCCGCCCGCCGTCCGCCCGCCAATGTACCACTTGTCGGCGCCCATCACCTCGCGGAAGCCCTCGGACGAGCTGTCGCTGCCCCGCCGCCTGCTGCCCGCCGCCGCACCGCCTCCGCCTGCTCCGCCCTGCTGCGGGATCGGGATGGCGCTGTGCTGTCGCGGCGAGTGCAGACGCGCCTGCGCCTGCGCCGCTGCTGAGGACTGCGCCTGGGCGTGGGCGGACGAGGCGATGGAGCGCGGCGCGGAGGCGCCTCCCGCGGAATTGTAGTTGCTTGAGGCCTGTGTGGTGTGCTTGTTCGGTTGAGAGGAGGTGGTCGTCGCTAGCGAGGGGGAGGAGGGCTGTCTGAAGGCGGCGAGGAAGGTGGAGAGGAAGAAGGGCCGCTGGGAAGGCATGTTGGGAGACATGTGAGCGGTAGATGTGTGGGATGCGGTATTTCGGAGATGGTTGTTATGGCTGGAGCAGTTGGGTGCCGCCTGGGAGAAGAGAGCGTCGACAGGCGATGCTATTTTGTCGACGTCGATAGGGGTCTCGAGAGAACAGACGATATCCTTGTCCGAGGCTGTCCGCCTCCTGCCTGGGGTGCAGCGTTTGCGTTGGTGTCTTCCTCCACAAAAGACCAGGGCCACCCTAGGTGCTCGTTTGGCTTGTGGCGATCCCGCCTAGGCGCTGTTTCGCAAATCGTAGAATAAGACGACAGTGATCCGCCTTCGTCTACTTGACAAGATACGTTTCTTCTCGTGCTTCTTCGCAATATTCGACAGCCAGCGGTCGATACCAAGGTCAGAAAGTGGGCGGCCGACGAAGATGACGATAAGATAAATGCGGCGGTGATGGTCGCACAGAGCCAGGAAAAGGTCGCAGGTGCGTAGCGGTCAAATCAGATCAGATCGGCGATGATCCCAGCTTCGGCGGCGGGTTTGCTCCAGGCTGTCAGGCAGGTTGCTCTTTGACTGGTCCAGTGCAGGTGCCGGCTGCAGAAAAGAGTGGCCGAAAAACCTGGAAAGATGGATGGAAGTGGAAGTGTGTGTGTATGCAGGAGAAGGTAAACCTGACGTCGAGGATTTAAAAATATAAAATAGAAACACCTCAACTTTCTGCGTAGTCACTTTACTGACTACTTACTTTTGAGTGATGTGATGTGATGACTGACTCTGCATACACTGACAGAGAGCAGAGAGTGTACAGGATGGCCTTTGGATGATGGATGATGGATGGCCGGCTTATCCCGGAACCGGCGATGTCACACACTTCACCTTGACTTTCGCGGGGCTTTTGTGCCGCTGCGCTGCGCAGTGGCCGAGGATGCCCAGTCTCCAGTCAGTCAGTGAGGGGAAACAGTGGAGAGGCTCTCTGTAATCCCCTTGCTGCAATAGGCTGCCAGCACTTGGCCCAAGCCACTGGAAATCGATCGTAACTGACTCGATCGGTGCTGCTGGTGATTTGAGCGGCTCTTATTCGTGGCTGTCAATCGGACATGTGGATGTGGGTGTGGATGTGTCTGTTGTTATTCATAAAACCCTCATCAATCTCACTTCCGAGGTTCTCCGCACACAACACTCTAAAGTGAAGTGAAGTCAACTGAATTGACTCAACACAATTCAATTCAATTCACTTCACTCCAATTCAAACGTCACTTCGGAAAGTGTAGAGATGCGGGTAGTGTCTGGGAAGAGATCTAGTTTCTTGACAGCCCACATGTTGGGTCTTTATGTCTCTGCATCGTCACCTCAACCGCCTTCCCTTTCCCCGCGCGCATCTCCCTCTAGACTGACTGTTCCAAGACAAGACTACACAAGTCTCCAAGGGTCTCACTTCCCCGGATCCAACAGCATCATGGCGCACCTCCTCTCTGGTGCCTGTCAGGCAAGTTGCGTAGTAGCATGTGAGGTTGAGGACCTGGTAGTCACCAATCCCAACGACTTTGAATGCAGCCCTTTCTGTGAGTATCGCCTGAGGGATCCCAGGGAGGTGGTCTGATACTTCCCCTTTGGGAGCCCATTCGGAGATCTCGTGGAGTCTTTACTGCGCAATAGGCATTGGCGTGCCGGATGTGGCACCTACTATGGTAAGGCCATGGCCATGCAGCTCTCGTCGACTCCCGCCAAGCTCCCATGCAAACACCTTCGATGCAGCACATCTTGTAAGGGCGGTTCCTCCCATACGATGCCTCCCAGCGTCAAATCATTGTCGAGATATTTCCATTTCCATTACCAGCAAAGGCCGAGATATCTCCTCTCTTCCCCTACCCTCAGGTTGTCGTGTGGCTGCCCTCCATCTTTGATCCTGATGGCTTGACCCCGCCAGCATGCCAACATGCCAACCCGCTAACAAGCGCCCATCAACGCGGGGCTCGGCTTACCGTAAACCACCTAAGCTGTCTCCCTGCCTAGCCTGCAGCCACGATGACAGGCAGTGCATAGCCGGCTTCTCAGCCAACTACACGAGAATGTCTGACCTTGCCTATTGATAACTAGGTTTTGGCAAGGCTTCCGTAGAGCTGATCCTGACTTTGCTGCAGGGCCCCAGGGTCTAGACTCTTAGAGAAACGAGCCACGTGACACCCCTCAAGGCAACCAGCACCATCTGCATCCTTCTTCGCAACCCCGCACTCTCCGCTGACTTGGACCCTCAAATTATCAGATCATGTCTGCCCGAGAGCCGTATGCCGGCAGCCTCGCTTGTTCCGAAGAGAGGCGTGGAGCGATGTCTGACGAAATGCTGACCTGGCACAGGCTTGCTTGGAAGGGCAGTGTCTCTTTGCATTGTCATGGCACGTGTAGAGTAATTGATGTATGGCCGAGTTGAACCTCGAGTAGACAGTAGTTTCAACCCAAGACTTCAATGAGCTATTTCAACGAACAGCTGTTCAGAGCAATAGTGACCGCATACCACATTACAGAACTCTACGCGTTCTCTCGCTTTTGCTCTTTCCGATCAACACAAAGAGACTTCTTCGATTCGGCTTGTGTCCACAATGCACTAAGTTCAGAGCCCACACGAGCATACATGGGGTCATTGTATCGCTTCATTCCTTGGTACTCTGTCGTGAATAGACCTACTTGAGCTTTCCTAATAATATGAAAGAACGGATCAACCTTTCTCCAATATCTTGATTATGTATGGAATATCCAGCGGCGATTTGCTCTTGTTCTCTGTTGAAAGTCAGATGTTGAGGTTCATTAGAGAAGTAATGTCCTTTCCCAGATTACCATCGTTTGACTAGACATCGAAGGATCCCGATGCCTATCATCTCACAGTTATCTGCCTGTTCGAATGACGCAAATCAAAAAAAATCCAACAGAGCGGTCTTAGTCGCTTAGATAGCAAGTCGTCGCATCTCGTTTGTGAGAGCTTAACACCTTTCCCGGCCGATAGCTACGTTACGCTCACGCTGGGACAGAATGCAGTAACAGAGTGAATTCCACTCTAATATCGATAACCAAATATCCCTTGTGATCAAACATCAAGACGATAGTTGCCCACGCGACGTCATTCCCACTCAGCTCACTCCGGGCCCATTGCAAGCTGTGTTAGTGGGGGAGGCGTTGCGTGCGCAAGCCTCATCCTGGCCCCCTGTTTCAGGGTGATCGGTAGGGAGATCTCCAAACACCAATCGTCTGAAGGATCGCGCGACTGTGGCCCCCCCATGCTCCCACCAATGGCACCCTGCGACCCTCCATGACGAAGCCCATAGATTAAGACCGTAGATTAAGAGCCAGCTTCCAGGCAAAATGCGACGGGCCGTCCAAGCTTTTGACTACTACTGTACTGTACTCCCCTTGTTGCCGACGCGCAAGCACTTCTGGTTCCAGGATTCGGCTCTTAAAAGTGACTACACATCCCGCCTTGACGGCGGCACATAATTCATATTTGGTCCTTCTCTTGGCGATGCACTTCTTATGATTGATCAAGCTTTGCGACAATCAACATTATGAAGCGAGAAGAACAGCAGTATACCGATCTGAACTCGGAAGATCGAGAAGACGCTCACGATGACTCCGCTACCGAGGTCAGCATGTCACTATTAAGCGAAGAGGGAAGGAATTGGAAGGGAGGAAAGCAGAGATCGGAGAACCAACTCAAGCTTGGCCGGATAAAACGATGGAGTGCAGTATTGTTCTCAGCGCAGGGCATACTCAACACAGTTCTCCTCCTAGTGATAGTGGGACTTCTCGTGGAGAGGAGATGGCATCAAGAGAAGATAGGGCTATTCGAAGGAAATGGAGACTTGACGGGATTCGCACCTCGATGTGAGTATTGCAACGGTTGTGGTTGACAGACAGCCCTTGCTGATGATCTACCATTGGTCAGTTTCGCAACAGATCAGGACATTCGTACCCGATCCCATGTACGCCCCCGAGAACGCGTCCGACTTCTTCACTCTTGAGGTTCGGGAGAAGTGGTTGTCGTTAGTACCAAGTGGGTCTTTTCCGCCGTTAAGATCATAGCTTTATAGATGCTAATATATTTATCTTGGCCAGAGGGACTTGGCTACCTGAGATTGGAGAGGCCTGGAGACTACAATAACCTTCCGACTCCGCTGGTGGGCTATGAGGGCACTGTGTTCACGACATCGATGACGCATCAACTGCACTGCTTGGTACAGTGTCCCCACGCTTTGGCCTTGTTCTATATAAGATTGCTAATCGCGAAATAACAGCATGCTATTGTCGAGACGTTTGCTGATATCAACGACTCGAGAAATGTCCCGAACGACATGGCCTGGCATCTTGGTCACTGCTTCGAGTATCTCCGACAAAGCATCATGTGCTGCGGAGACGTCGCCCTCGAGGGCCAACAAACGACATTCCCTGAAGGTACCGTCGGGAGTGATGGTTGGGATGCCAAGCATGTCTGCAAGGACTACAACCAAATATACAATTATCTAGAGGAAAATAGAGCGGATGATCAATCATGGATATAAATTTGCGGTATAACCGATTTTTACCAAAGAATAGCAAGGTGTTGGGGTTCACCAATCTCCACAGATTCTCAGTTACAAGATATTGCTATAAAGTTTCAAATTAAATCATCTATGACCGTATCTCTCCCACTCTACAAAACAGTCTACTCTAGCACAACGACGGTCCACTTTGGCATGGCAATACTCCAGGCGTCCTCATGGACAACGCCGATACCTTGCCGCTGCGAAAGACCTCCAACGATGTCGACCAGCATGACGTTCAGGAAGCACCACGGCCTAGGCGCAAAACGATCGCAGTCAAAAACGTCCAAGTGCTGTTCTGGCGATAGTTCGATCTCCTTAGTTCGAGATATCAAGATGAATTGAAAGCCCTGCATTTGTTTAAGAGTACTTTGAACCCAAGCCTGCTCCATCAAGATGGAGCCGACCCAATGGCCCTGGTTATTTGAAATACGCAAGTGTTTGGCTGTTGGCCATAGCTTGAACGATGCAGAAGTTTCATGTGTGAAACTGCCGTCGAGTCGAAGTTCCGTCATACTAGTCCAACATGCCATGTGCTTCGCTTGATAACTACCTACCCCCAATGTTGCATTAGAAGCCGATGACGGCAGATTGGGTATCGTTCCAGGCAGGATCTGACGTTCCCGGTCGACATCTGGACGTAGCCATTCGGCTACATCGGATTTGAGCCTAGCTATATCACCTCCTGGACCAAGAGCATACCAATCCACCTCTCGCCTTACCATGCTAAGTGCCGAGGGGATGTACATGCCAAGCATGACTGCGCAATTCCATCCTATCCACGACCAGCTAGGCACAGAGCAATTGCGTAGTTGGTGTTTCGTAGTGCGTAGCTTTCGACCGCGTATAGTAAATAAAAGTGCAATATCTAGAAACTTCTCTGGCATGCCAAATATGAATTTCGTGTTCATCAAATACTGTAGAGCATCCTGAACTCCAACGAAAGCCTTGAGGGCATCCGAAATGAATGTCAGTTGGCGCGCTGAATACGTTTCCACGCACGTTCTGTAGGCTATCAACGACCTCGACGGCGTAGAATATGGCTCAACATCGAGATGAAGCGATCCGAAAGCGTGTGAAGCCGCACTATACGCCTCTGGAGCTCCCGGGTTCCACAGATTGGTGCAGGGAGAGATGAAGGTCCGGGACGTGTCAATCTCGCCAACACAGTCTTCACAAAAGACACTACATCGGCATTGAAAGTAAACCTGCGAAGAGGTGAAGAACAAGATGCGCCGGGAAAGTAAGCATTCTTGGTAGGTCCAAGCGCGAGTGTCCCAACGACTTCGACTAACCATGCCTAGGACAGCCTCAAAAGGCACGGTGAGGTTGAGATTGCCAACGCAAGCAATCTTCTGCTCTCGTCGTGGAAGATTAGGATTGAAGCGGGGAAGACCTTCGCATGCCTTTTGCGGGTCCATCGTGTTTGGGACTGGGACAATTGTTACGACTGCACAGCCATACACGGCGGCCATCTGGTTAATTTGTCGTTCCTTGTGGTCATCATCGTCTTGGACAATACACAGCGCGTCAACCCAAATGTAAGTCTCTCCCAGGGCGTCCACAAGTTCGATAGAATCTTCTATCACCTTAGGTAGCAGAACTCGCCCACGCTCAAGCGAGTTCGGTTTGAGGAGATCCGATAAATTCGATGTGAGAGTTTTGAACGCGCCGCTTGGCGGCCAACAGTAGCTGATAGCTACATACCGTGCGTTATCGGGGAGCTTGCAGAGGCATTTCTGGCGGACGTCGATGACTAAGACCTCTTGAGGTTGGTGCATGATCTTGACTGGAAGTCGCTGGCAACGGTTTGCATGTTCTTGCTCACACAAAGACAGCCAGTAGCGCAGCAGGTCGACGTCGAGACGATGGTTGATTCGCCGTCCGTAGAAAGGGTATGATCCGAACTTTCGACGTGCATCGTCAGCCAAGAGTTGAATATCTCCGATTTGGTCTTCTACGCTATGATCTGGACTGTTACTTCCAGGGCGAGCTGCAATACCAATTCTAAATGCTTTGCTAAGTCGATCATTCGCGTCAAGCCTCTCGTTCTGGGCCGAGCAGTAACTATACATCCAGCACTCCGTGAGCTTGGTCGAGGTGCGTTCCTTCTCCCATAGAAGCGCTGGAGTACTTTCGCGGCTAATTTGCATGGTGCACACAGCTCGCACTACTAACCAGCAGAATGCACATGTCTCGCCCTTCTGGCAAATGTCTTTCAGATATCCGAGTCGCAGAGCCGCTGGAGTTGCTGCTGGTAAGTACTGCTCGTCGACGCAGCTATCCTTGGCCGTTTTAAAATACTCATCAAAGTCAATCTTAGAACAAATCTCACATAACTCGAGGGATCCGGGAGGAACCTCCGTGTCTTTCACACGACTTGGAAGTTGGTTCATCGCGCTTGTTGTGGATGAGGTAGCCTAGGTTCTTTTGAAAGAGGGGCTTACTATCGAATTTCAGTCCAATTGGCATGGCCACCAATGCCTGTCAAATTTGCAGCGGAAAGGTGCGAAGGCACTTCGCCAGAATGAAACAAAATAGCAGTTATGTAGATATCAATCAGGCGAAGAATAGAAAGAAAATTGTCACGGATATTAACAGTTCTACATCTAGGGGGGAAAAGAGCTCTTTGAGCTCGAAATCCAGCGTCTGGTGAATATCATCAAGATACTTCATAGGTAGAGACTAGAAATTCACTGGAGCTAGTACAAGAATAAGATGCAGTCAACATCAAGCCCGAATTCATAATTAGTTGCGTACTACATCATGAGCCTTGACTAGTATACGCTTAGCTCATTCTCTAGGAGAAAGAAGTAGATGCTTTATTCACACTCATCAGTAGTGCTAAAATCTTCGCGCAGAACGCCTCATGCTGTCTCGCTGCCAGTGATTCTCTTGAAATCTGCTGCAATGTTGTCCCAAACCTTCTTGGCTGTTCCGTCCTCCCTGAATTGGGCCAATACCTGCTTGGCCTTCGGTGGCGCACTCTCGCCATTGTTGTCCACGGTATACACCCCAGACCCTACTTGGCCATTGCTTCCGCCGACTACCGCCAGCTTATCATCCAACGCCACACCTGCCATGGCTGTCCCTCCTTGTCCTGGTGGAAACATCGCGCTCGTTGCCAGGAACACATGGCGCTCACCACACTCGTCCGGAGGAACTGCAATGAGCGGACTGAGGAGGTTGCTTATAGCGATCATGAGCTTTATCTTGAAACCTTCGGCGTTTCGTGTAATTCCGCTCCTGACAACTCCAGGCACATCATGACAGAAACTAACATCAGGTGCCCTTCGACCAGCTTCCTCGAGTGACAGAGTGTGAATCGAAGCAGTTTGGTCCCGCCACTTCATCAATGGGAAGTCTGTGCCGTAAAAGTTGTCCATGTCAATAGGGCCCTCGCAAGTTGCTGCCCCGACACTTACAACACGGCGGAAAGATGTCGCATTTTGAAGTAGGGGAAGCAGGTTCAAGATGAATCGCATTCGTGAGTGGGTGACAAGTCCAGATGCAAGGGGATAGCCATCCGCCGATTCTATCGAAAGTCAACATCATGCCACTCATTGCAATCGAATCGGTTATGACCTACTTTGCTTGAAAGCCATGTTGGCTTGTGTTTGAAAGAGAAGGTTGATAGCAGTTTCCTTAGTCTTGATTTGGCTACAGACATCATCGACTGCCTTCAATGTACTCACATCAGCTTTAATGAACTCGAGCTGAATGTTGCGATTAATCTTCCTGCAATCCGAAATGATGCGAATAGCAGCCTCTTCAGAGCGTCCAATGATATAGGCTCGAAATATGGGACAGTATTTGGCAAATTTCTTCAAAGTGAACTCGCCAACACCACTGGTACCTCCGACGAAGACAGCAACAAGCCCTCGCGGGAAAGTACTGGCGATGCGTTCATTCGACGCCACTACATCAGATAGAGCTACCATTTTGTTCAGGTGGGATGATAACTAGACATGAACATAAGAATTGGAAGGTCATTAAGTTGGGTTGTCATCCTTTTATACTGCAGTCTCAATTCAGAAAATCCATATGAATTACACCACAAGTTCAATCTTGTATCCATTGTTTATCTTCATTTGAGACACTAAGCTGAGTTCAGTAATACGAGACCAAGATAGAAAGGTCAAACAGGAACTTCCCGCATTCTCCACTCACAATTGCCCCTCCAAGCCGTCCAGGATTCTATTCGGAGGTATGCACCGGGGATAACGGGACTGGAATGGCCACCTCCCGCGCTTCTGCTTTCTAGGCCTCGGCCAGATTCGTGACTGACAACTTCTCTTTTAGTAGCGTAATTTGATCTGAAATGCCACGTTTTCCCGGCATGATTTCGCTATCATCGTCCCCTGATTCTGGCACAGCAGGAGGCTCACCTAGTCTGAACGATTTTACCAATACTTTCGTTCTCTCTTCAGGCTCAAAGTCCTTGGTCGAAATCCCAAAGGGGCTAGCTGTTGATCGTTTCAGGGAACGGCGAGCACATCATAAATCGAGGTCAGGATGTGAAAACTGCAAGAAACGCCGAGTCAAAGTCTGTGGACCTAAACCCCCTGTGCCCCAAAAGCTTCTACAGCTAATGGAATTGTTATAGTGCAATGAAGAAACACCGTGTGAGAGATGTACTCGCAGAGGAGAGTTTTGTCAACAGTCTTCTCGAGTTAAAGGGGCACCCTCGATTCACTCAATGCCTAGCCAGTCGCTCCTTTACCAGTCAAACTCAACAGATGCTTCCGTAAATCTTTTGCACATGAAGTTGTTCCATCACTTTCAGACAGCTACGCGACATACATTAATGTTTGTACCGGAACTATGGGACTGTGCATTGCAACTCTGCTTTGAGTTTGACTTCTTGATGAACGCTATTCTGTGCGTTGCAGCACGTCATCTTTCTATCCTACAACCAGCTGTTGTCGCATATTCAACCGCTGCAGCCAACCATCTATGCCGAGCCCTATCGTTATTCCGTGTACAACTCTCGGACAACCTGATCTCGGCCCACATTGACGCGTTCATCGCTACCTCGATTCTTTTACAATACGATATCTGGTCCAGTACAGACTTTGTTTCAGAGCAAGGGAATGGCGTAATCTCATTTGATGCCTCGAAAGATCGCATCTTCACGTTCGCGGCAAGCCTGAAGGAGGTCTTCCTAAAAAGTATTTCGCACGACTCTACAAAGCATTCAAGATTTATGCAACAACACGTTCAAATCGATCCCACGAACACACTCGTGGAAGCTGCTCAAATCAGCAGTGTGACCCTCGCGCAATATCAAGACTTCTTCTCATACGAGCGCCCACTTACCGAAGAGCTCCTTACTATACCCTTCACCTATACTAGAGGCCTCGATTCAGCCTTATCAAATCCATGGCAACAGCGGCTTCCCAAGCCTTCACCGGATCCAATAAAAGACGGATACATGCCCGTCATTCGTCGTCTTTGTCTTGTGCTATCCTTTCTTCCTGAAAGCCAACCACCACACCAGGCTTGCGTGGATTCACCTTTCTTTCCACAATTAGCAAGATACATTCTTTCTTTTCCGGTCATGTGCCATGGTCCCTTTATCACAATGGCCCAGCGCAGTGATCCACATGCTTTACTCCTTTTGTACCATTTCTATCGTGCAGCAAGGATACTTCTATCCCCTGACAAATGCTGGTGGGCACATAAACGAGCAGCCATGTCAGAGACGCTCCTGAAGGAGTGGTTGATTAGAGAAAGTACGAAACAAATAGAGTAGTAATATCGATATTACTGCTGCTGTTTACCGGTCATTCGGATGGTGACGAGCAGTGACGAGCAGCTGTTACCAATAGAGAGATTTGAGGAAGCCTCATCTGACTTGGCCATCGCCTCCCTTTGTAAACTGCTCATATATTTCATCGAAGTCCACCAGAATATCACGACAATCGATGCCAACCTCGTTGAAACGTTCTTCAAGATGATGGGATATCTCATCGTCTCCGTCCCTGAGTCTATAAATTACCAGCAATTCGATGTTTCGTATGGATCTGGATTGCATATTATCCGCTAAGCGTTCAAGATTGCCATCGAGCTCTTGTGCAGATGGCACGTCGATGAGGCATAATGATTTGATCCTTGGCGGCAGAAGATTTGACAAATGGTTTGATCTTTGTTCATCAATGATGTCGTTTTCATCGGTTTCTTCTTCCTCGTCTGAAAATTCGTCCATGGCAAATATACAAGAAGAGTCAAGTGTTAGTGTCTCAAGAGCAACGAAATCTTTCATATTGTCAATGATTTCATCTGGTCCAAAACGTCTCTCTTCGCTGCAATTAGACAATCGCAAATATAGTTCTCGAAGGGTCTTTTTGTGACATGAAAGCGCTTCGATAGCATCCCCTGGCGTAAAAGAACCAAACGCGTCAGACCTGAAGTTCATACAATCTGCACCAAAGAACTTGAAAGACTCGAGGCTCTCGCAAGACCTCAGCAAAATGCCGATAGCATCCTCACGCAGATAAGCATCGCTGAGTTTCAAGTGAGTGACCGTTTTGAGCTGCAGCACAGACGACGTTGGCCCGGTACACTGATCAAGGTGGAGGTGTGTAAGATTGGGCGTTGCCGCGAATAACCCGTTGACTCTCTCGATGGAATAGTAAAGTTTACGATAACTTTTCAACTTCAAGGCACGCAGGGAGGTCAAAGCTGTCTCGGGATTTCCGTTAATGTCCGGATGACGAAGACTAGTGAAGGCGTCTTTGTGAGTGCGGAAAGTGATTGTCAGATCCAGAAACTCGACATTTCGGATTTGTGCGAGAAGCATTTCGAGAAGACTGAGTTTAAGTCTAGAGTACGGACAATACTTCAGATGGCCGAGGTTGAACGACGCTGCTAAACCTTTAAAAAAGCGAGTGTCCTCGTCAGAATAGACTCGATCCTCATCGTGGCTTATGGTCGCACTTTTGACGCAGTCTGTCAACCGCATTTGCGAGAATGAAACCCTGACATATAAGTCCAGGGGATCTATTGAGTGTATGTGTAGAGTGTGATAGAGGATAGACTGTGCAATATCCCGTATGTGCCTTGAGGTTAGGCTGAGGTTGGATAGCGCTGTCTTTTCTTCTTGCCGCGTCAAAATCTCATCCTCGTGCAGCAAGCGACTATCAAAAGCATCTCCTTGGCAATGACGGCACAACTTGCTGCAAATCAGGTGGAGCAGTTCGTTGGGCAGCGTCAGCAGTTGCACCGGTGCCATAGCAGCTAGAGTTGGAGAGACTTCTACGCAAGGCTTCGAAGTTAGCCAGCAAATGTAGGCGCAGAAAATATGGATAAATATTTACTAGTTTCCTTAGCTTGAGACTCTTCATTAGAGCTCGTCGGGTTGAAGTGCTGATGAGATAGGACTAGCTGGAAGTATGGGATGAGTCGGATGAGGCGGTGAGGGAGACTGTGAGGGGCAGATGCAGATGTTTGCCGAGCTATGATTTGCGGCTCTTCGCCCGCCTACGCTCGACTTGGCATATATTTCTTCATCAATCATTACTTCAATCTTCAAGCAAGTAAGGTTCAATACATAATTGCAGTAACGCTTTGATTAATGTAGTCATGTTGCAACTAGTCTCGAAGAAGTATTGATAAAAGCTTCCCGCCAAACCACACAGATGACAGACTTAAAAGCACAGAAGCCACAAAATACTTACGTCACGTATCGCCAGCTATTAAACACGCCTGTTGCCTCTTCCTGCTGATCCAGTTCCTTGTTCCTCCTCTGCTGCCACCAGCGTATCCCAAGGCACGTGATGATGCTTAAGCCATAGCTAGTAATTATAATACCATCTCCGGTTTGGTACCTTGGCTTCTGGGATGTCAGAAAGAAATATGGAGTGAACCAGTGTGTAACACTGGAGATGGAGTTAGCGAGAGCAATCATGGCTGCCCGTTTAGTTCGTGGCCGAGGCATCAAGCTTGTTTGCCAAGGAACTTGAATCTATCGCACTTCATTAGCAACATCACGATAGCAAAGATCCCGATATGACCTACATTTAGCGCAATGAATGGACCAGTGCAGATTAGAACATGCCAAAATATCGCGCACCGACGTTTAGATTGCAAATTAAAACAATGGTTCCAATGAGGGAGGCAATCATTGAGCCGATAATGTGGAAGCAATGCTCTAAGTGTCTGCCGGAAGACCAAGACACTACTAGGGTTATAGCGTAAGCCATGAAGTATGGAGGTGCTTGGATCAGATATGTGACAGTTTCACTGAACCCGAGAGTCTCCACGATCTACGTGGAGTCAGCATAAACGATATAAGAGCCACGAAGGTGTCTTACTGAGGAGAAGAAATCTTTGAAAGACTGCGAACAGCAAAATGAAGCGTTACAAACATCCATGTGAACGGATCCTTGCAAGCCTGAAAGAAGCCATGCTAGTATTCGCCCTCATCATCTTCAGCTATACCACCAGCCGAAACAAGTTGACGGTATTGGGCCATCTGGGTTTCTTCCTGGGTCAAATATCCACCTCCAGTACTGTCTGGAAAATTTGTGAGAGCCCAAAATGCGGCTATTGCCACGAGTATGCTCACGATACCTGAAGAGCTAGAGTCAGTGAGGTTTATTAACACTCAAATAGCAGCATCTGGGACTGACCTTCCAAGATGAAAAACCATTGCCAAGACACAAGCGAACCAACATGGTTCATGATTGGCAATATTGCTGCCGCAAGAAGGCCAGAGAAGGCATTAGATATGATGTTCCCGGCATGCCATATGGCCATGCGGTATGATGTCTCGAAACTGGTGTACCAAGAAGAGGTAAGCAGGGCGATGCCTGGAAAGAAGGGACCCTCTAGAGTGCCAATCAGGAAGCGGCAAAGACAGAATCCCCAAAACTGCTTGACTGTAGGCATGCATATTGTGACAACTGACCAGGCAAGCATGGTAGTCGGTAAGAAAAGCCGCGGACGACTTTTAGCAAGGACAATATTCCCTGGAACCTGGGAGATGATATGACCTACGTAAAAGAGCGAGATGCCGGCAGACCACTGGACGTCTGACATGTGGAGATCGTCCTGCATGCCTGCAACATGGGCATTACCAAAGTTAATACGATCGAGATAGCTGTTAGTAATCACTAAGATAGGTTCTCTCGACTTTGGTAGAAGAGAGCACTTCCCTCATTAATAGCATCATAGTAATTGAGAGAAGGAAGCGCCAGTCAAGCTGCTTCAAAATAGCCTTGTTTAATGAATCTAATCTCCCCTGAGAAGTATCTGCTAACAGCGGATATCTCTGACGTAGAAGACGCAGCTCATTCTCCTGTGATTCCAGTGCAACTTCGATTTGACTGCTGATAACCCTCCTTGTCTAGCTCATCATCCACCTTGGAGGCCTGGAACCTTCGGCTTGTGTTGCTCGGTTCCATGTTGGCGCAGATAGAGGTTAAAGAGCAAGAATAAAAATGTAGGGTTATACAAAGGGTTTGCTCGTGCGTACTCTTGCTAGATAGATGCGTCCTTGCAAATAGCGATATCATTGACTGATCAGTACCAGTCTCCATACTTATACTCGTGCTCTCCAATCTCCACAGATTTCGTAGACTTGGGGTCCCCGCATGTCCCCGCGGTTCAATCGGCGCTGAGCTTGCGGTAATGTAGAGTCGCTTTACACGTAGAAAGTTGACAAGAAAGTCACCTTTCGGACGCCTGCCGCAGATTCGGATTACCGCCGAGCCGCAGATCTCGGACAGGTTCCAATAATTTCCACCGACAGGGAGCCTCTCCGCGCTCCGAACCACCGAAGATATCGGCAAGTATCCGTGCGAATAAACGAATAGGTGCTTCCACGCTTCTTCAACGTGGTCTTC